>NC_079328.1:11666590-12270000 GCF_029931775.1 Euleptes europaea
GCACACCACCACCCCCTTAAAGGAGCACAGTCCTTCTTAACAGTAACAGGGCGGCTGACAGAGTGGGTGTGGGTCTCACTGGTGGTGACCCCAAGCAGGTCCAATGGCTGCGATCACCAAGAAAAGGGCACAGGGAGTAGACAAGGACAGTGCGCCCAGCCAGGGGTCTCTGCAGCTCAGTGGTGGCGGCACCTCCTAGCAGCCCAGCCATGCTGCCAAAGGCACTCCTGGGCTACCCTCTTGGGCTACCCTCCAATGGTGGAGCTGGGAAGGGGGCTATGGTGTGGGGGTACATGTTGCCACTAGTGGATCCCCCAATAGCCTCCTCAGTGGAATGGAAGCATTCTGGGACTGGAATGACCGTCATTCAGCTCTGGGCACTGTCATTCCAGTCTTAGGGCAATTATCTGATTTAGACCATTATTCTAAATTCATTCTGCATCTGTTGTCATGTTTGCAAGCAGTAACGTGTTTCAGTGGAGGCCATGCAAGTCAGTGGGCATTCCTGGCTCCCATGATATCCAATGGGCATTCTATCATATCCCATTGTTCCCAATGGCCATTCTTGTTGTTCAGTTTGGTACATCCCCGATGTCCCTCATGACAGCCCCGGGTCAGAGCCCTCCCTCTTGGATGTGTCATCGGGCAGCCCTAAGGGGGAGTCACAGGTGGGGTGTGGCAGGAATGTAGGAGGAGGAGGAGAAGAAGAGTTGTTTTTTATATGCCGACTTTTCTCTACCACTTAAGGAAGAATCAAACCAGCCTACAATCACCTTCCCTTCTCCTCCCCACAACAGACACCCTGTGAGGTAGGTGGGGCTGAGAGACCTTGGAGAGAACCATGACTAGCCCAAGGTCACCCAGCTGGCTTCATGGGTAGGAGTGGGGAAACCAACCTGGTTCACCAGATTAGCCTCCACCGCTCATGTGGAGGAGTGGGAAATCAAACCCAGTTCTCCAGATCAGAGTCTACCGCTCCAATCCACCGCTCTTAACCACTACACCATGGAGGGAAGGGCATGGAGCTCCTGTCTGACTTACTCTGACTTATGCTGACATATTTTGGAGATACCTGCAACATAATGGCCAATCAGCTCCCTTAACGTTTTCACCCCCTCATTAGGATTGCACTGTGAGGGGTTAGAGCAACTTTCCTATGGCCTTTTATTCAGGGATGTTTTTCTGCGGTCACCCCCACCGACTGCTTCGGGGCTTCCTTTGGATTATGCATGCCTTTTCTGCCCGTCATAGGTCGCCTCTCTCTCCCCCCGCATGTTTTGCCCGCATTTTCCAGATTCTGGCTCAAACAGCATCTAGAAACACAGGCCAAATGCGTGGGGAGAGCAAGGCGACCTCTGATGGGCGGAAAAGGCATGCATAATCCAAAGGAAGCCCTGAAGCAGTCGGCGGGGGTGACCGCAGAAAAACGTCCCTGCGAAAAAGTCCTATGAGACCGGGTTATTTCAGTTCAGAAGAGAAAAGACTGAGGGAAGGGGCCTCATAGAGCAGGGGTTCTCAACAAAGGGGGAATTCCCCCCCCGGGGGGGAATTTTAGGGTTCCAGCGGGGAAATTGGGAACACTGTTCAGCAAAGTGTGATGTCCTGTAAATTATGTACAATCTAAAATTGTAGTTTGTGTTTAATTTTGAGTTAGCATGGGAAGGGGGGAATTATATTCTGAGCACTGTTGAAAGTGGGGAATGAAGCAAAAAAGGTAGAGAACCGCTGTCATAGAGGTTTACAAAAATTTTGCATGGGGGGTGGAGAAAGTAGATACGAAGTTTTTTTTTTTCTCCCTCTCCGATAATACTAGTGCTTGGGGGCACCCAGTGGGCAATAGATTCAACACAGACAAAAGGGACTGCTTCTTTACTCAATGAGTAATTAAATTGTGGAATTCATTGACAGGGAATGTAGTGATGGTCATGAGCATAGGTGACTTTCAGAGGGGATTTGTGGACCTCTGCCCATCAATGGCTACTAGCCATGGGGGCTGAAGGGAGCCTCCATATCAAGAGGCAGCAAACCTCTGAATATCAGAGCTGTGCAGCATCTGTGTTCTTTTTGTTGACCCTCCAGGGTGAGAGCCAGTGTGGCATAGTGGTTAAGAGTGGTGGACTCTAATCTGGAGGACCGGGTTTGATTCCCCACTCATGAAGCCAGCATGAAGCCAGCTGGATGATCTTGGGCTAGTGACAGTTCTCTCTGAACTCTCTCAGCCCCACCTACCTCACAAGGTGCCTGTTGTGGGGAGAGGAAGGGAATGCGATTGTAAGCTGCTTTGAGACTGTTAGAAGACAGAGAAAAGCAGGGTATAAAAGCCAACTCTTCTTCTTCTTCCAGAGTACCTGGTTTGGCCCTTGTATGAAGCAGGTTGCTGGACTAGATGGACCCTTGGTCTGATCCAGCAGGTCTCTTCTTACGTTCCTTGATCTCACTTTAAAACCAGGTTATTTTTAAATGAAACACTTCTAGCTAAGACTCAACAAAATTAGTCAGAGGTGAGCGTGTTCTATAACGGGATGTTCTCGCAGTGAGCACATGCCCGCGGCAGTGCGCAGAGCTTCTCTGGAGACCGCCGCTTCAGGCCAATTACCAAATTATTTTTTGGGGGGAGGGACTTTTCACTTTATTTTTCAGTGCCCTTCACAGTTATTATTTGTAATAATTTCATTGCCTTGTTTTTTGTCTCACAAACCTTGTGCAGTATATATCAGGCAGTAAGCCTCACAAGTGGAATTAGGACTTTTATCAAAGCCCAGAGTTGTTTGAATTTGTAGCTGTCCAAAGGCGGCTTCTGTAGTGCTGCTGAACTGGAGGATTGAAAACGGGAAAGACTTTTATCGCAGGTGATGTGCTATTAGTACTACTAGTTCTCTTTACGTTGTGTAAAATTTGTAGATTGTCAGTCACTGTGGGCAAAGTTACATATTATGTGTACATGGTGTATAAAACATTACGTGTAAATGTTTGTAGGGAAGTGACTTTTTTCTGCATGCGTAGCCATTTGAGGACGGAGCTGGTAAGTGAGGAGAAATGGCGCTGGGGTGGTGGGAGAGGCTTGAGTGACCCCCCCCCCCACTCCAGACTGGTCTCCTGATGGCTCTTCTCACAAACTTCCCAGGATTCATTTTCTCTCAAAATTGCAAGAAACCATTGGGTGGGAGTGGGTGACTTTGACCAGGGAAACAGCAGGCAGAGGTTACACATCTTCCCTCTAGTACTTCTCTGCTGCTGGTCCACTCTGCCATGGCATTTCATCGCAAAAAGAACAGTTGAGCTGCAATTGCAGACATTTGCATGCCGTGTGCAGTTTTTCCCCAGGGTTGACAGTCCGCAGCATGCAGCGGCAGGAGAAAAATAATTTTTAAAAATGTCTGTTGGGCTGATGCCATGATGTCATAGCTGAGAAGACTGGAAGTGACGCCACACCTCTCTAGGAATTGCCAGAAATTCTGTGGTAAAACCATAGAGTTTCCAGTGATTCCTAGAGGGATATCACACCGTTGCAGATGGCAGCCACCATCATGGTCTGCTGCTGTTATCTAGCCCTTACATTCCTATTTTATAAATGGGTAGCTGAATCCTAGAGAAAGTGACTTCCTAAAGGCCAAACAGTGACTAGATATAGAAAGATGGGATTGAATTTGCGTCTTCCAGTCCATGAGTCATATAACCCATATGGTTATATGAAAATCCGTCTAATCTAGATAGTGAAGACTATCTGCAAATAACGCATGCTCCGATGTACCAATGGTCATTAATTAATTTATTTCTGGACTAATGCTTAAAAACAAATCTGGCCCAAACACCAGCTTACCTTTGCCTGGAATTGCAAAGAAGGAAATCCTTGCAGGCTGTGGCTCTTTTTCAGATACTACACATCCGCTTGCAAAGATGCTCCCTGGCAAGAATTCTTAAAAGGTATTTTGAGCTTACGTAAACAGGAGTTCCTGCAGCATGTGGGTTTGGTAGAGGCCGTCAGCCGGCTCCCAATGCTGAGAAATGATAGGAAAGAGTCCAGAATGTCCTTATCCCAACTGGTCCTCTTCTCTACCCAGCAAGTATGTGATAAAGACAGTTTAAAAAAATCCTGAGGTCTTTGCCCATCTCAAGATTTTTTCTTAATTCACAAAAAAAAATTTATAGGCCATAACTGAATTTTAGTTGGCTATGTTGCCCCTGGTGTCGTCAGAGGAATTAACCCTTTCCTGCCTGCTGACCTGGCATGAGACAGAAGGGAAAGTCCAGTTTCCCTTCTTTTGGTCATTGTCCTTAAAATGAGAAAGAGGCAGAGAGAAATCTCCTCATGAAAACAGGTACAAAGGGAATGAACAGCGGACAAGGAATTAACAGAAAAATCACAGGTCTGACTGATGGGAATGCTTTGATTGCAGTCTTCTTTCTGCTGTGTTTATTAATTTTTCTCGTAATTTCCCCCCTCTCAATTGCTTGTATCTGGAAAGCGCTGCTGAGTGTATTTCCCTGTATCTCTTGAATCCTGACTTTACTATGCACGATAAATCCTGCATTGTCTTTTAAGTACTTTGTTCTAACATCCTTGGTTGCTTGAAGTATTATCAGTATTTGTCCTGGTTTTCAATAAAAGTCCTATGATGATAAATACATAATTGTATAAAATGTCACTGATAATTCCAGTCTCTCTCCCCCCCCCCCCAAATTCTAGCCTCTTTTTGCCACTTGGGAAGGTAACAGTCTGGGTCTTAGTACATGGATTAGTGAAGCGGGTGTGCGGTGATGAAGAATGCCTGTATGTATGTACAGGGAGAAGAAGAGGGTAAATAGAAAATATCTCCATCCCCCATCTCTGACTCCCCCTCCTCCAATGGGCAGGGTCCAAAGGATGGACACGCACCCTACCTTCATGCTTCTAGGAAACCCTGGCAGCAGAGAGCATGAGCCTTGAGCCGTCTGGAGGTGAGAGACAGGTGGAAGGGAAGAAAGAGGCTGGCTGTTGGCTTTCCTTCAGAATAGAGACTGAAGGGCAGGAGGAGGAGATTGAGCTTGGGGTGGTATGGGCCAGTGAACCCTGTTCCCCTCTGGTGAAGGACCAGAGGGATGTGTGTCTCTGTAAATATGCTTCAGAGGGTGTGCACCTTTAGTGAACATTTGTCCATAAAGTTGCAGAGGAAGAGCCCATTGACTGACCAAGGTGGCTTCCTGAGATAGCCTGGCTTGCTGGGAATGAGGGTGGGCTATAAATATAAGGAACAAATTTTAAAAAAATGGAAATTTATTTAGCTCTAATAAAACATGACCTGTGTATTGTTGCTGTTGTATATATGTTGGTTAGCTTGCTTCTGCGTTACTGTAAATGTGCCATGAAAAAGACTATCCAGATAATGACTAAAGAAGAAGCTAAATGGAGACAAAATAACAGCAATTGGTGCAAGGGGAAAATATTTAATAATTAAATTGCCCCAACGCATTTCGCATACTCTTTCTCAGGGAGATCTTTCTTTACTCAAATGCCCGAAGCTTGTTGCCGTTATAAGAAGAAGAAGAGGAGTTGGTTTTTATATGCCGATTTTCTCTACCTTTTAAGGAGGATCAAACCGGTTTACAATCTCAAACTGGGTTTTATACCCCACTTTTCTCTACCTTTTTAGGGAATCTCAAAGCGACTTACACTTTCCCTTCCCCTCCCCACAACAGACACCTTGTGAGGTAGGTGGAGCTGAGAGAGTTCAGAGAGAACGGTGACTAGCCCAAGGTCACCCAGCTGGCTTCATGTGGAGGAGCGGGGAAACCAACCCGGCTCACCAGATTAGAGTCTGCCGCTCATGTGGAGGAGTGGGGAATCAAACCCGGTTCTCCAGATTAGAATCCTCTGCTCTTAACCACTCCGCCATGCTGCTAGAGATCTTGAAGCGAATTGCTCTCTGCACAGTCCCATACTCTGCACACACTCAGCCATCACCATAACAAGCATTTACAAGAAGGAAAGGAAAAGGAGAGCAGTAGAAAGTGGGGGGGGGGAGGTCTGATGCCACGTTTGCTCTGCCTTTCCTTTGAAAAAGTAAAGTATTCCAGAAAAGCTACACTTGTTTCATAACCATCTGCCGTACCTTGTGTGTGTGTGTGTGTGTGTGTGTGTGTGTGTGTGTGTGTATGTGTTTCTACTTCAGGTACTCAAAAGTGCCTTTCAACCAACCAATAAAAATGACAAGAATAAAAAGTACTAATAAAATTAAAACATACTATAAAACTCCCTGCTGAAATAACAGCGGTTCAGGTAACAACTAAGAATCAGATTCCCATCACTAGCAAGGAAAGACTTTTCAAAACACCTGCCATCCACTCATCCGGTTAGTGAGAGTAGAGAGACCCTTTACTGCTCATATTTTCAGTCCAAAAGGCTGCTTTTCCATATACTGTTGGTGATTGCAATATGTAAAAAGATTAGTTTTTTTTGGGGGTGGGGATTTTGCCAGCTGCAGATTTAAGGTGGTAGGCAGCGGCCTGTAACTGGTGCTGAAGAGACCAGGGTTCTGCATAGTGAATTCTGGCACAAGTTTTAAAGAGGCAGGTCGTCTTCCCAAGGAGATTGACTCTCCTGTCTTCCAAAACTGCTTGTGAGTTATAGGAGTCGGGGAGATTAACGGTGCCGTCACAAATAGCTACACCCTTCTGAGCCGACTGACTCCAGTGGTCTGAGGTCCAGCCTAGATTTTACATCTGGCATGAGTTGGGTCTGGTGAACCCTGACCCGACTGTAACATTTGTACAGACAAACACGATGGGGAAATTAAGTCGGCGAGTGTGCTGGGCCTCATTCATCTTGGGACCCAGGCGGGAGGGGAGGGGAGGCACCAGCCTTCCTCCCTGCACCGTTTTTTCCAAGCTGAAACAGCCCCGGTGCTCCCCCGAGGCTACATGTAGCTTGGGCCTTAGAAGAGTGTGCCTTGGTCTCCCAAAAGAAGCTGAGAATATAAAAGAGGCACGAGAGGTGTGACGGATAGAGAGAGCTGACACTCTGAGCTGAGAGAGACAGAGAAAGGATTCGAAGTTTGGGACCCAGCCTGACAGGAGGGCTGTGATAGCATTTGAAGCTTGGGACCAGCCAGAGAAGGCTGTGTTAGATTCAGAACAAAACAGGGACAGCTCAAAGGTCAGAAATATCAAAATTGTATATTAAACGTTACAACAAGTGCAATAAATCAAAACTAACAATGTGATAAGCTATATACAAATACGTACAAAAATTGTTGCAAACTCTTACAAAAATATATATAACTTCAATTAAGCACACTGGCCAAATCCAAAATGACGTGAAGCAAAGTCCACTTCAATAGGGTGAGTAGATGTCAGTTTCACTTGTAACGAGTCTTGCCGTTGCACGAACCAAAAGGAAGCGCTTTCCTGGATATTTCTGGCATTTTCACAAAAAAGCTTCATCAGCCTCAAGAGAAAGTCATGGGAAACCCGGATCTCTACCGTCCTGGTTTCTTAAGGAGGAACACAAGTTACTTAGAGCGCTAGGTTAGCTCCGCATATTCATTAGTATGTATTTTGCTAATTTTTATTATTTTTGGGTTTTTTAGGCTCCCCCACAGAGGGGCTGCGAATCTTTCTGCCAGAAAGCCAAAGCTATTGCCACACACAGCCTGTGGGAGTGACAGGAGTGAGAACTGGGTTAGAGACGGAGGGCCCATTCTCAAGTCACAAGGGGAATGAGTCTCTGAGGTAGAGCTATTCCAGTGGCAGGAAGGTGTGGAGGATTACAGCCACTGAGGTGGGGTAGTCAGAGAGAGAGCTGGGCTGGGGACAGAGTTTTGAGAGTCTGAAGCTGTATGGCAGTTTTGAAAGCTGAATCTAAATAGTACTTCTAAGGGACAGAACTAAAGCTGAAGCTGAATGTGTATAATAGTTCTGAGAGACAGAACTAAGCTTGAGAACTGAGGGAACTTGTGTGTGAAGGAAACATCTAAGCTATATCTCTGAAGTAATCTTGCTTGTATCAATCTTAACTCTGAGTTTTCCCTCCAAATTTCTGCCTTTTCTTACAAACCAATCCCTGTGAGTTCTCTTTAATAAACTTTCCTGTTTTCTCTGTTTCAGTTGAAAAGCCTCTTGTCTTCTTTTTCTCACTGAGGTAAATACGGGTGTGGGACTGGAGGAGGAGAAGGAAAACAATTCTCCTCACAAATATACTCAGGCCAACGCCTTTTCCCCTCAGCATATACGGCCGGGCTGAGTGAGTGGGATATTGAAGTGGTTGGAAGGGGGGTGCGTCACAAGAGGATATTTGTTTAGAACTTGTTTCCATAAAGCTTGCCTTTTTTTTCCAGTTTGATAAATGTTTGAGGCATGGTGGTCTGCGTTCTACCGATCGATCATCTACTAACACCACCTTTGATGGAAGCAAGGAAGTTCTCCCTAAGATGAGCGGTTCTTCTGCTGACCCTTTGTTGGAGGAAGGAGTCACTGTTGAACCGAGTGGAGTCATAGAATACAACCCAGTGCCTCTGCCGATCCTGAGAATGGCTTCCCAGACGCTTTGCATAAAATGGCTGCCACTGAAATAGTCGTCGTTGAAAGTTCTGTTTGGTTGGCCAGTTTCCATAGCATTAGAATCGCTGACTTGTCCCAATTTTACCGTCTTAATAGGGCTCAAAGCTGCGAGGGAGCAGTTGTTGGATTTATCGCTCACAGGTCCAAGTGTGTCATCAGCATAAAGGAAAATCTTGGATGTCTTCTGATGCCACAGTGGCTAAATCCCTCACGGTTGAGCAGACTGGTAGCTGTGAGGCCACATCCGTCCGTCTGAGCCTGCAAACTATGGAAAGTCGCCCCGCTAGAAAAAAACCCTCATTTGGGAGTATGAGAGAACTGGAGGATGAAAGGATCTATGAATTTGTTAGAAGATTAAATAGAGGAGAGCCCTTTTGTTTGGGATGAGCCTGGATATGTTAGCAATACGGATTATCTTAATGGGCCTGTTGAGACTCACGTCGTACCATATGTGCTGAGCACGCCTTCATTTTCAGAGACCTGTTTTATCTCAAATTTGAAAACGCAGGCAAAATGTGGGGAAACGCAGGGTGAGAGGGAGACGACCTCTGACAGTCAGAAACGGCATCTGTGATCAACCCAAAGACCTGAAGTCGTCGGAGGGGTGATGGCGAGTTAAAACAGCCATGCGTAAAAGACCTCTATCTAATGTGCAAATACAGGAAACAGTTTCTAGGTCCAGGAGGGGGAAGAGACCCCATGGTGCTGTGACGCACGTCCCAGAATCTCTCTTTGTATCTCAGCTCATATCAATCAATCAATCATTTATTTTACGGTCATTTGACCAAAAAAAAAAGAACAGATCTAATCAGGAGTAACATAAATTTACAATAAAAACAATAAAAACAGTACCAGTCAACGAATTCACAAAGTAAAATAAATCAATAAAATCCCATATCTAAAGAGGCAAATACGCTAGCTTCTAAAATGTTTATCAATCAGATTTTAACTATTTATAAATTGCATACTTTTGGGGCTTATATATAGCAACACAAAATTTGGCCACACATCTTGAAGTTTGTGGGTTACTATCTTCCAGTAGTCGTTGGATGCAAATTTTATCAGGTGGTCCTATATTATTTCTTAAAATGTCTTGGATAGTCTTAGTTCTTGACTCATGATGGAGAGGGTAGTATAAGAAGACATGTTCGCAGGTCTCAATTTCTTCCCCATTGCATGGGCAGACTCATAAAGAGGAATTTTTTTATATCTGCCTTCTAAGACGGCCGATGGCAAAGCTCCACATCTGGCTAACATGAAAGCCCTTCTAAATTTGTTCACCTCCAGTGTCATCAGATATGGGGCTGCCATCATCAGGTGTCTGAACTTCTGTGAGGCTATGAAACCAGGTGACCTTGCAAGGTCATGCTGTCTCTTAGTGTCTTTCACTCTCTGCCTTACTACTTCTTTAAACTGATCTCTGCTCAGTGTCAGTAAGGCCTGAGGTGAAAACCCTAGTTTTCTTAGGTTTGATTGCACCTCCTCGGACCTCCTCGGACATAAATGGCTCAGAGTGCATCCCCCCAGACACGTTTCTGAGATAATTTATTTTGATATTTTAAAAGTTTGTACGATTCACAACATGAAGCTGGCAGATGAGTGAGAACTCGCTTGGGCCGAGGCCAGATTTTCCATGGTTCAGCCCAACATGATTAGCGACATGTGCATCTGCACATTTCCTCTCTTGTGGCCATGAGGAGCAGAGACAGGGAAATTCGGGGGGTGGAGGGGTTCGAAATGCAGAGGTGCTGGCCAGGGGCAGTCCCTCAGTGCCAAGCTTCCTTTGGTGGCAGTCGGGCAGTGTGGGGAGCAGAAGCTTAGAGTTAGTCAGGGAAGGGATTGAATGATAAGAGAGGCCTGCTTCTGTTCTTGTACGTTTTTAAATTTTCCTCATAACATTTTTTTCTTCTTGTCCAAATTGAACCTGAGGAGCCAGGATGAGGCACAAGGCTTTTGTAGTGGGGGTGGGGAAATGGTGCCTTCCAGGCAGCAGCCCAACCCCAAAGTTATTTGCCAGGTTGAGTGCCAAGGCAGCATGCTGAAAGGCGAGTTTTTGCATAGCTTTAGCAGTGGCTGGAGTGCTTTAGTGTCGTCTTCTGCCTTTGCCCAGGCAGTCTCTGTGCTTTTCTGAACAATCGAGGGGGAAGAAGCACAGGAGAATTATATTCCCACAGTTGATTAAAATGTCCCAAACTGAGCTTGCATAGCTCTCCACGAGAGCAGTGGACTCTGATCTGGAGAACCCGGTTTGATTCCCCACTCCCCCACATGAGCGGCGGAGGCTAATCTGGTGAACTGGATTTGTTTCCCCACTCCTACACATGAAGCCAGCTGGGTGACCTTGGGATAGTCACATTCTCTCAGCCCCACCTACCTCACAGGGTGTCTGTTGTGGGGAGGGGAAGGGAAGGTGATTGTAAGCCAGTTTGATTCTTCCTTAAGTGGTAGAGAAAGTGGGCATATAAAAACCAACTCTTCTTCTTCTTCATTTCCTCATGGCTTAGCAGAGATTCAGGGGTCTTGAATTCTGAAGCCACTTCTCCAGAATTACCACGTCAGTTCAACCCCTTGTTGCTCCCAGTTTATTCTCCTCTCCTCATTTTCAGCCTCCTCATTTAAGCTGCTTATTTTCTTATAGGCCCCTGGCTTGCTTTCTCCTGAGGCAGCAAACCCCTCCAGTGTCTTGGTCATGCTGTTTGGGGCCAGTTGGCATCCTTGGTGCCCCCTGCTCGACCCTTCCAAAGGCCGCTACCTTCCTGTGCCCGGCTGAGTGGCGTTCTGCCACTGTCAGCGCGAGTAACGCTAATAAATATATTTCGCAGTGACCTTTAAAGCAATCAGTAAAGTTACAATGATATATCACAATGAAGACCTTTACTCTTCTTCTGTAGATCAATGTTAAAAAAAACGTGTGGCCAAATTGATCTAAGAGCTGGAGATAAGAGTTACTCTAGTTTTGATGCTTGGAGAACATGTTCTCCACTTGCCCTGGGCCTGTTATCTAAGGGTAATCTTCCTTCCTTTATGGATTCTCTGGTTAGTCCAAAGTTATGTAGAATCTTTATGCATTCAAGATTTAATTGCCCCTTTTCAATGGTTTTGCTGGGCCGTATCCTAAAGATCCCCTTTTCAGACCGGTTGGGTCCCTGCCCTCTTCAGTCAGTGGACTCCTTGTTACATATCCTTTTGCATTGTCCTTACGTGTACCAACTTAGGCTAAAATGGATTATACCATGTTTTAACAAATGGTCCACATCTCCTCGAGCAACTTTGGAGCAAAAGGTTCAGTTCCTCTTAGAGGACTCTGACCCTCAGCGTATTTATTTTGTTGCTCGTTTTTTGGAGGCTGCAGAGAAGAGACAAGGGGAGGTGTTTTTAAATATGGGTCTTATTTAAGTGTTGTGGTTTAATTGTTCAAGACCTCAGTCTAAGAACAGGGGAAAAAAGAGATTTATCACAATGGGTAGCTGTGTTAGTCTGTCTGTGGTAGTAGAAAAGAGCAAGAGTCCAGTAGCACATTAAAGACTAACAAAATTTCGGGCAGGGTATGAGCTTTCGTGAGCCAGAGCTCACTGAGCTGTGACTCACGAAAACTCATACCCTGCCTGAAATGTTTTTAGTCTTTAAGGTGTTACAATGATACGTTTCCACAATAATATGAATTCCCCATCATGACTCATAATAATTCCAAAACAACATCTAATGTCTCCTAAAAGAAGTAACTTCATTTTTGTGATGGGTCTGTGTGTAACTCATACCTCCTGCAGATAAATGCCAGTAGGCCTCGTTTCTTAGCGCTGCCACTAATAAAATGAATACAACCGCTCAGGTTCCACAGGCATATGTGCACTGAGCAGAATCTCTAGGTGAATGCTTGCTTCCAGCGAGCTTGTTTGGCATTGATTCTCAGAAATGGGTCACAATTCTCTTGAAAGTGGGTTGTGAAGCCAGGAGGGGAGAGGAACTGGGGGTGGAGGCTCTGCGTCGATCTCTTCTGAACAACAGAACAAGAAGAGCAGTGAGTAAAGCTGCCCTGTGCCCCCTTCTTTGCGGCTCTACTCCTTCCCTCAGTGAGGGGGAGAGAGGCTTAGCCTGCCACTGACTGTGTACATGGCTCATGCTCATGTGTCTGACCAAGCTGAGCATAATCTACGCCCTGTGCTTCCCAGAGCCACACCATCAGTATCTATGCTGAGCCCTGGCCTGCAGTGTTGTGTCACAGACAGTGGCAGCAGAATTTATTTATTTAAATATTTGTACCCCACTTTATCCCCGTGGCACAGAGGAGTAAGCTACAGTACTGCAGTCAAAGATCTGCTCACAACCTGAGTGCGATCCCGATGGAAGTCAGTTTCAGGCTCAAGGTTGACGCAGCCTTCCATTCTTCTGAGGTTGGTAAAATGAGTACCCAGCTTGCTGGGGATAAAATGTGGACAACTGGGGAAGGCAATTGCAAATAGGGCTGTTGAAAACAAAACAAAAAATCGGTTTAATTCGGTTTTGGGTTTAAATGGCCTTTTTTTATTTGGGAAAACCTGAATGCCGAATTCCCTTAAACCGGTATAGGTGGGAATTTGGCTTTAAATTCGGGATTCCCAAATAATTTGGCCATTTAAGCACATTAAATGCATTTCGCAGCTTTTCGCGGCTCCTGCGGGGGCATTTTTGCAGGTAGAGGTCCCAAATTTTCAGGGTAGCTAGAAGAGACTCTCCTTTCAAAACCCCCAAGTTTGGTAAAGATTGGGTCAGGAGATCTGGAGTTATGGGGTCTGGAAGGGGTTGCCCCATCCTCCTCCATTCAAATGCACTGCCAAAGTGGCTGTGTTCAGACTCTTTAATGTGATGTTTGCAATGTATCTGAATGGAGAAGCTGGGCTTTAAACGGTGGTAAGTTCACCCCATACCTCCATAGAGACAAAGTGTTTCACCTTGTATCTCTATGAAGGAACCGGGTGAACTTTCCCACCCACTGTTTAAAGCCCAGGGGGAGGAGAGGGAGTGGTTTGGCCACAACAGTCCAATCATTGAACAGTGGGGTGGATGTGGGTAGGGCAGGACAGAGAAAACTGACAGAAACATTGCGTGCAAGGAAAAACTGACTCAAAATCGGCCTCCGGGAATACATTGGGGTAAAAGTGGTCTCCAAAGAACCAGAAAAAAGGGGAAGGAAAACAAAAACCCCAAAGTGAATATTAAGGGGACAAAAATGCGTGCCCATTTAATACACTGAAGCAGTGTGGGGCCAGAATCAGTGAGAAAAGCCCCTCTATCCTGTGGCTAATGCCAGGTTGGTTTGAATGAACACTAGGTGGCAGTGTTGCTCTTGCCCAGTTCTGCAAAACATTTATCAGGCATCTGTCGAGTAAATGTACTTTTTAAGTCTGCTCTCCTAAACAAGTTTAAAAAAAGTAGGGGTTTGTCACATTATAGGGTATCTTTGTCCTGTCCCCTCGTTTGAAGTATTCCAAACTTCACTTGTGGCATGAAGATACAATCGGTTATCAGCTGTTTTAATTAAACTGCCTTTACTTTGCCATTCAGTAGGCACAATCTTATAATTAAAGGGAATTTAATAAGCACAATGGAGTCTATTTAATTTTTTTGTTTCTGAAATTAGGGTTGAACTGTTGGGATGTTAGGAGACCGTGTTCCTGCTGCCCAGGTTGGCAGATTTGCTGGGTTTGTCCTGCTGGCTGTGCTATGCTAAATTCCGATGGAGTCTGAGTTAGAATGTGGCTTATGTTATCCAGTGACCTCTACAGCAAAGAGGCCCAGCGTTCTACTTAATTATTAATTTACTTCATTTACACCCAGCCTTTCTCCCTAGTGAGGACCCAAAGCAGCTTACATCATTCTCCTGTCCTCCGTTTTATCCTCACAACAACCCTGTGAGGTAGTTTAGTCTGAAAGCATGTGACAAGCCAGGGCAGAACTCCAGTATGTATTGCAGTATGAGCTTTCTGTTTGGTTTTGCTACGAGTAGACTAACACAGCTATCCCAGTTGAATTGACTGGTCTAAAGTCACCCAGTCACCCAGCTTCTATGGCAGAGTGGGAATTCGAATCTGGGTGTCCCAGTTCCTCGGCCAGCACTCCAACCACTACACAACACTGCTCTTTTTGGAGGATTTGTCTCCTGCATTATTTCTGGGGAGTGCTTGCACTGAGAATTTACCCAGATTATCAGCACAGTCCAGCAAGATCCCACCTATCAACCGGTTACATTTTTATACTGCCCAGGATGCCATACATGTTTCTACTTTCTTCCTTTCCCCCCTCAGAATGACCCTGTGAAGTAGGTTAGGCTGAAGACGTGGCTAACCCACAGTCACCCAGTGTGCTTCATAGCTGAGGCAGAATTTGAATCCAGGTCTCTCCGGCCCTGGCCGATTGTTCCAACAGTTACACCACACAGATTCTCTTGAAAGTGGAATGTCATGTTTCCCCAACATTGTGTGTGCTATAATTTGAATCTGATTGTTTCCCCCAGGGAGCAGATCCATTGGATTCACTGTCCCCACATCTTGTCTGCAAAGACTGGTGATTACTTACTAGCAACTTTTCTTTTTTTGCCGTCAAGTCACAGAAGAAGAAGAGCTGGTTTTTGTACTGCTGACTTATGGCGACCCCATAGGGTGGGGCTGGGGGTGGGGGCTCCAACCTTTTAGAGCCTGCAGGCACATTTGGAATTCTGACATGGCACGGTGGGCACAGCAACAAAATAGCTGCCGTGAAATGGCTGCCAAAGGAGACGGAGCCAGCCACAAAATAATTGCCACGAGTTAACTTCTGTAACACGGTGTAGATCCTTGTGCTGTGGTGGCAGCTGCTGCCAAAGCAACATTTTAAAAAATCTGCACAGCCAATCAAATCTCCAATTGTCAATCAGAAGCCTTGCTGCGCAAAAGCCCTACCTGGCCCCACCCACTTCCTAAAAACACTTGGTGGGTGCCAGAAAAGCTGTCTGTGGGCCCTGTGTTGGGGACCCCTGCCATAGGGTTTTGAAGGCAAGAGAAGTTGGGAGGTGCCTCTGCATCACGCCCCTGGTATTCCTTGGAGGTCTCCCATCCAAATACTAACCAGGGTCGGGGCTGAGAGTGTATGAATGGCCCAAGGTCACCCGGCAGGCTTCCATGGTTCGAATGGGGATTCAAACCTGGATTTTCTAGATCCTAGTCTGACACCTTAACCACTATACCATGCTGGCTCTTTAACTTATTTATACCTACTTAAATTTTAATAGTCTTCCTTCCAGACAAGCTAAAGAGGCATGAAACAGTTAATATTTATAGATGGCAATGTTAAAAACATATATTCTACAAAACTGATATTTCTGTGACTTCTTTTTTTACCTAGTTTTTACCTTGTGTTTGTTTGTGTGTGTGTGTGTTTGAGCACATGTTCCCTTGCGTGTCAAACTAAATACAAATCTGGAAGATTTCAGAAATTGGGGGTGGGGAGGGGGCTGCCAAGTTGGATAAAATTGTTTTTAATGGCTTTTCACTAACATCTAAAACAAACAAGTTTTTTCTGGCTCCTTAAAGACTAATAGGTTTATTGTGGCCTCAGCTTTTGTGAACTAGAGCCCCTTTCTCAGGACACGATGAAGCATTTTTCTGTTGACAGACATGCATAGTGCAATCCTGTCTTGACTTACTCCAGTGTAATTCCACTGTAAAGAATAGGCTTCAAGTGAAGTGACTGCTGAGTGTTGCACTGATAGTTACAGAGAGAGCCAGCATTGTATAATGGTTAAGAGCGGCGGACTCTAATCTGGAGAACTGGGTTCGATTCCCCACTCCTCCATAGGAAGCCAGCTGGGTGACCTTAGGCCAGTCACAGTTCTCTCACAACTCTCAGTCCCACCTACCTCACAAGATGTCTGTTGTGGGGAGGGGAAGGGAAAGTGATGGTAAGCCGCTTTGAGACTACTTAAAGGTATGGATGAATGAATTTATTTTTACGGCATTAGCCAGAACACATCAACCAAATTACAAACCTGTAAGTAGATAAAATAATCTCTTTGTAATAGAAAATATCTAAAGATTATCAAAAGTTAAAAAACAATAATTTACCAGTTAAAAATAGCCAGAGTTGACTCTTTAATGGTAGAGAAAAGCGGGGTATAAAAACCAAAAAAAAAAAGGAAAAAAATGTCAGCAGGATTGTCAAAAGACCACAAAATACAGGAAAAATGTGGGGTGATGTTACTGTTAAATTCTAATGTATTTAAGATAAGCACACTGGCAACTGGATGGAATATGGTCTCCTTGTGTTTTCTTACCAGGTTTAACGGAGAAGGGACTGTTGCTGTCTGTCGCTCAGAGTGAATCTGCAAGAAGATTCCTTGCTTCCTCTTATCTGGTGGAGGAGGGGGGCACCCTGCCCTTCACAGCTCCCACCCGGCCCAGTCATTACCGAAAGAGGGCTCTACTTCAAACTAAATCTAGCGGCATCTTAAACATTTATTTCAACACCAGTTTTTGTGGGTCACGGCCCACTTTTGCCAGACAGATACATGCTGGATTAGTAGGGGAATTTTTATGCCGCAGGTTGGGGGAATGGGCGAAAGTTTGGTGTGCATCACTCTGTGAGCCCTTCCAGTGTAAATGGAGCGTTACTGGGGTGAAAGGGCTTTGGAAGCTGCCTAAAGGCAGCTCTGCCCCTGGGAATGCCCCCCCTGGATGCCGGTGCTGCCAGGGAGGTAGTGCCAGCACATGAGCCTCGTGCTGCCACGTTGTTCCCCGGAGCTGGCGTAAGTCACCCAGTGCTAGCACCCGTGCCACTTTGGACAGCACCAGTGGCACGAAAGCCGGCGCTAGGGCCACGCTGGCTCCTAAGTGGCTCGGCCACCCCTTCAGGATTGCATGATTCATTTATAATGGGACTCATACCTACCCTTTCTAAATCATGATCTCCCTTTTCCCCATACACTGAGATTTTGCAAGCATCAAGTTACGACTGCAAAGTAGCTGGCGCAGCCCTGTGAAACTCAATGGGGGAGTTTCACAGGGTTTTTTTTTAATTAAAAGCATTTTTTGCTTCCCCCCCCCCCCCCGGCCGGGGAGCCTCTCAGGAGGCAGAGCTGCTGTGCCATCCCCGGTCTTCTTCTATCTACCCCCCCCCCTTCAGGACTGGGCTGCCTGAGAATTAGCAGTTACACATACTGGATGTTGGGGGCAGTCAGAGATCCAGATAAGCAAATGGTTTAAGTGAAAATTAACTGATATTGGTTATAGACTGGTAAAATGTGTCCAGCCAATTAAAATTTCCAAAAAGCAGATCCTGTGGCGCTAGTAGAGATTGTAGTGACTGAGGAAATCCAAGTATCTGTTTAAACTCACAATGACACGTTGTGTTTAATTATTTGATGAGTTCTAAATCAGCACAGGTTGTATATTCCTTTTGAAAGTTTTGGGGTTTTTTGGTACAGTAATGACTTTCAGATTAAAATGTCCCCCTACTGGGTTTTAAAAGTTGTGTTTTCTTATGTCCAGTTTGTTTTCATTGATTCTCTGCCGCAGTGACCGACACGTTTGCCCAACGTGGGGAGTAGAAGGGCATTGTTGGCAAATGATGTGTCTGTTGGGTTAAGTGCCATCAAGTTGCTTCCGTCCCTGCATAAAAGGCCTTAGCCTACTGAGGTGAAACACCCTTGGGTGGGCTTCCACACATTGCTTTGTCAGTTGAAATCCATCACTATTAATTCTGAAGCATATTGCCATAGGCCAACTATTTGTACAAACAATTGATACATTTCAAACAGGGTTTGTTAATTATTGGTCGCTTGATCTTCAGCAGAACTGGGTTCATTCAGATTAATAATTGTTCTCTTTAATTGGTTCCTGAAAAACAATTGCTTACTATTTATTCTCTGTTCTTCTTGTCTGGAGCAATTGTGGGCTGTACAATATATATAAATGCTTAGCAAAAGATGGCATTCTAGGTGTGTGAGATGGGGGAAGGGCTGCCAGATTCCCCATGGTTACCATTGGGGTGGTGGTGGGGTTAGGGTTGTCAAGTCCAGGTTAGGGAACCTCTGGAGATTTGGGGTGGAGCCTGGGGAAGGCAGGGACCTCAGTGGGGTACAATGCCATAGCGTCTACCCTCCAAAGCAGCCATTTTCTCCAGGGGAGCTGATCTCTAGGCTGGAGATGAGCTGTAATTCTGAGAGATCCCCAGGTCCCACCTGGAGGTTGGCATCCCTAGGTGGGGGCAGTTACTTGGTCCTTGATCCTGGCCTTAGCCTTGATCCATGGGCAAAGTCAGAGTTCATCTTTTTCTGTGGCTGCCCATTAGAACTGCAGTTTTTTTGGGGAGGGGCGAAGCATCAGAAAATGAAGGAGATCTTGTCTGGCTCAAGAGGCTTCCTGCATGTGAAACAACCTGCAAAATATAGTTAGCTTCCCCCCTGACATCTATAATAACTGTAATCATAGGCCTGAAACCTGGGAAGCTTCCTATCCCTCATATGCAGGGATTGTTGGTATCAGGCGCAAGTTATAAATGGGATTTGGCAGGGGGCCATAAAACATCTTTCTCTCTGTGAGACAGAGAGGCATCTGGTATCAGCCTGACACAAACCATTTGACTGGGGTCTGGTTCCTCCCCCTCTCGGCTTCTGAGGGGCAGATCCTTGTAGCCGCGCTGACAAATATTCGAGGGTTGATAACAGGCCCTGTTCCTATTCACTGGAAGTTCATTTCCTTCACATCTCCCCATAGCCCTGCTTGCTTATTCTCTCCCACTGAGCAGCACAAACGTATCGGCGAGTGCCAGCTTGTATAAAGCATGAGGTCTTCACTGGCCGTTGGAATGTGAAGCCGTTGTGAGGCTGCAGCCTTACATAAGAACATAAGAAAAACCAATCTGGATCAGACCGAGGCCCATCAAGTCCAGCAGTCTGTTCACACAGTGGCCAAACAGGTGCCTCTAGGACAGTGATGGCGAACCTTTTAGAGACCGAGTGCCCAAACTGCAACCGAAAACCCACTTATTTATCGCCGAGTGCCAATGCGGCAATTTAACCTGAATACCACCCCCAGAGGGGGCCAAGAGGGAGAGGCTAGGGTTGCCAAGTTCCTCTTCGCCATGAGTGGGAGGTTTTTGGGGTGGCGCCTGAGGAGGGCGGGGTTTGGGGAAGGACTTCAGTGCCATAGAGTCCAATTGCCAAAGTGGCAATTTTTTCCAGGGGAACTGATCTCTATTGGTTGGAGATCACCCGGGGCGGGGCAGAGCCAGAAAGGCCAGCGGCTTGGAGGAACCGCGCGTGCCGGCAGAGAGGGCTACGCGTGCCGGAAGTGGCACGCGTGCCATAGGTTCGCCAACACGGCTCTAGGAAGACCACAAACAAGACGGCTGCAGCAGCACCATCCTGCCTGTGTTCCACAGCACCTAATATAATGGGCATGCTCCTCTGATCCTGGAGAAAATAGGTATGCGTCATGAGGAGTATCCATTTTGACTAGTAGCCATGGATAGCCCTATCCATGAACATGTCCACTCCCCTCTTAAAGCCTTCCAAGTTGGCAGCTATCCCCACATCCTGGGGCAGGGAGTTCCACAATTTAACTATTCCTTCATTCTCCAGGCATTTTTGTTAGGATCTTTCCTCTGCTGGATTGATGATATTCAAAAGAATAACATCCACCCACCCACTCCCACACACTCCGGGATCTGCATGCCGTGCTTGGGATTTCAGTACTTGCGCTTTGTTTTTATCAGAGTTTTGTTTGTGAATGTATTCATGGTATCTGATTCTGTGGTTGACAAGCAAGGGAAAGTAAACTGCTGCAGCCAGAATTGCAATAAAGCCTGCTGGGTGTGGGGTAGCAAGAAAGGAAGGCAGCCCAAGGCCACTTACTAAACTAATGCAGTACTTTTTGTTCAGTTCCCCGCTAGATTCCTGGAGATCAGTTGGACACTCCTGGGGGAATTCATGTGGCACATATGTTCTCAAGAAGATATGGTGAAGAAGAAGAGTTGGTTGTTATATGCTGACTTTCTCTACCTTTTAAGAAGAATCAAACCTGCTTACAATATCCTTCCCTTCCTCTCCCCACAACAGACACCCTGTGAGGTAGGTGGGGCTGAGAAAGTTCTGAGAGAACTGTGACTAGACCAAGGTCACCCAGCTGGCTTCACATGTAGGAGTGGGGAAACCAACCCAGTTCACCAGATTAGAGTCTGCTGTTCATGTGGAGGAGTGGGGAATCAAACCCGGTTCTCCAGATTTGAGTCCACCGCTCTTAACCACTACACCATGCTGAGGTACAGTAAGAGGCAGAAATGAATCCAGTGTCTTAATAAGTGTTATTGTTAACATGCCCGTGTTAACATGTCAAATTACAGATTTGTATGAATGGATGGACTCAGGAAGTTGCCTATAGTTGACACTCAGGAAGTTTCCGATAGTCGAATGTGAACTTTCTGCTGTGGTTTTTGGAACATCTTGGCAGCCCCTCGTGGTTTGCCAAACTCTTCTGGCATTCGACATGGCTCCCTCCCCTCAGCGTGATCTTGACTGGATAACGTGCCCTTTTAGTCACTTCTTGGATGGGCAGGCTATGCACCGTTACAGGGACAAACAGAATATTCTCTTCTTCTGAAACTTAATGGAAGTTTTTCATTTCACCCATGGCAATGTCTGCGTGCCAGCAGTTAAAGGGCATCCAAGCCTTGAGGATAGGCAGCCCCTAATAGCGACTGTTTATATTGGATGGCATTTGGTAGGTGCCTGAACCTGCCATTGTCATGGAAAACAGTAGGAATTTTGCCTGAGTAAGAACAGCAGGATCAGAGCCCCCAGGGTTATTTGTGAACTCTTGACATACCTCTGAAAGGATCGGTTAATTCCTTTTCTGCATTTCCAGAAGGGGTGGTAACAAAGCCAGATGCAGCTAGCGACCCAGAGCTGGCAACCCTGTGAATTGGCCTAGATGGAGGGCATTGAGATGATTCTATGAGAAACAAAAGTTAGGGCTTTAAAGATATTCCCCCTAACTTGTGTGCTCAAAAATAATAACCTGGTCCACAGGCTACTGTTTATGTCATCCATCTCTTACGCTGGACTGAGTGGATCTGTGCAACTGTTTTCAGTAACTTTAAAAAAAAAAATATGATCAATTTCCCGTTTTTTTAAAAAGTCTCAGCTATAAAAAGTGTCTTAAATAACCTTTTAAAAACAAATCCTGACTTAAAAGCATGCGTACTGTTTTGTTTTCATTTTGGGTGTGGGTGTGTCTTAATAAGAAGTATGGCCTGGATTCTATTAATGTGAAACCGATACAGCACATACCATTTGGAGTCTTGAAGCTGTCAGGAAGGGCTCTGTTATTACTAATTTACCATTTAAGTACCCCCCTTGTTTCTTTTGCTGGCTTCTCCACGCATTTCATTTGTCATCTTGTGAGTATGATGTGCTTGTTTTCGGACGTATCTTGAGACATCTACCTATGCATGCATTAAAACTACCCCTGAACAATCTATGAGAGCCTCTGGGGAATCCTCCTTTCAGGAAAAAGCCAATATGGCCCCAGGGGGGCTGTTTCTGTCCCATTCTCTGCTCAGCACAGACTTATCCTTTGCACTCAAGAAATGCCCCAATAGTGATAGCTAGGAAACTCCTTGACAGGTAGCTGTTTCTTCCCTTTCCCATTTGCCTAGGGCAGGGGTCCCCAACGTGGTGCCTGTGGGCACCTGTGGCACCCACCAACACCTTTTCTGGTGCCCACTAAGTGTTTTTGGAAGTGGGCAGGGCCAGGTAGGTCTTTTGCCCAGCAAGACATCTGGTTGATTGGTTCTTGTAGGTTATCCGGGCTGTGTAACCATGGTCTTGGTATTTTCTTTCCTGACGTTTCGCCAGCAGCTGTGGCAGGCATCTTCAGAGGAGTAACACTGAAGGACAGTGTCTCTCAGTGTCAAGTGTGTAGGAAGAGTAATATATAGTCAGAAAGGGGTTGGGTTGAGCTGAATCATTGTCCTGCAAAAAGTATCAAAGGTAATGTGCTAATCATTGTCCTGTAAGTATGAAGATAATGTGCTAATGAGGGTGTGGTATGCTAATATGGAACCATTGTATCCTGAAGTGATCTGTTAATGTGTGAAATCCAAAACTAATCTGCATTGCTATTGTTGACTGTAGTCTTTGTTAGTCTTGAGGTTCCTGTCCTGAAAACCTCCAGACTAACAAAGACTACAGTCAACAATAGCAATGAGCTGAAGGACAGGGAGCCCAGCCACCCCCACCCCCACAACACAGCCAAAGGATATGTTAGAGGAAGGAGAAAAGACCCCTGAGCAGAAAGGGCCATGGGACATGTAGGGAAACAGTTTTGTGTATCAAGGAAATTAAGGAACTGATGGTGAGGGATCCAGGGAAAGCAGGAACAGAAGAGAGAGTTTTGACACTGCCCTGAGGGAAAAAATGACATTTGTAGTCAGCCTCGGTTGTGATCTTTGGTTTCTATCTCTTTTTCAATCTTGCTTCAGGCAGTGAATTGCGCCGGCTTCCCTTTACCTGAAAATGAAGACATTCCCCCCGCCCCCAGGTGTTACAGATTTACCCTGTAGGACCCCAGGGAGAATTCATTGGGATCATCCCATGTTATCGTCACAGCAACCCTGTGAGGTAGGTTAGGCAGCTCAAGGTCCTCTTGACTTCTTGACTGAGCAAGGATTTGAACTCAGGACTCCCTGCTCCAGGCCAGCCCTCAGTCCAGTGTACCCTATTGGACCTGTGTTTGAAATATACTCTGCAGAATCCTTTTGGTTCAACTCCCTGTTGCAGAAGACCTGTTCTGTAGAAAGTGTGCTGCATTTGCTATGATGCCAGTCTAGAAACTTGACAAGAGCTGCAAGTGGAAGGAGCGGCATATGGCTGATTCCACACAGAGACGGTTCTCCGTGTAGCTCTCATTGGTGCTCTGAATGCAGAGACATTTGCAGCGGTAACAGAACCTCCATAGATCAGTTTCCCATTCTCTTTCCTTGCCTTAGCCCTCAACGGCTGCCATTTTCTCCCATTGCCACTGGAAGGCTTTTTCAGGCTTTAATAGATTGGTAACAAGTATTGGTCTAAAGCAGTGGTTCCCAACCTTTTTTTGACCAGGGACCACTAGGACTTTTTTGTTCGGTGCAGGGACCCCAAGGTTCAAAATAAAAATTCAGAGAATTTGAAAATAAACTTTAATCATAACAGTTAAACATTAAACTTAGAATAATATTTGAATATATTTTTTATAATAGAGAACTTTTAATTGTAAATCAATGTGATTTTTGAGCTTCCATCCTATTTACAAGCTGGGCAATTCTAGGGCTAATACTGTTGCTCACAGCTACACGAATATCATCACTTGCTTCCAATCGATTTCTGGTCTTGTTCTTAATTATAAGCAAAACAGAAAACCCTTGTTCGCATAAATAAGTTGTGGAGAAGAGCATAAGATATCGCAAGGCGAATCCCCGAACTGTAGAATATGAATTTGCTTTTTTACACCAGAACTCTTCGAGAGAAACTGATTCAAACGCATCCTTACAGTGCCTATCATTTTGGAATTCAATGAGCTCTTCCTGGATTTCTTCTGCAACCTCTTCAACAGGATTGCGAATCAGCTTTTGGGTATCTTTTGATTCTGTCTGGTTATATTCTGGGAAGTAACGGTGGAATTCACTGACCAGCATTTGCAGATGACTTCTGATGTTGTCTTGTATATTCGCAGTGATCATGCCATCTTTACTATCATCGACCAGTGCTTTTAATGTCACAAACGCAGAATAATTGTTTTCGCCTACCTATAATTGAAGTTTGCCAATAAAGACACACAGTTTGTCTTCAAACATAAAAATGTTTCCCACACCTGCTAAATTTATGTTTCCAGAACCTTGCAACTGTAAGTTTAGTTTATTCAAATGTGAGAAAATATCCACAAGATAAGCCAAATGCATCTGACTTTTCGAATCAGAAAACAGCTCTAGTAAATCTTTAATTTTCTTCTCGGCTAGAAACAGCTCAACCTCTTTTCTTAGTTCAAATAACCTTCCCAGCATATTGCCTTTCGATAGCCAACGAACTTCGGTGTGGAAAAGAAGAGTCTCATGATCGGAGTCCATTTCAGTGCAGAGTTTTTTAAAAAGGCGTGTATTTAAGGCGCTGCTTTTAATAACATTGACCACTTTTATGGTCGTTTCCATGGTATTAACAAGGCTTTTAGGAAGAGTCTTGGAAGCTAACGCCTGACGATGTATGATACAATGAGTTGTTATTGCTGAAGGATTCGTCTTTTTATTAATGTTTCTAGACCGGAGCGTGATCCTAACATGGCTGGAGCGCCATCCGTACAAAAGCCGGTGAGCTTTTCCCACATAATGCTATGTTTCTCAAAATACTCCGCTATTATATTCATGACGTCAATACCTTTTGACGTCGTTTCCAGTTTCCGCGAAATCAATAATTCCTCTTTAATAGTGATGTCGTCTAAAAAGCGGACAAATACGAGCAACTGACTGCAATTAGAAACGTCTGTCGATTCATCACACTGCAAAGCAAAACATGGCGAATTTTTTATTTTCGAAACAAGCTGCTCCTCGATGTCATTTGACATAATTTCAATTCGAGCTTTTACCGTGTTGTTCGATAGAGGTATTCCTTGTATTTTCTTTTTGGCTTCCATTCCTAAAATTTCTTCGACAGCTATCATCAAACAAGGTTTGATGAGTGTTTCTCCTATTGTGTGTGGTTGTGTGAGGCTCACTTGCACCCTCCCCCGGCCTCCCCGCCCCCACATGTTCCTTACTTGTCGTGTGCTGCTCCCGCGAGTCACCACCGCACACCGCAGCGCTCTGCGCCCGCGAGCCGCCGCTATGCCGCCCGCGTAAATATTAATTTATTATGGGTTTAGAACTTTGTTTCGCGAACCCCTGGTTTCGTTCTTGCAGACTCCTGGTGGTCCATGGACCCCTGGTTGGGAACCAGTGGTCTAAAGAGTTATAACGTTATAACACTATGTAGCAACATACCGGTTCCCAGCATTCATCCCCCCCCCCAAAAAAAAACCCCAACAGTGAGTCTCTAACCTTTTTGGTTAAATAGTTATTAGGAAAAGTGTACAGCCGGTATGTTTCTCCTTATAACTCTACAATGAAAAGAGCTAGAGAATTAGTTTAAAAAAGAAAGTTGGGAACTGGTACATTATTTCAATAGATCAATAATATGTTACAATGTTTAGAGAAGCAAAATTTTCAAAACAGTGCAGTCTGCAATTAAGCAAAAGGAATAAAATCTGAAGAGGGAATACTCACTGGCAAGAGGAAAGACAAACTCCAGGTGGGACCTGGGGATCCCCTGGAATCTGCTCATCTCCAGACTACAGAAATCAGTTCCCCTGGGGAAATGGCCTGCTTTGGAGGGTGGACTCTATGACATTGTACCCCACTGAGGTCCCTGTCCTCCCCAGACTCCACCCATAAATCTACAGGAGTTTCCCAACCTAGAGTTAGCAACCCTACCCCGCCTTCCCTGTCGGTGCCAGGGGAACTTGGCAATCCTGAATGCTATAGTGATATTGCTATTACCGGGTGTGTTTTTTTAAGCCCCCCCAAAAAACCCTCCACTGAATGGGGGAAATGGCCACTGCAGGCACTGAAGTAAGAAAACTGGTGGCAATTTGGGCGAGACCTGAAAGAACGCGCACCTTTCTGTTCACACAACAGTCAAACATGCTTGGGCTGTGATCTTTCAAAAAAGATAATATCAAACCAGGTTTGGGCGAGATCACAAAGGAGTGAGGGAAGACACAGAAACAGGGCAAATAGAGGACTACATCGTAAGCCTGTTCTTGAAAACAGCGCTGTGGGAAAGAAGCCAAGGCAGAGCAAAACCCTCCCTGCAGAAAAAAGCTTGCGTTTGTCCTTCCTCTTGCCGGTGAGTATTCCCTCTTGAACACATGAAGCTGCCTTATACTGAATCAGACCCTGTGGCCATCGAAGTCAGTGTTGTCTACTCAGAACGGCAGCGGCTCTCCAGGGTCTCAGGCAGAGGTCTCTCACATCACCTACTTGCCTAGTTCCTTTAACTGGAGATGCAGGGGATTGAACCTTGGGAGCTTCTGCATGCCAAGCAGAGGCTCTACCACTGAGCCACAGTCCCTCTTCAGATTGTATTCCTTTTGTTTAATTGCAGACTGCTCTCCCCAGGACTGACCCCCCCCCAACACACAGCTCTGAAAATGTTTCCATATTTCATTGCTTTCAGAACTACATTTGGACAGGTTGCCACTACTGGGCTGTGAGCAGGGAAATGACGTGGTATTGGGTGAGGTTCTGCCACAAGTCTTTTGCCTAGGTATCGTGCCAGGCCAAACATTCAGCATCATTGCAAGAAACTCATCGCGCTTACCAACCTTCCGGCATCCTCAGCGTTGACATACTCGCCC
This sequence comes from Euleptes europaea, assembly GCF_029931775.1. Classification (NCBI taxonomy): domain Eukaryota; kingdom Metazoa; phylum Chordata; class Lepidosauria; order Squamata; family Sphaerodactylidae; genus Euleptes; species Euleptes europaea. The sequence continues at coordinate 11,693,557 of NC_079328.1, forward strand.
TTGGGACCTGCTCCAAATTTTTTCCCTTCAAATTCTAATTGCACCTGTAGATCAGCCAAATCTCATGTTTAACTCTTCCTGAGTAATTTTTTATTGATGTGCCTTCGCTGGCGCCAGGCAGTCCCTCTTCCATGAAGCACATGGAACATAATGAAATGCCCAAGGGATTGCGCGGTAGTGTTGCCGGGGGCAGAGGGGTTGTCTTCTGTGTGTGACTGTCTCCGAAGGTGGAGAGAAGCTGGAAAGAGAGACGTGGACAGAAGTGTATGTGTGTGGGGAAAATGCTTGGAGTATTCCTCTGTGTGCATTTCAATGGTGGGAAAAGCTTTCTATCTCCCCTGACATCTGTCTGACTGTCAGGCATTAAGAGCAAAACTTTGTATGCGTCAAGGATGAACTCCTAGGGATGGAATTACACAACTTCTCAGCCCCAAGGATTCCTGACTTCTAAGCAGTGTTCTTAAAATAAAAATATGTACGTCGTAATTCTGCAGAATTTCCCGTGTGCAAGATAATCCCTTCCCCTCCAGTTCCAGTCCCTTTCAGATGTTCAGTGCTTGAACAGCTAGCCTTTGCTTAAATGATGAAAGAGCAGTGTTTTATTTATTACTGTTTCTCTCTCCTTTCTCTTCTCAGGTGAAAGATAGGTAGAAATCTAGAACGCGTCTCACTTTTATGGGCACCTCAAAATGGACCGGGGGGGGGGGTCGAAACTGTTATTTTGCATTTCCTCTGGTAGTGCTGTGGACTACGGCTTTTTCTGGCTTGATAAGACAGTGTTATATCGTGGTTAGATTGCTGGACTAGAATCTGGGAAATACAAGTGCAAATTTTCACTCTGCTGTGGGAGCTTGCTGGGTGACCTTGGGCTGGTCACACAGGCTCAGCTTAGCCTGCCTCACAGAGTTGTTGTGAGGGTAGAATGGTGGTGAGGAGAAGGATGTAAACTGTTTTGGGTTCCCTATTGGGGAGAAAGTTGAGTTATCAGTGAAGCAAAGAAATGAAATAAATCTTCTGATACAATTGGTGAATCGAGGGTAGGATTTGAAGCCAGGTTTTTATATATATATATATATATATATATATATATATATATATATATGTGTGTGTGTGTGTGTGTGTGTGTGTGTGTGTGTGTGTGTGTGTGTGTGTGTGTATGTGTATGTGTGTATATATATATGTATATATATGTATATATATATATATATATATATATAACATAACACATAAAACAAATACAATAATAAAAAGAAAATACAAAAGAGTATCAATTATATAATCTGCTTAATACAATCAAAATTACAAAATTATAAAATTCAAAATACCCTTTTGACCCACCACCCACCATAAAAAGTGACCCATCACCAGACTTCGGAGAAGTGTCTAAACAGTTTAAAGATTACACTATTGACAGTAAGATAAAAAAGTAAAACTTATTTCTATAACTCATTAACTAAAATAGTAAAATCCATTTTTGCCAGTTTATCCCAATATGTGACGGCCTTCACCCATGTTTTTTTTAATTCTTCCATATCTTTTCCATGTAGGAATTCTGTTAATTTGGCCATCCTCATATACATCAATAATTTCTCTCTCCAGTCACTAATTGAAGGTTTATTTACTTGCTTCCAAACTTTGGCTATTATAATTCTTGCAGCAGCAAAACTATATTGACAGATGACCCTATCATTTCTATCCATTTTTTCTTGAGGAATCCCCAATAAACAAAATGCAGGATTTCTTTTTACTCTCGTATTAATCAAATTATTAGTTTCTCCTATTACTTTTTTCCAAAAACTTTTAATTTTTTTGCATATCCACCATGCATGCATAAAAGTTCCTCTTTCCTTTCCACATTTCCAGCATAAATCCATGTCTCCTTTTTTCATTTTGCTTATCATCACGGGAGTTATATACCATCTATAAAACATTTTATATAAGTTCTCTCTAATTGCATTGGTTATTGTAAATTTAAATTCTTTCTTCCATAAGTTTTCCCATGTTTCCAAATCAATATTATATCCTAACTCCTTCATCCATTTCACCATTACTGGTTTAATTCTTTCTTGTTCTAAATTTACTTCAATTAATAATCTATATATCCTTCCTATCAACCCTTTTTTTCCCTTTATTAATATATTTTTTAGTTTGGATTTATTTTTATTAAACCCAACTTGCTTATCTTTGTTAAATATATCTTTTAGTTTATAATACGTAAACCAGTCTTTAATATTAAGTTCGTCTCTACTTCTTAAAACCCAATCTCTTTCCTTACAATCTATAATTTCTCTATATACGTCCATGTCTAAATTTAATTGTATCCCTCTCTTCATAAATGCTTCTACTGGATTAATCCATCCCAGAGTTTTATTTTCCAAAACCTTTTATCACATCTAATAATATGAATATGAAAATCTTTGTTTACCTTTTCCTTATCATACCACAAATATGCATGCCATCCAAAACGTAAATTAAAACCTTCTATTTCCAATATTTTGGGATTCTCTAACAAAATCCAGGTCTTTAACCAAACAAAACAAGATGCCTCTCATAATACATTCTCAAATTTGGTAACCCCAAACCTCCTGTTTCTTTTAATTCAGTTAAATTATTATATGCTATTCTATGTCTTTCTTTGCCCCATAAAAAATTTAAAATATATTTGAGCCCCTTTTATGATTGGTAAATTTTGAAACAAAAAAAGCATTTTAGGTAATACCATCACTTTAATTACCGAAATTCTACCCCGTAATGATAGGGATATTTTTTCCCAATTTTTTAAATCTATAACAATTTGTTGCCATAACTTAATATAATTGTTTTAAAATAAATTAAGGTAGTTTGAAGTTAACCAAATACCCAAATATTTTATTTTATGTTCAATAGAGAAGCCTGGTTTTTTTTGATAATTCTTGCTGCTGCAAAAGTGTCATATTTTAACCAATATTTTATTTTTATTTTTGTTTATTTTAAAACCTGCAAGTTTTCTATAAACCTCAACCGTTTTGTTCCAATTATCAATTTGACTAATAGGATTTGTCAAAAAATAGACTAAATCGTCAGCATAAGCTTTAACCTTAAAATTATTTCTCCCAAATTGACATTCTATTATATCTGGGATATTTCTAATCTTTCTCAATAAAACTTCTAACACTAAAATAAACAATAAAGGTGAAAGAGGGCAACCTTGTCTAGTGCCTTTTTGGATTTCAAATTGTAATGTCAAATTACCATCAATCTAGCTGATTGATAAGTGTAAATATTTCCAATAGCTGACTTAAAATTTCCCCCCAAGCCCATATACTCTAATATTTTTTTCATAAATTTCCAATTTGCATTATCAAACGCTTTTTCTGCATCTAAGAATATCATTGCTATAGGAGTAGTGACAGATTCTGCATATTCTAAAAGATCTATTACTATTCTAACATTTTGACTAATCAGTCTACCTGGGAGAAATCCAGCTTGGTCCTCATGTATAACCTGATTTAATACTATTTTTAATCTGTTTGCTAAGATAGCTACAAAAAGTTTATAATCATTATTCAATAATGAAATTGGTCTATAATTTTTGACATCCAATAAATCCGAGTTTGGTTTTTGGTATTAATACTATATTTGCTTGTTTCCAGGTTTGTGGGATGGATCCGTTCTGCAAGCAATGATTCATCACCTTTAATAAATGTGGAGATAGTTGTTCTATGAAGGTTTTATAATAAAATGCTGTAAATCCATCTTTGCCTGGAGATTTATTTAATTTGCTTTCACCTATAACAGTTTTTAATTCCTCCATAGTTATTCTAGAGTCCAATAGTTCCTTATACTCTTGTGATATTCCATCCCAGTCAAATTGATTTAAATAGACATCCATTTCCCTCTCTGAAACAACATTTTGTCTATATAAATTTGAATAATAATCTATGAAAGTTTCCATAATTTTGTCTGTTGTTATTTTACCCTCCTTCTTGATTTTTAGTATTGGTAATTTCTTCTCTTTATGTTTAACCTGCCAAGCTAATAATTTACCCGGTTTATTGGCATGTTCAAAAAATCTCTGTCTGTTAAACATTATTTTTTGCTTTATTTCTGAAGTTATTAAAAATTCATATTGATATTGTAACTTTTTAAACCTATCTATCTGTTCTTGTTTGAGTGATTTATCTTGTGATTTTGTTAGCTGTCTTTCTCCCAGTTTAATTTCTTCTAATATCTTCTTCTTTTGTGCCTCCCTCTCTTTCAACCATCTTGAATTTGTTGTATCAAAAGTCCTCTAACTACTGCTTTACCGGCATCCCATACTACTTCATCTGAAATTCCTTTGTCTTCATTCTCAGAAAAATAATTTTGTATATCTATTTTTAGCTTATCTACTATTTTTTATCTTTTTAAATAAAAATTCATTTATAGACCATGGTTTATTTCTCTTGTCCCCATTCTTAATTCTGATTGAAACAACATTATGGTCAGATAATACCTTAGGTAAAATTTCCGGATTTTCTGACAAACTTATAACTCCTTTAGAAAGCCATAACATGTCTATTCTTGAATGGGTAAGATGTCTAGATGAATAATATGTATATCCCTTTTATTACCGTTTACCAATCTCCATATATCAAACATTTCCTACTGGTCTATAAGATGGTTAAAAATACCGGGTAATTTACCCTCACAGTTACCCTTTTTTTTCTTTGCAGATCTGTCCAACCTTGGTTCCATCACTCCATTAAAGTCTCCCATCCAAATCATTTTTTCTTTAGCATATTCAGCTAATACCGATGCCAAATTATTATCAAACATTTTTTGGTTTGTATTAGGTGCATAAATACCCACCAACAATATCTTTTTAAAACCACTTACAATTACTATCAATAGGATCCTCCCATCTTTATCTTTGTATAAAATCCTAGGTTCCAATATCAAAGGAACATACATAGCTATTCCATTAATTTTTTTCTTTTCATTGCATGAAGTAAAAAGTTTACCCAGTTTTGATTGTTCCAATCTTATGATATCCTTTGGTAAAATATGAGTTTCCTGAAAACAAAAAACATTAGCCTTAGATTTTTGTAAATGGTAAAATATCTTCTTCCTCTTATTGGGAGAATTCAAACCATTAACATTCCATGACAATACTTGTAGCATATTAACGTTCAATCAACCCCATTTCTTAACCCTTTTTTAAATCTAACCCCCTCCCACCCCCATTACTTCTTTTAGTATCATTTTTATTTTTAATAGTTCAGCCATCGTCTGACTGAGAGGCCTCCTCAGTTGTTTATGGTAACTTTGGCCCACCACTTGCTTCTGCCGCCTTATCTTCTTCAGGAAGATCCTTTTCAGAAAGATCTTTGGATGGATGACGTGTTGGTTTAAGGAGATCTCCTTCGTATCTTCTTAGAAATTGTTCAGCCTTGACAGTGTCTGTGATCTTGAATCTTTTAGCTTTGAAGAGAAAATATATACCTTGTGGAAATTCCCATCTGTGTTGAATCCTGTTGAATCTCAGCCGTTTCACAATCTCTGCAAAATCCTTTCTTTTCCTGAGTAGTCTTCCAGGAATCTCCTTCATTAGCCTCACCGGTGTACCTTCTATTGTGAGTGGATTTGAATAGTGCTTATTCAAGATCAGATCCTGATGACTTCTGGAAAAAAGTTGAACTAGACAATCCCTTGGAACGTTATTTTTTGTTGCGTAAGCAGAGTTGATTCTGTAAGCTGTTATAATCATTCCTTCCACGATTGCTTCATCTTCTTGGAGAAAATCAGCCAACAACACCTTTAAGAAATTTTTAAAATCTTTCCCTTCGGATTTTTCTTTGAGGCCGCGTATGCGAATGCAATTTTCCTTTATTTTAAGTTCCAACACCACTGAGTGGTCATCACGCTTTTCTTCTCTCTCTTGGCTTGCTTCCATTGACATTTCCAAAGTATCAACTCTTTTTCTGGTTTCTTTGTTATCCTTTGAGTGTTTCTGAAATTTAGCCTCCAACTTGTCCTGTCGCACTGTCAAAGATGAAATGGAATCTTTCAGAGCAGAAATGGCGGCCATATTTTGTCCAATAGCCACTGTATTTTGAGTCAGTTCTTGTTTTACTGATTCCACCTCCTGCTTTACTGATGCCACCTCCTGAAATGTTTTAGTCATCAGTTCATGTAAAGAGTTCAGGGTGACTTCAGGTTTTTGTTTAGGTGTCATCTTTACAGCCACAGATATCCCTGTCTGGACTGGTGAAGTGGCTAATGGAACAGTTATATTAGATGCAGAGGCTTTTCTCTGGGATAGTGAAGTTTGCTGAATCTGGAGCTGCTTAGTATCTTTAAGGAGTCCTTTAGGATGTTTTTCTGTATCTTTTTTGTCTTTGTCTCCCATTCCAAAAAGCCTAGATTGGCTGCAGTTTGTAATCCAGAGAGGGGTGGTGGTGGCACTTGCTGTTTAAATCATCAGTTTAAAAATCACATAAAGAGCTGGAAATCAAACTTAGTTCATAGTCCAGACCCGAGAGAGCACTTTAGCACATCAATTTCTTCAGTCTGCTGTCATTTGCCTGCTTTTCTTCACCACGGAAATCTTATTTGAGCTCTTTAAAATGGTTGGCTAAGCTGGCAAGACTGAATTTTAAGTGCGCCACAGCTGGCAAAAAGCCAAGTTTCAGTTTGGAGCTGTTAGTGAATTTTAGATAAAGTCCAGAGTGCTTTCCCTTTATAAGCAAATACGCTGTCAGACACCTCAGTCGTGTAAATTTTTAGTAATAGATGAAATTAAAAAAAAAAACTTGCTGTGTGAAGATCAGAGTCTCCCCGCTGCTCTTCCCGGCTGCCTAAAACGATAATGGCGCCCGCTCCTCGGCTCACCCGTCCGAGCGATCGTCACCGCTTCTGCAGCAATGGCCGCTCCTAGGATGGGGAGCTCACCGGCATCCTGTTCAGCATTCCCTCTTGCACAAGGGGTGCCGCTAGCCAGGTGGTGAGGGGGGCGGTTTCCCTGTCCCCTGGCAGCTTCAAGCCGGCCCGCGATCAGTCGCGCGGCCGCAGCGATTCCCCCCCAATCCGGAAGTCCGAAGCCAGGTTTTTTGATCCAAGACCAAATCCCCATCATTGAAAGGAGCATGCAAGGGGATCAGGCGGAACCCAGAGGATTAAACCCGTTCTCCATTAATTTAAAAGTTCTCATGGAATAATATTGGTCAGGAGTCTTGCAGGAATGTTTAGTTAATTATCGCTTTCTATACTGAGTTTTTTGATTATCTTTTTAAAAAATTTCTAGTTTAAATAGTTATAAAATAGTTATAAAAATTTAAAACAACACAAGAAGTTAACTCTTTAATGTTTACAGCATACACATATCAGCAGACGCTCATATAGAAAAGGATCCTCATTAACTCTTTGAATGGGACATCAGTTAAAATACTTCAGTGCATAATCTCATGTAATGTTCCCAAGATAAAAATAACCAATTTGACCTCAGTGTGCCGAATAAATCACTGTCTGCCTTGGCCTCCTTTACTTTGCTAACTTTGCTGATTCGATGGTGGCTGCAGATCTCTTGCTATTACAACTGATCTCCGGGCAACAGATCCGTTCACCTGGAGATAATGGCCCCTTTGGAAGGTGGACTCTGTGGCACTGTACCTCACTGAAGTCCCTCCCCTCCTCAAACCCTGCCTTCCTCAGGCTCCAGCCCAAAAAATCTCCAGGTATTTCCCAACCCAGAGCTGGCAACCCTAGTTCCACTGCTAAACACAGGGTTGCCTACTCCAAGTTGGGAAATTCCTGGAGATTTGGAGCTTGGGGTGGTCAGAGTTTGGGGAGGGGAGAGACGGTAGTGTGGTATAATGCCATCGGCTGCTGACAGGGCTCAGTTAACAACTCCCTTCGTCTTCCTTTGTAAAAATGAGCAGCAGAGCAGCAAGTTATGGCATGACCCACGTTTTGAAAGAAGGAATTTTTGTTTCCCCTGTAGTTTCATGAGAAAGTCCCACTTCGGTAAATAAACACGGAGGCTTATTCTGTGTGGCAGGAGTCAGTGAGTTGAGATTGTGTGGGTGTAGATGTATATAGAATAACCTGTCCTATTCACAAGGCAATTGTTTACCCTCACAGCAACTGAATTTCTTGTTTTGCAATGGGGAGCGACAGTGGAGAGCGTGACTTTCTTAAGGCAATCCTTTGAGTCCCATAGAGGAGGCAGGATTTGACAGGACCCTTGGCTCCTTGCATACAAGTCCCCAGACTCAATCCCCACCTTTCCCGCTTAACAGGATCTGAGGTGGCAGAGCTGGGAACCCCACCTGGCATCTGCAGCACTACGTTAGCAGGTCAGATTCTAAACCAGGCGGCTTTCTCTCTCCCCATGGCCACGAACCCAAGTTCCCAAGATCTAAATTCATCATGATCCACCAGACTATGTGGTCTACAAAATAAGAATCCTGTACAGACGTCCTGAAGTAAATCTAAATCTATCAGAGGGTCCAATTGGAGTTCCATTAAAAACATGTCAGCAACAGTACCCCAGCCTCGAAGGTTTGCTTTGAAACAGCAGCACCTTAGCACCTTAGTCACAGCAACCAGGCAGTAACAATAGTATTTACAACAGACGTATCACATTTTTGAGTGTCCAGAGTAGAGTACCTGAATTACTTACAATGCAATCCTACGGAGAGTTACTCCAGTCTAAACCCATTCATTTCAATGGGCTTAGATTGGAGTAACTCTGCATAGGATTGCCCTGTTAGTCATCCAGACGATGACTAAATAAAGAGGCTCAGATTATTTGGTTTTCCCCAGAAGTGAGGTAACACTGTCACCTAATGGTACCCCTCATTCCCTCCCCCCCAACCTGGCAGCCCTAGTGGTAAAAACTGCTCTGAGTACCAGAGGAACAGATTATTAGTAGAAATGCAAAAACCTGTTCATTTACATCTATGGCTTTTTCTGCTTTTTCCACTCCATGGCCTTGGTTATCTATGGAAACTTTGCAGAGTGAATTGAATATCCTCAGTTTTAAGAATCCAGCGGGGAAATCAGTCACATATCTGAAAGGTATGTGCTGGGCTAGCTGCCCAGGTGGTCCAGTTCAAAGTGCTGGTTCTTACCTTTAAATGGCTTAGGGCCAGAGTGCCTGAAGGACTGTCCCCTCCCATACTATCTAGACCTCCGGTTAAGATTTGTCTTTCGAGCCCTGCTATCTGTGCCCCTGCCTTCAGAGGGCAGGCTCATGGCAACTAGAGACAGGGTAATTTTTGTGATGGCCCCTTCATCTTTGCAGCGTCCTCTCCTTTGAGGCTCTCCTGAAATCTACTTCACTGTTTTTCACGCACTGGGCCAAAAAGTATCTTATTACCCAGGCTTTTCCTTAGGGGTTTTCTTGTTCCAGCTTTTTAAATGGTCTCCTTCTAGTCTGAGGTCGGTTTTATTGATAGTGTTATGCTGTTTATGTCATTGGGCTTGATTTAATGGTTTGTAGTTTTTATGTTGATAACTTTTTGTTTTAAGCATAAGCCACCTTGAGCAGGACTGATGAGGCAGCAGAGAAATTTCCTAAACAAACAAACAAACATTTGAATGTGAATCCAAATGCAGCCTTTTCTACTCTGTTGCTTTCAGTGAGCTGCAGATTTGGATGTGCATTTGATCTTTCCTTGACTTCCCCGAGTAGCCTCCCCCACTCCTACACATGAAGCCAGCTGTGTAACCTTGGGCTAGTCACACTCTCTCAGCCCCCACCTTCCTCAAAGGGTGTCTGTTGTGGGGAGGGGAAGGGAAGCCGGTTTGATTCTTCCTTAAGTGATAGAGAAAGTTGGCATATAAAAACCAATTCTTCTTCTTAGTTGCAAATATTGTGAACTAATCCAGTAAGCATGACAGTCAGCGTAGAACAGACATATAGCAGCAGCGAAGAAACAAAACAATGCACTTCTTCCCTCCCCAGAAAACTCTACTTCAAACATCTGGTTTCTGTGGCATGTCTGAAAGGAAGCAAAAGGGTTATCACGGGCCTCGCTGGGGGACTCTTCAACACCTGTGATGACAGCGAACACCCTCCTTCGAGCACTGCTGGATCCTACCTCTAAAAAAGAAGGCCCTCTGGCCATTACAAAGTTCTCAAAGAGATGGAACATGGTGGTCAAGGGAGATTTTAATTACCCGGATATCTGTTGGAAGTCCAACTCTGCTAAAAATGCAAGATCCAATAAATTCCTGGCTTGTCTTGCTGACAACTTCCTTTTCCAGAAAGTGAACAGGGAAACAAGGGAATCTGCTATCTTAGACTTGATTCTCACCAACAGGGAAGAACTGGTTGATGAGGTTAAAGTAGTAGGCACCCTGGGTAGTAGTGACCATGTAATCTTGGAATTTGCAATCTTGGGGAAAGGAAAAACTGTACGTAGTCAGACATATAGATTGGACTTTAGGAGAGCTAATTTTAACAAACTTAAACTTATGCTGGGTAGAATCCCATGGTCAGAAATACTTAAGGAGAAGGGAGTTCAAGAAGGGTGGGAGTTTCTTAAAAATGAAATACTGAAGGCGCAATCACAAACCATTCCTATGAGAAGGAAAAATGGAAGGTGCCTAAAGAGGCCAGGGTGGCACCATAAACAGCTTTTTAAAGAGTTGAGAAATTAAAAAGACTCATTTAGGAAGTGGTAGGAGGGCCTTATAACCAAAGATGAATATAAACAACTAGTGCTTGTAGGGAGAGTGCTATGAAAGCTAAAGCTCAGTATCAGCTTAGGCTAGCGAGAGATGCTAAACGTAACAAAAAAGGGTTATTTTCCTATGTACAGAGTAAGAATAAGAACAAGGACAAGCCCATTGCAGGGACTGGAAAGTGAAATTATAGCAGGAGATGAAAAAAAGGCAGAACTCAATTCCTACTTTTCCTTAGTCTTTTCTTGCGAGGGAAGTGGTGCTCAACATGGTGTGGACAGAATACATGATGAGGGAAAGAATTTGCAGCCGAGGATTGGCGTTGGGATAATGCACAAACACCTAGTTTCTTTAAACGAAACAAAGTCCTCAGGGCCAGATGAATTGCATCCAAGGGTACTCAAAGAACTTGCAGATGTAATTTCTGAGCCTCTGTCCATTATTTTTGGGAAGTCTTGGAGAACAAGTGAGGTGCCAGAAGATTGGCAAATGTTGTCCCCATCTTCAAGAAGGGGAAAAAGGAGGATCTGGGTAACTACTGACGGATCAGCTTGACTTCTATACTGGGAAAGGTTTTTGAACAAAACAGTCCTTGAGCATTTAGAAAGGATGGATCTGATTTCTAAGAGCACGGGTTTCTCAAGAACAAGTCATGTCAGACTAATCTTATCTCCTTTTTTGACAAAGTTACTACTTTGCTGGATCAGGGGAATGCTGTAGACATAGTTTATCTTGATTTCAGTAAGGCTTTTGATAAGGTTCCACATAGTATCCTCATTGACAAACTGGGAAAATGTGGTTTAGATCCTATTTCTGTTAGGTGGATCTGTAACTGGTTGACAGATCGCACCCAAATAGTGCTTCTTAATGGTTCCTCATCCACTTGGAGAAAAGTGACTAGTGGAGTGCCTCAGGGATCAGTCCTGGGCCCTGTGTTGTTCAATATCTTTATAAATGATTTGGATGAAGGAATAGAGTGGATGCTTATTAAATTTGCAGATGATACTAAATTAGGAGGGGTAGCAAATACGATAGAAGACAGAGTCAGGATACAGGATGATCTTGACAGGCTGGAGAACTGGGCTAAAACCAATAAAATGCAGTTCAACAAAGATAAATGTAAAGTTCTGCATTTAGTTAGGAAAAATCAAATGCATAATTATAGAATGGGGGGGGACTTGTCTGAGCAGTAGTGTGTGTGAAAAGGATCTTGGGGTCTTAGTAGACCAAACACTGAACATGAGTCAGCAGTGTGATGCGTTAGCTAAAAAGGCAAATGCGATCTTGGGCTGTATCAACAGAAGTATAATGTCCGGATCACGCGAACTGATGGTAGCACTTTGCTCTGGTTAGACCTCACCTAGAGCACTGTGTTCAGATTTGGGCACCGCAATTTAAGAAAGACGTTCCCCTCGTGTAGTTCTGGGCTGCTTCATCACCATTCTCATGATCATTGCAACTCCACGAGATGAGATCTTGCATGGAGCCCCAGACCGAGGGAGGTTGACAGGGTTAGGGTTGTCACCTTCTCACCAAGCTGCTTGGCAATAGTCTTGTAGCCCAGTCCAGCCTTGTGCAGGTCTACAATCTTGTCCCTGACATCCTTGGACAGCTCTTTGGTCTTGGTCATGGTGGCTAGTTTGGAATCTGATGGATTGATTGCTTCTTTCGACAGCAGAACCCTAACCCTAACCCTAACCCTAATCTGGCTGGTTAATAGGGGGTCAAATACTTATTTCACTCATTATCATGCACATCAATCTCTGACTTTTGTCTTCTGGGTTTCTGGGGTTTTTCCTGTTGTTATTCTGTCTCTCACAGCTACAATAAACCTACCATTAAAATTATGGACTGGTCATTTCTTCGTCAGAGGGCAAATGGGCAAATTCAGCAGGGGATCAAATACTTTCCCCCCTCACTGTAGAGGAGGGTGCCGAGTTGTTTTCTGTTGCTCCAGAACGTTGGACCAGAACCAATGGGTTGAAATTAAATCAAAAGAGTTTCTGTCTAGACATTAGGAAGAATTTTCTAACAGTTAAGAGTGGTTCCTCAGTGAAACAGGCTTCCTCAGGAGGTGGTAAGCTCCCCTTCCCTGGAGGTTTTTAAGAAGAGGTTAGATGGTCATCTGTCAGCAATGCTGATTCTATGAGCTTTGGCAGATCATGAGCGGGAGGGGCACCTTGGCCATCTTCTGGGCATGAAGTGTGGGTCACTGGGGGTGTGGGGGGAGGTTGTTCGGAATTTCCTGCATTGTGCAGGGGGTTGGACTAGAAGGCCCTGGTGATCCCTTACAACTCTGTGATTCTATGATTCATTGCCTCCCTGGGGAGCTCAACCATAAGGAAGGTTCTTATGGAGGAGGCAGGCTGGGGTAGGGTTGCCGGGCACGGACTGGCAACCAGAGGAAGACTGGGGGGGAGGGATGGGGGCAGTTGTCAGTGATGGCATGATGTCACGTTTGGGGGAAACTCCAAAATGTCAATTAATCCAGGTCGATTAATGTTGAATATCTCCAGGTCGAACACCCTATATGATGGGCATTTTTGCTTGTAATGTAAGAAACATAAAATGGACAACAGTTATCCTAACCCAGTGGAAAAATGGAGGACTGGTTCTCAGGTCTGGAGAAAAATGTCCTTCCCTTTAACAGAGGCATCTAATGCAATCCTATGTAGAGACAGTGCAGTTTAAGTCCACTGATAAACTAGAGTACCTCTGCATAGGGGTGTGTAGATAATGTGTGGGGATGGGCAGCTGAAGCTTTTCATGGCATGGAGCTCAGGAACATCCCCTGGTCAGGATGTGTGTGTATAAAGTGCCATCAAGTGGCAGCTGACTTATGGCGACCCGATCAAGGCACTTCCAAGGCAAATGAGAAGCAGAGGTGGTTCGCCATTGCCTTCCTCTGCAGAGTCTTCCTTGGTTATCTCCCTTCCAAGGACTGACCCTGCTTAGCTTCCAAGATCTGACAAGATCGGGCTACAACCATCCCATCTTCCCTCCCCCCAGTCAATAACATCCTATAAAGCCTCTTTTAAAGGAAGAGGACTCTTCTATCCAGGGCAGCTGGCAACCCTCATCCTTTCTCCCCCCTCACCCAATCCCAACTGCTAGCAAGTTGATTCCCCCCCCACCCAGGAGCAGCAATTGTGAGGAAAGGGGAGCTGGTTTTGGTCATGGGGATTGCATATCTCAACCTGACTTCACATTCATCTGCAGGGCCCTGTGTAAAGTGACCTGCCAGCCCTGTCTTAGATGGGACCTGACACATCCTGACCTGCCCAAATGACTTGGGCATTTAGACGAAAGGGAAACAGAACCCCAAAGGCATCTTCAGGTCCAAATGAAGCATAATTTGTACCTAAACAGGACCGGCTGTTAATTTTGCATGCCACCCACACATAAATAGCTTGAAGGAGCATTTGGTCACATAACCACTAGGTTTGCAAAGGCCAGTGCTCATGTAAGAACACGTAGAATTTGCAGGAGGAAATTAGGCAACAAGGGATGAGAACTGCCTTTGTGTTTTTCCTGTTGCTGTTAAAAGTCTACCCTTCACTTCCACTCCACACCCTTCTGGGCCGTCCATGGTGAAGTGCAAGGAAGGCTGAGTTAGTGAAAAACTGTTAGTGAAACAGTTCGTTGGAAATTTCAAGGTACAATGATTATTTAAAATTACTTGTTTCCAATGGATACGAATTCAAATCAAGAAGAATGATAGGCACAAGCAGCAGCGTGGAACGAAATGCAATGCAAGGAAATTCTCGGCTAAAATACTGAAAAATGAAACATGGTGAAACTGAGTACAAAATCCTAAGAGACGTGCTAAAATGTGAGATGTGCAAAATGGGTTCCTTTATTTTCAAGCACATTCCACCATGCTTAGCTACAAAAAAAAAGGTAAAGGTCCCCTGTGCAAGCACCAGGTCATTCCTGACCCATGGGGTGACATCACATCACGACATTTACTAGGCAGACTTTGTTTACAGGGTGGTTTGCCAGTGCCTTCCCCAGTCATCTTCCCTTTACCCCCAGCAAGCTGGGTACTCATTTTACTGACCTCAGAAGGATGGAAGGCTGAGTCAACCTTGAGCCGGCTACCTGAAACCAACTTCCATCGGGATCGAACTCAAGTCATGAGCAGAGCTTGGACTGCAGTACTGAAGCTTACCACTCTGCACCACGGGGCTCCTATTAGCTACAAAAGCAGCTATGCAATTTCACAAAGCAGATCCAAATAATAGTCTTATGTCACGTGTATGATGTTGTTGCACATGCTGCTAGTTTTATTGTGTAACAGGTTCTAGGGCTGCCAAGCCCCTTGCTTGCTTTTCCCACTGCTGCTTGGAATCACTGGGCCGATGATATTGTGAGCTAGTCCCATGATAATCCCATAAACAGACTCAGCAGGCAGGGAGTATCATGGCAACCCCCCTCCCTGGAGCAGTCTGGAGGTTCCCACAGAAGAAAGTCAAAACACCTAGGAAGAAGAAGAATACGTTGGCCTTGGCTGGCATCTGGCTCAACCACAACATACCATTCTCAGGCTAGTGCCTGACATTCTGCCCCCCGGAAGGCCCTCTTCACCCCTCAGCGGCGGGTTTCAGTGGATAAGCGGCATGGAATTTTCGAACCAGCTGGGAGGCGGAAACATCGCGAGCATGAACCCATTCATCTTGAGCAGGACTGAAATGTTTCCAACGAACTAAGTATTGAAGGGCACCACGGTGAATGCGGGAGTCTAAGATTTTTGACACTTCAAAATGCTCTCCCCCCCCCCCCACCATCTCAGGCACTTCAGGAGGTGGCTCGGGATGCCATTGAGGGGAGGAAACGTGCCGTTTGAGGAGACTGATGTGGAATACCGGGTGAATTCTCCGTAGGGATTTGGGCAAGGAGAGTTCCACTGTCACGTTATTGATAATCCTGGAAATGGGAAAGAGTCCCACATATTTGGCACTAAGTTTTCCACACGGGCGGGTGAACCGTAGGTTTTTGGTGGAGAGATATACTAGATCTCCCACCTTGTAATCCCACCCCGGGGACCGGTGTTTGTCTGCCTGAGCCTTGTATTTACGTTTGGCTCGTTCCAGATTTTTAATCAACCATGGCCAGGTCGTTTGAAATGTATGAGTCCATTCGGCTACATCGATGCCACCCTTCTCCCCCGAAACATCAACATGGCCAATGGGACCGAATTCTTTCCCATACACAACTTGAAAATGGCTGAACCCTGTGGACTGGTGTACAGCATTATTGTAAGCGTAATCGGCAAAAGGCAGCAGGTCTACCCAATCATCTTGATGGTGATTGACATAGCGTAAATAACATTCCAAAACAGCATTTACTCGTTCGGTTTGACCATCTGTGTGGGGATGGAAAGCACTTGATAGTCCTTGCTCTACCCCCACCAATTTTAGAAATGCTTTCCAAAACCTAGCCACATAGGTTTTGTGTGGTCGCTCACCACTTTGCGCGGAAACGAATGATATTTAAAAACATGTGACACAAAGAGGCAGGCCAACCGTGGGGCGGAGGTACACCTGCGCAAGGTATAAGATGAGCTTGTTTTGAAAACAGATCTGTGACCACCCAGTCTTCCCCTTACTGAGGGGAAGATCAGTCATGAAATCCATTGCAATAACTTCCCATGGTCCTGCGGGGGTTTCTAAGGGCTGCAACAGTCTGGGCGGGTTTCCTTGGGAACGCTTAGCGGAAGCACAAATTGGACAACTGTGGATGAATGAGTCCACATCCGAACGCATGCCCGCCCACCAAAACTGTCTACGCAACAAATGCAAAGTTTTGATAAATCCAAAATGCCCAACACCTCCCCATGCAATCCTTTTGGCACGTATAGCTTAGAATCTTTGTACCAAAACCTTCCGTGCTTGATTAACTTTGGCGGAACAGTTTGAGAGGAGAGTTCTGCTTGATAGCTTTGTAGGAAGGTTTCCTTGAAGGATTTCGACAGTCCTTCCAAACCCCGCACCTCGGGAGCAGCGTCGGCAGACTCCTCAGGAGCAGACGGAGGGAGCGGAGCGGGCGGCTCGGCCGGGCGCTGCACTTCCTCTCCTGCGGAAGGTGGTTGTTTTAGGGCTTGGGTTTGAGAACGGGTTTGCACCGCCAAAGTAGTTAGCAGCCCCCGTTGGGTTGGGGTGAAATCGGACTCAGTGGGCTGATCAAGCTTACTTGGGTACTGGGGGAGTCTGGATAGGGCATTCTCCAGAAGATTTTGCTTGACAGGAACATGTTTCAGCACAAAGCAGAATTTAGAAAAGAAGTCGCCCAGCGCACCTGTTTCGCGGAAAGCTTGCGAGTCCCCGTTAAAGCTTCCAAGTTTTTATGATCACTCCAGACCTCAAAAGGGACTTTAGATCCTTCTAAATATTGTCTCCATATAGTCAAGGCATGTTTAACTGCTGCTGCCTCCTTTTCCCATATCGGCCAATTGAGTTCAGATTGGGCGAACTTCCTGGAGAAGTAAGCACAAGGGTGCAGTTGGTTGTCCTCCCCCCGCTGTAGCAGTGCACCCCCCATTGCTACTTCAGAAGCATCTACCTGGACTATGAAGGGCAGCTCGCAGTCGGGGTGTTGCAACACTGGTTCAGAAGTGAACAGTTGTTTAAGAGTGTCAAAAGCAGTTTGACATTGGGGGGTCCAATTCACTCGGGCAGAAGGCAGAACAGCCGCACTCCCCTTCCCCTTCGTTTTGAGGAGGTCAGTGATGGGTAGTGCAATTTGCGCGAAGTTGGGGAGGAACCCTCGGTAAAAATTTGCGAAGCCGATAAATTTTTGAACCTGTTTGCGAGTTGTGGGTGGCTCCCAGTCAATCACTGCTTGCACCTTCTCTGGGTCCATGGTTAACCCACGATGCGAGATGATGTAGCCCAGGAAAGTCAATTGTTTTTGATGAAACTCGCATTTGGATACTTTAGCATAGAGTTGATTGTCTCTGAGACGTTGTAATACTTCTCTAACCAGAGCAACGTGCTCCTTGTGGGTTTTAGAGTAAATAAGTATGTCGTCCAGATAAACTACTACCCCCTTAAACAGTAAATCATGTAGGACTTTGTTTATTAATTGCATGAAGACCCCCAGGGTCCCTTTCAAGCCAAAGGGCATCACCAGATATTCAAACATTCCAAAGCAACTTGAAAAGGCTGTCAAGGGCTCATCCCCCTCCCAAATCCTAAAGTGGTAGTAGGCTTCAACTAAGTCCAACTTGGTAAAAATGCGCTCCTCCTTCAGTTGCCCCAAGAGATCAGAGATTAGGGGAATAGGGTAGGCATTTGTTTGAGTCACTGCATTGAGTTTTCGAAAATCAATGCACAATCGTAAATCGCCTGTCTTTTTACGCACAAAAAAAGCTGGAGCAGAGTAAGGTGCCGTGGAGGGTCGGATGAAACCACAAGCCAAATTCTTGTCCAGGAACTTGTGGAGCACCGTCCGCTCAGTAGGACTCATGGGATAAATTCTGCTTTTAGGCAGTTTGCCATCCCCCACCACCTCAATTGCACAGTCTGTAGGGCATTGGAGGGGTAGCATGTCACATTCTTGTACATTAAAAGCATCTGCAAAGTCCCGAAACTCGGGAGGCAGTTGGGAAGAATTGGGCACTCCTGATGCTAGAGCTGGGGTTAAAATGGCTACCTCTCGGCGGTGTAGTTCACATTGCGGGCGGTTGAAGGCTAATGTTTTGGTCTCCCAGTCTATGGTGTAACTGTGTCCAGCTAGCCAGTTCGCCCCCAAAACAACGGCATAACGAATTGCAGGAACAATAGTGAAATGAATCTGTTCCCAGTGATGACCTATTCCCATCGCTACCCTCCTTGTGCAGCGGTTTACTGGCCCTCCCCTAAAGTCACTGCCATCCATTTGGGCGAACCGGACTGGCGCCGGTAACAGCACAGCTTTCACTTTTAGAGCTTTAAAAGTGTCTTCATTGATTAGAGTGCGTGCACACCCCGAGTCTACCAAGGCTTTTACATGTAACTGGGGGCTCCCTCTATAATGTTGCAACACCACATCCAGATATACAGTCTCTTCTACATCTCTCACCATTAGTGGAGCCTGGGGTCGTGCAGAGGGATCTGCAGTGGTCCGCGGTGTCGCTCCATCTACCGCAGACCCTGTCCGTTTTTTGGCTGCTCAGGGGGTGATACAAGGTTTAAGGCAGGGGAGGCCCACTGTCCGCCTTCCTTGGAAGAAGTGGAGCTGTCCATGTCCGGGGGAGTTGTACCTGTAATCCTGGACCCCGACAAGTCCGACGGCGGAGGGTCTTTGGTGGCCTCCTCGATGTGGAGCGCTGGGGGCACCTTCCACCCTGGGGCGATGCTACGGTCAGCTACAGCGCTCCTCCTCCGAGTGCTCCCTCTCCTACGAGGAGTACCCTCCGCCCGGGGGGCTTTGGGTTGGCCGCTCCGGGCGTGATGGACAGGCTGCAGCAAAATGACCCATGGCACCGCAAACGAGGCAGACTCCCTTCTGGAAGCGCGTCGCCTGATCCTGCGAGGGCTGGGCTTGCCTCTGCAGTGCAGCAACAGGAGGTTTAGTAGGGAACCTGCTCCCTTCCTTAGCTCGGCGTCGGGCTCCAACAATTCCCGATTCTGGTATTTTAAAGCCTGTATTTCCTCTTCACCCCACCCCCCTGTACACCGGGGATGGCTAACACCGAGGTTAGTATTCCATTCGTCCGAGTCCCCTTCATCCGAGTCGCCCCCTTCCATGTAGCTCCGCACGTCGGGCACAAAGGTCTAATGGGAGGTCACTCCGGCAAGCCGTCATCTGCGGGCCTCACTCCGTAGCGGAAAGGCGTCTGGAGAGGATGAGCGGAATGATGGGAGAGAGGGCCAGTCCACACCCCCACTTCCTTTCGGGCGCGCTCCGGCTGCCGCTGCCACCCGTTCCAAGGAGGCCCTTGCCTGGGCCACGGCCGTCTCCGCCAACAGCTGGTTTTCACTCTTGGAGTGGCAAAATTGCTAACATTGGCAGAACCCCAAGACCAGTTTTCAGGCCTGGTCTACACACACAACAGAACAAGAGGCAGAATAATGAAGTGGTGGAACAGGCAGCACTACAGATTGTAGATGGAAGATCTCACTTTTGAATGCTCTTCTATCTTACATGCTCTTTGCAAATAGAAAATTGGGCACAGCAGGCTACGGGTTGGGCTGATATGCTAATTTTCTTCATTCAATAATTTTTTTTTAAATAGGTGAGTATGCAGAAATGGCATGGCCCATTTGTAGGCTGAAGTGGTTCTGTCCACTCTGCCACTTTACTCCCACTTCATTCTTCTTCGTTGTGTGAACCCTGTCTAGATCAAGGCCCTCATTACACAATCCACATGGTTTCAGTTACAGCCCTGTAAGACGGGTGCAGAAAACACACCACCTTTGCATAATGAGGCCGACAGAGCAAAGGAGGGAATTCTCTCTGTTGTTTCCTCTGATTTACAAGTAAACTGGTTGCTGATTGAGAGCCAAAAGAGTAATATATCAAAAGAGTAATACCTTTTGTTTTATGTTTTTAGCATCAAATGTAGAGCTAGAGATCACATACAGATATTTTAGAAAATGTTAACAGAAAATATTTTGAGTCCCAAAAGTAAGACCTCTGGCAGGCAAACGGGGTCAATGCGATTAAGCTTCACAGCAGCAGGTCTCCTTGATGTCTCTAATTACCATATAACCATTGGGAAATTGGAGGATAGTTAAAATAATGGCACCATCAGCTGACAAACATTTAGTTAAATGAAACAAAAGTCCAGTGGCACCTTAAAGACTTACAACATTTATTTCAATCTTTGCAATTAACGTTCAGTTGCAGACAAGTGTGAGTTGGTTACATTTGTTCACTCATTATTTGGTTCTTGAAAACAGGAAGCCAGATGTAGGCCCAGGAGCAGTTAGGAAGGATAAGGCAGACATGAGCGTTGCCTAAGGGTTTGCCACCTTTCTGAGTCAGCTGGTTATCACAAATTTTATAAGATCAGTTGGTAATAAGGACTATAGCCCATATGCTGTTGTTATGAAATTATTATAAAAAGAGAGGAAATAATTGCTCGACTTTTGGTTACCAAGATGTTCAGCAAAAAACCATTAACCCTTTTGCTGTGGGCATGACACATATTACTGAAAAAAATGGCTGTCTTTTTCTAATGTAGCCACTGAGACTTGATCCAGGATGGTGAAGGAATGTTGTTACCCAAACCTATACAAATACTATAAATTATTTGTTTAATGACTATAATGAAAGAGGTCAGTTGACTGTATAATAAAGAGATTTGCTCTATAATATTGGTTTCTTTGGTAAGTCATGGAGAAGGCATCAGGCCTCTTGCTCAGAAAAATGATCTGCTTATTGACCGTTCTGACCACATGGTATTAACGGAAGGGTGAAAATACTTAGCAGTTTTGAGGAGTTGCAAGGATGTGTCTGCTCTTGCCTGATTTGGAATGTGTATTCTCAAGCTATGCCACACCGAACCTCCGCAAACTTGGAACAGAAATAGGTGTGTGTGTGGTGGGGGAATTGGAAACATATCCTTTTGTTCTGGACGGAGGGGAAGGCAACCCAGCAGAGGAAGTAAGTCTCTACAAACATATTGTGTAGATGTGTGGGAGGGAGCGCAGAAGAACACATGCATGTGAGAAGTTGTCCTGTTAGCTTCAAGCTGTGCAGAGATGATTATCTCTCTGGAGGAACAGGAGTGTGGACCCTACTTTCTAGGCCTAGTATCAGAGTTCCTGAACGGATCTTCATGGTCTGAGGGCACACAATCCAGCAACTGTGCTGCAACTAAACAAGATGTCTTCAGTGCCTGGATGAGAACTACGCATGCAGTGCTTTGAGTTGTGTGCAAGATGGGCAGGATATAGTTCACTGAACAAACGTAGTGGTGGGATGTGAGGAACCTCCGTCTGTGTGCGCATGTGCATGGTATAGAAGAAGAAGAAGAAGAGTTGGCTTTTATATGCCGATTTTCTCTACCTTTTAAGGATAATCAAACCGGCTTACAATCTCCTTCCCTTCCTCTCCCCTTGTGAGGTAGATGAGGCTGAGAGAGTTCGGAGCGAACTGTGATTAGCCCAAGGTTACCCAGCAGGCTTCATGTGTAGGACTGGGGAAACTAACCCGGTTCTCCAGATTAGAGTCCACTGCTCTTTACCACTACACCACACTGGCTCTCAGTATACTATCGTACTTTCAAACCCTTAGCCAACCATTGGATGCCTCATATGGTGGCTTTCCCTAATCACCTGTATCAGGGAGTCTTCTTATTGATAACAGTGCCTCAAGTGCCTCTCACAATATGTTTCACGATGAGGATGTGTGCAAAATGTTGCAGGAGAGACAAATCTATATCAGCCACCTGGAGTTATGTTTTGCAATACCTTGCCAAGCAATATCCCCAAAATACATAGTGAACTATTCAAGTACACTGTGACGGTGGCAAAATAGAAGGCAGATAAATACCCAGATTTGATTGACTGGATCAGTAAGGTAACAGAATATGCAACTAAGGCAAAACTAACATATTTTATATATAATAGACCAATTTCAGAATTTCAGGGAAAATGGAATGTTTTCTTTAATTATATAGCTGGTAGTAGTAATAATAATAATAATAATAATAATAATAATAATAATAATAAATTTATTGCAGTCACAGACCAGAAAATATCAAGGTACAGATTCTATGTTACAAATCTAACAGTCCAAAAGCCTTGTTTTCAAAAATTACTATCAAAACAGGTACAATTCTATATAAAACAGTATAAAACAATATATAGCATAAATCTGTAGTTAATTCTTTATCATTATCATAATAATTAAAAATAGAATTAAAGAAAAACAGGACAAAATGATTTAGGTAATACATATTTTTATAATAAATGTATATTATCTGATATGAAGACATATTGAGAATATAGAGTACTGTAATTCAAATAAGTAAATTATTAAAAAGTAATTTAAAACTCCACATCAACTATAATATGATGAGTGTTTATGTGTGGATGTTTTTATGTTTGTTTGTTTTTGGGGGGGAAATTATTGGACATGGCTGATTCTGGGTGGGCTCCTCGGCCTGGCCTGCCTCTTATGCGCAGATCCTGAGGTCTGCAGTGCTCTGGTGAGGCTTCCCCTCTGCTTTGCTTTTTTTGCTGGCTGGTGGCAGCCGATACCTTCCTGGCCGTGCGTGTTGCTGCTGCCACTGCCGCTGCATTGGTGGGTGGGGGAGACAGATAGCCCAACTAGCTCCTGCCCAGCCCAGCCTAGCTACAGCACTCTGCCCACCGCAGAAGGGGCAGCCAGGGGTGCTGATGAATGGGCCAGCGGCAGCGCATGGAGGCACAGTCCCCAGCAGGGGGGCATGTGGACACCTGTGCCGGCTGCTCCTTCAGCTGCTCACAGGCTGAGGGAGCAATGGCAGCTGTGGAGGCGCCGGGCAGGCAAGCCAGGGAAGGCTGGATGTAGCGCCGAGGGTGCTGTGGGGGACATGAAGCAGGTGCAAGAAAAGGTGTCACCCCCAGGCTACATATTAGGGATCCCTGGGGTATCAGATCATAATTGATTTGTTGGGTTTACTGTAGAGCTAAGATAAGAACAGATTTTTAACACATGGGAAGGCTTTGAGATAAGGAGGGTGTTATATAGTGCTTTTTCAGTGGTTGGAGCCCTGCACGTTCCTGGCAACTGGGGGGAGGGTTTGGGTGGGCACAGCATCATGGGATAAATTTTTTAAAAATACAGTCTTGTGTACTTATTGGAAGTTGATACAGGAAGTGACAATGGTAGCTCTAGGAAGCACTGTAAAGTCTATGGTAAAACCATAGAGTTTTCAGCAATTCCTAGAGCTACCCTTTGTCACTTCCTGTATCAACTTATGGTAAGTACACAAGGGTGCTTTTAAAAAATGTTCTCATGTGGCCACTATGAGCAGTATCAGGCAATGGGACCTGGAGGCGTGGGGATCCCCCGCTTCCACCATGGGCTTGGCAGCCCTTGGCAGACAGTAACAATGTGTGGAAGATCAGCATCATTTGCTCCGTATTGTGTGATGTGTGAAGAATGATGAGATGCTTGACAGAAGCAAGGTTCTCCAGAGAAAAGGGCAACAATCAGTGGGGTGTGTGTGAGGAGGGCAGGTAACTGGAGAAAGTGAAAACAGAAGACAATACTGAGGGTCGTTGCTTTTAAGAACATAAGAAAGGCCGTGCTGGATCAGACCAAGGTCTATCAAGTCCAGCAGTCTGCTCACACAGTGGTCATCCAGGTACCTCTAGGAAGCCTGCAAACAAGATGAGTGCAGCAGCATCCTGCCTTGTTCCACAGCACCGAATAGGCATGCCCCTCTGATCCTGGAGAGAATAGGTATGCATCATGACTAGTATCCATTTTTACTAGTATAATATACAATGATGTCACTTCCGGGTATAGTGCCGCATCGCGACGGGACGCTTTAGCACTCAAACCCCCAAAATGCATAGCTAAAGCTTCCTGTCGTGATGCAGTGCTAAACCCGGAAGTGACATAATTGCATCATGCGTGGGATTGCTGCTCCAGCCCCATCCTGAAAACCTCCCGCCGGTGGAAAGGGGGGACCTGGCAACCCTACTTTTCAGCCACCCAAGCACATCCCAGGGAAGCCAAGCCCTTCTCAAAGCCAAGGCAAGGGAGTAAGCTTCAAGTGCCTTTAGTAAATAGCCAAACAATCATTCATTTTATGATATAGCTGTAAAACTAACCTGCAGGTTCAAAATAAATCACTGTGTAAAACTGTATAGTGTGTACCTTCTAAAAATGATACCTGCATCTATCTCTGAGTTGTGAATATATATTAAGGTTGTAACAACCATCAGGAATGAACTTTTATGTGGGAAACCATGGCTTCAGTCAAGTCTTCCTGACAGTTGATTTAAATCATGGTTTAAATCAATTTGATTTAAATCAAATCAACCCTGTTTAACATCATATAATTTATAATACCATATAACATTGCACTATGTGGCATTTTTATGGAATTTAGAAGGATAACTTTCTTACTTTTTGGAAGCAGAATGGTGAATATACTGCCTTAGTACACACATTTTAGTTTTTGCCATTGGAGAGACGGGTTGGGGGGGGGAATAGAAGTTGAAAATACAAAGCCGCTTATATGGCAATACAAAAGAAAGTTTATTATGTGGACAGGCAGAGTTTTATACAGTCACAGCAGGACTAACAGCATATGTGAATATTGAATTAAACTTTATAACATTGAAAATACCAAACTCTTCAATAGTATAGTATCATTATACACCTAAGTAGGGTTGCCAGACCCCTGCAGGGGATCCCCCATTTTGGGGGCCCTTCCCCAACGCCATTCATCCAGCCAGTGGGAGGACTTACCATGTTGCCAGCAATGTGGGGTCGCTCTGGTATTTGGGCAAAAACCCCACGGTAAAAAACAGCTTCTACCCAAATACCCAATTTTTTTTTTTGCCCAAATACCAGAGCGTCCGCACATCACCGGTGACATGATGACATAACTTCCAGTGTGTGCTGGAAGTGATGTTGATGTGTTGCCGGCGGAAGAGCCCTAGGCCTCAGTTTGCTACTGGAAAGTTCTCCTCCATCCTCTGCCGGTTGCCAAGGAGTACCTGGCAACCCTTCACATGAGTAGTATAGCGTATTCATTATGGACTAAATTAGCCACATTTAAACGGTAAACTTGTCCTTGAAAATATGTTTTGTATGTCTGCAGTACACACAGGCATTGTCTTGCTGAAGAAATCTTTATTCTGCACACCCTGGATTACACCAAAACATTTCATTTATTCCAAAATAAAAAAATATATTTTAGAGGGAGGTTTCTGTTTTCAGAGCTCCGCAGAATTTTCATTTTCCATGCAGAGGTTGCAGCCTTCCCTCCCATGATGTTTTCCCACTCCAAAACAGCCACGGGGCACCTGTTTCACATGCTATGGGGCTCCATGTGTATTGACCGTAGCTCGGGATACCCCACAGTGGGGAAAATGGTCCCTGCAGCTGTTTTGGCTGAAGCTCCTCCTTTCCTGCACCACGTTCCCAAGCCACATTGGACCCTGGATAGCTTGGGAACTTTCATTTTCTGGTGTTACATGTGACTTCAAGTTGGGTCGGGGGATTCCCAACCCAATTTATGTCAAACTTGTCATCTAGCTTGGCCCTAAGTTTCTCAAATGGCCATAGAATACCAAAAATCACTCTTGGAGAGTAGCATCCAATTTTTTTGGTCATTTACTTGCCATGGATACATTAAGCTGGTCAGTCGAGGAGCCAAATCGGACTAATAAACGTTAGGGAACCCACCTTGTACCTAGGGGTTCTTTGAAGTATATTAATTTTACTACCCTATCTTGGTGAAGGATCAGTCTTTTGAAGCCCCAGTTCCAACCAAAAAAAAAAAAAACAATTTAATATGAAGCTTAAACCCTGAGGGGGGTCAGGGAGGGATGGGCGGGTTGAGAATCTTATTACTGCCATTAGCAGATGTTGCCATGGATATTGAGTCAGATGCCTGAAAGGCAAGTTTCCAGTTTTATTCAAAAATCAGAGTCTGGAATGGGTGATAATCATTTCAATTTAGGTTTGGGAAGGACAGTATTCAGCACCCCTCTAGGGCAGAGTCAGAATTCTTATTCCTGCATTATTAGTCTAATAAAGGAGCTCTCATAAAGAGAGGTCTCTGTTCTGGAAACGTGTGGCAAAGGGGAATTGCCTCAGCATGCTTCCCTGCTTGTCAGTCATCAGTTATGAATCCTCATGGACTAGAAATCTCCACTGTTATCTGTGAAGGGAGTTTGTGGGGAAGCCTGTAGAAACAACTGGCTGAGGGATGTCATGGGATACAACTCCTCTGGGAACATAGCCCTCGGCAAACGGAGCGTTCACAGTCCAGCTTCTGTGAGCAAAGGAGAAGGAAGTTTGGCTGGGAAGGAGTAAAACCTCATGCAAATTCAGGGGGTAGGAACAGCGGAGTGAGCTAAGCAAGAGCAGATTAAGGAACTGATAGCTTCTCTACTCTCCTGGTAGCTAAGTGGCAGGAGTGTAGAGGAAGGAGCGCTGCAGAGTAGGCCGTGGTCCGAGAAAGAAATCCATAGGCTGGGGAAAAGTAAAGCCAACAGAGGAAAAGAGTTGAGCTGAGGAGTGGCCAGAAAGACGTTCAACCCATTCCTGAGGTTGGGGGGCCGAATGGGCTTAGAAGGCAGCGTGACTGGCGTCTGTGCCACTTGTGCCATCTAAACTGGCACGGATGCCAGCGTAGGGGAACACACGCTAGCCCCCTTGAAGTCCCTCCCTCCCCAAACCACGCCCTCCTTAGGCTCTGTCCCAAAAGCCTCCCACTGGTTGCAAAGAGGGACCTGGCAAGCCTAACCAGAAGGCATAGGAAAATGCAAGTCTCACATGCCCTGATTAGTAGGGTTGCCAGCCTACAGGTAATAGCTGAAGATCTGCTATTACAACTGATCTCC
Organism: Euleptes europaea; assembly: GCF_029931775.1. Lineage (NCBI taxonomy): Eukaryota > Metazoa > Chordata > Lepidosauria > Squamata > Sphaerodactylidae > Euleptes > Euleptes europaea. Next base: position 11,720,709 of record NC_079328.1, read on the forward strand.
AGCCGATAGAGATCAGTCCACCTGGAGAAAATGGCCTCTTTGGCAATTGGACTCCATGGCAAGTCCCTCCCCTTCCCTCCCCAAACCCCATCCTTCTCAGGGACCTGGCAACCCTACTGTTGAGATATGATATCCTTGGGCCTGCCTAAGAGCGTCTGGGCCTTAGGGATAAAGCCTACAGGGTCTCCTCTCTCTTCAGCAAGCCTTCCCTGCCATTGTTGCCACTCTCTTGGGTTTTTTGGGGGGAGGGGGGAGAATTGGTAGGGAAGTGAACCTATTTTGGTCCAAGTCTGTACTTCAAAAGGAGTTGGGTTCAGCTTGCAACAGGCCAGGGATTTCCAGCTGAAAGCGTTTGTATCCCACCACCACCCCAATATTGAAAATTTGCCCACAGCTCTAGAAATAACTGATAAAAGGAAGCTTCAGCGTTGTTCAGGAGGGAAGGCAGCATGGTATAACTCGATGGTGTTCAGATCTTGGAAGCAAAGGAGGATCAGTATTTGGACGGGAGACCACCAAGGAAGGCTCTGCAGAGGAAGGTAATGGCAGACCGCCTCTGCTTCTCACTTGCCTTGAAAGCTGCTTGCCGGGGTTGCCGTAAGTCACCTGCAACTTGAGGGCACACATGTCTGCTTAGTGTTCTTAGCCGGTTTAGGATGATAGAAAGGGAGAGCTTCTGTTGACCAGACCTCCTTTTAAACTGCAGGATGTCAAAGTTCATAACATGGAAGAAAAAATAAACTCTTTTATCCACAGCGGGGTTTTTTTTGTTTTAAATAAGGGTATAATGTAGAAAACTTAACAGCGTAATTAAAAGATCAAAGACAGTTGAGTAATTCTCTGACTAGGAAACAATGAAAGAGTAGAGCGAGGCATCCAGGGGTAAAGTAGGGAGGGGGAGAAATTGTGGGGCTTGAGGCAGTGGCAAAGCAAAGGCTGAATTTTATGCAGGATCAGGGTTGCCAACCTCCGAGTGGCACCTGGACATCTCCTGCTATTATAGTTGATCTCCAAACGACCAAGATCAGTTCCCCTGGAGAAAACGGCTTCTTTGGCATGTACCCCACTGAGGCCCCTCCCCTCGTCAAACCCCGCCCTCCCCCAGCACCCCCCAAATCTCCAGGTATTTCCCAACCCAGAGCTGCCAACCTTATGCGTGGTTTTAGCTGCAAGGTTTAGTAATGATGACATGGCAGAGAATCACCACGATCGCTGTTTCAATTATTACTATGCTCTGGTGGTGAATCACCTAATTTGCATGAAAAATTTAAATAAAGCAGATTTTATTTACCACTTTTAGCCATAGTTATATCCTGCATACCTCTAAGCCCATTATCAGCATTATGCTCTGGAAAATTAGAAATGTTATTTGTTTTTTAAAAGTTAGATTTGATTATAAGGAATATTCTAGACCAGTGTTTCCCAAACATTTTGAGTCATGGAGCACTTTTCAGGAGAGAAATTCGATAAGGAGCATTAATTTTAACCTAAGACCTATATACTAAACCAAATGACAGTAGTATTTTTCTTTCCAATCTCTTCATGAAGCACTAGGAGATGTTTCATGGAGCACAGTTTGGGAACCTCTGCTCTAGACAAACCACACAATGTACAATTGCAGAATCATGGATTTATTTATCTCTATATATATTTAAAACATTTCTATGTTGCCTTTCCATCAAACTTAGGGTCTCCAAGGCAGCAAAAAAATAAAAATAAAATAAAACAAGATTTAAAAATAAATAGTATACAATTAAAAACACACAATTAAACAATACACATACAAATCGAACAAAACACGTGTGCAATTAAAACACATGTACAAGAAGAAGGATCAGCAGAGGGGATAACAAATGAAATAGATATGTCTAGTAGTAGATGCTGACCCAGACGTGACTTTGGCAGTTTCAAAATTTATATCTATGGCATTAAATAATACTCCTAAATTTTAAACTGTACAATTATTTATATTTATAATCTTAATGACATTTTATGGAAGTTGTAAATGTAATTTTTATACTTGAGTTGATATATTTAATAATTATGTTATTTCCTAATATATCTTTTTCCTATGCTCACAACTGATTGGTCTAAGAGCATTAAATGAACGATACGATACAATAGATATGTCCACCTGCTGGTGGAAGACAGATGAATCTCTACGGGGAGGAAATTCTGTAATTTTGGTGCCTTGACCGAGAAGGCTGTTTCTTGTATTGCCGCCCATCTAGCCTCAGATGGTGAGGGCGCCCAGAAAAACGCCCTGAAAGAAGATTACAATTATCCATAGCCCTGACTGTAGTAATAGCAGCTATTTCATGAACATGGGGAAGGATGTGCATGCACGCACACATGACCGAAGATTCCTGTAGTGATATCTGTAGAACACTTTATAGTAGTGGGCTTCAGTCCACGACATTCAGCTTGGTACTGGAATTGATGAGCGTCTGGAAGGAGAATCAGTCATTTGCGAACGTTTCACTAAATTATGTCTCCCGGTTTGTGACTTGCTTTCTCTGCTGATGTCCCAGTGCAGTGCAGTGACCATGATAATGCATCCTCTAAAGGTTTCATGAGGCGGACAGTGTGGATCCTAATAGGCCAGGCAGAAGAAGTGCTTATTAGATCGTCTGGTCTGTTTATGGACCATTTTGAGGTTACCATGATGGATATTGACAGGATCCTGGGACCTCTAGTTGTGCAGGCACCTTGCCCACCCTGGCTGCTAAAATCCCATATCGTTGATCATATTGACTTACATCAGGGGTGTCAAACATATGGCCCGTGGGCTGGATCCGGCCCCTTTGAGCTCTTATCTGGCCCGCGAGCCAACCGAGGCAGCCACCCTCCCCCATTCCCAATCTGGGCCGGCGAGTCATGGCCCGGCCCAACCAAGTGCCATTTATGTCACATCCGGCCCTCGTAACAAATGAGTTCGACACCCCTGACTTACACAGCGTAATCTGCCTTAGGCACGGTGAGAAAGGCGGACTATAAATAATGTAAATAAATAAGTAAATAAATGATTAGTTTTGGCTTTCAGGTCCCTGCTATGCCTTGTTCTCTCTGGGTGATGTGGGATAAGACAATATGGACCTCATCCTGAAACCATTTTCACAAGTATCTTTGTGCCTTACCTGTCTCGAAACAATAGCCAGCAGCCTTTCAGCGTTTCTGAAGGCATTGTGAACACCAGCACATGTGAATTTTATTGCAGGTATGAAGAACAAAACATAAGACAATGAGCTGAGGAATAATCCCCGGTGTCAAATCTCCCAGGCTATCGCATCACAGTGTCAAACTCTGGGAGGTTTCTGCATTTCATTGCTTTATTTTCAGCCCTAAAGAGAGTTGGAGCCTTCATTCACTCCCCGCGTCCTGGCTCACCCTGTCTATGCTCCCTGGTACTTCTGCCAGGCAGTGGGAGGGGGAGGAAAAAGCAGCTCATCTCCACCCAGAGGTGGGTGTTGCTTGAGTCAAAAACAGTATAAGAAAGCGTTGGAAGTTTCAGCTGGTGTACAGCAAGCCTGGGATCGCCTCTTCCTCGGGGCTGTAAATATTCTGCCTTCGCAGGATGTCTGAGAACAAGAGGAAGGGGAGAGGAAGGGGGAAAAAGAACAAAGAAGGGGCCCCGAAGAACAAAGAACCAGACCCCAAAGAAGGTACTTTAAAGTTTTAGTACATTTTACTGCATCTTCAGAGCCACTTAACAAGAGAGCTCTTGCCGGCTGGCAAATATAGGAAAGGAGAGACCGTTTCCATCTTGTTCTGGAAAAGGGTTGTCTTCTCACATCTTCTCATGTTTCTGAACTATTTAGAAAATAATGGTGTTAATTAATATCGGCTAAAATCAAGGGTGTGTGCTTTTGGGGAATATTTATGATCATAACCAGTATCAAGTCTTCTAAAGGTGCCACCCTGCAAATGGGTAAGATGGGCAGCCGCCTGTTCATGTGCATCCTCGGTGGTGGCCCCCACCTTATGGCATGACCTGACTGAGGACAGGAAGCCCCCTCGAACTTCTGTCGTCCTGCAGAATGTGCAAAACTGACATGCTCAAGAGGGTATTTTGAAAAAGGTTAGAACTTTAGTGGAATGTCACAGTCCAGGAGGGTGCCTTTTTAATGGAATAGGATTGTAGTCCACTGTGATGATTATTGTGGGCAACGCCTACTTTTAGCACATTGTCCTTGTCTGGCAATCCACTTTCTGCATTGTTTATTGCATACTTGCCTTCAATAGTTTGTTCTCCTTCCTGTCTAATTCTGTGATCCTAGTCCTGTTGTGTTGTTCACAGAGTCTTAGCGAGAAAGGGGACTGTAACTAGAGTAAATAAATAAAGGGTTGAGATGCCAATCAGAGGGCTTCACGGAGCTGGAGTTTTTTCTTGCAGCTGCAAACTAGGAGAAGTTTTTCCTTGAAAGAGAGAAACTGTAACAGGCCAAAGGTGACCTGATTTTGACAGCAGTCTTATGACAGTGGTTACGTTTTGTGACTTGTGAATGAACAGTTTGTGCAAGGTCCTTCTGTTCTCTTTGGTGTGATGCCCCTGCTAAGTGGCTTTAATCTGGTGAGTTATTTGACTGGGCTTGGCTGTTAGAAGTGGATTGCCGGTTAATGGCCGTAAAGGTAAGAAGGCAGTGTGCTGTCTCTGATTGTATTCAGTGTCCCTGGAAGAACACTTGAATGGTTTCAGTGCTCACACCATCAGAACAATGTCACAAGTTCAAAAATGGCAGTTTACTTCAGGGAGATATTTCAGCTGCTGCTGATCTTCTTTCTCATGCAAGCACCCATTCGTGTAACTATTCTTCCAAGTCATTCTTTACCTAGTAACTTATTTGCATAGTGGTCGCTTATTTGCCGAGGGTTGCCAAACTCCAGTTTGGGAAATTCCTGAAGATTTGGGGATGGAGCCTGGGGAGTTTGGGGATGCGAGGAAGCGCAGCAGGGATGTGACGCCATAAAGTCCACCCTCCAAAGCTGCCATTAACTCCAGGGGAACTGATCACTAGAGATCAGTTGTAATTCTGGGAGGACACCAGGCCTCACTTGGAGGTTGGGAAACCTAATCTTGCCCTTCCTATGAAGAACTAAAAGGAGTGCACAAGATCCTCTTCCCCACTTTCCTGTGAAGAAAGGTATGCTGAGCAATCATGACTATTCCAAGATCACCCTGGGGCAGAGCAAGGAATTGAACTCAGGTGTGGATGGTCTAATGGCAACACCTGAGTCACTGCACAGCGCAGACTACTGTAAGAAGCCAGGAGTCAGACATGTGAAGGCCTTACGGAGGCTCTGTAGGGGCCCCGTTTGGCTGACCTCCCCACACGATCCTATCAGGAAAAAAAAGAAGCCCGCCCCCCAAGGGCACCTGTGTGGGAGCACCTAGATTGACACCCGCCTGTAGAGTCCTGCTTTTGTTTGATGGACCACAAAGCACCAGAATATTACTGATGACTGACAAACAGAGATGTGTCACACAAGAATGCATTCCCCCCCACACTGTGAATGGAAGATGAAGCGTGTTTAAACATGTGGCGCTCCCTCCCAGTTAACTATGTTCATTCTGTGGGTTCCTGAGTAGACTGGTCTAATTCAAGGTGATTTAAATCGCCGAGAAGAAAAGCCAGTTGAAATAATTGAGATTTAAAATGTAAAAAGGCCCATGATTATTTTGATATTTCCTGAGGAAAAGTACACATTACAACTGTTTTACAAGTGCAGCCATGACATGATTTTGTAGACAGATGGTGATGGGAATGAACACCACCTGGAACTAGGATTGCCAACCTCCAGGTGATGGCTGGCGATCTCCTGGGATTACAACTAATCCCCAGGCAACAGAGATCAGTTCACCTGGAGAAAATGGCTGCTTTGGAAGGTGGACTCTATGGCGTTATACCCCACTGAAGTCCCTCCCCTACTCAAACCCTGCCCTTCTCAGGCTCCACCCCCCAAATCTCCAGGTATTTTCCAAGCCAGTGCTGGCAACCCTACCTAGAAACGTTTCTTTGCAGGGTTCCTTTCAGTTTGGGTATGCCCATCTCCTTTGTTATATGATTATGTATAATCATTTAGCCCTTCCCTGCCTCACCACCCTACTATTTCTCACACAATTAATTAATCTCAACCAGTAGTCACTGGCTGGACACACCCTGGCCTAGCCACAGTAATCCATGCAACAGTCACCTCCAGGATGGACTACTGAAACTTGCTCTACACAGGGCTACCCTTGAAGCTGATCTGGAAACTTCCATTGGTCCAGAATGTGGCGGTGTGTGTCCTTACGGGGACCCCATGGAGCAGTGCTTTGCCAGCTATACTAGCTCCCAGTTGAGTACCAGATCAGGTTCAAGGTTCTGGTGTTGACCTTCAAAGCCCTAAACAGTCTGGGACCGTCATATCTGCAGGACCGTCTCTCCCGATATAGCTCCCAAATAGGGTTCCCAACCTCCAGGTACTAGTTGGAGATCTCCTGCTATTACAACTAATCTCCAGCCAATAGAGATCAGATCCCCTGGAGAAAATGGCAATTGGACTCTATGGCATGGAAGTCCCCTCCCTAAACCCCGACCTCCTCAGGCTGCACCCTGACCTCCCGCCAGTGGCGGATCTGGCAGCCATACTTCCAAAGACCACTATGCTCAGCTGGTAGCAACTTACTGGTGGTCCCTGGCCCAAAAAGCGTCTGGTGTCCTTGAACCTGGCCAGAGCCTTTTTGGCTCTGGCTCCAACCTGGTGGAACTTTCTGTCGAATGAGACCCTGGCCTTACGGGACTTGGCTCAGTTCCGCAGGGCCTGTAAGACCGAGATGTTCCACCAGGCCAATGGTTGAGGAGAGCGACAGTGTTACATAGTAGTTGGCCTCTCTTCTTCTTGTCCTCCCCCTTCTTCTTTCCCCTCCTCCCTTCCTTTCCTCTCTCTCTTCACTTTCTCCCTGATCGCTCTCCCCATTACTGATATTGTCTTGTGGGGCGCTGTCTTTTATATTGGGTAGGATTTAAAATGTTAACTTATATATTTATATAAAGTATTCATTTTAATTGTATATTTTAACTTTTTTTTTTTAAAAAAAAGATAGAAAGACAGGGGGAGGGGAAAATCAGGAAAAGATAATAAGGAATTGCATGCAATACACTCTTCTTTCTTCCTTGGCACCCAGAATATATTGCGATAAACTCACAAATACATTAAAAACTACCCACTAATATCTTGTCCTGTCTTTCTTTCTTTCTTTCTTTCTTTCTTTCTTTCTTTCTTTCTTTCTTTCTTTCTTTCTTTCTTTCTTTCTTTCTTTCTTTCTTTCTTTCTTTCTTTCTTTCTTTCTTTCTTTCTTTCTTTCTTTCTTTCCATGGCCAAGAAGGCCCTTCCTTGGCTTGATGCCCATTTAGCCTCAGTTGGAGGAGACACCTGAAGCAGGGCTTCTGAAGGTTATCATATGGGTCAGGTAGGTTTGTATGGGAGTGGGCAGTGCTTAAAGTATGCAGGTCCCAGGCATATATGGCTTTAAACTCAGTACCAGGCCAGCATCTTGAATTGGGCCCAGAAATAGATTGGGAGCCACTGTAGATAGAAAAAGATTGGAGTGATATAGTCTCTATAACCCTATTATACGAACTGTCGTGCTGTGGAAAATGAAAATGGTGTTTCCTCAATAATTTTCTCTTCATGAAGCAAAAGAGTTGTAGGTGTTGATAATAGGGTCATAGATCCAGTACATTAAGTTCCTTTTAAAGCAGATTTTAAAAAAGAAAAGAAAATTATAGCTCAGAGTTATTTTTAAGATTAACTTGTTTAATTTTTGTTTAAATAGGAGGTTCATAATCAGACTATCGCTGTTTGTATGACCTTAATCCTCCATAGCAATAGAGTGTGCGAACGGCAGGATTCTGAGGGTGAGAAGATTCTCTGCTGTTTATAAGCCCTTCAGCAAAGAGGAGTTCTAAAAAATGCAGAGCTGCATTTCTAAAGAGGAGGCAGAGCGGGTCTTTTTCGGCAGCAGAAGTGACAGGATTAAATGCAAGCCGGCTTGGTGTCAAAAGCCGCTGCTGGGAGGCAGGATGTGCATATAAGCCCCACGAGCGTGACTGAAAGAAATCATTCAGAAAGAAAGCTTAGAAACTGAGGAGGTTGAACTGTGGCCGGGCGGAAGGTGGATCTGTGTTTCTCTAGGTGGGGCACATTTTGTTCACATTTAACATTGCAGGCAGTGCTGATGTTCCGGGCCACAGAGAGGGAACTCGGGACAAAACAGGGCTTGCCGCCCCCCCTCTTGCACCCCTCCCCCATGCTGCCAACAGCCAACACAAGCATATTTAAGTACATGGAATTAAAACGTACATGTATGTGTTGTATGGTTTAGTGTGTAATCACAATAAATCAGAGCTGCCAGTCTTTCTGCTACGGTTTTACCACAGAGTTCCTGGCGATTCCTAGAGCTACCTGATTTCACTTCTGGGTTTCCCCAGAAGTGATGTCATGGCACAGACAATGTAGCCCTCCCCATGTCCCCTGCTGTTTTTATCTGTTTGCTTTCGGTACAAGGTGTTGGCATTTAGGTGGCTCCCCCTCCAGCTGCTTCTTGGGAATAAACTCTTGATATAGCAGTTCACTCCGGATCACAAACTTCACTGGGTTCTGCTTGGAGAGTGGGGTGGTCTTCCCAAGTCTTCTGCAAACTGGGATAGCTCCTTTGCTGCCTTAGAAAGCCAGAGGAGTCAGAAAGAGTTTGTGCACTTATAAGTTCCCTTGGGTTCATCCATCCTTGGTTTTCTTCAGCTCTGTTGAAAGTAACACCTTCCTGTGGAGGACACAATGCCCCCAACACCACCATAGTCTCACAATGTCTCTCAGGTGAGGGATTGCCCCCTTCTCAGCTCAGAACCCAGCAGAATCTTAGGTGAACAGGGAGGGTCGGCAGGGATGGAGACTGCTCTCTGCCCTTCCTGCTGCTGCATCAACTGATGACTTCCTGCCACTTCAAACGCCATTTGCACTTCCTGGGCTTGAAAGCTGAGATGCGTTTCCTCAAGGCGAAGCTACTGCATCTCCTGTGCATGGGCCATTTTAGCATGGGTTAATTGCAGCTCTCTTCCCCCCCCCCCGCTTCAAAACATCAGGTGGGGTGGCTCCAGTCAGCCTCCTCAATTCAGGACCCACTGTTGTGGGTCGATCCACACTGCCGAGATCGTCCTCCTTCACACTCACCATGCTGTTTAGTCTTCCGTCCCCAAGCTTGGCTGCCTGTCTCCTGTTATGGATGTATGGATGTGTGGATGTGAATCAGTGTGGGTAAGCAGGGGAACTTGGCTGAGCTTGGGATTCTCCAAGGCTCCTAAACCTGTGTGTACCCATTGGTTACTGGGGGTTGTTCCCCCCCCCCCAATCACAGTCTGGAGGGAGTGGCCGCAGGCGGCCAGGGGGGGCATATAAGCAGGGTCTGCCCACTGTAGTTCCAGTTCTGTTCTCGTTCTCAATAAAGCTGGTGTTGTTGGAACTCTGTCTCTGACCTCGTGTGTCCTCCCCCACGTGGACTTAACAGTGGTGACGAAGGCTGGTAGGCTGACCGGCTGTCCTGCTGATCTCACTCTTGCCTCTGCTGAATTCACGGTGCCAGGTAGGCAGCCCGGTTTGCCTTGCTCATTTCACTTCAACACACTTGGGAGCTGCAACGCGCCACGAAATGGCCACCAAAGACTCAATGGAAGTGTTCGATGCTGCCCATAACATCTCCCATAAGTGCTGTTGCTGCGAGATGCTGAACTTGTAGGGCTGTCAGTAGGGTTGCCAGGTCCCTCTTTGCTACCCACAGGAGGTTTTTGGGGTGGAGCCTGCTTTGGAAGGTGAAGCGATTTAATCCACCAGGATGGAAACAGTGATATGATGCTGTCTATATAGGGATGACTTTATAAGAGTATTATTTTGGAGAATTGAAAAAGCCTAGCTCATTTTGAGCAATGCGAAATGACTCTTGAATGAGGCTGCCAGGCCATCTTCTCTTCTTTGAAGGTTCTCCTTTGGAAAGATATTGTCTTCTGTATAATTTACCTGCAAAGATAAGGAAAGAAACACAAGCTTCAAGACAGATGGTCAACTGTATTTCTACTCACCTTTTTCTGTGATGCATTCGTTTCTCACATCTACTGCAAGAGATAAAGAAAATACTATGTGTTAGTCTAAAGACTTCCATGGAATATGTTGTAGGGTTGTTCATTACTCTGTTTATGTATGGATGTTCATTACTGTGTCTGAGAATACATGTAATTGTCATATATTTTATGATTTAGGTACTCTTTGATAGATATACATGCATTGCACCTTCTTGACTTATGCTGTCTATTCTTATTTAGACTACCTGGAGGGACCTCTCCCTGGCTGTTGTGTGCATTCATCGTGGGGATACAGCTGGGAGAGGAAGCTCCTTCCTCTACCCCTGTGCTCTTTGCACCCTATGGACTACCAGTGCTTTGCTGCACGGACTTGTTAGTCTTCATTCCCATCCTGACTAACCAAATAGTCCCTCTCACTTGTGTGTGCATACACACACACACACTGCTTCACCTCTCCTGCACTTGCATTTACCCAGTCTTACTGATTTTAGATTGATTTTTGTGATTTTATAATGATTTAAGTGTATTATTGTGTTTATTGTACTGATTGTTAGTTGTGAGCCGTCCTGAGGCCGGCCTTGACCAAGAGCGGGGTATAAAATAAATACATAAATTAAACTAAGAGTGCCCACTTTCAGTCTGCTGTTTCTCAACTCAATCCCTGACTGCTGCCAACCATGTCATGATCTCCAGAACGTTGTGGGGCACAACTGGCTAATGTCTTGCCCTGCCTTTGACTGCTGCCACCACCACCTTGGGTAAAATCCAGGCCCTGTCTCTCATGTGGGTTGGCTGAGGCCAACTCCTCAAGGGTGTATCACTGTAGCATGCCAAGGAGTCAAAGGCAGATGGGTAAGGATGTGGGCAGACTCTCTCCAATTAAATAACATTACTTCTACAAGACACAAACTCAGGGTACTGCAAGGACAGATCTAGGTGCACTGAGAAAAATAAAAGGAGAGTTACTAACTAGGTACTTACAACCCATGGTACATCTGATCTTTGTTGGATGCAGGATGCCCCCACCCATCCCTGGTGCATCTGTAACCCTCTTTAACATCATTCCCCTCTCTCATCCTTCATACCAAAACCCAAGAGAGACAGCCAGTGTGGTGTTGTGGTTAAGAGCCAGCTTATGCTTTGGTTGTTGTGAGCCAGCATGGTGTAGTGGTTAAGAGTGGTGGTTTGGAGTAGTGGACTTTAATCTGGAAAACCAGGTTTGATTCCCCACTCTTCTACATGAACAGCAGATGCTAATCTGGTGAACAGGTTGGTTTCCCCACTCCTACGCATGAAGCCAGCTGGGTGACTTTGGGCTAGTCACAGCTCTCTTAGAGTACTCTCGGCCCCACCTGCCTCACAAGGTGCCTGTTGTAGGGAAGGGAAAGGATTGTGATTGCAAGCCGGTTTGATTCTCCCTTAAGTGGTAGAGAAAGTCGGCATATAAAAACCCACTCTTCTTCTTCTCTCATGCTCCAAAAACCAACAACCAAAGCATATGAGACAAAGGAACAGCTCCCTTTTCCAGACGCCACCCCACATGTGCTCCAAGGCCTGTAGCCAATCTGGGTGCCAGGTTCAAGACCACTAGACCTGGACTTTCTAGTCAAGAGGCATTAACACATCAAAGAGCTAGTGTGGGAAAGGATGCTATCTTGCCGGGAAGAGCACCTTATCCCCTTCTTACCAGCCACAGAGATGCCAGGGTCCATAACTGTCACAGCATCTCTTTCCCCACTGCCTCTCAATGCATCACAATGGTTTTGTATGTAGTAGTTAGGTAAAGGTCCCCCTGTGCAAGCACCGGGTCATTCCTGACCCATGGGGTGATGTCACATCCCGACGTTTTCTAGGCAGACATTGTTTGCCAGTTCTATTCCCCAGTCATCTTCCCTTTACCCCCAGCAAGCTGGGTACTCATTTTACCAACCTCGGAGGATGGAAGGCTGAGTCAACCTTGAGCCGGCTACCTGAATCCAACTTCCGTTGGGATCGGACTCAGGTCGTGAGCAGAGCTTTTGACTGCAGTACTACAGCTTTACTACTCTGTGCCATGGGGCTCTAAATTACAGCTGGCAGTCCTACTGCTATGGTATTACCATAGAGTTTCTGGGGATTCCTAGAGCTACCTGATGTCACTTTTGGGTTTTTCCAGAAGGGATGTCCTAGGACATAAAACCCTATGTCCCTGCCCCCAAAACTCCCACATTCATTAATGATCAAGGCTCCCAATTCAGTATCCAGGCAAATAGGTTTCCTATTTGACAACTCACGAAAGCTCCTACCCTGCCAGAAATTTTGTTAGTCTTTAAGGTGCTACTGGACTCTTGCTCTTTTGTACTGCTAGTGACAGACTAACACGCTACCCATCGTGATCTGTCTTCAAGTAATATGAACCAGGATGTTGGGGACCCTCAATTTTATGGGGGCCTGGGTAGGTTGGTTGCCTTTGTCACCCCTCCCACACATCTGCTGGTGTTGGATGAATGTGTGGCGTGTACAGCTGATCTGGTTTAAAACTGCTTTTTAAGACAAGGCTTTACCCACTAAGGATATGCAGTATGAAAAACTTAATGCCATACAATCTATAGCAGGGGTGTCAAACATACGGCCCGGGGGCCTAATCCGGCCCCTTTAGAGCTCTTATGTGGCCTGCAAGCCAGCCAAGGCAGCCACCTTCCCCCCACCCCCCGGTCCATATCTGGGCTGGCGAGGCTTGGCTCAGTCCAACTAAGTGACATATATGCCATTTCTGGCCCTTGACAGCCCTGATCTGGAGTATTAGATAATGATATTTGCTATTAGAGATATGAAAAAACTGGAAAAAATTAGGGATGGGGAAGAAACCTGAGGTAGCCTGGGGGGTTTAAAGGGCTTTTTCCCCATTTTCTTTTAATGGAAAAATTGGGAAATTTAGGGGAGCACTGCGGGAAAACCCTCTTTTGGAATGAGTGAAATGCTTTTCAAGGCCAGGGCTTACTCACTCAGCTTGTGCTGCATGATAAATGTTATGTAAGACAGTCTCGACAGCATTAGATAATGATAATTCCCGTGTATAGTGTTGAAACATACAACGTATTTTTCAAGGATCTGGCTATTGTGTAAATGTGAGTAATTTGGGCAACAAGTAATATATTGTAATTCGTTTGATGATAATTCATTATGAAAGAGTTCAATAGTTTCAGTTCTGTAAAGTTTTAATACATATACTCTCTCAAAAATGTTGATTCTCTTGATCTGAAAAGCTAGAAAATGCAGGAACTTTTGACTCTCCCCACCCCCGGTTTAAGAGACGGATATTGGAAAGATCAGAGTTGATCATGCTCCCCCTTCCAGGGGCTTTTAAACCACTGCAGTGTTCTTGTCTTATAAGTGAAGATGTAAAGTTTATACAGTCTTTGTCAAAGCCAAGTTAATGCCAAGTCTCCCCCCCCCCAAAAAAAACCCCAGCAACAAGAAATGGATGTATAGATGAGACCAATGTGTGAATTGAGAGCAAACAGAACTTCCCTGTCCACATATATAAAGAATGCAAAATAGAGCATGATGTTCTTTTGCTAGAGGACAGCCAGCCTGAGACAAAACATCAGAACGATGCCCTCTTGCTTCGTCTGTAAATTTCATTGCGACGCCAACTGTAGCATAAGCACCATCTTGCTGGGTCAGACAATTGTGGTTTGGTTAGAATCATAGAATCATAGTTGGAAGGGACCACCTGGGTCATCTAGTCCACAATGCAGGAAATTCACAATTACCTCCCCACACACACCCCCAGTGACCCCCTACTCCATGCCCAGAAGATGGCCAGAAAACAACAACAACCCCAAACTCTCCAGGATCCCTGGTCAGTTTGGCCTGGAGGAAAATTGCTTCCTGACCCCAAAGTGGCAATCGGCATTACCCTGGGCATGCAAGAAAAGGGCGATGCAGACCTTCCTGCCCTTCCTCTCATGATCTGTCATAGAATCAGCATTGCTGACAGATGGCCATCTAGCCTCTGGTGGTCTGGTAGATATGCTGCCTCTAAACGTGGTTCCATTTACAAGCTTAATAGCCGTTGATTGATTTGGAGTGCAATCTAAGCAGAGTTACACCCTTCAAACCTATTGACTTCATCCTAACAGTGCTTTTAGGATGGCACTATTATTCCCTTAGAGTTCTCCTTCTCTTCCTTAAAAGCCTTCTAAGTAGTGTTGCCAGCTCCAGGTTGGGAAATACCTGGAGATTTTGGGGGTGGAGTCTGAGGAGGGTGGGGTTTGGAGAGGGGAGGGGCTTCAATGCCATAGAGTCCAATTGCCAAAGTGGCCATTTGCTCCAGGGGAACTGATCTCTGTCGCCTGGAGATCGGTTGTAATAGCAGGAGATCTCCAACCACCACCTGGAGGCTGGCAACCCTACAACCAAGCCAGTCTTCAGATGGTAAAATTCTGTAGACTGACAGTAGATTTTCCATCTGACTTTCTACCATCCTGCCCAGTTTTTCCCACTCACATGAACACATGAAGCTGCCTTCTACTGAATCAGACCCTTGGTCCATCAAAGTCAGTACTGTCTACTCAGACTGGCAGCAGCTCTCCAGGGTCTCAGGCAGAGGTCTTTCACATCACCGACTTGCCTAGTCCCTTTAACTGGAGATGCCAGGGATTGAACCTGGGACCTTCTGCATGCCAAGCAGTTGCTCTACCATTGAGCTACCTTCCCCACTCAAGGACTGTTTACAGGAAGGCTTGTTTTGTTTTTTTGTTTTTGTAAAGGGTGGAAGAATAGGGGGAAGGTGGGTTGTCTATTTATTTGTTTGTTCAGATCTATTGAACATATCATGTGAATTTTAAGGTTTCCTTTTTTTAGTGCCGCTCTGTATCCTTGTGCACTTACATGGAATTTGATTTGCCTACCTGCACATCTGGGCTCATTAGGCTCACTGACTATCTGTTCATAGTTCTGCCATCCTGACTAAGGAAGTGTCCTCCAGAAGTGTGGCTAACTAACCATTCTCCTCTGAATCCAGATTGGTTTGCTGGCAGACGATCAGCTTCTACCACTTGGACATACTACCTGTACCGGAGGCCACTGTGACACGGGGACTGCATTTTAGCACTATCCAGTCACGTGGCTGCTGATTGGGTAGCTGTATCCAGCTGGGCTGCTAATGTAATCCCTCGCATCAATCTCTACCATGAACTCAATGGTTGCACGCATGCACAGTGCCGAAGTTTTTCCGGTGGCTTCACTGCCTTGCAGATCTCTCCTGTAACTGTGTGGCTACTCAACGATGGCTGTTCACAGTCATTCTAACAAACTGTTGCACAAGCTGCCAGTCATGTTGCTGGAATTTCTCTCTACCCGTCTGTGTTTTTTGGTACACAAATATCTGTCTCCAGCTGATTTTGCAAGAAAGGAGAGCGAGGAAGAGTAAGAGAGAGGTAGGACATCCCTGGAACAAGGTGAAGGACTGAGGTTGAATTTTTTTTTGCCTGTGCCAGAACTTGCAACCCTTAGACTAGCAAACACTTTGGACAGGCATCCGTTCCTGACACATTTTGCAACCTTAGACACATTCAAGCAAAATGCTGTAAAATCTGGTTGGATGTCTGTTTTAGTAGATTATGCAACATTTGGAATAGGAAGAAATCCCAGACTAACTGTTGGGGTTTGCAAGATTTATTTATTATCCCTCTCTTCCTTCATGGCATTCCGGGTAGCTTATGTAAATCCTCCTCTTTTCTCCTCACAAAAGTCCTGTGAGGTCCATCTACACATTACAAAGCCCTCATGTTTGTTGGGGAACAACGCAAAGACTTTGGGCAAAAACGTTTTCGCCGAACTGCGTTCGATCCTGGCTAAATCCTGGCTGAAACAGGGAATAAAGGAGGCTAAAGCGACCATGCGTTTTCGCCCTTTGTATCATGTGTGCAATAGGAGTTTTGTGCCTCCCAGCACACACGGGGGTCTTTTCTGTTTGCAAACAAAGCAGGCAAGGAGACACTGCTGTAACCCACCCATGTTTTCAGTCCTCAAACTGCTCATGGAGTTGCTGTTGGCTCCATGTTAACTTTATGCATAGCTTCTTAAGTAACATGATTTTTACAATGGAGCCAGTAGCTGTTCGCTGATGTGAAAACGGCACAGTGGCAGGGTGGATAAAAATCAATTATTAAAAAAATATTTTAATCAAGTTTTTAACATTTAAATTAGATTTTTTAAAAAATAAAATGCTTTTTGAGGAAAAATGTATCTAAACATAGTTTTCTATTTAAGATAAAGTATAGTTTCATGTCAGAAACTAATGCCATTTTGCATGGCAGCTTTCTCTGACACATACAATATACAACCTGACATGAATTTAGGACACTTTCCCCAATAACCAGTAGTTCTGAAAAACACCAATAATTCTTCATTGCAGAGATTCAGGAACTTAAGAAATGCTCTTGACTTTTCATAGACCTGTTGGGTTTCCTCTTTATTTCCCCTCACAAATTGGAAAGTTTGGAATAGGGAGGAAAATGGTTTTGAGACCTCTTCTTAAAACCTCAGGCTTTTGGCCAAGGGCTAATATCCCTTTGTTGGGCAAAGTGCTTGAGCGAATGGTGGCTGTACAACATCCTAGATGTTGGATAAAATTGATTATCTAAATGAGGGGTCCTCAACGTGGTGCCTGTGGGGTGCCATGGCACCCCACCAACACCTTTCCTGGTGCTTGCAAAGTGTTTTTAGAAAGTGAGTAGGGCCAGGTGGGGCTGCTGCTCAGCAGGGCTTCTGGTTGGTGATCTGGTGATCCCTGGACCGAAACATATCCGGCTGTCGTCAACCAGAGCCAGGGCTTTTTTGGTCCTGGCCCCGGCCTGGTGGAACTTTCTGTCGAGCACCAGGACCTGCACTGTGTTACTGAAGCGGTTGCAATCATTTTGTGGCTGGCTTGGCCTCCTTTTGTTGCCACGCCCACCATGCCGTTTCAGAATTCTAAATGTGTCCACAGGCTAAAAAAGGTCGGGGATCCCTCGTTTAAGGACTATATCACTCCAGTCTTGGCTGATCTACACTGGCTCTCAGTCTGTTTACAGGCACAATTAAAGGTGGTGGTCTTGACCTTCAAAGCCTTATATGGTTTGAGACCAGCATACCTGAAGGACTGCTCCCTAAGGAACCTACTCTAACGAACTTAATAATGAATAGGGTTGTGCATATCAATGAACCCAAACCATAAAAATAAAAATAAAAAAACAACCCAAAAAAGGCCTTTTTGGCTTCTTTCAGGTTTATTTTAACCCAAATATTAAAACTAGGAATAAAGCCGAAGCCGGATAACTGGTCGCCAAATCAGCCGAATCGGTATTTGGCTTTTTCGGCTTCGGCTTTCCCCAGGCTTTTCCTTATGGAATTTTTTTAATGAGCTCTGGGGGAGGCATTTTTAGAGGTAGAGTTCCCAAATTTTCAGCATAGCTTCAAGGGACTCTCCTTGCATGAACCATGAAGTTTGGTGAAGGTTGGGTCAGGGGGTCCAATTTTATGGGGTCCCAAAAGGGTCGACACCCTCCTCCATAGAGAAGCATTGTAAAGCATCTGCATTTTGTTATGTATGAACGACATCATAGTTGCGTCTTCTTTTCTTTTTCTTTTTTGCTATGGGTGCATTGATTGATTGGACAGCCATAAACTTTTTTGGGTATCTGCAAATGTATTTACTACAAGATTCCCAATGTTCTTTAAACTTAAGAAGAACTGCCAATAAAACCAACCTCTGTGAACTTGTTACTTTTGTTTTGTTTTTGTTCCTAATAAATGTGTACACACCCACTGGTTTGTTGCCATTCTGTATATCTGGGTATTGCTGTCTTGCTGAGTACATGGTGTGGGCAGAAGCAGCAGCATGCTTGGCTTATTCAGTCTGTTCATTGGTGACAGAAGGTTCAAAATATGCAATTTCAAGTACACCTCACATCCTCGCATTTTACAAGGCCGGCACTAAATTCTTGTACATAAATTGTGGGGCAGAGGATTCCTCGAACGATGGAGGAGGAGGATTGTTCTGCATCACCCTGTTCTTGTAGACAACTCTTAAAGCTGCTCATGGTTGGAAGAAGAGGTTCCTTCTTGAAATGGAGTAGAATAGTGGCCAACACAATGATCTGTGAACCAGCAAAGTCCCTTGTTCAAATCTTGCCTCCTTCACAAGTGAACTAGGCAAGCTGTTGTTCTGCAAATTGGAGAGTATTAAATTACTAGAGGAGAGAAGCAATTCATTATTTATTTAAGTCATTCCTGTTCTGCCTCATAAACCTTACAGTTCTTGAGATGCCATGCAAGAATAAAAATTATACTCCATCAAACCCAGTGTTTAAATAATAAAACAGGAAGCTGAGAATATATTAGAACAGTTCAGTTTAATAGCTGATAAAATCAATATAGCCACAATAAATCCCAAGCAATTTGAAATGAAAAAGCAATTAAAACAAGGAACAGAACCAGAAACATGTGCATAACAACTAGTTAAATTAACTGTTTTCTGCATACCTTAACCTGAGCTGAAGCGTCTTGCTCAGAGGTGTAATCTCTTTCTCTCTCAAACTGGTTTTTATGATTATGATTTTGCAGTTTATTTATAAATGTGTTTTGCCTTGAAGTTGTTGCTATGTTACTATTTTAAATAGTCTTAATCACTACTTTACAGTATACTGATTATTGTTGTTCAGAACAGTGGACCCCCCAGGGCTGAATAGTGACATAGGATTCTTATCTCACTGCAGATGCTAATTTGCTACCCCTAAGCAGTTCCCCTTTGCTCTAATCAAGCTAATTACTATGTGCATTGTACCTCTGCATCCGGAGTTCCTTCTTTGCAACACCCCTCCCACCTTCTGACTGGGATATAAGGACTCCATTCTGACTTGTATTTGAGGAAGGGAGCTTTGACTCTTGAAACTTATACCCCCAAAATCTAGTTGGTCTCTAGGTGCTACTGGACTCGAATCTAGTTGTACACCCACTCTGGCTCTCTCATTAGGAGATTTGCAAACACCTATAGATTTCAGCCAGTTGTTTCCCTAGTATAACAGGAAGCTGAATGTACGTATATTAATCAGTACCCTTGGAAATGGGCTCAGACCAGCAGAGCAATTGATAGGATGGAAATGAGTAGGTTTGCCAGCTCGAGGTTGGGAAATACCTGGAGATTTTGGGGGCAGAGCCTGAGAAGGGTGGGGTTTGGTGAGGGGAGGGACTTCAATGCCATAGAGTCCAATTGCCAAAGCAGCCATTTTCTCCAGATGAACTAATCTCTATCGGCTGGAGATCAGTCGTAATAGCGGGAGATCTCCAACCACCACCTGGAGGTTGGCAACCCTAGAAATGAGGCTCTCCAATCCCAGTTTTTTTTCTTCCTAATTATATCCATGTTGACCTGATTTCCACATCAAGGCTAGCCAGAAGGACTTCTTTAACAGATCGTAAAGAGGTAGATCCCCAGGAGGCAGGGAACTAGGGAGACAAAATTCCAGGGGCCAGTGTTGCCCTGGGCAACTGTGAAGTCTGACAAGGTGCCACAAGTACACAGGCCCGCCCTATATATGTAGGCCCTAACTTCAGGTGAGTATGAAGTGTGAATGAGGTTAGTGTAGGATGCAAGAACGCTTTCAGTAAAGCTTGATTTAATGTAAAAGAGTCTTGTCTGGGACTCTGTGCCTCTTCACTGCTGGATGTGAAGCGTGTAAGTCTAGTCAGCACTGATTTCTGAGGTCAAGGAGCCGCAGGTGGAGCTGTGTATCAGACAGCGTGAGGGTTTAAAGAGGGAATATTTTGGGCAGGGGGCAAGGTGGCTTCTGCAGTAGATTCCTAGGGCCATTTATGCAGGGTTGATTCTGCTCCTCACTCAATGCTGATTTTTTAAATTCGACCTTTAAAATGACTTTTCACTGTCCCGATGCAAGAGGAGAAAGTCAAACAAATTCCACCACCCCACTCGCCTGCTCCTTCGTTTGCATAGCCATTAGCAATAGTCATTTGCATAGCTAAGCCATGGCTGTGATTCTGCATGCTTCCTTCAGTGAATGTTTCGGTGCGGGGGCGGAGCAAATACAAAAGGTCGTGTTAAAGGGGCTCTTAAGAAATGCAAAGCAGGTATGCGATGGCTTCGCGGTGATGTCTAGAATGTCGGATGAGCATGAAGAAATAAAAAAAATATGTGGGGCACTTCAGCCTGGAACTTCAGCTAATGACCAAGCATAAATGGCCTAGGAGTATTGAAACTGGGAGCCTTGGTTTGGAAAGGAGGGAACGTTATGCAGAGACACTTCCGGGGGGGAGAGTAAGCCTGCTGCTGGGGAACTGGAACAGAGAGACTGCAGAGAAACCTGCCATATCGAAGCCCTGTTGCTGCTGAGTTTTATCTTCTGCCTCACCAGCAATGGGGAAACCACAAAATCCTGTCCCCAATATGGTTCTTGTGCCTGCTGACACTTTTTCTGGCGCCCGCCAAGTGTTTTAGGAGGTGGGTGGGGCCAGGTAGGGCTTTTCCCAGCAAGGCTTCTGATCGACTATTGGAGATTTTAGTGGCTGTGCTGATTTTTTTAAATGTTGCTTTGGCAGCCGCTGCTACCACATCCCAAGAATTTACACTGTGTTACTAAAGGTAAGCTGTGGCAATCGTTTTGTGGCTGGCTCGACCTCCTGTTTTTGTTTCTGCACCCACCAGGCCATGTCAGAGCTGCCTTATACTGTATAAGGAAGCTGCCTTATACTGAATCTGACCCTTGGTCCATCAAAGTCAGCATTGTCTACTCAGACCAGCAGCGGCTCTCCAGGGTCTCAGGCAGACGTCTTTCACATCACCTACCTGCCTAGTCCCTTTAACTGGAGATGCCAGGAATTGAACCTGGGGCCTTCTGCATGCCAAGCAGATGCTCTACCACTGAGCCACAGCCCTTCCGAACATGCCTACAGGCTGAAAAAAGTAGGGAACCCCTGTCCTAAACAGACGAAAGGAAGTGGTGGTACTGCACGGTGACATATCTTAAGTCACCCATGTGGGATCAACCCCACCAGTTGATGACCATTTGATTAGATGGTCCAATTCTATAGGAGGACAACTCTGCACCGCTTCTTGTGGAGCTTGGGTTCCCCTTCTCCTGGCATATCTGACTTTGTTTAACTAAGGCTTGCTATCATATGCATACTTAATTCCTGCAATTCCTGTTGAATTTACTGGCACTTCTTATACTGAATTGAACTGCATGTGTACCTATTTTTCCTACAAGTCCTTCTAGCAACTTGCTTGCTCATTCTTTACTCATAGCTTCTGTCACAAAGGAGCCTGGAAGAGCAGTGAGAATTTGCCACACCCCAAAATTCCTACCTCTGATTACATTACAGGAGCTAGGAGTAGATTTGGCAGCCGGCAGGTATAGACTAGCCCTGCAATTCATTTCTACTTTAATTCTTAGCTCCCTGAGGATATGTTCTTTGCCATGTAAACTATACTGTGGAGAGGGTGAAAGAATAATATTGTTTCTTTTCTTGTTTGGAATCTGTGGCTTAAGAATTTCAGGTTAGATTTAAAATTGGAGATAATTCAGGAAATGGCTACTTGGTTAGTAAAATGTTGGTAAGAATTGGTGCCATGGGCATGAAAGCCAGTCTAGTTCTACAAACTGGACTTACGTAGATTATTATTATTATTATTTATTTAGCACCATTGAAATGAATGGCACTTTGAAACGGTGCATCTCCATCCTTCAGCTTCTTACAGAGTCAACATGGTATTGTGATTAGGGTGTCAGACTAGGATCTGTGAGACCCAGGTTCAAATCCGTACTGGACCATGGTGCTCTTGGGCCAATCACACCCTCTGCTCCTAACCTACCTCACAGGGTTCTTGTGAGGACAAAACGGAGGTGAGCAGAATGACATAAGCTGTTTTGGGTCTGCATTAGGGAGAAAGGTAGGGTATCAGTGAAGTAAATAAATACCGTAATATTCAACACAGGGGAGGCAATAAAGAGTGTAAGCTGTTTTGATTATCCTTAAAGGTAGAGAAAGTCACCATATAAAAACCAACTCTTCTTCTGCTGCTGCTGTTGCTGCTGCTGTTTGGATGGGAGACCTCCAAGGAATGCCAAGGTCATGATGCAGAGACAGGCAATGGCAAACCACCTCTGAACATCTCTTGCCTTGAAAACCCTACAGGGTCGCCATAAGGCAGCTTTGACTTGATGGCACTTTCTACTACTACCACCAGTCATAAGTGACTTAGTCCACTCTGCTGTCTGAGGGCTTTGCCTTCTCAGACAGTAATTAATGAGAGATTCAAAACAGATGAAAGGAAGTATTTCTTCACACAACACATAGTTAAACTGTGGAACTCCCTGCCCCAAGATGTGGTGATGGCTGCCAACTCGGAAGGCTTTAAGAGGGGAGTGGACAGGTTCATGGAGAAGAGGGGTATTCATGGCTATTAGTAAAAATGGATACTTGTCATGATGCATACCTATTCTCTGCAGGATCAGAGGCGTGTGCGTATTTTATTAGTTGCTTTGGAACACAGGCAGGATAATGCTGCTGCAGTCGTCTTGTTTGTGGGCTTCCTAGAGGCACCTGGTTGGCCACTGTGTGAACAGTCTGCTGGACGTGATGGGCCTTGGTCTGATCCAGCGTGGCCTTTCTTATGTTCTTAATAATATAGATATAACTGTCACATAATTAAAAATATTATTTTTAAAAAATTATATAGAAAGATGAGACATAGGACAATTCACAGAGCATGTACAAAATGCAACATCTAACCACATCTTAATGTAGAGAAAATTAAATAGACTATAATGTAGTCTACTTATTGTCGATTTGAAAAGAAATCACTTTTTAAATTAGCATTAATTAACACTGACCTTTCAGATTCTACTTAGCCACGTTCCCATACATGTCATAAAGCAAACGTCGGCTGCTATAGCTGCTTCAGGGCCAGATGTTTCCGCGGATCCTTCCCCAACTTCTAGAGGTTGCCAGGAGCAGTCATAAAACTACTGATGGATAAATGCTTCGTCAGTTAATTAGCTTAATTTGTATAATTGGCAAACGGTGCTCATCTGTGCAACTTAGCTAAGCCTTGGGAGTGGGAACCGGGCCTAGGAGATGTCTGCACAGGGCAGTCTAGTGTTTGAAGGGCTTCCTAATATTTAACTTGGGAATTTTTGTTTTTGCCATTGAACAGAATGGGACCGTGACAGGCAGTAGGCTGGCCTCATGTCAGTTTGGAATCCCAGAGTTAACCATGTCCAACCTACACAGTTAGGAAGAGTTAGCAGCCCTTTTTCACGAGTTATAGTTTACAACTACACCTGAAGGGAGGCAAGGGAGGGGCAGAGTTCAACACTTTCCCCAGCGTGATCCTTTTGATGTTAAAATTATCCCACCTTATGGGATAATTTCCTTCTCCCATAGTAGTGGAACATGGGGGCACCCAATGAAGTTGCTGCGAAATACGTCCAGGACAGACAAAAGGAAACGCTGCTGCTGCTGCTTCTTCTGCTGCTGCTGCTGGCAAGTCACAGCTGATTTATGGCAACCCCTGGTGAGGTTTTCAAGGGTGTCAGTGGCCATCAGAAAAGGTGTCAGCAGGCGCCATGGGCACCATGTTGGGGACCTCTGGGCTACTTGATTTGATTTTCTTTTAGGCCCTCAGCTCAGAGTTAACCAAACTTGGAATTAAATTGCAGATTCTGGAGTGTAGGATTGGGCATTGATGTTGGGAGTCTGTAAGTCTTCCAAGAGTTTGCTTTGCTGTTCTTCTAGGAGTTTTCACTAGCAGGCAATAAGGAATGCATTTAAATTTGCAGTGATGGAGAAGCAATATTTTAATTAGCATTTACCAAGTGGTGTTAGGCTCCTATGCCTCAGCCTAGAGACCATAGGGCAAACAGATTTAATTGGTAGATAAAACTTCAGGTTGCTGTTAAGGAATGAATATGGGCAAACCATGTCTTGGACTCAAGAAGTTAAGCATGCGGAACAACCCTGCTTCTTGTTCTAGGTCTATGAAGATCTGCAGGGTGATGGCTGAGGCCTATAAAAAGTAAGGTAAAGGTCCCCTGTGCAAGCACCGGGTCATTCCTGACCCATGGGGTGACGTCACATCCCGACATTTCCTAGGCATACTTTGTTTACGGGGTGGTTTGCCAGTGCCTTCCCCAGTCATCTTCCCTTTATCCCCATCAAGCTGGGTTTGACCGACCTCGGAAGGATGGAAGGCTGAGTCGACTTTGAGCTGGCTACCTGAAACCAACTTCCGTCGGTATCGAACTCAAGTCGTGAGCAGAGCTTGGACTGCAGTACTGCAGCTTACCACTCTGCGCCATGGGGCTGAGGCCTATACACGTATCTTTTCCCCTCGGCTGGGCTTAATTTTGATCTTAGAGCTAAGGGAATGGGAGAGCTGTCACAGAGAGGAGGGCAAACACTTGTTCTGTGCTACTCGAGAGGGCAGGACTGATGCACTTGATGATACAGCTGGGTAGATTTTGGTTGATCATGGATAAGAGAAACTTCCTAACGATGAGAACAGTGCAGTAATGGACCCTGCTACCTGTCTGAGGAGATGGGCTCTCCTTTGCTGGAGTCAGGGTTGCGAGGTCCCCCCCACCAGTCGCCGGCTGGGGATGAGGCGGGGAGGGTGGCCAGATCCAGGCTGGGAAATTCATGGGGATTTGGGGATGGAGCCTGGGGAGGACAGGGACCTCAGAGGGGTATAGGGTTGCCAACCTTCAGGTTGTAGCTGGAGATCTCCTGCTATTGCAACTGATATCCAGCTGACAGAGATCAGTTCACCTGGAGAAAATGGTCACTTGGGCCATTGGACTCTATGGCATTGAAGTCCCTCCCCTCCCCAAATCCCTCCCTCCTCAAGCTTCGCTCCAAAAATCTCCAGGTATTTCATACCCGGAGCTGACAACCCTAGTGGGGTACAGTGTCACAGAGTCCACCCTCCAAAGTAACCATTTTCTCCAGCAGAACTGATCTCTGTCATCTGGAGATGAGCTGTAATTCCAGGGGATCCCCAGGTCCCACCTGGAGGCCGGCATCCCTAGCTTGAAGTCTTCTGAGCCCAGGCTGGAAAGGCATCTGTCAGGGATGCTTGGGTTTCCTCCATGGAACAGGGGGTTAGACTTAAAACTCTAGGACTGTAAGAAACAGGAAAAAAGGTCAAGAGAATTGGTGTGTAAAGGAAGAATGAAAACATCTCTCCTGCCCGTCAGTTCTCCCTTGCAAATACCCCTGCGCGGCAGAGAAGTGCGGGTTTGGGAACCTCAAACCATGTAACTGTGCCCTGATCATCTTACTTTTTGCAGTCTGAGCGCACTCTGTTCAATTTATTAAATCTTAATCTTAAAAAAAATTTTTTTTAAGGCAGCACATTTGTTCCTCCCACACAGCAAGCCTCCAGCTCATGAGATGTATCACACTGTTGAATCAGGGCGTGCAGGATTATCCCTTCAAAAGCTAAGCAGTGGTTGGGGCAGGCTTTAAACTGATCACCTGGGCAAGTCCACAATAAAACAAACCCATTAAAAAGGGGGAAAAAACTGGGCTGGGACCAAAGAGATGGCTGGTGCGCAGGGTGAAGTGAGTCAGTCCCAGTTTGCTTTGCCTGGGGCGCTGAGGCCTAGGGTAGGTCCTAAGCGCCAGCATGTTGGAGCATGGGCGTGACTGTTTTGATGGGAAAGCCAAATAGGATCAACGATTGTGTCTGCCTCTTAAATAGCATTTTACATGTTCAAAGCATTTCCTAAGTCTCAAAAATGTCCTTGGCAGGCAAAGCTGGATGAGGGCTTACATCCGACTGGTAAAGAATATCCAAGGTGGAGCCTGACTTTCATTGCTTCAGAAAAGGATGCACCTTTGGTGTAGTGGGAGGGGTAGGGACAGGTTTTGGAGATGCAGATTGTTGATCGCACATCACTCTGGTTTACTTTAGAAAGTTTTTTGATCTCAGGTATTGCCTGTAGGGGAAAAAAGGGGACCGAATGTGGAGTATGGGGGTGCAAAATACCCTTGACAAAGTGTCCCTCCATGTACTACTGGCTTGGGTTTTTTCTCCAGCTGTAAACTTTGCCATCATGATAATTCACCTTTGTGTTGCTGCTGATCAGTGGCATTTGTTCTTCTCTTGCTGTGCTGCTTTGGCTCACGGCACACTGCTAGAAGCCAGGGACACCTCTATTGAAAATAAAGACACCGGTCAGAATAAAAAGAATTCTCTGAAAGAGGCTGATGCTTTTCAAAGAATTTGAGTCCTATGTGGACAGCAGAGCAGGGATAAGATTTCCAAGTGCTGAGCAGCAACTGAGATTGGAATTTGTGCGGCCACAGAACTGGCAACACAGTTTACAATGCAGAGGAAGGGAGGCAGGTTGTAGAAGAGAAAGAATGAGACGAAGGAATGCAACTGCTTCCCAATTTCAGGGTTCCTGTTAAGTACATCAGAGCCAGTATGGTGTAGTGGTTAAGAGTAGACTCTAATCTAGTGGTTAAGAGTAGACTCTAATCTAGAGAACCGGGTTCGACTCCCTACTCTTCCACATGAAGCCTGCTGGGTGACTTTGGGCCAGTCACAGTTCTCTGCAAACTCTCAGCCCGCACGGAGGCAGGCGACGGCAAACCCCCTCCGAATGGCTCTTGCCTTGAAAACTCCACGGGGTTGCCCTAAGTCGGCTGTGACTTAGCAGCAAAATCACATACACAAACACACATTAAGTACATCACAAGACGATCTGTGAAGGCTTATGGAAATCAATTCATGCTCCGTTCGGCTCCCTTCCTTGCATCCAGCGCAGGGGATGTGAGTTCCTAGGAACCTCTTTGTAATTGAGGACATTCCCCTGAGGGGTGAAGGTGAGATGTAAAAAATGATCCTGTAAGTGGCTGTGAATGGAGAAGCAGCCCTCCCGATGTTTACATTTCCGACAGCTGGTTTTGGAAGCAAAGAAAATCTGTGGTAGCTGCCCGAACTCAGGTATACTGCATTCAGATTTTATTTACCGTAATTGTTTGCTCTCTCACTGTATTTTGACAATGGAGAAACGGTTCTTGTTGGACCAAGTTTTGATAAATGGAGGATATTATAAATTTGCAGTGCTGGTTTTTAGGGGGCTGCTGGCTTCAAAAAGAAAGAAAAGAAAAAGAAAGAAAGGACAGGCAGCAAACAAAACCCTTATCCAATTTAAAACGGAAATATCCACAGACTTCTTTTCCTCACATTGGCTTTCACCTCTATCTCCCTCTGCTGATTCTGTCTTTTACAATACTTTCTCTTGTTGGTTATTTTCATATCATGGTTTCCTGGTAGCGTCTTTGTACAGAATTTTTTCTCTCTCTTTCTTTAGTAGGGGGCTTTTTAAACCTCAAAGTCTTGTGCTCCAGAGCTGGGAGAAAAATGGACTGAGAGCATTCACCCACTGGAAATACAGAAAGATGGACTTTACCAACCTCAGTCTCGGCAATATCTGTGATAGAACTCATGGGCCATTCATGCATGGGAGGTTTCACTTTGGATTTGGCCAGTCTCTAAATGCACATTTTCCCCATCCAAATTCTCAAAACTCTGCATGGGATCTTATTGTTGAGTTTTGAGAATTTAGATGGGAAAAAATGTTCATCTACATAGTAGTAAATCCAAGGCAAAACCTCCCCCACAGCCTCAATATTAGACATTGTGATTGTCTTAATAGGAGCAATCTGAATGCTTCTTAAAAGGTAAAGGTCCCCTGTGCAGGCGCCGGGTCATTCCTGACCTATGGGGTGACATCACATCCCGACGTTTACTAGGCAGACTTTGTTTTACGGGGTGGTTTGCCAGTGCCTTCCCCAGTCATCTCCCCTTTACCCCCAGCAAGCTTACTCATTTCACCGACCTCGCTCTTTTTTCTTTCTTTCTTTTTTTGATAATTTTTAAATTATTTTTCCAAAATTATTAACAGACATTGTTCTCAGCTGTTCCATTTTATCCTCACAACATCCTTGTACCCTGCACGGTACCCACATGTAGCTGCAGAAGAGACCACCCAATTAACAACAGTTACAGAAAAGTGCAGCGCTGTTTTCTGTGCTACCATTATTTCGACTGATTCTCATTCAGCAAAAATTATTCAGGAAAATGTGGTTTATATCGTATTACTATTAGGTGAATGTGTAACCGGTTGACAGATCGTACCCAAAGAATGCCAGTTAATGGTTCCTCATCCACTTGGAGAGAAGTGACTAGTGGAGTGCCTCAGGAATCTGTCCTGGGCCCTGTGTTGTTCAACATCTTTATAAATGATTTGGATGAAGGAATAGAGGGGATGCTTATTAAATTTGCAGATGATACTAAATTGGGAGGGGTAGCAAACATGGTAGAAGACAGAGCCAGGATACAGGATGATCTTGACAGGCTGGAGAATTGGGCTAATAAAATGAACTTCAACAAAGATAAATGTAAAGTTCTGCATTTAGGTAGGAAAAATCAAATGCATAATTATAGGATGGGGGATACTGTCTTAGCAGTAGTGTGTGCGAAAAGGATCTTGGGGTCTTAGTAGACCAAACACTGAACATGAGTCAGCAGTGTGATGTGGTAGCTAAAAAGGCAAATGTGATCTTGGGCTGAATCAACAGAAGAATCGCGTCCAGATCATGTGAAGTGATGGTATTGCTTTACTTTGCTCTGGTTAGACATCACTTAGAGCAAAATTGTGTTCAGTTTTGGGCACCACAATTTAAGAAGGATGTAGACAAGCTGGAACGTGTCCAGAGCGGTTCCTCAGTGGAACAGGCTTCCTCGGGAGGTGGTAAGCTCTCCTTCCCTGGAGGTTTTTAAGCAGAGGCTAGATGGCCATCTGTCAGCAATGCTGATTCTATGACCTTAGGCAGATCATTAGAGAAAGAAAGAGCGTCATGACCATCTTCTGGGCATGGAGCATGGATCACTGGGGGTGTGGGGGGGAGGTAGTTGTGAATTTCCTGCATTGTGCAGGGGGTTGGACTAGATGACCCTGGTGGTCCCTTCCAACTCTATGATTCTACTTCCGAGAGTATAGTGTGATGAATTTCCAGGCTGGAGTGAGTTGGATAGAAATTTGGCAATACATTGCGGCATTTGTTTTTCAAGATTCTTTGCAGATAAAATCTCCCTGACCTGACCTGATTGAAATGCTAAGCTTGCTTGTGGATCAGGCGGTAGAGGTTCCTGTAGCACCATTTAGTCAGTTTGTGATGGATAGACTCGGATGACTTCTTCCAGCGGAGGCTGCCAGGGCTCTTGGCCTTGTGAAGGTCCCTACAGAAAACCTGGACTGCATCTCCCTTCAAAGCCGATGTGGCAGCACTGTCCCAACCCCTCATTTCTGCCCCTTCTCACAAGACGGTTAGGGCAGCAGCAGATCATTTTAGAATCCAGAGCTTTCTCTGTGATAGCTCAAGAGCTCTGAAATGGGCAGCCAGTAGAGATGGGAACTGCACCCTCCCTATTTGTTTTCTGCAGACTGAGCAAGTTGTTCCTGTTTAAAAGGGCTTTTAGTTTTAATTAATCAATGGATTTGATTAATCTGTGTTACTGGTTTTTTTTTAGAATGAAGAATTCTTGGTTTCAAACTGTCTTGGCTATTTGGTGCATGCTTTTGTACTGTCTTATGTCCTTGGTCTACATGTTTTGGACAATTTTACATGAACTGCCTTGAACTCCCCTTGGGTGAACAAAGATAATTTAAATTTTAAAAAATTAGTGAAACTAGATTAAATCAGATCTCAAGCAGTTTCTTGAGAGCTGGCGTGGTATAGTGGTTAAGAGCAGTGGTTTGGAGTGGACTCTGATCAGGAGAACCGGGTTTGATCCTCCACTCCTCCACATGAGCGGCGGACACTAATCTGGTGAACTGGATTGATTTCCTCAGTCCTACACCTTAGCCAGCTGGGTGACCTTGGGCTAGTCACAGTTCTCTTACAGCTCTCTCAGCCCCACCTACCTCACAAGGTGTCTTTCTGTTGTGGGGAGGGGAAGGGAAGGGGATTGTAAGATGGTTTGATTCTTCCTTAAGTGGTAGAGAAAGTCAGCATATAAAAACCTTCTTCCTCTTCCTCCTCTTCCTCTTCTTCTTCTCTTCTAAAACCACCATGAGGAAGGGCTCTTTGCTTTCCCCAGGCAGGCTCAGGCATGGGTTTGAAGCAAGGTTTTTTTCATTCTTATTTTTTAATTTCCAATTTATTTCTATTTTTTCTCTCCCCACACCATAGCGAGGGCTTTTAGATCAGCGAAGGAGCACCAGAAAAGGATGGAGAGGACCACGTCTTCTACCTCCATTCCTGGCTGCTCTCCCTTTTGAACTGAGGTAGAATAGACAGCTATGGCAGTTTTCTACTCACTGTTGCCTTCTCTCCCTGAATCCTGAAGAGATCAGGATGCCAAGTGGCAGTCTATGGCCCCATTAATAGCATCTCTTCTGTAGCAAGGTGCAGGGCTCCCATAAGCTCCCCTGTCCCCCATCTGTAGGTGGAAGTGGCCACTGCGGAAAACAGTGACTGCTACTCCCCTTCTCCATCACAAGGAGACACAGATCCAAGAGATGAGAGAACCTTATTAGTTGATTTTGTTGCCCTTGGGAAATGACATCAACAGCAGGTCCAGCTGCCATTTTGGTTCCTCTTGGCAAGACACAGACAACCAGCACAGCACAATAAGGGGACAACACCTAGGCTCCCCAACAAAGGGGTGTTCTCTTCTTACCCCCAAGTTGGCAGGAATGTACACAAAGCCTGAGCTCTTGGGATGAATAGATTTAACCCCCTCCCCAATAAAGGGTTCTGTGTTATATGTAGGGGGAGGGAAGGCAGCATTGTATCACCCGATCTCGTCAGATCTTGGAAGCTAGGCAGGGTCAGTTCTTGGAAGGGAGACCTCCCAAGGAAGACCCTGCAGAGGAAGGCAATGGCAAACCACCTCTGCTTCTCACTTGCCTTGAAAGCCCCGTGCTGGGGTCACCATAGGTCAGCTGTAACTTGACGGCACTTTAGATACACATTATATTTAGAAGAAGAAGAAGAGTTTTTATATGCCAACTTTCTCTACCACTTAAGGGAGACTCGAACCGGCTTACAATCACCTTCTCTTCCCCTCCCCACAATAGACACCCTGTGAGGTAGGTGGGGCTTAGAGAACTCTTAAGAGAGCTGAGACTAGCCCAAGGTCACCCAGCTGGCTTCGTGTGTAGGAGTAGGGAAACAATTCCAGTTCACCAGATTAGCCTCTGCCGCTCATGTGCAGGAGTGGGGAATCAAGCCTGGTTCTCCAGATCAGAGTCCACCACTCCAGACCACCACTCTTAACCACTACACCACGCTGGCTCTCTTAGGGTTGCCAGGCAGTGCAACTGTTGGGGTGGGATGAATGTGCAGCATTGCAGAAGGAATTTTCTTTTTCAATGGAGCCTCATGCACTTACCGGGACCTAGGGTCGGGGCTTGGAAGCCCTAATTATATTAGTTTTAAAATGATTCAAAAGCAAGGTCATCCACACGTATTATATGGTGTGGAAGTATGGGGGTGGAAGGATGCCATCCTCTCCAGCTTAGAGGGGATCCAAAATTACTTTCTCAGATGCATCCTAGTTCTTCCCAAGAGGACACCAGCAGCCCTGATGAGAGCTGAAACTGGCCTCCCGTCTTTCAGGGCTCGCGCTCATCTCGCAATGATAAAATATTGCAAAAAACATAGAACTTCCTGAACAAACCTGTTCAGTGGTACATCTCTTGAACATTTAATGTCAAAAGACCAAGCAAATCAAAGATTTCTCAATAATATCTGTGTTTGTTATTCTATCCCTGACAACCTTTTAGATGCTTCTTCAGACAATTCTCTCCTTGGAGACTGGGTGTTCAGGATGAATGCATGGATCGATAGAGCATCAGTCCGGGAATCCAAATTTTCACCTTGGTTTAAACTCATTAAAAAGATCACTTAAGATCTTCATATCTAGTTAACTTCACAATTCAGAGTCTCAGAGCGGCCTTTACTGCCTGACGATTTCAGACTATGTCTTCTGCCTTTTTTATTAGGTTGGTATAGTCAAACGCCAAAGGAACAACGTATATGCATCTGTGGAATCCCATCTCTGGAGGACATATTTCATTATGTCTTATTATGCCCGTTGTATAGGGAGCCCAGAGCTAAATTTCTGGATGGGATTTTGAATGGCGTAAACTTCTGTTCTGAAACCGAAAAACTGATTTTCCTACTATCAGCCTCTGTTGCACATGTGACTTATAGAATGTCTCAATTTGCCCTGGCTGCTAAGAAAATAAGAGCCCTGGAGGCTACAAAGAAGGAAACTGTCTAGGCATAGCAAATGAGAACATTTTTAGTTTTAGTTTTAAATGATTTTTCCTCTTTTATTGTATGATTATAGACTTGTGATTGTGTGATAACTATTGTTTTACTTTTATCCTGTAACTAATTTTTAATCTTTTTTTTTTTTTTAGAATTTTGTAAATATTTTAGGATACTATGTAATGGCTATACAAATAAACTCCTGACTTGACTGATTATATTAGTTGGCTAGTCTTACCTGGTATAGGGGTAAATTATCCTCTTGTGGCGGGGGGATGGAAAGATTTCCAGTGGAATCACCCTGGCCACCACAGGCAGGGCTTCTCCAGATGTTGGCTGCTCTTTGGAGTTCTGGAAGAAAAAGGATTTCCCATAAGCAACATTTTCATTTTGATTTCAAAGAAAATGGTGAGAAAGGAAGGAAACGTTCATACATAAGTCAGGTCATTGTGCAGTGGAAAAGTGCTCATAAGAACATAAGAAAGGCCATGCTGGATCAGAACAAGGCCCATCAAGTCTAGCAGTCTGTTCACACAGTGGCCAACCAGGTGCCTCTAGGAAGCCCACAAACAAGACGACTGCAGCATTGTCCTGCCTGTGTTCCACAGCACCTCAGAAAATAGGCATGTTCCTCTGATCTTAGAGAGAACAGGTATGCATCAAGACTATTATCCATTTTTACTAGTAGCCATGAATAGCCTTCTCCTCCATGAACATGTTCCCACATGCAGACAGGCTTGAGTAGTTTCCCTGTTTCTGCTGCAGCTGCTGACTCAGAGTGGCGGCAACGCAGCCTCCATGCAGCAAGTTTCCCCGGTAGTTTTTCTTTAAATCAGTGATTTATTTATTGTATTAAACTTGTATCCCGCCCTCCCTAGAAAAGCCGAGCTCAGGACGGCTCACACAATCGTACGATACCTACAATAAATCACAATAAAATCTTGCTCAAACAAGAGTCATAAAAACTGCCCCATAAAATCAATAAATAATAACGTCAGTGTGTATCAGGTGACGCACATATAAGCCACAGTTGGGCCTGCGGGCAGTCAGAGCCCCCCAGGTAATAATAATAAATTCAGGGGGGTAGGATAGGGAGGCCAGTATTGATGGAAAGAACCGTAGCTAGTTTCAACCATAGGCCTGGTGGAATAGCTCTGTCTTGCAGGCCCTGTGGTAATCCTTAAGGTCCTGCAGGACGGATGGCCCTTATTGAGGCCATCCAGACACTCTTTGGGCTGGGGACCACCAGCAAATTATTATTCGATGATTGTAATGTTCTCTGGGGAACATACTAGGACAAGATATATCATTATACTAAAATACGCACCAGGTTCTCAGCTTTTAAAAAAAGTCTCTAGCTGTGCGAGCAGGGCCATGAAAATCTGAGTTTTTTTAATTCAAAGACAGCTGCCCAAGCTTCGCTGGGAACTTTCCCATAACTTTGCAGCAAAGCAGGTTTGGGAAAAATCAGAGGGAAGCCGGGACATCTGTAGGTGGTACATGAATGCACCATGTGAGGAAGTAGGAAACCCCCCCCCCCCCCACTTCCCAACAACATTGAACTCTGGGCAAATAACCCATGGACTCTTGCGTCCCTTAGCCATGCTGAGGTCTGTTTGGTGATCAGGGGATATCAATCAAAGGTTGGTAGTTTACAGTGTAGAGCAGTGGTTTTCAAAGTGGGCAGTACCACCCCCTGGGGGGAGTGGTGGGATTATCTAGGGGGGCACTAAGAGGCAAGAGGGCAGCAGGGGACGCTAGAGGTGGGCCCCTTCAACTGTGTTGTTCGCTAATTTACAATACATCAAGCTACGGCACCATGCTGGCAAATTTGGTGGAAACTATCAGAATTTTTTTCCAGACTTTGAAGAGCTTGTACCACTGGATCAAGTTCATCAGTTTTGTGGAATACATTTCAACTATTTTTTTTTATTTTGAATAGATGTGCAATTAATTGTTATTGTTTTGAAATTTTATTGTTCTTCTGTAGTGAGTCATGCAAACCCCTATTTTGAATAATGCTTTTTATAGGATAAGGTAGGGGTGCTGGGGTTGAATTTGCGGAACTAAGGGGGCGGCGGCCACTGGTATAGAGTATACAGTATGGAGACCTTGAGAACCGCTTGGTGATGAGAGTGGGCTAAAAATATTTTAAAATACATTAATAATGGTTTTCAGAATAAGGGCGAGACTCAAGCAAAGCATAATACATTGGTTACCCAGTGTGTGTGTGTGTGTTGCTGTCTAGAAGAGCCTCTTACAGAACTCCCGTAGGCCAGAGGTAAAGTATTCTTGACAACTTGTCATCCGTCTTCATGTACTTTGGTTCCCTGTATGAGTTCGTTTACAGAGAGATGCCTTCTTACAGATCGGAGATGCCCCAGGAGGTGGAAAAACAAACCTTGTGCCAACGTTCATTTAGGGTTGAAATGAAAGGGAGGCAGGGATGATGTCTGCTGGCCCCATCTGCAGCCCCTGTTTGTGCGCTTGTGGATACCCAAATGTATGCAGGCTCCTTACAAGTGATCCATGCCCACAGTTTTATAGGCATTTCCGATGTACATGCACCGATTATTTGCAGCCAGCACTGTGAATGCACAGTGGTTGGGGGAGAAGGACAGAAAGTACAATTCTAATCCCCCCCTTCCCCTGGCAGATGTTGCTATCCAATATGAACGTTTGCACAGTTCGGCTGAAAAAGTCTTGCTGTGGTCATTTTTGCTGTTGAGGAGTTAATGCACCAGCACAGCAAGGGATGAGCTGAATTCTCGCCATATTTAATTTAAACGCAAAACTAGCTGGATATATGTCCTCTCCCAAAGCCTGCCAAATCCTCAGTATATGTATGGGTTATCTTTCCTTTCTTCTTTGAAACTCAAAGGAGCATGCATAGACTGTCCAGAAGATCTCCCATCTGGGCATTGACCTAAACTACCTAGCTTCAGCATTGGGTGCCTTCAGGCTTACGTCCTGGGATGTTTTCAAATCAAGAGACTCAGAAAGATGGAAGGCAACTTAGGAGCCTCTTGTTGGAGTAAGAGCGACTCAGCATGCCTTGACATTGGGGGGCGCTGATTTACTCTAAGTTTGTAGTTGTTATCTCTTGAATGTTATCTCTTTGACTGAACCTAGGGACTGCCCTCTAACCCCTCCTCCTTCTCTCTCAGTACTGTAGCCATTTCGTCTTTCTCTTTTCCACATGGTCTGGATGGAGGCAGATGTTTCTACAGATCTCTCCTGTAAAAACCAGTGCAATCATAATTGCACTCACATGATGCTGGATTAGCCAGCCACTTGTATAGGGAAATGTATTCTTTAGATGAGGCTTTCTCTCTTCTATCGACTGCAACAAGAATGTTAACAGGCTAAACTTGAATAAATGTAAGTTCTACTTTTTTGCAATTTACTTTTTGGGAAGATTGATTTTATTGCACTCAATATCACACTTCCATGACTGGGCAAACAGTGCCAAATTAACCATATATAAAAACCCAATACCTCTTCCATTCTCTATCTGTGTGGTGTTGCAGCTGCTGTGAAACAGTTCCTTATTGTGTTGCTTGTGAAACGTCAGGTGCCCTGGTCTTATGAAAGCAGTCCAAAGCAGAGATCCCGCTTATGTCACCATTTCCCCATTTACAGGAGGGCTGGTGCTGACATGGGAGGGAGCCATTCTGTGGTGTAAAGAGCCAATGTGGTGTAGTGGTAAGTGTTGGATTAGGATCGGGGCTGTAGCTCAGTTTGTAGAGCATCTGCTTGGCATGCAGAAGGTCCCAGGTTCAATCCCTGGCATCTCCAGTTAAAGGGACTAGGCAAGTAGGTCATGGGAAAGACCTCTGCCTGAGACACTGGAGAGCCACTGCCGGTCCAAGTAGACAATACTGACTTCGATGGACCAAGGATCTGATTCAGTGTAAGGCAGCTTCATGTGTTCATGTGAGACTGCAGGTGACTATGGGCCAGTCACACACACTCAGCCTAACCTACCGCACAGGGTTGTTGTGAGGATAATATGGAGGAGAGGGGAGTGGTGTAAGATGCTTTTGGGTCCCATTGGGGAGAAAGGTGGGATATAAATGAAGTAAATAAAATAAATTCATGTTGTGAAACTCCAGTGTGACCTGAGGCTTATGATGCTAACTGAGTAGGGTAGGCAAGAGTTGTGATCCACCACAAATGAAATGTCAGACTTGGCCCTTAGTGGCCCTGGCACACTACATCCAACATGATGGATCTACAGCCTGTAACAAAATATATATTTGTCAGTCAGTCAGTCCATCCATCAGTCAGGCAGTCATTCTCTCTCTCCCCCTCTCTGTCTCTCTTATAATAAGGGGGGACCAACCCCATCTGTCTATTACCCTATTCTAGGGCGTATTTCACTGGGCAAATGCAGATTCCAGTGAGAATATGAATTAGAAGGAGAGGGAACAATTTTTGTGCCTATAGCAACCTACAAAAAATGTATTGTGAACAGATCTTTAGCTAGCCTGCCTTCCTACCACCACCACCCCCAGTAAAATACAGTGCAACACCCTGCAAAACAGGAAGGCATGCTTGGGTTTTATTTTTTAAGATTGTGGAATTACGCTGCAAGATTTCCACTGGGTTATTATTTTCATTTAGTCCATCTAGTTCAGAATTTTGGTCCCCAATGCCTAATCTTTAAGAAGCTGTATTTGTGTGAGGACGGGCAGCCCATCCTAACAGGGGAGGATAGGAGCCGGCATGACCTCTGCGCCTGCATTAGTGCCACTTCCACCAGCTAAAGTGGCACTAATGCCGGCCCTGGGGAGCAGTGCAGCAGCACCATGGTCGGCGCCAGTGCAACCTCACTGGTAGCATTTTCCTGGCACAGGGGCTCTTACTGGCATCAAAGAGGGCATTCCCGGGGGCAGAGTCAGCTCCCTAAGCCCTTTTGACCTTGGAATGCCCAACTTTGCAGGTGCTGAGTTACGCCTGCAAAAAGGCCCATGGAACTCTATGGAGAGTTGCAAGAGATTTTCTTCAAAATTGCTTTTTTGGCTTGCTGCAGCAAGCCGCTCTAGAGGTGGCATGGCTGCACCATGTCCAGGAGCTCCTTAACCACCACCCTCTTTACGATTGGACTGTAAAGGATATAACCTTCCCTTGTAATATTTTAATGCCACAGATTAAAAATGTTGCCTGGATATCTTATAAGGCCCATGTTGGCCATCTGGCTGTTACATTGCAAAGGGTTTGGAATCTCCGGAGCTGGGTTGGACAGGGGCCATCCGTGAGGTCAAATAATGGGATTCCAAGATTGTGAGACTGTTCACTGGAACTGCTTGCTTAGCAGATGCAGTTAGCGAAAATTTCACTGTGTGCTAATTAAAAGCCTCAATGAAGAGAAATGGAAGGGCTTGCCAATTGTCAAGTGCTGCCCTCAGGAAATTAAAAATATGTATTGTGGTTTCCTAGGTGCATGTTCTTTCCTTGGCAGCAGAGCAGCAACTGTTTCCCAAAAAAGTCAGGTTAGTAGCTGTGAGAAAGCCTGGTCATCCTTTTTCACACAAAATGGAAATATAAGTTGCCTAAAGCATGAAACATATTATAAGCTCCATATTACATTTTACGTTCTTTAGAGTCTGTAATTTTCTACTAATGGATTGCAGTGTGATAAGGGCTAAATCTAGATAGAATCATAGAATCATAGAGTTGGAAGGGACCACCAGGGTCATCTAGTCCAACCCCCTGCCCAACGCAGGAATTTCACAACTACCTCCCCCCCACACACACAGTGACCCCTACTCCATGCTCAGAAGATGGCCAAGATGCCCTCCCTCTCATAAACTGACTCTCATGAACTGCCTAAGGTCAGAGAATCAGCATTGCTGACTGATGGCCATCTAGTCTCTGCTTAAAAACCTCCAGGGAAGGAGCACTTACCACCTCCCGAGGAAGCCTGTTCCACTGAGGAACTGCTCTAACTGTTAGAAATGTCTTCCTAATGTCTAGATGGAAACTAGATGGATATGTTTAATATTTACCTACTCTCCAACATAGATTTGGGCAGGATGAGTTGATGTATATATTAATGGGAATAGAATCGAATAGAAATTTTATTTGTATCCTACCCTCTCCTGGCAGAGCTGGGCTCAGAGCGGCTAATACGAATACACAACAGTTTTAAAAACCATTAAATAATTAATGCTTGATATAACAATATATGTATAAATGACGCCATATTCATTCCTGTGAGGAGTGATGTCATTCCGGCAGCTGCCGCTGAACCATTTTTTTTGATGTCATGAAGAAGGAGATGGATAACAAAATCAACACAAGGAAAGGGAAAACACATAGGTGGGAAAAGGAGGGAACAAAGAGGGGGAGGATGGCCAGGAAAAGGGGAATGGAAAAAAGGGGAAAGGAAAAGAGGTGAGTGAAGAGGGGGAATTGAGGCCAGCTGCTGATGGAAACTGTCGCTGTCCTCAACCATAGACCTGGCGGAACATCTCCATTTTATACGCCCTGTGGAACTGAACCAGATCCCACAGTGTGCAGGTCTCATTAGACAGTGAATTCCGCCAGGCTGGGGCCAAGGCCGAGAAAGCCCTGGCCCTCGTTGAGGACAGCCAGATGTTCTTAGAGCCAGGGATCACCAATAGATTGTTCCCAGCTGATCACAAGGCTCTCTGGGGGATGTACAGGGAAAGGTGACCCCGCAGATATAGTGGTCCCAGACTGTTAAGGGCTTTAAAAGTTAATACCAAAACCTTGAACTTGATCCAGAATTCAATCTGGAGCTGGTGCAGCATTGGCTGGACATGTGCTGTCCAAGGGGTCCCTGTCAGGACCTGCGCCGCTGCGTTCTGGATCAGTTGCAGTTACTGGAGCAGTCTCAAGGGTAGCCCTGCGTAGAGCAAGTAGTCTAGTCCAGAGGTGACCGTTGCATGGATCACTGTGGCTAGGTCGGTCCGAGATAGGTAGGGGACCAACTGCTGGTCCTGGTGTAGATGAAAAAATGCCATCCTGGCAGTGCGTGTAACTTGGGCCTCCAGAGATAAGGAGGCATCCAGGATCACTCCCAGGCTCTTGACAGAGGTAGCCAGTTCCCGCTGAACCCTGTCAAGGGTGAGATCCATTCCACACACAGCTGTCTCTCCATTGAACATGCATGTAGCGGAAGGTAATGTGTGGGATGGATCCCAACCCCCCCCCCATTAACAGGTGCATTTAAAGCATCCAACGGTCATCATTCCTTCATCTTGAGTGTGAAGGGCACCTGTACCATTAACTGCCCTAGAGCAGGTTTTCTTGGTTCTTCAGCTTAAGTTCACATCTCCATGTATGGTGGAATCCAAAGGGCACAGCTCACAGTGTGAGATGAGGTGGACCCTTTACCCAAGGACATCATACGATGTGTTGTGTGAAGAGATGGAGCAGCAGCAGCAGCTCCAGACCTCTAAAGAAGAAGGAAGAAGCAGCCAAATCCAGACTCGGACGGTGCCCCTTTCGTTCAGAAAGCCAGCGTGGTGTAGTGGTTAAGAGCGGCGGACTCTAATCTGGAGAACCAGGTTTGATTTCCCCACTCCTCCACATGAAGCCAGCTGGGTGACCTTGGGCCAGTCACAGTTCTCTTAGAGCTCTTTCAGCCTCGCCTACCTCACAAGGTGTCTGTTGTGGGGAGAAGGGAAGGAGATTGTAAGCTGGTTTGATTCTCCTTAAAAGATAGAGAAAATCGGCATACAAAACCAACTCTTCTTCTTCTTCTCTCTGTATCCTTGTTACTGCGAGGTTTCCAATACTGAGAGTTTCAGTAAATGACAGGAAGGGTTTTTTGCTGTTCTTTCTTTCATGAAGAGTGTATCTGTTTGACAAACCTGGAGAACCCGGTGTTGTATATCCAGACTAAGCTGTTTCAGTCTGGGAAGAAACTAGTTTGTGGCTGCTGATTGCGAAAAGCTTTCTAAAGGCAAAATAGTACTGAAGAAAATTGACCTTATTTACGGTAAATTGAGACGTTTTCATGTGAAATATCCCTTAGCAATTACCTCCCACTTACAATTCGCTTCAAGAGGGAAACTATCTTGCCCTGTGAGTTAAACATCTAAGGCTCAGTTTCTCCTGATCAGCTGCCAAGAGAGTGACAGTAAATCCATTTGCTGTGACCCCACCCATCCTTTGCTGATGTGAGATCTTTAAAATCAGGAAAATGTTGGGCAGGGTGTGTGCGTAGCCTTTAAAACCAACATTAAACATTGCAATTTTTCATTGGGCTGCCTTTGTTTTCTGCTACAACCGTCTGCTGGTGCTTTACGAAATGAGTGGTGTTTTACAAAATGCAGTTCATTTAATTAAAAACTGCATGTGGAATCGTTTTTCGGAAAGGTGGTTAGTACCTCCGGGATTCTGATATTCTGTCTGATTATAGGTTCTGTTTCACTGGTACCTTGCATGAAATACCTGGTGAAATTAATGACTTGCCCAATAACACCATGATTGAAAGTGTGAAACTGTATTTCTTGAAAAGAAATGGGCAGCCCAGTCCTGAAGGGGGGGCAGTTCCATGGCGGCAGGGAATGGCGCAACCTCGCCGCCTTTTCCGAGACTTCCTGGCCGCCACAGAGGGAAAAAGAGACCTATAAATTTTTTAAAAGGGGGGAAATCCCCCATTGCCGCCGATGGGGCTGCACCACCGGAAAAGGCGGCAAAGCCCCACCACTGCTCCAGGGGGGCATTCCTGGGGCAAAAGGGCTGTAGAAGCTGCCTAAAGGCAGCTCCACCCCTGGGAATGCCCCAGGAATGCCCCCTCAAGCTGGTATGGGCTTCCCCTTCTGGGAAAGCCCTGTCAGTGTGGCTGTGCTGGTGGCGGGGGCCGGCAGAGCCTGGACACTGGCGTGTTTGCCCCTGTGCTAGCATAGGTGCCACCTTATTCACCTATGCTGGCGTGGGGTCACGCCAGCTCCAGAGGAGCTTCGGGGGCCCCTTTAGAAATGGGCTGAAAGAGTCCCATCCATTTTATGAGAGCTCAGATGGCGCAACGCTAATATAGTTATGATTTAACAGTGCTAAATGGAAGATTTGGAAATTTACCCTACCCTGAAAGTCTTTGCTCATGTAATATGAAGAAAATTGATACGCTTTCTCACATCATGCTGGAGTGTCCCCACTTCAAACTCCAATGTGATCAATGGATCCCACCTGTTTTAATGAAATCCCCTGCCACCATAACAGATGATAAAATAGTCCCCTTTTTGCTGGTGGATAGAGATCCAAGTATAGCATTGGTGGTGGCCAAGTATCTCTCCACCATATTTTTCTTAAAGAAATAGGAAAAAAATTAAAAAACCCTTTCTATTAACTGCTCAAGACCTGTGGGTCATGGGAGCTTGGAAGGAAAAAGGAAATATAGAGAGAGAACCCCAAATTTTCTAAGCTATGATTACTGAGAGCTGCCCCATCCCAGTATGAACCCCATTCTAAGTTATCCCAGCATCTATGAATATTTGATGTATAACCTGCTGGGTGGGATGCAACCTCTGATACTCTTCCCATCATTAGACAATATATAGGCAGATTGCTGGTTTACAGTTAATGATGCTTTTAAGTTAAAACACTTAAATTATGCCCCAAAGCATCTATGATATCGTATGTTTTTTGTCATTAAGGTTCTTAAATTCAGCACCAGGTGTAATCAAAGTTATTCTAATTAAATACATAAAAGTCTTCTAAGGTAGATATCTTAGAGTGTAGCCACTTAGGGCAAGATATTGAGATATTGAATTTTGCAATTCCGTTCCTCTGCTCTGCGCATTAGGAATGTCAATTGTAAGGGGGAAAGGGTCAGGAAAATAACTAGCACACCTTCTGTTTGGGTTGGATTTATTTCTTTATTTAAAACATTTTAAAGCTGCCTTTCTGCCCAATTTAGGGTCCCCAAGATGGTGAACAATAAAAACATTAAAATAAGATTAATAAGATTGTTATTTGAAAAAAAAAATCCAGGGTAATGATGGATAGAAAATGAATGATTAATTTTATCTCAGGGGATTTTATTGTGATTTATCTCATGGTCTTTAGGCCGATAGAGCTGTATCATTAAAGAAAAGTAAAATAAGATTAAAAGCACATAAATATGTAAAATAATTAAAACTAAACAGATAAACACATTAATGGGAGAACGATCAATAAGAATCAGTGAGGGGGTGCTAGACATACCAGAAAAGTGGAGACTGACTGGTGGAAAATAATGATAGGAGGGTACAGATTGCCCTGGAGAGGTGCCATGACCGAGGAGGCCTTTTCTTGGGTTACTGCTGTCTAACCCCAGATGGCAGGGGAGACCAAAGCAGGGTCTCCAGAGATTACCAGGTTTTACCTTCTAGGCTGCTTCCTTGCATCAGTAATTTGCCACTTAGCTTTCATTACCACTGCAAATGCAGTGGCAACGGAGCATCCCCAAAGCAGTTTCCTCAACAGTTTTCCTGGCTTCACCCCCCTCCAGCAGAATCGCCCCGGCGCCACTGGATGACTTTTTCAGGTGTCATGACCAAGAAGGCCCTTTCTTGCATTTCCATTTTATGCTGGCAATAACTTTGCGAGGTAGGTTAGGCTGAGAGTGCGTATAACTGAGGTCTTTTATGCATGGGCACTTGGACTCACGTTCACCCCCTGTCTGACTCGGTCGTCCCTTGGAGTTCTGCATGAGTTTTCCATCCATTAGAAATGATGTCACTGCCAGCCCTCGCAATGTCCGGGTCTTCCCCTTCCTCTGTTAACCTGATTCTTCCCTCTCCCCTGAGCTCAGCCCGGCTGAAATCT
The DNA here is from genome assembly GCF_029931775.1 of Euleptes europaea. NCBI lineage: Eukaryota > Metazoa > Chordata > Lepidosauria > Squamata > Sphaerodactylidae > Euleptes > Euleptes europaea. The sequence goes on from NC_079328.1 coordinate 11,763,944, forward strand.
CCGTGCAGAAGGCAAAGCACGGGCACAGGAAGATTGGCATCTCTCAAGCCAATCACAAAGCAAAATGTAAACAGGCGGGGATTCAAATTCTTCCTGTTTCCTGGGAGCTCTTTCTGAGCAAAAGAAAAGCTTTTTAAAACCAAGGCTTGGATTTTTCCCTCCCCCTTACTTTCAGATTACTCTGCTTTTTGTTTTTTGTTCTTAACATGCTTTTTTATGCAGCAAGTGGGTTGGGGGGGGTTTCTCTCACTGCAAGGTAAGGCAATTACAAAGCAGCATTTAAAGGGATGGGACTTGATTTGAGCATGGAGACTGGTTGTGCATAGATTCCCAACTAGAAAGTGTGGGTCCAGCCAGCAACAAACCTCAGGTAAAACTCCCATGCATAAACGACCTGAAGTCTTTTGTAAAAAAGTTTTCACAATCAATGCAAAATATTCAGGATCTTACTTCTGAAGTTAGGCTAGATTATATCTGTTTGGGTCTGGTGGCATTTTGCTTGCAATAATGAATGTTCTCTGAAGACTCTCTTCCAAATACTACAAACAAGCTTAGCTGCTTTTTGCTTCTAAGTCACAGAGCTCATATTCAAAAGCTGGATCGGGGAATTTTTTCATGTTTCACCCGAGACTCCTAATATTCTTCCTGCTAGGAACTGCATGGCAGAAGGAGATTTCAAGGCCACTTGAGAAAAGTGCCTGATTGCCTTTGACACAACACCAACCTCCTCGTTCTTCTCACCAATCACACCAGTCAAACCCATTTTTAAGTGCTGAGGAAAACAGGCATGTGAGTGAAGTTCTGTGAAGTGCTTGGTCCAAGAGAAAAGAACCCCCCGGCGATCATTGTCAGGGTTGCGAGGTCCCTCTTCACCACTAGTGGGAGGTTTTTGGGGCAGAGCCTGAGGAGGGTGGGGTTTGGGGAGGGGAAGGGCTTCAATGCCATAGAGTCCAATTGCCAAAGTGGCCATTTTCTCCAGGGGAACTGATCTCTATCACCTGATCAGTTGTAATAGCATGAGATCTCCAGCTATTACCTGGAGGTTAAGGAAAGTAGTGCAGGAATCTTAGGCTATAATTAATACAACACAAATGAGTGAAACATCAAAATGTAATCAATGCATACAATAGTGGAAAAGGACAAACATACAACTATATACAATAGTATTTCAATAATCCACAAAGGTATGTATAAATATATTTTCTTCAATAGTCCATAAGGGTACATAGATCCAAGAAGATTCCAATAGTTGGTCACAAGAACTCAGCAAATGTGTAAAAGACTATTATGAAAGGAAGGCGATCGTTTCATTCTTCATCAGTTCCATTCAATTCATGCAGTTCAAAAGGTATACACAAAATTCAAAAATTCATTTCTTCCCCTTAGGGATAAATCTTATAACTATATCCATTGGCAATTGCAATAGTAAAATCTATAGAGGATATAGTTAGAATAAACAGAAGTCATTGCAAACGTAACCGTTCCACAAGGGAACTATTGCAATTGTGTATACCTTTTGAACTGCATGAATTGAATGGAACTGATGAAGAATGAAACGATCGTCTTCCTTTCATAATAGTCTTTTACACATTTGCTGAGTTCTTATGACCAACCATTGGAATCTTCTTGGATCTATGTACCCTTATGGACTATTGAAGAAAATATATTTATACATACCTTTGTGGATTATTGAAATACTATTGTATATAGTTGTATGTTTGTCCTTTCCCACTATTGTATGCATTGATTACATTTTGATGTTTCACTCATTTGTGTTGTATTAATTATAGCCTAAGATTCCTGCACTACTTTCCTTATCTTCGATATTAGTGCAGAGGTGTTGATTTTGGTTTGCATTACCTGGAGGTTGGCAACCCTAAGCTGAAGGGATGAATGGTGGAGTCTGTGGTGGCTGGGGGGAAATCTGAGAAGATCACAGTGACAGGAAGAGCACAGAAATGGAGCCTGGCAACCCAGGAGCCGGCCAGAGCCGTGCTCTGAACTCATCAATAGGAGCTGAGTACTTAGGCTTTGAGGGCTGGGTGTGACGTTGGGAGTGGGAGAAAAGTGTTAGTTTAACTAGAGTATGAGTTAAAGATCTGTGAAGATGTCAAAACTTTGGGTTAAGTCTGGTTAATGGATAGGATTGCCAGCTCCAGGTTGGGAAATACCTGGAGATTTTGGGAGGGGTGGAGCCTAAGGAGGGTGGGGTTTGGGGAGAGGAGAGACTTCAATGGGGTATTGTCAGGTTCTCCAGCCAACCTGGGCAGTTCCCAAAAAGCCACTCGCTCAGACAGCCAAGTCAGAAGCAGGTAAACTTAATTGTAGAAGCAACAGGTCAAGCTAAGGCAACTTGCAGTTTCAGAGCTGCTAATGACGGGCAAGGCTACAAGGCATAACTTAAAGCATGGTTACATGATTACATTACAGCTGCAGGTTCAAACGGCCTGGGAAACATAGATAACGGGGCATGGGAGGAAGGAGGGAGACAGGAGCCTAAACACGGCATTGCTCCTTAGCTATCCAAGGTCGGAGCAAAGGGAGGGGAAAGGAACAAGGAGTGGGAATCTCAAAGCAAATGAACATCAAAGTAAACATGCGAACCCTGGCCTAACTCATGTCAGGAGCCTGACCGCTTATACGGGCCAGCCCAAGCATGGCTAGGCAAGGACTCAGAAAACATTCAGTGAAGAACCAAAGGCATCGAAAGGCAACCTCTGACGGGTATGATGCCATAGAGTCCGCCTTCTCCTCTGAGGCAAGGGCATCTTGAAGCAGTGGGTGATTCCTGCCCACTTCCGGGGAGGCAGGACCAATTTTCATTTCCTGCCTCCTTGGCAGGAGTTGCCCCCTGGAGGATCCAGTTTTCGTCCTGCCTCTGAGGGGAGAGCAGCGTTGCAGCACAGCTCTGTGCTTTTAGGCCTATAGGAAACTTTCTATCTAAAACTATTCTATATTCTTGCTTATATCCTATATCTTATCTGTACCTAATTCTGCTCTAAATACTTAGTCTACCTAATTCAGGGATGGGGAACCTCAGGCCCACACTTTTTGTGGCCCTCGGGAGCTCTGGGGCCCGGCCATGGAGGCCTGTCAGCTGTTGAGCAGCGAGAGGGAGCTGGGGAAAGAGGCCGGCGGCCCCCGGCGGCAGAGCATGCATGCGGGAGCCGATCGGGCTTTGGGAAGGGGCCTTTTGTGGACTCTGGGGGGGGCATGGAGATTGGGGCCCAGTCACTTGGGGCTCCGTGCGCTGCTGGGTGTGTGTGTGTGTGTGTGTGTGTGTGTGTGTGTGTGTGGGCGGGGGAGGTGGGGAGGCTGGGGCCCAGTTGCACGGGGCCGGCATGCGTGTGTGCATGTGCGGGGGGGGGGAAGGCTTTTCTCTCTTTTCTTCCTCTTTTTCTGTCACTCTCCTTTCTCTCCCTCTCTTTCTCCCTCTTTTTCTGTCTCTTTCTTTGTCTCCCTCCGTCCTTTTCTTTCTTTCTCCCCCTCTCTCCATTTCTTTCTCCCTGTCTCTCCCTTTCTCCCTCCCTCCCTTTTCCTCTTTCTCTGCTTTCCTTCCTCCCTTGCCAATTGACTGTGGGCTGCGCCCCCCTGGTGCCTCATTTGCTCGGGCCCACCACTGGATGCCCTCCCACCTGGGAGGGGGGGAGGGGGGCACCCTGCAGGCCTTCTCTGTGTGGCCTCCCCTGGGGTTGCCAACCTCCATGTGGTGGCTGGAGACCTGGCAACCCTAGCCTCTCCCCCCCCCCCCACACCGAGAGATCTACACCTGGTATGGCCCCTGAATGATGTTATAAATGTGCAAATGGCCCTTGGCAGGAAAAAGGTTCCCCACCCCTGACCTAATTCCTTAACCTTCCTTTTGTGCCTTCTGCCTGCCCCTCGGGTGCGACAAAATGGCCGCTGTCAGTAAGAGAAAGGAGAACTATTTTCCTGTCCGTTGAAGACTACGAAGGAGTCCGCCTTGCAAAGCAGCCGTTTTCTCCAGGTGAACGGATCTCCGTCACCTCGAGCTCAGTTGTAATAGCAGGAGATCTCCAGACACCACCTGAAGGTTGGCAACCCTAGTGGTGGAGATGTTACAGAAGGCTAGGAGGGTTTGCCAGCCTGGTGTGGAGCTGAATGGCAGCAGAGGCACTGTATGAGGATGTTAAACAGCTGCCTGAGAGAAAGTTTTCCTTAGGCATGTACTGTTCAAAACGGAACGTCCCACCACTCTGGATGGATAATATTTATCTCAGTTGTGTGTTTTTTTCTGAAGAAATGTTCTTGTTCACTTTCAAATAGCAAACCGCCTGCTCTTGTAAATTTACCTCATTAACCCTCAGTTATAAGTTCAGGCTTGAGAGAGTTTATACCTAAGCCTGAACTTATAACTGAGGGTTAGTGAGGTAAACTGACAAGAGCAGGCGGTTTGCTACTTGAAAGTGAACAAGTGTTAAGCTGCAGTACTGCAGTCCAAAGCTCTGCTCACGACCTGAGTTCGATCCCGACGGAAGTCGGATTCAGGTAGCCGGCTCAAGGTTGACTCAGCCTTCCAGCCTTGCGAGGTGGGTCAAATGAGTACCCAGCTTGCTGGGGGTAAAGGGAAGATGACTGGGGAAGGCACTGGCAAACCACCCCACAAACAAAGTCTGCCTAGAAAACGTCGGGATGTGACGTCTCCCCATGGGTCAGGAATGACCCGGTGCTTGCACAGGGGACCATTACCTTTTACTTTTTTATAAGTTCAGGCTTTAGAGCAGTGGTTCCCAACCTTTTTTTGACCAGGGACCACTAGGACTTTTTTGTTCGGTGCAGGGACCCCAAGGTTCAAAATAAAAATTCCGATAATTTGAAAATAAACTGTAATCATAACTGTTAGTTAAACATTAAACTTAGAATAATATTTGAATATATATATTTTATAATAGAGAACTTTTAATTGAAAATATTAATTTATTATGGATTTATAACTTTGTTTCGCGGACCTTAATTTAGTTCTCGCGGACCCCTGGGGGTCCACGGACCCCCGGTTGGGAACCAGTGCTTTAGAGAGTTTATACCTAGGCCCAGATTGTGTTCCCTTGAAAAAATTTTTTTTAAAAAAATATGTAAATCTTATTGGGAATCCCAGTGCAGAGGGTAGGTGGAAAATCGTTACAAGAAGGATCCTGTGGGGTAGTGTCTAGCCCCTAGGAAATCCATCACAACCACCTTCTCTTTCCAGTAGTGGAAATCTACTGTGGGATCAAACCCTAAGTCGGTCTATGCCTGTTAGCCATGACAGCTAAATAGTTCTATTTAAGGACTGTAATTGTCAGGTGTTTCGGTGAGAAAAACAGCAGAGCGATGGCTGATAGCCAAAACTTTCCAAAAGCATTTGATTAGTTACTATTGAATACAGTCTACTGGACTAGAGTCGGATCTACTTTGATCTAGCCTCTTTATGTTTCTGTGTTCTTGAATGATGAAGAGCAATGGCTAAATGGGCGTGGATAAGAAGGAAGCAGTGTTAAAACTGTGGTGCTACAGAGAAGGAGCAAAAATCTGGAGCTATTCCTATGTATCAGAATTGATATTTACTGATTCCTTTGCGAATCATCATGAAAGAGAATACAGTATATTCAGCTGTGTTATATGCTTGCTTCTTGGAAGACCCCCCCTTTCCTAATAGCAAAATATTTTTTGAGAACTCTGCATCCTTTCTGACACTAAGTGGGTGCAATACAGTGTTTGCATTCTTTGCGCTGTAGGAAATTAATTAATTAATTAATTAGTATCCTGCCTTTCTGTTCAAAAGGACACTTAAAGCGGCTAACAAATAAGAAACAGCAGATTATAATACAGACATAAAATAATAAGCTATTAATTAACAAAACAGTACCAGCTTTCAAGTTTGTTGGTTCATTTTAAGGGCAAATAAAAAGATCTTCCTTCTTATGGGTTTTTTATATTTAAAATTTTTATTAACATATATGAATACCTACAATCACCATATTCAAAGGAGAGTGGAAAGAACCCCCCCCCAAATAAAACTATAACCCACATTAAGCATCAAGTAAAATCTCTTGCTGACCATTATTCAGTCTATGCAGCTGATTGCAATAACTAACAAACAGGTACCATTGTGCTATAAACATTTCTTCCTTAAAGTTTTTTTCCTGCCTTATATGCTTAACAGCTGTGATTTTACTCATAAACATCACATGCCATAATATTGTCGAAGGCTTTCACGGTCAGAGTTCATCAGTTCTTGTAGGTTATCCGGGCTGTGTGACCGAGGTCTTGGTATTTTCTTTCCTGACGTTTCGCCAGCAGCTGTGGCGTGCTACTCCTCTGAAGATGCCTGCCACAGCTGCTGGCGAAACGTCAGGAAAGAAAATACCAAGACCACGGTCACACAGCCCGGATAACCTACAAGAACTGATCACATGCCATATTTTTGTGCCGTCAAGTCTTATGACTTATGACGACCCCGTAGGGTTTTCATGGCAAGAGATGTTCAGAGGTGGTTTGCCATTGCCTGCCTCCACGTCATGCCCCTGGTGTTCCTTGGAGGTCTCCCATCCAAATACTTGCCAGGGCCAACCCTGCCTAGTTTAAGAGATCTGATGAGATCAGGCTAGCCTGGCCTATCCAGGTTAGGGCAGGAAGTGCTCTTACACCTGTGTTTGGATGCAGCCCAATGTTTGGTGGTTTGCCATTGCCTGCTTCTGCGTCGCGTCCCTGGTATTCCTTGGAGGTCTCCCATCCAAATTCTAACCAGGGCTATTCATGCATATCTGGGTGAGTTTTCATTTTCAAGAAGGAGCAATTAAGATTATTGCCGCTGTCAACATATTTAGCATCAATAATCTAAATTTACATGGTATTGATAAAAAGCTAAACTTATTGCTCGGAATCTTGCTTATACATTAAAATATTGTATCCCAATACCCTTGGGCCTCTGAACAATTCCACCAGATATGTAAGAACATTCCTGTCATCAGATCTTCATAGGGAAGTCTCTCTCCCATTTTCACTGAATGGTCTGAATCATGAAGTCCCCAGTAGATTTTTTTTAGTAGCCCCTTTTGAGTTAGTGATTTGAGGGGGGAAAAAAGTTAAAACTTTGTAAGTTCCTTGTAAATGAACTTCCTACTCAGAATCTACACAAGGTCCCTTAATTGCATATATTGGTACCCGGAGACCTTTTCTGGGGCTATAGTTTTCTTTCATCGCAACAAAGGATACCTCTTGATTGGCTACCTCTGAAATGCATTAACGTGGATAAACCATGTCTTATGCACACATTGAAGTTGGCACTTTGTCTGGCCATTTTAAAATCAGAATGATCAATAACTGATTCCAGTGGAAACATTACAGTCACAATTTGTGGCCTATTCCCCCGCCCCCGCAAACTTTAATCAATTCAGCAGGTATCACCAGTTCAATCATAAATCCCTTTGTCTCCTTTTCCCCACCACGTCCAAGTAAATAGTATTGTATCAATGCCCACCTGTTTGATATTCCAAACTACCTGAGTTTTCTTCCCTTAGCCGTAATAGTAAGATCACTAATCTCACGGCTATGTCTCAATTTTTGGAACTACTGTTCCTCCTTTAAAATAGGTTACTTACTTCATGTATGCCACTTCTTTCTCCCCATTAGGGACCCAAAGTGGCTTATACCACTTTCCTCTCTTCCATTTTATCTTCACAACAACCCTGGGAGGTAGGTTAGGCTGAGAGTGTACAGCAATTTTCCATGGCAGAGTGGGGATTCGAACCTGGCTCTTTCATATCCTAGTCTGACACTCTAACCACTACACCACACTTGCCCACAGTGTGATAACTGAAGAGCCTCCTTTCCTATTCTCTGGCATTTATAATTCCAAATAAATTTATTAATTGCTGTTTGGATTTTATTAAAAATTTAAGAGGGCATTTGTGAGGGACATGGAGAAATTTAAATACAAACCCCAACAATATTTTCATCTTTACTGCAGCTAATTTTCCAAGTCACGAGATCCTGAACTTTGCCCATGTTATTAATGTCAGATTCTCCTTTCAGAAATATATGTTACAAATTATCTGTCAACATATTATCTGCATTTATAGAGATATAGATCCCCAGATCTTTCACACTGGCTGGTAGAAAAGATGGTAGGAATATCTTTTGGGCATCATTAAACAAACCAGTGTGAAGGCCATGCCAAAATAACTCAGATCGATGGCATCAGGTTTATATGAATTTCAGATTCTATTTTGGATATCTTCGAGACATTTAGAAAAATGAGGTTGTACCCTATTACAGAAAAAAAAACCACCCAGCTATCCTAATGAAGAGGAATATCTCAAAGGTTGCCAAGCTTCATACGGTGTGTGACACATTGGCTGGGGAGCATTTGCTGAATGCTGCAGTGTTGCACAATCTTTTTCTGATGCAAGTGTGTTATTTTCCCTTCGCTGCTAAAGCATCCAGTAAAGGTCATGGCTCACGGCAGCAGCGGATCCATGGTGTTTGGGGGCCGTTTACTTGATGGTGGTTGTGTGGGGTCTTCTCAATATTTGCTTGCCGGGTTTTACTCCCTCTCAGCCCAAACGCTTTTCTGTTCCTCCTCCCTGTCTCTGGCAGACCTTGCAGCTACCGCTTGATGGGGAAGACTGTCATTTTTGAGAGGCAGAATGACCTTCTGGGTTGCCTGTTTTCTGTTACGGGGAGGTGTTTTAGCGTTTTCCCACTTGGCAGCGGAAGAGTGAGCGTACAGTACATTCCCAGAACGAATAGGCAGGCACATGAGCATCAAGGGGAGGAAAAAAATCTGCAGTGATTGTAGCTGAACTGTAAGGAAGAGAATACTCCTCCCCTTCTTCCTTTCCTGTAGCCAAATGCTGCCAGTCAGATCAGCACAGGCTGTGGAATCAACAGCATGTCTGCCACCACCACCAGCAGCAGCGGTAAGGGAGACAGCGCGGCAAATGAGTTAGGGAGAGCGGCGGCTGCGGAAGGAGGGCACGGAGCATCCTTCCAGAAGGGCCTGCGTGAGATCATGATGGCGCTGTCCTCTTTGATCGGAGTTGAGCTTCCGACTCGGATGGGCATTTTACATCTCTCTCGTGCCCGGCTCGGGGAGAAATGGTGCTGGCATTCATTCGTAAGGGGAAAATGCAGCAGGTGTATCGGGGTGGGAAGAGCTGCAGTGTGCGCAAGTTAAGGGTCTCTTGGTGCCAGATTTTTAAAAAAAATGAATGTGGGGAAGTGGGGAATGCACTTGTTTCTTCTCTGCTTTGACATGTCAAAAAAAAAAAGCTGAAAGAGGCAATGGTGACTTGGTCACTGGTTGGGGGTGGGGAGATGCAAGCAGGAAGCCTTGGAACAGAAGGCTTTGTCAGGGGAAACCTGAGCAGCCCTAGTGTTATTTTCTCGTTCCCTAATGCTGAAAAGGGCTGGCCTAGTTGCTTGATTCATTCCTTGCTTTTCCTCCTCTTTTGCAGCTGTCCCTCCCAAACTAAAGAAACTGAAGAGTCTCAGTGTGGAAGTGGGGGCAAAGATTTCTTTGAAATGTGAGGCCAGTGCAGGGAATCCCCAGCCATCCTACAAATGGTTCAAAGACGGCAAAGAGCTGAAAAAGAGCAAAGATGTCAGGATCAAATATGGGAATGGCAAGTAAGTATTAAACATTTGCTACCTAGAAATTGTGTTTTTTTTAGCATTCATGTATGTGTTCTGGCTAATGCTGTAAAAATTAATTCATTCAAACATTCATATATTGCCTTTTAGATGCTTTCTCTGAAGGAATCCTGCAGGAATAGTTAATTTCTAAACAAAGTGGTGTCAGCTATCAAATGTACCTTCATATAACATTGGAGCTCTTTCTTGGTGTTCCCCCTCCCCATTCATGTTTTAAGGCGGCTTGTGATTCTCTTTGGTACTTAGTTAATTACTTCCTGTTCTATTCTATTGTGCTGGCATATCTGAATATATTCCTAATTAATTCCTTGAGAGGAGGGGGCATAAGGACTGGGAAACTGGAATTACTGCATTTCTCTTGGCTGCAAAGTGTGCTAGCTGTTTTATTTATTTAAAATGTTTATCTCCCCCCTCAAAAGACCTACAGTGGGGCACCAAAGATGTTAGCAGACTTCAACCATTTCAGAAGTTCAAACAATTAATGGTTAGCTTGAGTAAAAACCTTTAATCTACATTTAAATTCCCAGTTGGCGCACAGTGCATGTGTAGAGCGAAGGTTCTTCAGTTCCGGGGGCTCCAGATCAGGAAGGGCTTTAAAGTTCGGCGTCACTGCCTTAAACTGAGCCCAGAAACAAACGGGGGACCGAGGAAGCTGTTTTAACACATGTGTAACCTGCTCATATTGTCTCACCCCCGTCAACAAATTTGCAGCTTCACTGTGCGCTGATGGAAGTTTCAAAGTTGTCTTTAAGGGCCGCGGTTTCCAATTGTAATTGAGAAAAAGATGGGAAAGCAGCACAGAAAATACTGGACTGCAATAGGGTGACTACCATGTTACCTAGATCTTCTGTATTAGCCGTGTGAACTGACTGTGGTAATTCCAGATGAAATGGTCATGTGGAACCAACCTGAGGGCTTTACTGCATGGGGTTTTCCCCATCACTTCAGTTTATCCCCCAATTTCCATGCACATTTTTGTGCCTTTAGTCTTCACTTCATTTTTTGTCCCCCCAAGTTTTTTTTTGTTCTTTTGAAACCACTTTTACCGTAATCTTTTTCTGAAGCCAATTCTGAGTCACCTTTTTCCTCATGTGTAATGTTTCTGTAGGTTTTCTTTGCCCCTCCCACTCACGCCCACCTCTAGCCCACTTTTCAATAATTGGACTGTCACCCCCACTGAGAGCCAGCGTGGTGTAGTGGTTAAGAGCGGTGGTTTGGAGCGGCGGACTCTAATCTGGAGAAATGAGTTTGATTCCCCACTTCTCCACATGAGCGGTGGAGGCTAATCTGGTGAACCTGGCTAGTTTCCCCTCTCCTCCACTTGAAGCCAGCTGAGTGACCTTGGGCTAGTCACAGCTCTCTTCGAGCTCTCTCAGCCCCACCTACCTCACAGGGTGTCTGTTGTGGGGAGGGGAAGGGAAGGTGATTGTAAGCCGGTTTGATTTTGCCTTAAGTGGTAGAGAAAGTCGGCATATAAAAACCAGCTCTTCTTCTTCTTCTCCTCCTCCTCCTCCTCCTCCTCCTCCTCCTCCTCCTCCTCCTCCTTCTCCTTCTAACCAGTCCCACTCCTACCCCCAAAGACGAGTGGTTTCAGTTAAAAAAAAAACAGCCCTAAAATATTGTTATATTGATATAGAGTTATGTAATATAAAAAGGCAGAGAAATGCCTTTTCCTTTATATCTCTGTGAGGGAAGAGACCAGAGCAGGAGTGTCGGGCTCAATTGTTACGAGGGCCGGATAAGGACATAAATGTCACTTGGTTGGGCCGGTCCATGTCTCACCAGCCCAGATTGAGAGTGAGGCAGGGTGGCTGGCTAGTGGCCAGATGAGAGCTCTCAAGGGGCTGGATCCAGCCCACAAGCCTTATGTTTGACACCCCAGGCTAGAGACTTACTTAAAAAAACAAACTGAAAGCTAGGAATTCAGAGAACCTTAAACTATCATTACAAAACTATATCGATATATTGATATTTTAGTGTCGTTTTTTTAAAAAGGGGGTTGCTGTGATGCCACCAATGGCAACACTGATGACAACAGCACCCGTCCTTGAGAATCCTGATTATGTAAACTGACAGCCCATTCCCGAGGGGGAGGGCTGCGCAGGTGACTGCCACGCTGCCTCCAAAGGAGGTTTCACACACACACCCCCACTAAGGCTGAAACCTTGCCCTTACCTGGAAAACTCGTGCAACCGCTCCATTGGATTGCATGGGGATACTCCACCGAAAAAGGTGGTTTATCTCCAGGTAAGGGAAAGGGGGCGTTCCTGAGCCAAAAGGGCTTAGGAGGCTGGCTAAAGGTGGCTCCTCCCCTGGCCCGGTGTAGAAATGTCCCTGGGAGGACAGCGCACAGAAGTGCGCTATTCAGATGCCGGCGCGAGGCTGTGCCAGCATTCCTGGGTGGCTTTGCTGCAGCAGCGCTGGGAGGATGGCGTCTGGGCCTCCCTTGCTGGCATCCATGCCACCCTGGGCAGTGTAAGTGGCATGGGCACCGGCAAAAAGGGGCCTGAACGCCGACACAGCCTCTTCCTGGCCTCCTAAGGACTTTTGTCCTTTAGGCTCAGGAATGAGCTGAAAGTGTGGAAGAAAATAAACTGACTCCACACCTGTGAAAATGCAGAGGGCGGGCTGATGTGCAGAAGAACCATGCCCAGACCGATTCTAATGTGTGTGGATTGACTGCCAAGAAAATCAGGAGTTAGTCAAGTGTGCAGATAAGCCCCAGGTCAAGGAGAATGTGGCCAACAACATGAGGCCAGCACAACCACCACAAGAATTGGCTGAAGATGCACCAGCAGAATAGTGAGAGGAGAAAATCTCCAAGCACGCAGCAACATTTTGCACAATTTGTGTTTTGTGCATCTCTGGCTTCAATGAACGCAAAATTCTGGAGGTGGCTCAGCAAGTCACGAGGAACAAAACTCAAAAGACAGTTGTGACAACTGAACCTTAGGACTGCTATCACTGATGGGTCAGGATCTGGGAAGGAGTACCTTGAAAATCCTATGGGGTCGTCATAAGTCAGCTGTGACTTGACGGCAAAAACAAACAAACGAGAAGGAGATATGCCTTTTCCTTTATATCTCTGTGAGGGAAGAGACCAGAGCAGGAGCCAGAGAAGGGAGCCAGGCTGAGCAGAAAGAAACAAATTTGCTTCAGAATCTGTAAGGATGGAGAACATGCTTGTGTGTGTGTAAAGTGCCTTCAAGTTGCAGCCGACTTATGGCGACCCCTTTTTTGGGGTTTTCATGGCAAGAGACTAATAGAGGTGGTTTGCCAGTACCTTCCTCTGCACAGCAACCCTGGTATTCTTTGGTGGTCTCCCATCCAAATACTAACCAGGGCCGACCCTGCTTAGCTTCTGAGATCTGATTATGCTTGGCTGGATGAATTTGCACTTGTTATTTTCTTATCCTAAATGCTCTTGGGTTTCTTTTTGTACATGATACTTAGCAACTTTTTTTTAGTGTATTTTATTGCTTTTTCCCTTTAAAACTTCAGACAAAGCTGGTATTGAAAGATTTGTTTCCATACCATGGCTAAACCACCCCACTCTGTCTGGTAGCTATGAGTTGAGTCAGGTTATCAAGAAACCTGTCAGGTTATCAAGAACAGGTTGCCGAGTAGAGGCAACCAAGAGAAAAACAGACTTTCCCCTGGTGCCAGCTGTCGAGGCTGCAGGAGGAGTTCTTGAATCTGTGCATTTTTCAAAGAACACATGCACATATGCTCTCGGGCTGTGGTCAGCAGGTGTAGTAGGAGCACAGGTCCAGCCACCTAAGTATTTTTGAGAACCAGACTTCTTTCTTTTTGCGCATTCTTAGTTCTTATATCTTTAGAAGCCGGAGAGAAAATGATAGGAGAATTTGCGGCAGGAATACAGCAAAGTTTGCAACAGCTGGTCCAAAATAATGTAACCTACATTTCTTCTATGCTCTCTGTTGTATGGCTTAACATACCGTGTTTCCCCGAAAATAAGACACTGTCTAATATTTATTTTTCCTCAACAAGACACACTATGCCTTATTTTCGGGGGATGTCTTATTTTTATTACCATAAGTACGGTATGTGTCCCGAGTCCACGACCTGGGGCGGACCCTCGGGACTGCGCCTTGCCTCCACCGCCACACCCGGCCCTCCAGGAGAACCCCAACGCCTGGGGAGGCAACCCCACTTACCAGGCCGGGGGGAAGAGGAGGCGAGGGCAGCCGAGCCCGCCGGCGGCGTGGGTGGATGCAGAGCCGGAGGGGGAAACGGGGGAAGGCCGAGCGCCGACCTTGCACCTCGGGGGAAGTGAGCCAGCCCGAGGCAGACGGCACTGGTCTTGGAGGGGGGCAGGGACAACCCCTTCCCGGGCAGCAGATGCCCTGAAACCGGGGGACCCTCCGGGAGAACCCCAACGCCTGCGGAGGCAACCCCACTTACCAGGCCGGGGGGAAGAGGAGGCGAGGGCGGCCGAGCCCGCCGGCGGCGCGGGTGGATGCAGAGCCGGAGGGGGAAACGGGGGGAGGCCGAGCGCCGACCTTGCACCTCGGGGGGAAATGGGCCGGCCCGAGGCAGACAGCATGGGTCCTGGGGGTGGGGGGACAACCCGGGGGACCCAACAGAGGCCAAAGCTCAGCCCCGCGTTCCAGCGGGGGAGCGGGAGTGGCGGTAGATCGCTGGGGGAGCCGTCGGTGGGAGAGGGGAGTGGGGAGAAGACGGGGAACGGGAGTGATCGCCCCCTGGGAGGTCGGGGCGCGAGCGCGGGAACAGGGGAAGACTGAGCCCAACGGCCCACGGAGGGTGGGGCTCAGGGGAGTTTAGTCTCCCTCTAGCCAGTCTTCTTAGTATTTGTCTAAGCGGGAGGGAAGGTGGTATGGCATAGCCTAATCTTGTCCGGTCTCAGAAGCTAAGCAGGGTTGGTACTTGGAAGGAAGACCACCAAGGAAGACTGTGCAGAGGTAGGCAATGGCAGATCCCCTCTGCTTCTCACATGCCTTGAAAGCCCCTTGCTGGAGTTGTCATAAGTCGGCTGCAACTTAACGGCACTTTACGCACACATACACATTTGTCTAAGTCATCCTTAGTGATGCTAATGGCTACCTGTTGGCTTGAATCAGAGGTGTCTTTGCAGATGCGCACAGTTTTGCACAAACCTGATGCAGACCTGTTTGTCAGTCATTTGCAGCTTTTCAACAAGAACTGAACAAACTGGGTGATCTGCTCATGTCTGGTTGTCACCTTCAACAGATTTGTCAAACATGTTTGTGGTGAAATTCACAGCACCCCTAGTAAAAATACATGTTGATATCAACATCTGTTGTTCAGGCTTTTAAAAGTAATTCCCCTTCTTTTGTTTTTCGGCTGAACAATTCTTTATTATGCTGGTTAATCAGAATGTTAGCATAATTTCAGCAATGGCTGTAAATTGGCTGGAGGCAATCCCCTTGTAACAAACCCTCCCTTCTAAAACCAGAGGGAGTTGATGCACTTTTATCCATCAGGAAACATCGCAGTTGGTTGAAAAAGCACCAGTCTCTAAAATTGAAGATATAAAACAGTCAATAAAAATTCAGCAGAATTGCCTTGAAAACAGCTCAGAGACTGAATCTGGTCCAGAATGTGGCAGCCTAATTGTCGGGGACTAGGCAAAGGCAACATATATCGCCCATTTTGAAAGCAATATTGACTGCTAGTTTGTTTTGGAGTTCCTTTCGAGGTGCTGGTTACAATCTTTGAAGGCATTCATGGCCTGGGGCCCAGAGAACCTTTTTTTTTTTGGCCGTCAAGTCACAGCTGATTTATGGCGACCCCTGTAGGGTTTTCAAGGCAAGAGATATTCATAGGTGGCTTGCCGTTGCCTGCCTCCGCATCACACCCCTGGTATTCCTTGGAGGTCTCCCATCCAAATACTTGCCAGAGTCGAGGCTGTGCGTCTGGCCCAAGGTCACCCAGAAAGTTTCCATGGCAGAGTGGGGAATCAAACCTGGGTTTCCTAGAACCACTACACCATGCTGGCTCTCCCAAAGAACCATCTTCCCCCATATATTCCTATGTGACAGCTAGGGGCTGCAGGTTGCCACCTTAGGGTTGCCAGCTCCAGGTTGGGAAATACCTGGAGATTTTGGGGGTGGAGCCTGAAGAGGGAGGGGTTTGGAGAGGAGAGGGATTTCAATGCCATAGTGTCCAATTGCCAAAACAGCCATTTTCTCCAGGGGAACTGATCTCTATCAGCTGGAGATCTGTTGTAATATCCAGCCACCACCTGGAGGCTGGCAACCCTGTGCCACCTGCTAGCTAGAGCCCCACTTAGGGTGGGCCACCTGGCATCAACCAGAGCACAAGCCTTTTCCATGGAAGCTTCCACTTTGTGGAATGAGCTCCCTGAAGATGTGAGCAGAGCCCTCTCTTTGGAGATCTTCAGGAGGCACTGCAAGGGTGGTTTATTTACCAGGGTTGATGGGATATAAACAGCAGCAGGGGAGGGTATTTGTGGTTTTGTTTTGTCTGGTTTTCATTTTAAATGTTTTAATTATTACCTGTAAGCTGCCTGGAGCCAACCGGAGAGACAAGGTATAAATATTTTAATAAATCAATTACATGATTTTTTAAAAAGAAAATTCAGGCAGAAAGGATTTGGACTTCTTGCACATAGGTGAACCCTAAAAGAACGCCAGATGTACATGTTCTTGCATCTCAACTGAGTGGGGTATTCTTCACAGAGATTTGCTGCTGTTTCGATGCTGATTTACGTCGGAGGCAAATTTTGGTTATTCACTGCAGATCCGTGTTTTCCCCCACTGAGCAAAATAAGCCGGGTTAAAAGAGAGGCAATCCAAACCACTTCTGAGCCGTACTTTCCAGTAGAAGAGCGTTTTTTTGCTCGGATGCCCATGAAAAAATGTTTGCTTCGCTCCCCGGGACGTCTCCTTTCTCCTCCCCCAAGAATGGTGATTGGCTGGGGGAGTTGCCACTCTAACAGCA
Organism: Euleptes europaea; assembly: GCF_029931775.1. NCBI lineage: Eukaryota > Metazoa > Chordata > Lepidosauria > Squamata > Sphaerodactylidae > Euleptes > Euleptes europaea. The sequence continues at coordinate 11,780,564 of NC_079328.1, forward strand.
TCGCACCGGCAGGAGGGAGACCCAAAGCAGACTGGCTGCCCCTCTTCAAAAGGGTGATGGGGGTTTTGGCTTGGATTTGCTGCTCTCAGGATGCCCCCCCAACACACACACACATAGGATCGCACCGGCTGGAGGGAGACCCAGAGCAGACTGGCTGCCCCTCTTCAGAAGGGTGATGGGGGTTTTGGCTTGGATTTGCCGCTCTCAGGATGCCCCCCCAACACACACACACATAGGATCGCACCAGCTGGAGGGAGACCCAGAGCAGACTGGCTGCCCCTCTTCAGAAGGGTGATGGGGGTTTTGGCTTGGATTTGCCGCTCTCAGGATGCCCCCCCAACACACACACACATAGGATCGCACCAGCTGGAGGGAGACCCAGAGCAGACTGGCTGCCCCTCTTCAGAAGGGTGATGGGGGTTTTGGCTTGGATTTGCCGCTCTCAGGATGCCCCCCAACACACACACACACACACACATAGGATCGCACCAGCTGGAGGGAGACCCAGAGCAGACTGGCTGTCCCTCTTCAGAAGGGTGATGGGGGTTTTGGCTTGGATTTGCCGCTCTCAGGATGCCCCCCCAACACACACACACACACACACATAGGATCGCACCAGCTGGAGGGAGACCCAGAGCAGACTGGCTGCCCCTCTTCAGAAGGGTGATGGGGGTTTTGGCTTGGATTTGCCGCTCTCAGGATGCCTCCCCAACACACACACACATAGGATCATGGGAAGAGTGGGCGGGATTAGGCGGATTTGGAGCGGTGAGTCATGAGCGGCAGCAGACGTAAGCAGCGCAGAGAAGTGCGCTGTTTCTCCCATGAAAAATTGAAAATGCCTCGGGATGGGGGGGGGGGGGGAATCTGTGCTGCCATGAAAAAGCTATTTAAATCGGTTTATTGTTTGCTCTTATTCGAAACCGAAGCAAAAACCACCGTGAAAAATACCCCAGTATCTTAATTGACATCCCACCCCTGTGGAAGTTAAGAGGAACCATGAAACCATATGGCCTGCAAAATATTCACCCAACCCGCTGGAACAGATTCTTCAACACTCACACAAATTTGGTTTTTGTAGAGGTAAGCATAAAACCATCAGGTCAAGCTCCACATTGATAGCATTGTAAAGCCTGCAGGTTTACCATACAGGCACATTCCATTCTATGTATGAAAACTCGTAGAAGAGGAATTAGTTTTTAAAAGCAAGATTTTTCCTGGTTGGTTTGAGTTTGGGAGCAGCCACAAATGGAGAGATCCATGTGGTAGGCCCTTGAATTTTCTCAGTGATACTGAATCTTTCTAATGATTCTAATTCCTCTTCTACTAGTTTAAATAGATGCTGGATTTTGAGCTCGTCTCCTTTTCTGTTTTTTTTTAAAAAATAAATAAATTATTTAAGAACCCTGTGTGTGGAAGCGTGCCTGCCAAAGCAAGCTGTAAACCCTATAGTGGCTAATATAATCGCAGACCTGAAGGAACAAAAATATTCTCCAAGCAGTTTTAATGCTGGTTGTTAACTACCTAGAACTTCACCCATATGTATCACCACATTTACTGAGTTTTGGTGTCTCTTCAGCTGCTGAAATTTTTCATAATGTCACCTGGGAAACCTTTGCTGGGCTGGCTGTGGTACAGTCTTAGCAACAATATTCTTTTGTTTGGCACAGCTGAAGAAGAAGAGTTGGTTTTTATGCCAACTTTCTCTACCTTTTTAGGAGAATCAAACCGGCTTACAATCCCCTTCCTCTCCCCACAACAGACACCTTATGAGGTAGGTGGGGCTGAGAGAGTTCTGAGAGAACTGTGACTAGTCCAAGGTCACCTAGCTGGCTTCATGTGTAGGAATGAGAACCAACCCGGTTCAGATTAGAGTCTGCCACTCTTAACCACTACACCACGCTGGCTGGAACATGATGACACATGTGAAACTGCTCTGAAGTGGCTTCAACAGTGCAACCTCACATTAAATTCTGAGAAGTGTGAATACAACAAGAGCAAACTAGATTTTTTGGGATTTGTTTCTCTGCTGAGGGATCTCCTGATGCAAAGAAAGTGGCAGCCATATGGATCGCCGCAGACCCAAATACTTCATCTGAACATAGACGTTTACTTGGCCTTGCTACATTCTGTGGGCATTTCATCCTCTGCCTTGACTAGGATTCACCAGCAACAATAAAACATGGACATGGATGAGTGAACATTAAGCTCACCTTAAGATATCCTTCTCCACTGATGTAATAATAACATATTTTGACCCCATACTCATCTCCAATGTAAGATACAAGCAGTCAGGAATATACTGAGGGTCTTCTGAAGTAAACAGAGTACAATTTTATTCAGAATAAACTAACTTGAAATAGAGAGAAACTAACTTGAAATAGAGAAATGAGGTCTACCAGAGTCCTTCATAGCAGCTTGCCTAGCAGTACTGCATAGAGGGGTAAAACCAAAGTACGTGTATGAAGCTGCCTTATAGTGAATCGGCCCCTTGGTCCATCAAGGTCAGTATTGTCTACTCAGACTGGCAGCGGCTCTCCAGGGGTTCAAGTAAAAGTCTTTCACATCACCCACTACCTGATCCTTTTGACTGGAGTTGCTGGTGATTGAACCCAGGACCTTCTGCATGCCAAACAGATGCTCTACCAGTGAGCCACACCCCTTCACCTAAAGTACAACCTGGCCTAGAACTGCACTAGGTTCTGGTACCCTGGAATGGTCTCATCCTCAGCTGGAAAGCTGAAGTGATCAAGTGCCCCTAGGTGAAGGTGGTCTTTCAGCTCAGTCAGGAAGGCTGATGGCCAGTGAGATTACCAGAAGAATCCCTAATCTGGCTCGGTTATCTGATGCTAGGTATGCATGTTCAATCTGAATGCAACGGACTTGGTTGTAACTCTTCTGAAGATTGCACTGCAAATTACATCTTCTGTTCCCCAATACATTTATTTTAATCCCTGACAAGATTTTGAATTAATGGCAAAGACTGGTCAGTAATTTTCTGAGGGTGGGCAAAAAAATAATAATTGGAAACTCTCCAAGGCAAGTGGAGGCTGTCAGATTCCCAATTTAAAGTTATACTATACTACAATGTAATATGATCATGCAACGAAACCAGCATGAGCAACAGAAGAATTAAAGGGCAGCAGTGGATCTACTTTTATGATCCTAGAACATGCCCCAGTTAAAAGCCCATCACAAACTTTGCTCTAGGTGAATGGGGGGGGGGGGGTTAAAGGTCAGGATTACTGTAGTAAATATTGAGACTTATAAAACGGCAAAGAGATTTTAAGGTACTTTGTTTTGAATAGCTCTCTCTTCTAAATTAGCTCAGATGTCAGAGAAATTTGCTTTTAAATGGCTGATCATTGGCATTAACACTGGAAACTCACAAAAGATATCTAAAACAGAATCAGGCAAATTCTGACACTGTCATGGCAGCAAACTTATTTTTTAAAACATTTGTGGTGGCCTTTGGGTAAGGCTAAATGGTTTTGATAACAGGCTGGAAAATAGTTTTTGGTATCTTAAAAGAAAAGGAGAGTCAGCATGGTGTAGTGGTTAAGGTGTTGGACTAAGATCTGGGAAATCCAGGTTCGAATCCCCACTCTGCCGTTGAGACTTGCTGGGTGACCTTGGGCCAGTCACACATTCTCAGCCTCGACCCTGTCAAGTATTTAGATGGGAGACTCCAAGGAGTATAATATAACTGATGGCTGTTACTATCTGTAACCTGTTGACTCTGTAGTAGATGCTGTGAAAAGTTGGCTGAACAGTTGCTGAATAACTGCTAGGATTAAATGATATAATATCCCAAATTGGGAATATTGGAGAGCTATATTTGCAGTTATATTAAGTATCCCTATGGGGACTTTATGGAAAATTGTGAAAATATGCATAAGTTGAATTTGTAACAAGTATATGCACTGCTGTTGATATAAGTGGGACTGAGGAAGACTGCGAAACGATCGTATCCCTTATTACTCTTCACTTTGAAGATACCATTTTTGGACAGATTGATATTGGATACCATTTATATGGACTTCTTCATAAATATTGTGCATACTTTATTTCATTGGCACTGTATATATCTTTCACTTGTTGCTTGTAGTTAGTTAATACAATTTTGTTATGCTATGGTTGTGTCAGCTGTTTCCTGTACTAAGTACCTAGAGGTTGGCAACCCTAATGTACAGGCAGGATGTGCATATGTTCACTGAAACGTGAACAGGGCTGAACTGAATTAAAGAAGGCGTTCCCTTGAAATGTTAAGATCTAGTATTATATTTGATTGTAGCAACAAGGATGGTGTTTGCCATATGTTAAAAACATCAGAAAATCCCAAGAAAAAGTGAATGGCTCTGTAAGATACAGAATGTGTTAGCTATATAGATATGGTAAATTTTAATGATGTTTGATTTGGTCCTCTTGACTGGTACAGATTTGACTCTGACTTGAATTCTTTAATAATATCTATGCTATTAGTTATGGCCCTTTCTTTCTAACTATACATCACTTTCTTTTCACAAGTATGTGTTGTGTATTATTTTGAAGTTCTGTAAACTTTAAAGTATATTTGTTAAGTGTATATCGTTTGTGCAGTAATAAATAAAAGGAGTCACATAGTTACCAAGAGATGCACATTACAACAAAGAGCCATACATTTGCATTGACAAAGTCTAAATTGACTGAGAAAACCCAGGAAGGAGATCTTGAGGTCACAGCAGAAAGTTAATTGAACTGGCATCTTAGTGTGCTGTTGCAGTGAATAAAAGTAAATTTGGAGCGATGAAGCCGTAGGAAAAGAACTAAAAACAAGGCTTCAGGTATCATAATGCCGTTGGGCAATTTGTTGGTCTTGCCACAATTAGAATACAGTTCTGATCATCCATCTTGAAAATGAAGTAAAGGGCTGGCTAACGTGCCAAAAAGAACATCTAAAGTGATTCATAGCATGGAGTGCACGTAGGGTTGCCAGGTCCCTCTTCACCACCAGTGGGATGTTTTTGGAGCGGAGCCTGAGGAGGGTGGGGTTTGGGGAGGGGAGGGACTTCAATTAGGGTTGCCAACCTCTGGGTACTAGCTGGAGATCTCCAGCTATTACAAGCGATCTCCAGCCGATAGAGATCAGTTCACCTGGATAAAATAGGTGCTTTGGCAATTGGACTCAATTCAATTCAATTCAAAAACCTTTATTGGCATAACAAATCGTACAAGGTATTCCAGAATTTGACAAATTATAAAAACATCAATATCGAAATCTGTAGCAATAGACATGAATAAAATGAGGTATGCCAGAGTACAGTGAATATAAGGTATATTTAGAAAACGAGTATCTACAAGTAACCGGAATAGGAGCTATTATATTTTTTGTTTGATTTTTAACATTAGAGCTTGCTTCAAAAACATGACTACTATTTCTGTAGTTTCTGGATCATACCCGTTCAGTAAAAGTCTAAACAAAGAGTGGGGAGAAGAGTTCCTATCCAAAATTGATGGCATTAAAAATTTAGTACGTAGGTCTCTAGCATTTCACATTCCAATAAAATATGATAAATGGAGACTATCTGATTCAAGCCACAGCCACAAATTCTCTTTTCCAAAGGGGTACCACTTGTTAGAGGCACCTAGCTGGCTACTGTTGAAAACTGGGTGTTGAACTACATGGACGCTGGAATGGATACAGCAGAGTTTTCCTTAGCATAGTATGGAAAACAAACCATTCCTGCTCATATTATGTGTTCCAGTTTTTCTCAGTTCTTACGCAGAGTTGGGACCTGAGAGAGTGGAGCTCTCACGAGGTCTCACTCCACTGTGTTTAGATGACATCGAAACCATTCAGAAGTTTGTTTATTTATTTTAGCTACAAAATTTATATACCTTGCCTTTCTGCCTTCATAAGGGCCATTCAGGTGGCTGACAGATTAAAAGTACATAATAAAATCAACATCTTCAAAACCATTAAAACCAACACCCACATAATTAAAACCAGAGCTAACATACACCTACAAAAACATAAAAACAACAAAACATTGTGCAGAAAGGAGTGAAGGATCACTGAGTTCTGTTTTAACAAAATCGTGCCATCATGTTGGACAAATGGTCTTGCTGTACCTTGCTGTATAATTTCTGTTTTTGCAGACTTTAGCTATATTGCTGTTACTTTTGCAAATGATGCTGGATTCTTTTTGATCCCTTGAAATGCGGCTAATTATTAGACTAGAACTATTTACTAGCTTGAGCAGTACCATGGGAGTCAGAATGCCTAGGCTACTACTTATTCTGAGTGCTTGTCTGAATTTCTCTTATTGAAAAGTTTAAACAGTGATTCTACATCTTAAGGGTGTGTGATTTTTAGTGCATGGTAAATGTTATCTCAAGCCCAGGTGCTGTTTGTATTAAAAGACTTTTTCCATTTCCAATTTCCCCGAGCCAAATGAGCTTAAGATTGTTTTTAGTGACGATGGACCATAATGAACTGTAGAAAATAGCAATTACCAGAATGTCAAATCATCCACTTTTCTATCAGCCCCCCCCCCCCACCAACTGCTCACATAGCCACCTGGCGCCCACTGGGCAGGGGAGTTGTCCTTTCCAATGAATTCTGCTGGAGAAGAGGGGGAAACTCCTTCCTTGTGAACTGCCTGTTCTGTTACTACTTAGAAACAGGCAGGGGCAAGTCTGCCTTTTTTGAGAAGGAGACGGATAATCTTGGGGGAAAGACATTTCCTGCTGCTCAGTTTACCTCCTGCTAAATAAAATTCCAATAAGAAAGCCAAATCATAATAACTCCTCTGTCATCTTGCGCTGTTATAGTGTGCTACAATAACCCTAGTAGACAGAGGAATCCTTATTTGAGTCTGAATTAAAGTTACCAAGATTCACGATTTGCCCCCTTTCTTTATCCTGATTTCTGATTATCTAAAGATTCTGCACATTTTTGTTAACAAATCTGCTTGGTGCCCCAAACACTGTCAGCCCCACAACATCCAAAGTAGAAAAGAGCAAGAGTCTACTAGCACCTTAATATTTCTGGCAGGGTATGAGCTTTTGTGAGTCACAGCTCACTTCTTGAAGAAGTTATCTTGAAGAAGTGAGCTGTGACTCACAAAAGCTCATATCCTGCCAGAAATATTTTAGTCTTTAACGTGCTAGTGGACTCTTGCTCTTTTCTACTGCGACAGACAGACTAACATGGCTACCCATTGTGATCCAGCATCCAAAGCGAATGAGTTGCCCCTCGTTGTCAGTTGGATAGCAGAACTTCAACCAGAATCATTCTGAGCTCCCCAACATCTGCCTATTGGGATATTAATGTAGCACAGTTTGCCCAGCCATAGAAGCATGATGTTGAGTGCAGTAGCTAAATCTCCCAAGAAGACATATATTGCAAAATTACATTTATTCAAGTAGATTCTGTTTACATCCAGGTTGCAGTCGAAAGGAAGAAAGAGAAACCTAGCCTAAAGAGTACTTTTCCCTGGCACAAGTGGCCAGCTGATCTGGCATATGGAAACACAAGGCATTGTTTCTACAGGAGAGACCTGTAGATATGTGTGGCTCCACGGAGATCTGTGTGGAGAAGGGAAAAACAAAGGACACACGGAGGGAGGAGGGGTCAGAGGGCAGCTCCCAGGTTAAGACAAAGAAAGGGACATCCCATCCAAGGAGATAACACTTATACACATTTAGAGTGATGTAGCACCCCCCAATGTCCAGGCATGCTGAGTTGCTCACATCAACACTACCAACCTTGACTGTACTTCCAGGGGGGCTGCGGCAGAGGCTACCCCATCTCCTCCCACCCACTCTAGTCAGCATTCCTGGTCAGCCACCCCAGTGTGCCACAACCCCCCTTCCCCAATCGTTGGGTTATTTACTAGTATCTGATGATCTTTTTCCCAAGGACCCCTCATGTCAACCTTGCCTACCCTTTCTTGCACCAGCCAGCTGCCTCGAGAAGATTGAACTGTCTTGAAGTTAAGGCTTCCTACTCCTCTTGTGAGTCACGGATGGTGGCTGATTATGCAGGCAAATTGGGGAGAAGGCTAGACATTAGGGTAAAGGCTAGAAACATCGAGAACAGTGGCTCCCAACCTGGGGTACACATACCCCTAGGGTTACAAACCAGGACATTTAGGGGTATGCAAAAAAAAATTGAATAATGGCGGGGAAAAGCATTTGAAATAACAGCAACTATATTAATTAAAAATATTTTGGTAATATGGGGGGTACAATTTATGGAAATTGGCTGCCAAGGGGTACACAAGTGAAAAAAGGTTGGCAGCCACTGATCTAGAAGAACAAGCCTTGCTGAAGAAAAATCAGCATGGCTTCTTCAACATGTAGCCCTGACTTGCCAGCCTTATAGAATTTTCTCGATGTCAACAAATATGTAAATAGGAGTGACCTGGTAGACATTACAGGCTTGAACTTTCAGTAGTATTGTTAACAGATTATTTTACCAAAAACTCTTAGGAGAATTCAACAGTAATGGAACAAATAATAGGGTCTGTTATGAATTGGAAACATTGAAAAGCAAGAAACAATGGTTGGGAGGAAACAGATCGTATCCACAAAAAGTAATAAGCAGTGAGATCTCCCAAGGATTTTTATTGGGACTAGTACATGTTACCTAGCATGGTTGGTTCTCTGAGAAACTGACACTGTGAAGTATTTCATTTTCAATGCTACATTCACGGTATTTGCAAATGCATCAAATGCACAAATTGTGTAGAATTTGTGAATCCCAAATGGCCTTAAGTGGCTCTCCTACCATACTGGCCACAGATAATGTCTTTGTCTGTCTCTGTTTATTTTGCAGAAAAAATTCCAGATTACAGTTGAATAGGGTGAGAGTAGAAGATGCAGGAGAATATAGCTGTGAAGCAGAGAACGTGCTGGGCAGGGACACAGTCAAAGGCACCATCAGTGTGAAAAGTGGTAAGTTGAGCGTTTTAAGCAGAGTTGAGACAAAACAATCTGTTTAATATGGTTATTATTTTCCTATGTGGAATCTGTGAGCGTTTCTGATCAAGCTTGGAGAAGAGTCCTTTTACATACTGTCTGCAAGAACTTCACCAAGAACTCTTCCACCACCCCATATCAACAGCCCACTCGTATGAATTATATACAAGAAATACAAAAAACAATCCACTTTCTATCTCTACCTCCTTTTAGGGGGAGGTTGTACAGAGAGCAGCATTTAGGACTCGAATGAAAGAGAAAAACTTTGCCTGTTTGTTTTACCCATCAAACCCACACATTTTGACAAGAAAATGGAAACTTTTGTGAAAATTCCAATCAATTCAGATCTTGTTTTAAGCCTTGTTGTTTCTTTGTGGCTAGCCAGGCTGGTGTACCTACTGTTTCTTGGTGCAGAGGGAAGTTGCTTGTGGTGACAACAAATCAACACAGCTCTGGCATAAATTTTGACCTCTAGCAGAGAACACTTGACTAGAGATGCTGCAAATTTCTCAGCGAACCTGTTCAGCAGGTGCACTTACCTTGTTCGACGCTCATGATCAGACTGTGAGCCGATCAGGGACATGTTCAGTTTCCGTCAACCTACTCAAACAGCTGCCAAACACACTTGCAGCTGCCTGTTGATCAGAAGCCGTTGATTGGGGGATCAGCTGGGAGTTCTTATCCACCCAGCTTCACTGTAAAGTTACAAAAGGGAGCTCTTCCTTATCCTCCAAACTGGGCAGGGACAAAAGCAGTGCTTTTAATGCCTGCATTGCATTCTTCTTTGCTCTGCAGCCCAAGCCAACAGCTTGGAAAGGGGAGAGGAGAAGGGAAATCAGCTGAACTTCTGATCATCCCCCCCATTTACTGCATCTCAGCATGTGTGGGAGGCAACAAAGGTTCCAGGATAGCAGAGCAGAAGAACAGCTGGGAGATCAGCTGGAAGTTGGCTCCTGATCCCCCCCCCCCAGCACAACTTCCTGAGCAGGAGATCAGAAGTCGATTCACAGCTGATCCCTCATATTCAGGCTGGGATGTAACCTCCCTTCCCCGCTCACCTCCCATGACATCCTGTCAGCACCAGCAGCCATGACTACAACACCAAGCACAGGCAACTATCACAACACCCTGTGGTAGGGATGTGTAAACCTTTTCTATTATTGCCATGGAAAGGTATCATCCGAATTGTTCTTTCTCATATTTGTTTGCAGATACAGATCCTAATATCAGAGAGGTCTGATGTATGCTTTTTTAAGTGATTTTTATAGAAGCACTGGAGCACATTATCCTTCTCCCCCCCCCACCAAAAACGAGGAGGTTGACCTGCTTGCTTCCGAGCAACTTGCTGTCCTTGATTGTGCACCTTTCTTCTTATTGAACAATAGTTTTAGGTGAAGCAAATTTGAGACACATGTAAATAAGTTGTTTTGCTTACGAAGACCAGAGATTCTTGTTGCATCCTTACTTTGGTCTACCCTTTGGTTTGTACAATGAGTCTGAGGCCCGATTTAAACATGATGCTACCAAGGCAAGGCAAAGAGATTCCTCTGGTAACTTTGTGCTGGCTCGGGTCCTCCTTTAAACAGTACTGGAACCCGTGCGAAGTGCCTACATGTGCTTCTTTAGCATTCCAGTGCATTATCCGCCATGGAAAGTGATCTCTGGCAGGCAAACTAAGCATGTTGAAACTGTTTTGGACAGATTGGAGCAATTTCATTGAGATGCAGTGCAGTGTGGCGTTGCATGGGAAAGCTCTTCTGCCTTGCCAGGATGACATTTAAATCAGACCCGATGAAAGAGAAGCGAGGGGGGTGCTTTTGGTGCCTATTTGTGGATTCCCGACCCTCTGTGACCCTCTGTGTTTCTGTAAACGATTGATTACTCAGGATTGTTCTTAGAATCACTGTTGTAGATTAGAACTGCCACTCTGGTTTCCAGGAACACTTTGGAAGAGTGGAAGAACTTGGTGCTTTTACACTTAAACCATCATAACTTTGTAAATATAATCACTGTACAGTGTAGAAAGTTGTATATTAATGTACAGCTTGGGTATATCTTAATTTTGATGTGGGAAGCTAAAGCAGCATCTGTATATGACTTGGATGCATTGTATATGACAAGACTGCATTGTTTCAAATATATTTGCATTCCATTTCATAAGAACGTGACATAAGAAAGGCCATGCTGGATCAGACCAAGGTCTATCAAGTCCAGCAGTCTGTCACACAGTGGCCAACCAGATGCCTCTAGGAAGCCCACAAACAAGACAACTGCAGCAGCATTGTCCTGCCTGTGTTCCAAAGCACCTAATATAATAGGCATGCTCCTCTGATCCTGGAGAGAATAGGTATACATCATGACTAGTATCCATTTTTACTAGTAGCCATGAATACCCCTCTCCTCCATGAATATGTCCACTCCCCTCTTAAAGCCTTCCAAGTTGGCAGCCATTACCCACGTCCTGGGGCAGGGAGTTCCACAATTTAACTATGCGTTGTGTGAAGAAATACTTCCTTTTATCTGTTTCGAATCTCTCACCCTCCAGCTTCAGCAAATGACCCCACATTATGGTATTATGAGAGAGGGAGAAAAGCTTCTCCCTGTCCAACACCCCACCCCCGGCAAGGGCTCAGTGCATATCCATAAATCCATTACGCTGTTGTCTCCGTGTGTGTGTCTTCTCAGACCTTAGTTTGCGTTCACAGATGGGATTCAAGGGACAGCTTGTGTTAGCGATAGAGGTTGCTGCCTCAGCTGTGTCCAGTGCTGTGGGCTCTCCAGGCTCAGACATTATCACTCCACTGTTTTCATGCATAGCAGCCTATTTTTGATATCGCCATCCACATTGGAAGTGTTAGGGCGGCAGCAGCTGTGGTTCAGCAATATCTGATTTTTAACATCAGGGCAGGGAAGCAGATGGGGATGGAATCTGAATCTTCAGGCATGCTTTGTCAGCAGGCTTGGGAGTTTGAATTGGGCATTATGCACAGTCCCAAAGTTCCTGCAACCTGCGCTGTGCCAGGCCCCCATTAAATGTCTCTCACCCATTAGAAGAAGAAGCAGAGTTGGTTTTTCTATGCTGACTTTCTCTACCTTTTAAGGAGAATCAAACCAGTTTACAATCTCCTTCCCTTCCTCTCCCCACAACAGACACCCTGTGAGATAGGTGGGGCTGAGAGAGTTCAGAGAGAACTGTGACTGGCCCAAGGTCACCCAGTGGGCTTCATGTGTAGGAGAGGGGAAACCAACCTGGTTCACCAGATTAGAGTCCGTCGTTCATGTGGAGGAGTGGGGAATGAAACCAGGTCTCCAGATCAGAGTCCGCTGCTCTTAACCACGACACCATGTTGGCTCTCCACTGTCACATAAATGATCAGGACAGGAGGTCGTCCTGTGCCACATCATTCACAGTAAAAATCTGCAGAGCCGCAAGCTTTTCTCCTGTTCCCTTTGTTGTGAGACTGCAGGAACCACTAAATGTGTTTGCTAGAGAGGGGGGGGGGATTTATACATTGATGCATGTTGACTTTCTGAAAAGCATTGACTGTCTCCCATGTATAACTGACACAGTCACGGCCAACAAAGACATAAGAAGACCCTAAATACAGCTGGAGCCCTTGGATGCCCGCCAGTGAAAAACAAATTGTCTTGTGCTGGATAATAAAGAGTATCTTGTAGAGATATGTCTGATTTGCTATAACAAGACAGAGCCAGCAAATGACCAGAATTTGTAGCTCATTTTGCAATTTGCATGTTTCCTGGGTGCTAGATTATTTGCCAGAAATTATTACAAGCAACGCATTTCTGAGCCTTCAAGGCGAAAGCCCTTAGGAGGCCAGGAAGGCACCACGCCGGCGTCCGGGCCCCCCACGTCTGGGCAGGAAGGCCCGTACGTCGGTCATGGGCTGTTGTTCCTGCAGCACCGGCCTGGGAAACCAAAGGAGCCTTCTGCCAGCATCCAAACGCCAGCAAAGGCCGTGCCAGCGTCCCAGGAGACATTCCCAGTCCGTAACGGCATCCCGGGAGGCGTTCCCGGGGCGTTACGGCGCCGGGCTGTGGGCGGGGCCGCCTTTAGGTGGTCTCCAAAGCTGTTTTTAAAGCTGTTTTGAAGTCAGCGCAGCTGCTCTGCCTCATAAGCCCAGGGCAGGCATTCCACTCAGGAATACATTGTAAAAGTCCTAACTCCCAGAAGTGCCCCTGTCCCTAAGGGATTCCTATAAATTGTGTGATGACTGGCATTATTGGAAATGCAAGCAGGCACATGGACTGGTGGCTTGCTCCCAGTCACACACACTGTGGGTTTGCTTGTTCCTAGAATGGCATGTTCACTTTGGGACTGAGACTGCTTCACAACATTAACATTTGCCAGCTGCCACTTGAAAGCAGGGCAGAGTCTTGGCACAGCAGAATTCTATGGTTTGGCTGCTTGAGGAGTAAGTTCACACTCACAGTGCATTCCTGAGAGGAATGCTTGCGCCGGCTGTGCTGCCTCCAAAGGAGGTTTCAGCTCTGCCAAACCCTCCTCTCAGCTTTAAAAATCTGTGCAACCCTTTATAGGGTTGCACTGGAGATACATCACCTAAAAAGTGGTGTATCTTGAGAAAATAAAAAAGGGGTGTTCCCAACCCCAAAAGGGCTTTGGAGGCCCCCAGCCTGGTGCTGGAACACCCCGGAAACGCCTCCTGGGACAGCGGCAGGAGTGGAAAAAGGACAGGTCAGAGAGCATCCTATCTACCCCTGTACTGACTCTTGACTGCCCTCCCCTGAGGCTGCCAGCATTAAGCGACATGGTGCAGTCCATTCATTCCAGCACCACTTGCAAGCCATCTGGCTTTATTGTGTGGTATGCCTGCAGTCCCCAGAAAGAGGGGCCATGGCTTAGTGGTAGAGCATACACATTGCATGCAGAATGTCTCTGCTTCAGTCTCTGGCACCTCCAGTTATGAGGATCTCAGGCAGTAGTGCAAGAAGAGACACTTCTCTTCCCAAGGCCTTGGAGAGCCACTGTCATTCTGAGCAGACAGCGAAGAGAGAGGTGTAAGACGGCTTCACTGCTTATAAGGAAGCTGCAGTGGTGCGTGCAGAAGGCAAAGGAGAGCAGCAATTTGTACCCAACTCAAATCCAGCTTTTTGCTGCCTGTCTTGTACTCTATTCTGTGAGCTCTTCTGTGCTGCCTGTTTCCGTGCTGTCCCCTGCAACTGGCATTCCTTCACTCCATCTGCATTTCAAATGCAGTCTCAGCTTCTTCCTTCTGATGCCCTGCTCTGCAGTCCCCAGTCAATTCTCCTGGGTTTCTACAATCTCCTCGACATCCTTGACCTCTTTGCTGCCTTGGATAAGGTTGAGCTCTCTCTCCTCCTTGATTCCCTCCACCCTTTTGGTTTTGGCAACTCTGTCCTCACCAGGCTCTCTCTGGAGATTTGCTCATTAGTTTTTTCCACGGGGATAATTTCCTTCACAGCCTTCCTCTCTCGGTTGTGATTCCTTACAGTTGTGTCCTCAATCCCTGCTGTTTTCTGTTTTTTATTCTTTAAAAAAACTTTAGTCACCTGTCTAGCTTACACTCCAGCTCATAAAACTGATTTGTTAAAAATACAATTATAAAATGAGCAGAACAATTGTTGTTGGGTGAACTTTGGTAAATCCCGTAGCTTTTGGGACCGCTGATATGATGGTGTCACCCAATTTGCATCTCTTCCCAAGTCAACCATGTGCCTGATATTTCAGCTTCACTATTTTGTTACCTTTGGAAATGGGGTATGTCCAAGGCTACACTGGTAATCTTTCTTTCTGTTTCTGTTTCATTCTGAGTATCATTTAACATCAGTTAACATCTACCCGGTCACAGACAAAACTTCTTGGTTTTGATTCTTCTCTTTTGCTCCCTTATATTCAATTTGTTAGCAAGTTGTGTTGCTTCTCCCTTTATGGCATTATCAGAATCTGGCCTTTCCTCTCAGTCCCCTTTGGGTCATCTGTTGCCTTGACTACAGAACCTACTTTCTGGCTTTTCCAAATCACATTTCAGTCCTCTCCCCTCTATCCACAATGCTGCTGCCCAAATAATTCACTGCTCTAGCTGTGATGTTCCTCAGATCTCTTCACTGACATTCCTGTTCAGCACAAATTCCTTCCAAACTCTCGGCAGAGCTTACCCCACCTGAACTTTATGTCCCTACATGCAATCTTTGCCTCTCTAACACCACACTTGCTTTGTTGTTGTTGTTGTTACTGTCAAGTCACACCTGATTTATGGCGAACCCGTAGGGTTTTCAAGGCACAAGATGTTCAGAGGTGGTTTGCCATTGCCTGCCTCTGTGTCACACTCCCCTGGTATTCCTTGGAGGTCTCCCATCCAAATACTTGCCAGGGTGGAGGCTGAGAGTGTGTGACTGGCCCAAGGTCACCCAGCAGGCTTTCATGGCAGAGTGGGAATTCAAACTTGGGTTTCCCAGATCCTAATCTGACTTCTTAATCACTACACCACATTGGCTCTCCACACTCACTTGCAGGCCCTTTATTATGCCATATTCCCACAACATGTTGCTGAGTTCTCCTTCTCTTCCTTCTTTCAACTTCTTCCTTGCCCTTTTCCATGGAGCCTTTTGCTTTAACCCCTGAATCCCCATCCCGATTTGAAACAAAGGATTTAAAGTCCATTCCTGACCTGAAAGGATGGAAGTCCTTTGGAGGCCAGGAAAGGGCTGTGCTGGCATGTGGCATGGCCGCCAGTGGCTGTGCCACTTATGCCATCCAGGTTGGTACGGATGCCGGCGGGGGGACCCAGATGCTGGTCTCCTGGTGCTGCCATGGCAGCGCTGCCCAGGGATGCCAGCTGGGCCTTCCGGCTGGGCCTTCCACTGGCGTCCCACTGGCGCAAAGCCCTGGATGTCATTATTGTGGCCTCAAGACCCCTTCCCCCTGCCCCCCAGCTGCTCAGTGTCCTACCTGGCAAAAAACAAACAAATGCAGACAACATAATTCAGCCTGTTTGGTTCACCCAGCAGAGAAATAGCACTCCTGATGGCCATTTAACATTGGGACTGCAAGGCAGAGGGACAGAGCTCTCTCCTTTCCACCTGTACCATGGCTTTAATCTGAACTGGGGGGGGCTGTCCTGTGGGAGATCCTGATGGAGATCCATTTATGGTTCTAGTTAAGCCCAAAGTGCATGGAGCTGCACTCTCTCAGGTCCATCCCTTGTATTTGCTCCCTCTGTTATTTCTCCAGCTTGTCCAACTGTAGACATTTAGATTTTAAGCTCTTTATGGTTTGCAGTTGGCCTTTTGCTTATATATCTTCCTAATACTATGCATTAGAATAATAATATTACAAGTGAGAACCTGCAAGGACTTATGAGAGGCATCTCATTTCCCCCTCTATTTCCCTAGGGGAGTCATGCAAATTGGGTGGTATCAAGTCACCCAGTGGTTGCCTCTTGGCCTGGCCCCAATGAGTCCATTCTCAAAGGCCAAAACAGCCCTGGAAAGTGTCCTTCTCCCTCCCCTTGCCTTTTACGCATAGAATCCAAGCCTGGAATGTTGTGGTTGCCTAGCATCAGCCACTGAGGGCATCTTTAAATAGGAAATGAAAATACTCATTCAACCCGATGGCCTTGAGCAGTCTCTGAGGGCATCTGCTTCTTAAAGTTACAGGCATTCCTTTTATTATTGGGTTTTTTTAACACCCCATGGGTTTTTTTTTTTTTTTTTTAAGATTTCAGATTTTTCTGCAAACCTTGGGTATGTTTCAGGTTTGTAGAAAGATCTCTCTTGCCCGTTCACAGCTCCAGTCACCGGATTTAAGTATCCTCAGATTTGGCCAACTTTGCTATTAGAATATACAAGTGGGGACTCATGAAAAACTCATGGGAAAATTCCCCCACTGGTCACTCTGGCTTCTGACACCCCCAGCCACCTTTCTGTGCCCATTTCTCTCACTGCCACCTTGCTGCTTTGTCTATCTACCCCCACTCTTGGCATTCTACTCACTGTTGTCCCTACCTACTCCTCAACCCTCACTGTTCTCCCTAACTTACCCCTCCCTTGGCATTCTACTAACCCCCACCCTTGCTGCTCTGCCTACTTAACTGCCCCAACCTTGCTGCTTCATCTACCTACGCCCCCTTGGCACTCCATTCACCTCCCCCACCTTTGCTGCTCTTCCTACAAAACTCACCCACGCCTCTCTGCCTACCTGCCTCCACCCATGGCACTCACCCCTGCACACCCTCGCTGCTCTCCCTACCTATCCCCCCAGCCTCTCTGCTCTCCCTTCCTTCCCCAACCCTTGCAACTCATGCCCAGTAGCCTGCCCCCGCCAGTTTTCCATCTCGGCAACAGCTCCCTCACTCATCCAGCTGCTTCGCCGTCCCCATCCCTCCAATCCTCTTGGCAGCACACACACAGGTCCTGATACCTCCACCACCCTCCTCCACCAGCACAGCTCCCCGCCTCAGCTGTTGGGCCCACTGTGTACTGCCAGGCCCAGCAAGGCTCCTGTCAGCGAGCCCCAAGCAGATTCTGGCCTCCACCGCCAGGCCTGCCAAGGTTTCTTCTCCCCCCATCAATGACAGTGCCTCCACTGCCAGCTTCCTGCTTCTGCCACAGGGGCCATCCAGCAGAGGAGGCTTGTCTGCACATGCACAGACAACAATTTTGTTGTTTTGGGGAGATTCAATGTAATTTTATGGCTTTCAGATTTTTCTGCAAAGCTGGGGTTAGTCTTCCACGTTTGGAGAAGAATCTTCTTTCTGACACTGCGGGCCTGATGTGCAGATTTAGATATCCTTAGATTGGCCCACACTTGACTATTTGATATATGTGTGTGTGTGTTAATTGCCGTCAAGTGTAAGGATGTGTCACTGGCCACCAAGATTAGGTTAATTCATGCCATCGTATTCCCTATTATTATGTATGGGTGTGAAAGCTGGACAATGAAGAAAGCTGACAGGACTCCTTTGAAATGTGGTGTTGGAGGAGAGTGTTACGGATACCGTGGACTGCCAAAAAAAAAAAATCAGTGGGTTATAGATCAAATCAAGCCTGAACTGACCCTAGAAGCTAAAATGACTAATAGATGATATTATTATATAAAGTCTTCTTCTGTTGCTTGTCAGTATTAAAATGCTTTTCTCCTCTTAGAGTCTACAGGGTTTGGATTAAACGTGTTGTCCTTTGGATCAGCATTGATTTATTTTGATTGTATTTATTTAATTCTATTTATTTAAATATTTATATCCCAGTTCTCTCCCTGGAGGAACACGCAGTGGCTCACAGCGGGTGACGAAAATAATAATCCAACAAACAAGCAAAATAGCCAACTCTATCTTGGCCTGGTCCAGAGTTCCCTGCTTATCTGTTCCATATCTATCAGTTTCAAGCCACAGTCTAAGAGCCAAAGAGCCCTTTGGCTCATGGCCAAGGGCTCCCTCCTCTGGCCCACATTCAAGTTTTATAATAGTACCCGAAGTGCGGAGGGAAAAGGCAGTGGCTCATGGTTTTTTGTGTGCTGTAAATCCGCTCTTACCTTTGCACACTGACATAAAGCAAAATTAAATTGCAGTTCTGTATGAAGGAATGTATATTTATTTAATTTAAACACATTGCTATGCTGCCTTTCTGCCCAGATAGGGTCCCCAAGGCAGTGAACATTAAAAACATTAAAACATTTCAACATTTATGATATTTAAGCAGCATTTGAAATAAATTGTATAAAATAGTTAAACGTCAAAAAAAATGTATAAACACACAAACACACATAACAACACAGCCATGTAGGAGAGCCACGAACAGTTATTGGGGGTACACCAAACAGAATGAAAAAGTCTTCACCCACTGGTAGAAGAGAATGATAGAGAAAGACAGATTAATTTCCCTGGGGAGGGAGTTCTAACGTTTCGGTGCCATGACCAAGAAGGCCCTTTCTCAGGTTGCCAACCATCTAGTCCCAGACGGTAGAGGCACCTGAAGCGAGGCCTCCAAAGATGACCAGGAATGGATGTGTAGATTCATATGGGAGAAGGACATATATGATATCCAAGATCCTTTCTGGGTACTTGAGCATTAGGGGAAAGCCAGGCGCATAGGCTGCATGTAGTCTGTAATCCTAGCAGCGGTACAGTTTTAGGCTTTGGACTAAACGATTTATCAGGCTCCTCTTTTTGAAGTAATGTGTATTTCCTATGTGAAGCTGCAGTCTGCTTCCTTTCCTGAACCCTTGAGCGATGGCCTTCGACTTATGCCCCAAGGTCTGGCCCCAACAGTACCATTGAATCCTAGGGTTCCCTTTCATAACATATTAAGAAGCAGAGCTTCCCAATAAACATGAACATCCCCACATCAGACCATTCAGACCATGGTGGTCAGATATAAAGCAAAGGAGACAAAACAAGAAAATTACATATGAGATGGATGCCAGTCTCCAAAAAATTAGATGCTTGAATATTGTGTGTGTGTAAAGTGCCTTCAAGTCGCAGCCGACTTATGGCGACCCCTTTTTTGGGGGGGTTTCATGGCAAGAGACTAACAGAGGTGGTTTGGGGTTTTTTTTCATGACAAGAGACTAACAGAGGTGGTTTGCCAGTGCCTTCCTCTGCACAGCAACCCTGGACTTCCTTGGAGGTCTCCCATCCAAATACTAACCAGGGCTGACCCTGCTTAGCCTCTGAGATCTGACGAGATCAGGCTAGCCTGGGCCATCCAGGTCAGTGGCAGTTTTCAGTGGCTTGAGTATTAAGTTTCTACAAATAAATTTACTACTTGTAACATCCTGATACACAAGGCAGAGTTGATTCCAAAATAAGTTGGCTCGTCAAGGTGTCATGATAAGAAAAATAATTTCATCTTGCCATCCATTACTAACTCAGTGAACCATGCTGATGGATGCAAACCCTTGCCTTAAGGAAATGCAGATGTGTAGTTTTATTGCTTTCTTTGGTGCACCACCAAAAAAGGAAAACTGAACATGGCTTTGGTGAAGCAGGGTTTTCCCCCAGTCCTGTGTTAAGGATGTTGCCTGGTTTCAGCTTGATAGTATTTTCTTTGCAAAATTCCTCTGGCAGCTCCGTCGTGCTGCATGTGTTCAACATATGTCAGGCTGTAGAGTTCGTCCTCCTCCTGTCAACAGTCAGCTCTGAATGGCCTTACAGCTGATAGTTTTCAGTGGCTGACTGTATGTCAGAAAGTGCTGCCTCAAAACTGTGTATCCTCCTTTACCTTCAGCAACTTCATGATTCTTCATTTACAGCTGAATAAGCGGAATCATACCTTCTGGTTGATTCTAAAACATTTCTTAAAGTTGTAACTTCCTGTCTTAAAAATTATTTAATGATTTTAACCCATCCACTACATTTAACCTCCAGGATCTTCTACAATTTGTCTTTTCCTACCTGTCACCTTTTGTGTAGGAAGGCCTTGATCGTTCTGTTATCTTCTTTTTCCCAGATGCCATCGGGAATATGAATCCTCTTATAGAAATAGAATCATAGAGTTGGAGGGGGCCGTACAAGCCATCTAGTCCAACCCCCTGCTTAATGCAGGATCAGCCTAGAGCATCCCTGACAAGTGCTTGTCCAGCCTCTGCTTAAAGACTGCCAGTGAGGGGTTGCTCACCACCAACAATACTTACTGTAAAAAAGTTTTTTTCCTAATATCCAGCCGGTACCTTTCCGCCTGCAATTTAAACCCATTATTGCGAGTCCTATCCTCTACTGCCGACAGGAACAGCTCCCTGCCATCCTTTAAGTGACAACCCTTAAAATACGTAAATGGTTGAGCATTTAAACCACAAGTAAAATAATGCCTCTTCCTTTCTCGCCCGCTGCTTCATTGAATTATCTTACCTGGTGATACTAGTGGTTTAACTGGGTACCAAACTCTTAGAGATCCGTTGCCTTACCTTAAGTATTTCTCTCAGTCAGTATATAGGTAACTTGACCATTGTCCTTCCTCTACAAAAGGGGGCATTTTTTTCATTGCTTTCTTGCCTTAATTTCTCTAGGAACAACGAATGAACCACCAGTTTTACCCACTTCAGAATCTAAATTAGTTGTAATGGAAGAAAAGTGTAAGTACCTCCCCCCCCCATTCTTTCTCTTTTCAAAGATATTTAATTTGTTTTTATAGTACATCTCACTTCAGTACTTTATTACCTCTTGATATAGGCATTCTCATCAGTAGAACTTCAAAGAAAAGTTCATTAGTTAAGCTTCCACAAAGGAGTATTTGTGTTTTTGGTGTTCAGGCTGCCCAGAATCAGGAAACTTTATCTGAGAGAATAAGTCCTTTAAGGATGCTGTTGCTGCCACATAAATTGTAGCATTCAGACTGCTTGGGCAAGAGGAGTCCTATTGGTGTTTATGGAACTCCTCCAAAAGAAATGGTGTGTGAGCTTTCGGTTCTCTTTCACCATATGTGTTTATGGAATTGAGACCTTTTCATTCCATACATTTTTAAAAAATCCCTATCAAAGCATATGCAAGCTGGGCTAACGTAATTGTATCAAGAAGTGAAAATTGAAGGATCCCATATACAGCATGAAAAGATACAAGCCTGTTGTTACAACACTCCAGTATATATTTATATTGTACTGTGTACAGTTCTGGTCACCACACCTAAAAAAGGATATTGTAGACTTTGAGAAGGTGCCGAAAAGAGCAACCAGAATGATCGGGGGACTAGAGCAACTGCCCTATGAGGAGCGGTTAAAATACTTAGGGCTGTTTAGCTTGGAAAGAAGGCTGTTAAGGGTAGACAAGATAGAGGTCTATAAAATTATGCATGGTCATCTGCTGAAGCCGCAGAGTGAGAGATTCAAAACAGATAAAAGGAAGTATTTCTTCACACAACACATACTTAAATTGTGGAACTCCCTGCCCCAGGATGTGGTGATGGCTGCCAACTTGGAAGGCTTTAAGAGGGGAGTGGACATGTTCATGGAGCAGAGGGCTATTAATGGCTACTAGTCAAAATGGATACTAGTCATGATGCATACCTGTTCTCTCCAGGATCAGAGGAGCACGCTTATTATATTAGGTGCTCTGGAACACAGGCAGGATAATGTTGCTGCAGTTGTCTTGTTTGTGGGCTTCCTAGAGGTACCTGGTTGGCCACTGTGTGAACAGGCTGATGGACTTGATGGGCCTTGGTCACCATGGCCTTTCTTATGTTCTTATGATATTTTAGTGCCTTTCAAAAAAAAGAAAATAAAAATAAATCACTCATCTTGGGGGAGGGGGAGGAGAGGAGTAGTTTGACCATGACAAAGTGAGTTAGAGGTAGGTGGGACAATGAAAACCAATGAAAACATTATACTTGAGAAAAAAGCCAACTCAGAATCAGCTTTCAGAAAAACATTGATGTAAAAGTGGGTCTCCAAAGAACCAAAAAAAAACCTGGGAGGGAAAAGGGTAACAAAAAACTCTAAGCGAAAACTAAAGGCACAAAAATGCCTGCAGAAATCGGGATAAACCAAAGCAGTATGGGGCCATAATTAATGAAAAAACCCATGCAGAAAACCACTAGGGCTAAACCCAGCATGGAAAAGATCTAAACAGTTTGCCTCGTCCAGAAAAGCTTGGAGTTGTCTGGCCACCATTCGCTCAGTCACCGTGCTCAAGAAGGGAACGTTTGAGACTGTCGATAATTATTGAGATCTCCTGGGTCCAGGGTAGGCTTCTTTGGAAGTGGACTCACCACAGCCTCTCTTAAGGAAGCACTCCCAGCAGTTTTAAGTAATCATGAAGGGCAGGGGTCACACAATCAGGTGGTAGGCCTCAAACTTCCAATGATCTTCTCAACGTCCCCAGACTGATCTGAAAAGTATCCCAAACTATTGGACACATTGGCACCCTGGCACCATCTGACCCTGTCACTGCTAACATGGAATCCAAGTTGGAATGGATGCGGGAGATTTTATCTGCAAAATGCTGAGCAGAACAGTCACAGAAGGCCACTGAGCAGTCCACCTTCTTCTGCAAGCCAGATCCCAACAGGCCTCTGACCAACTAGAAGGGATCCATTGACGTAAAGTGTGCACATGCAGCGGTGGCAGAAAAGTGTTGTTTCTTTGTAGCCATCCTTGCCATGGAGTATGCTTCAAAACAAGCTTTTGCCCATGCCTTATCAGATTCATCCTTTCTCCACTGGCTCTCTAGCCATCTCCTCTATCTTTAAATTGCCCGCAGCCCCTCAGTAAACCAAGGGGCTAGCTGGGCTCTAACAGCTGAGAGCGGTTTACTAGGAGTGATTGTGTCAACCTCCCTGGTCATTTCCTCATTCCAGAGGTCAGCCAGGGCATCAATAGGAACACCAACCATATGAACAGGAAAATCCCCTAGAACCATCTAAGAGCTTTTCAGATTCATCTGGCACCAGGGGTGGATCATTCTAATAGATTTCCCACCCCTGCAGAGTCTTGGTATGCTGAGAATGACATCACATACCTTTGAGTGCATCTTGCCAGGTGAATCTTCCAGACAGGGATTGCATCCACCCCATCCACACAAGTACATTGTTTTTGTCAAGTCTGAAATGAGGGTTGCCACCTCTGAAACAAAGAAATGCATGCCTTAGTGTTGCCACTTTCCAACCAAGAGATGGTGTTTATTCACATGCATTTCTTGTAATAAGAAAGTTACATGACGATTATGTAGGTGTGCAGTCAGACATTATTACACTTAAAATAGGAAAAATATGTGTGTAGTGTTACAGAGCATAATAAATGTCTAGTATGGCTTTCTGAGGCTATCATACTTTGGTCACATTATGAGAAGACAAGAGTTACTGGAAAAGAGAATAATGCTAGGAAAAGTTGAAGACAGCAGGAAAAGGGGAGGATCCAACAAGAGATGGATTGACTCTATAAAGGAAGCCAGGGCCCTCAGTTTGCAAGACCTGAGCAAGGCTGTTAACGATAGGATGTTTTGGAGGACATTGATTCATAGGGTCTCAATAAGTCGGAAGCGACGTGACAGCACTTAACTCTCACAGATGGCTTTATAACTTCTACTAATTCCATGTGTACTTATTGTACACATTGTTAAGAGAAAAGATATGTTTGCTTTGAAAAGCTGCAAAATGCAAGCCAGCACTTAGACAGGGAATGGCCTTGGTGCAGCTGTGCCACAGCTCATGTGCCAACACAGCCCCAGAGGGCAGCAAGTTCCTCAAGACTACCTCCCAATAATTTGGCTTTGCCATTAGGACACAGCAGGCGGATCCGTGGGGCCATTGCATAGATGTATGGGAAGGTATGGGCAGGGACCTCATGCTTGTTCTGCATTTAGGTTGCTGGATTGGGCTAGGTGTGCGTGGCTGCTCTTAGTCACTGCATCCCACCTAGTGTGGACCAGACTGTTACCTATGTTACCTACTCACGCAGTACAGTGCAATTGTACTTGGTATGTATTTTCAGATTTTTAGTCTAGGCCTGGAGACCCCAGCCTTTTTGAGCCTCCAGGCCCCTTTGGAATTCAGACACTGAGTGATGGGTGCAGACAAAAAATGACTGCCACAGGAGGCGGAGCCTACCACAAAAGGTCAGGGAGTGAAATGGCTAACTCTAGTAGTAACTCTTCAATGCTCAGGCAGAAGCTCTGCTTCAGGATGCCTTTTAAAATTAACAGGTTGTTTAAATATATTTTCTTGCATACACACAGCTTATCTTCAGTCATGCAGTGCAAATCCTTGTACTATGTTGACAGCAGCTGCCAAAGCTACTATGTACTATGTTGACAGCAGCTGCACAGTCAGATCTTCTATGGTCAATAAGCCCTGTTAGCCCTGTTAGACAAAAGCCCCTCCTGGCCCAACCCATTTCCTAAAAACTCTTGGCCGACACCAGGAAAGGTGTCAGCAGGTGCTGTGGTACCCACAGGCACCATGTTGGAGACACCTGGTCTAGGATATGGTTTGAAGACAAATGGTGCAGTGATGTCGCTGAAGCTCATATCGGTCTAGATGGATCAGCTAGAAGCCAGATGTATGTTACCTGAAGTCCCCAGCAGAAAGATGGGCTCAGCAGAAAGATGAGCTCAGACTCAGGGAACCTTCCAGTCTTGGGCTGAGTTGTTTTAGGGTGCTTTTATGAATGGAATGGGCCTTGGAGAGTCAGTGTGGTGTAATGGTTAAGAGCAGTGGTTTGGAGCGGTGGACTCAGAACTGGAGAACTGGGTTTGATTCCCCACTCCTCCACATGAGCGGTGGAGGCTAATCTGGTGAACTGGATTTGTTTCCCCACTCCTACACATGAAGCCAGCTGGGTGATCTTGCGCTAGTCACAGTTCTCTTAGAGCTCTCTCAGCCCTACCTACTTCACAGGGTGTCTGTTGTGGGGAGGGGAAGGGAAGGTGATTGTATGCTGGTCTGAGTCTCCCTTAAGTGGTAGAGAAAGTCAGCATATAAAAACCAACTCTTCCTCTTCCTCTTCTTCTTCTCCATTTGGCTTGGTTCAGCTGCTTTTTCCTGAGGCTCAACAGCTTTGTCGAGTTGTTCACTTCCTCGTGCTGGGAGCTTCATTAATTCTAGCAGGCTCAGGGGCTCTGCAGCACTTCCGTATCTGATCTTATGAATCGGACGTTCTACTGACTATCACCTACTGAATTCTTCTTTGATAGCAACTTCAATGAAGTCTGCTACAGAAAAGAGCACAGCATGAAGGAAAGCCAGACTTCAAAAAATTGCGCAAAATGTCAGGACTGCTTAGTTTTGGTTCCATAAAGGGCTACAAGAGCGCTTATGCTTTTGAGGTATGGCAGGCAAGTACAGCACCTAGTTTCTGAAACTTGAGGAACACTAAAATGGCACAGGTATTGGGGTGGGACTTGGGTTAGTTGTCGCAAGAGATATGATAACCACATACACCTCTGTCTACACAGTATTCCATACCGTAATGACACGCTTAGGGCATGGGGGTGAAAGACACATTTTCCCACATAGCAAAATACTGTGGATTGAATGCAGGGAAATGCTGTTTCTTTGCAACAGGTGGGCTACCCCAAGGAAAGACAGCTGGATTGCATGCCACGGCCAGGTACTCTGTATAGTTTTTGCAGGGGGAAATACCTGGAATAGGCCTTGGAAAGTCAGCTGTTTTCCTTGCCGGGTCTTGAGCTCTGAACACCCATTGCACACTCTTCTCCTTATTTGTGAGGTCAAAAAACTTTGTGCTATTCTGAGATTCTCAGGATTCTTACTGTTGTGCATTCAGAGATATAGGATGTTTTCAGAGCTCATCGGAGAATCCCTGAAACCATGTATGTGCTCCAGTTTAATCCTTAGTAGTAATGTTTCTTTCCTGTTTATGAAAGCAGACTGTGATTCAAATCCTACCCACACACCTAGCCCGCTTATACACACTAAGAACATGTATGCATGGGGGTGGGTAAAGTAACTGGAAAGCTCTACCCTTTTTACTGCCCTGACCTGGATGTCCCAGGCTAGCCCAATCTCATCAGATCTCAGAAGCTAAGCAGGGTCAGCCCAGGTTAGTATTTGGATGGGAGACCACCAAGGAATACCAGGGTTGCTATGCAGAGGAAGGCAATGGCAAACCACCTCTGTTAGTCTCTTGCCTTGAAAACCCCATAAAGGGTAGCTATAAGTCAGCTTTGACTTGATAGTACCTTACACACACACACACACACACACACACACACACACACACACACTTTGTACTTGCTCAGAGGCAGCCTTACCAAGGCACCGGTTACATGATAGGCTGGGTTTTATAACTTGTAGTGGTGTTGGCACAAAAAGAAACACACTTTACGTGCAGGCAATCACACAACATGCATGTGAGAACACGCAGACCCAGGGTGGGTTTGTGACACTCACTACGCTGCTGGTACCTTGCAGATGAAAACCCTTTTGACTGTGGATACTGGATAGCTTTTCGGACTGAGAAGTTTGGCTGATTCTGTGGGGACAACATTCTGGTTCTGCTTGTGTTTTCCTTTAATTGGAGTTCTTTGGCCATGGGGAACCATAGAGACACAGACGATATCCCATAACTTTCGTAACACACTGCCAGTGCCAACATAATACAACCATTTCAGTCCCAGGGCCTCTGTGGCCTTTGTCAGCAGCTGCTGTGCTTTCAGAGTAGACACTCAGGAGATGCATGACAAAGGAAGTGAAGAAACATTAGGGACGCCCGATCGAAAATCTTCCCCAAAAAAGCAACTGCTGTTGCTTCTCTCAGGCTGCTGGTGAAGGACTGCACGCCCCCCCAGAGGTCAATGGTTTTTTAAGAAACCGCTGGATAGCCTTGACTAGCTGGATCTTGTCAGAGCTTGGAAGCTAAGCAGGGTTAATACTTGGATGGGAGACTAGCCAAGGAAGACAAGGGTTGCTGTGTAGAGGAAGGCAATGGCAAACCACTTCTGCTCATCTCTTGCCTTGAAAAGCATATGGTCCTGGGGTTGCCATGAGTTGGTTGCAAATTGACGACACACAATCATTTTCGTGAATGTGGAGTTGCTTGCACATATAGTGACCAAACCAAGCGTGCCCTGTGAGTTCTATGGTCCAAGTCAGTGGTTTCAGGCCACTTCCCCCTTGGTTCCACAAACGCAACCCCAGCGCCCCCTACCCTATTCTATAAAAAGCATTATTCAAAATAGGGGTTTGCCTGACTCACTAAAGAAGATAATAACAATAAAATTTCAAATCGGTAACAATTAATTGCACATCTATTCAGAATCAAATTAAAACTTTTTAGTTGAAATTTATTCATCAAAACTGCTGAATTTGATCCAGTGGTACCAGCTCTTCAAAGTCTGGAAAAAAATTCTGATAGTTTGCTACCAAATTTGCCAGCATGGTGCCATAGCTTGATCTATTGTAAATTAGTGAACAACATAGTTGAAGGGGCCCACCTCTAGCAACCCCCCTGCTGCCCTTTTGCCTCTTAGTGCCCCCCTAGGTAATCCCATCGCCCCCCAGGGGTTGGTACTGCCCTCTTTGGGAACCACTGGTCTAAGTCCCATTCATTTTTAAACTCAATTTTCAGGCATGCCGTGTGGGCTGGGGTCACATGGAGGGGGTGTCAGCGGTGGTGGAGGTTGAAAACTGTCCTCCCTGCAGTCCCAGTCTGAACCTGGCCACCTCACACCTGAAAATTAAGTTTCCCTTTTTCCTTCCAAGCTCCCATGACGCACAGGTCTTGAGCAGTTTTAAAAATCACTGGGAGTTCTGCACACAACTAGATGTGTCTAGTTTGACCCGTACAGATTGAGCGATTGGCTC
Organism: Euleptes europaea; assembly: GCF_029931775.1. Taxonomy (NCBI): domain Eukaryota; kingdom Metazoa; phylum Chordata; class Lepidosauria; order Squamata; family Sphaerodactylidae; genus Euleptes; species Euleptes europaea. The sequence goes on from NC_079328.1 coordinate 11,808,776, forward strand.
TTTCCAGTGGTTTCACTCTCACAGCTGTTTTGCCTAAGAAGGAGGCGAATTGCTAAATAATCATTACAACCCAATGTCCTGTTTTTTCCCCCCCACAGTAAGTACAACTCTGTCCTCTGGGCCTGGACATACCAGACAATGCAACGAAACGGTCAAGTCTTATTGTGTCAATGGTGGAGTGTGCTACTACATCGAAGGCATCAATCAGCTGTCCTGCAGGTAAGCAGACAGGTTTCTTTCCTCCAGAGTTCTTGGAGTCCGGCAGGGTGGCTGCTGTGTGCCATATGGGGAGGGGGAGAGACGCTGGCTTTGATGGCTCCTTGGCGCTGGTGCTGGCTGAGAAGTGGAACGGGCTGAGCTGGAGGCTAGCTGCGGTGGCAGGCTTCCCATTTCCATTCTCCGCTGCTTCTGCATCAACCTTCTTCTGCATCAAAGCGCTTCTTGGTTTATATTGGGATACTTATAAGCAGTCTCTCTGTCCCTCCCTCTTCCAGCTGCAAAGAAGGTCGACCCATTCCCTCTTTTTCCACAGCCTAGTTTCAGTTAGAACTGTTGCCGTCATCCTTCGAAGAGGAAAAGGCCTGGATGTTAATATCTAGATGTCTTGTGTCAGGCCAGAAGTGCCACTGGCAAAAGGGATGGGCTTCTTAATCTTTGCATTCATAGCAGACAATAACCTGGGTGGTCAATGAGTAAATGGAGTTTGCTTTGATAGGTAAGGAGAGTGAAAATCAAGAGAATCAGATACAGATAGTATGTTCTCAATGGATGCGCACACAACCTTCGAATCCACCCAACAGCATCTGTGCAGCCTGCATGAACAGCGGAGGCCACTGGCGGGGTGGGACCTGCTTAGGGTTGCCAGCTCCAGGTTGGGAAATACCTGGAGATTTTGGGGGCGGAGCCTGAGGAGGGAGAGTTTGGAGAGGGGAGGGACTTCAGTGCCATAGAGTCCAATTGCCAAAGCAGCCATTTTCTCCAGGTGAACTGATCTCTGTCGGCTGGAGATCAGTTGTAATAGTGCAAGATCTCCAGCCACCACCTGGAGGTTTGAATGTGAAGGTTGTGTGTAGTTGTGGCCGTTTGCGTCCGTTGTGAACATACTGTCTGTCCCCCGAAAAGGATCCAGTGAGCTCCTGCCCCCTCCTGTCCTGTAAAAAGAAGTGTGATGTGCAGACATCAGCAGGTGAAACTTTTCGTAGTGTTGCCCCTCAACATGATCGCCTGCTGGTTGCTGCGGAACACTCTGCTGTTCAAGGGACCTCTGGTGGGGCTGGTGCACGTGTTGTCAACTTGATATTTATGGCAGACATTTAATTATCTGGATTTTGCAAGAGATTACAAATTCCAATTTTAGGTTTGCTTATCATTTTTGAGTAGCAGGATAGCTATCCCTGAGGCAGACACTCAATATGTGTGTGCATGAAGGGGGGTGGTTAAGGTGTGTTTGGTACATTTGAAAGTTAACAGATAAGGAAATAATGTTAGAGCAGGAGTCCCAATGTGGCACCTGCCAACATCTTTCCCGGGACTCACCAAGTGTTTTTAGAAAGTGGGTAGGGCCAGGTGGGGCTGTTGCCTAACAGGGCCCTGCTTTGGCGATTGGAGATCTGTTGGCTGAGCAGATTTTTTAAAATGTTGTTTCAGAGGCAGCTGTCACCACAGTGTTGGTGCTTATTCTGTTTTTCACTTCTCCCTCTCTTTTAAAATTATCCCTCTTCTCTTCTGCACTTGGGCTTCCTCTGTGTAGATATGTGTGCATGGCTCTGCCTCCCGCAGCAGCCATTTTGTGATTGGCTCCACCTCCCATGGCAGCCATAAGGTTGGGAAACCCTGTGGTAGAGTGATGACGAAGTATCTTCTCATTCCAGTGTCATAGTTATAATATAGCGTTTTGGGGTATAAAACTTTAAAACATTTCTAGAAGGAAACTTTTTGTGGCACTAAAAAAGTAGTGAATATAGAGTTTAAAACTATGAGGGGGGAAATTAGCGCATCACCAAATCAGGCAGCATACCGTGGAGACAATGTTTTATTATTTATTCATATATTTAAAACATTTGCTGCCTTTCTCCCTTACAGAGCTCAAGGTCACTTACAATTTAGATAAGATACATAGAATAAAATACATTAAAACATAAGCACCAAAATTTAAAATCACAATTCAGGACTGCTAGTAAACCTAACCAAAGGTGGTGCTAAGTAAGCTTGTCTTCAACTGCCTCCTAAGGATTCAAAGTGAGGGGGCCAGGTGTACGCCCCCAGGGAGGTTTCCCCATAAATGTGGGGCTCCGTGCCATGTTCAATCTGCCTCGCTCAGAGTTTTCTGCTAGCAGCACTCTTGCCGTTGTCCCTCAGGTTTCATCACCATCAGCCCTCCAGTGAACCAGGGAGACTGCTTGGCTCTGTCCAGGGGCCAAGGGCGCTTAGTTGTGTCAACAACCAAGGGGCAGTTGTGTCAACAGCCTGGGCCATTTCCCTATTCCAGAGAGTGGCAAGGGCCTCGACAGAACCGTCAGCAGTCAAGGTGGGAAAATCCCTAAGTGCGGTTAGGAAACCATCAGGATTTATCACGTTGAGTCGAAGATGACTCCTGCGAGTTTATTGTTATCCAAGGGGGTAAAGATCCCTCTGCCCAGATAAAATGGGTAATATAATTAAATCAGAGCCGCTATGGCCAAACCAAAAATATGAATAATAAAAAATAATAATTAATCAGTGTTGCAATGCCGCATGTGTGTTTGACTCGTATATTTAAACTTCTTCAATATCTCAGATACAACAATACGAAACACCTAAATAAGCACACCCAGCTATGACAGAGGACAACAAAACTAGAACCAATACAATAAGCATAACAATCATGTGAAATATATAAGATGAATTCCCAATTGTACCAAATGTCCAAACCGTATTAACAACGCAATTAGCAGGCGAAAACAGGAATCCGGTATCTTCCCACTTTCGTGATCTTCTTCAGTCGCCAATCAGTTAATGGTATTAATAATGTTACAACTATTGGGGTGCCGAAGGCATATCCCCTCAAGTCCAGTATCCGTTGTCCGTGGGGTTGTCACAAGGACTAAGAGTGCCGAAAGGCGTTCTTCCTTGTAGACGCTGTATAAGCATGTCCATTATACTTCAACTCCATAACCGCCATCTGGTGGATATAACTATGCAGCAATTCACTGGGGGTGCCGCTGGCATTCTCCCTTACAACGCCTTGTAGGCTGACAATCTGCGATCCTTATTGTTGTATTTGGGATATTGAAATAGTTTAAATATACGAGTCAAACACACATGTGGCATTGCAACATTGATTAATTAATTATTATTTGTTATTATTCATATTTTTGGTTTGGCCATAGCGGCTGTGATTTCATTATATTATCCACTAAAACAGCACCAGTTCTTCTTTTTTGTACCCAGATAAAATGGGTATCCAAGAGACCTTACTGTCCCAAAGGCATATGAGCTAGGTCAGTGATCTAACACAGCCATCCTTTTCCGTCCCATGCCTGAGGTTTATAGCTCTTGCCCATTAAGGTAGGCCGCAATTGCTTTATTGATATTAAAACTGATATTAAAACCAGATGTCGGGAAGACATAAGGCCCTACTTCCCAGTATCTGTATCAGGTCAGGAAAATGATATGGAGGGAGGCATAAGCCCCCCTATCCCCTTGCACTCTGTACCTAGTCCAGATCAGACCCTTCAAGTGCCTGAGAATTAAATTTCAGAAATCACTGGGAGCTCTGTATATGGAATTCCCAGCTCATCTCTGGTGTGATGGAATCCAGAAACATTGTAATGTGTAGTTCAGCCCTTCAGCTACTGTCCTAAGAACCCACCTCCTCCAGGACATGTTATTGCAAAGACGGTTTCTATCAGTAATTGAGTCCCATTTCAGACAGGAAACTGTAATTGACTTACCCTTCCTTCTGTAGTGGAAGAGGAGGGATACAAGAACTTACCCCAGAATGGAAACTTTCATGTAATTCCGTTGGAAGAGGTAAAAAAAAAAATGTGGGATATAATGAAAAGGAAAGGGAACAGGAAATGCAAATCCTGCAGCTTATTTTGACAGCGAGTTCTGATAGTGGGAGAAGGAGGAAAACATTACCACTGTCCACTTTTTAACGTCACTTATGATGTTATAACTCCCTAGCGGATTTCCCTCCTTTTATTTATCTTTTCTCTATATGAAGAATGCTGACATACTTTTGCCTTTCATGACAGGAAGATACTTTATCCCTTCATGATTTTAGTAATGCTTTTCTGCACCTTTTCAAGCTTTACCTTATTGTTTTTGAGATGTGATGACCGCCTGCAGCTCTGTAGATGAAGGCACCGTTCTGATTTCCAGTTTGTCCATTCAGCCTAGAGCTTACTCTGGTGTCACATGTGGTTGACTTAGTCTTTCTGATGCAGAAGTTCTGTTCTAGAGGCTGCCCCTGTAGTCGGTCTAGGGGAGAGCTCCCAGAGACATGGTAGGGATCATTCTTGGACAGGGAAAGCTCTTCTTTTCTGAATGCTCAGCAGCTGGTGCTGCTGCCATAAGATCATAAGACCAAGTCCCATCAAGTCCAGCATTCTGTTCACTCAGTGGCCAACCAGGGGGCCTCTAGAGAGCCCACAAACAAGATGACTGCAGCAGCATTCTCCTGCCTGCGCTCCTCAGCACCTAATATAATAGGTCTGCTCCTCTGGTCCTGGAGAAAATAGGTATGCACCATGACTAGTATCCATTTTTGATAATTATCAGGCAAGCGAAGAGCTGGGGTCATTGGAAGGAGCGTAAGCTACAACTGGAAAGTTAAGATGAGATACTGCAGATTTGAAGGGGGAGGGGGTCATTTTGGTTTGAATCTCACCATTACTCTGCTTAGTGAAATTTGAAGCCTTACTCCAATGGAAGAGGGTCTTGTTCAGCGGGCAGAAGAGGAAGGCTTCAAACCAGCATGGTGTAGTGGCTAGGAGCAGTAGATTCTAATCTGGTGAACTGGGTTGGTTTCCCCACTCCTCCACATGAAGCCAGCTGGGTGACCTTGGGCTAGTCACAGTTCTCTTAGAGCTCTCTCAGCCTCACCTACGTCACAAGGTATCTGTTGTGGGGAGAGGAAGAGAAGGCGATTGTAAGCTGTTTTGATTCCTCTTAAAGGTAGAGAAAGTCGACATATAAAAACCAACTCTTCTCCTTCTCCTTCTTTCCAGAGTAGAGCAGGGAGATGCAAGCCACTGGTGTTATGGCTGGTGTACATCTGTAACAACTCTGCCCTTTCATGCACAAAGAAGAGGTTCCAGGGAATTGTGCTGATTAAGAGAGCGTCCTTCCTGTAGAGTTTAAGCAGAACTCCAGGAAGGAGCTGGAAATCGTGCTTTTCAGCTGTTCCAGCATCAGTGTACAAATATAAGCAGCTGCCCTAAGACCACCCCTTGATTTGTATCCTTGACCACATGACTAATTGGTGGCAGACACTGGCCAAAGGAGAATTCCTGGGTAAAGAAGAGCTCTGGTCTTGCCTATGCATCAAGTGAGAACAAATGATGGTGTACAGGGTAGTGAATGTCCTTGGATAGAGGGAATGTTGGCAGGAGAACTCCAAATTCACTGCAAGCCCCAGGAAGCAAGACATGCAAAATAGTCAGTTACGTATGTAAGTAATGCTGGGTGGTTTGTGGTGAGGATTCTTGGAGTTAAGGAGCATTCAGCTGTCCAGAATGGTCTTCCAGAGCTACATGAATGCATTTCACATCCGTTCTTTCTCTTTACCACCCACATCATCCCCAAACATTTTAGTGACTTCCATGAATATTTAAAGTTTTTTTTAAATAATTGAAAGAGGGGGACCTTTAGGTGAAGATACAAAGCTTCTTGGTGACCAGGGGATAGGGTTGCCAACTCCAGATTGGAAAATTCCTGGAAATGTGGGGTCAGTGCCTGGGGAGGATGCTCAAAGGGGATGTGATGTCATAGAATCTATCCTCCAAAGCTGTGATTTCAGGAGAACTCCAGGCCCCACCTGGTTGTCAACCCTAGAAGGGGAAGGGGTGACCTTCCAACAGCCCCTCTGATAGGGATCTGGCTATCTTTGCCTTGCCTCTGCAGCCACAGGGATGTTCACCAACCATCACAGCGAAGGAAGGAAGGAAGGAAGGAAGGAAGGAAGGAAGGAAGGAAGGAAGGAAGGAAGGAAGGAAGGAAGGAAGGAAGGAAGGAAGGAGCTTACAATAGTCTTTGGTAGACTGACCTGGCCCTTGATGAAGTTTTTGCTTGGAGGATGGAGCAAGCTTTTAATCATGCTGTGTAGCTGAAATGGTGGGTTTTCTTATACTTAATATAGTTGTATTGCTTCTTGCACCCCCACAAGGAAGTCCCATCAGACATGTTTTTTAGCACAGGATTTCCCTGTACATCCTAGCCTAGGGTGTCCTCCAAGGCATCCCACATTAGGACTCTACTGGAAGTACTCACTGTTTCTCAGGAACGTTTGTGGCAGACTATAAAGGGGAAAAGCCTGCATTCCTCTTTTGGTGGGTTTCAGCAATGCCTGTGGAAATATTCCTTGACACTGCCCCCCCCCTCCCTCTCTCTCTCTCTCTCACTCACTCACTCACTCACTCTCTTTTTGTCTCTCTCTCCCATTAACCTTGTTTGCCCTGATTGACATCATCACATAGTCAAATGGGATTGGCTGTGTACTCTAGTGATATAATTCCATTCACTGAGTGATCCCTGATTAATAGGGATGCCAACCTCCAGGTACTAGCTGGAGATCTCCTGCTATTACAACTGATCTCCAGTCGATAGAGATCAGTTCCTCTGGAGAAAATGGCCGCTTTGGCAATTGGGCTGTATGTCATTGAAGTCCCTTCCCTCTCCTAACCCTCCCTCCTCAGACTGTGCCCCAAAAACCTCCCGCTGGTGGTGAAGAGGGACCTGGCAACCCTGCTGATTAACTAGGACCACCCATGTGACTAACCCCAGAAATATTCCCTCCCTCCCAGCTGATTTTTCCTCTGGTGATGCTTAATGCCGCCCCTTTCCCAACATGAACCCAGAATGTCTGGGATCTCCAATATGACTAATCAAGGAAAGGAATAGAAGCAGTATCATGAGGGAAATATGTCAAAGCGGCAACAGGTGGTAGAAACGTGGGGACAGAACAGGATTAAAGAAGCCAATATTTTCAGTATCATAATATTTGGGGGGTTTCTATTCCCTCTTGCCCCAAGAAATCTCCACCAAAATGGGAGGATATTTCATGCACCCATAGCTCTAAATCTTTACTTTCCGCCGAAATGGCCAAAATGCCCGCAAGTGCCCTGGTTCTTTTAGCTGGTGAGGCTTCTTATGGGAATCTGTGGGACTCCTGGTAAATATTTCCTTGTTTGATAGCACATCAGCTGCTCGATGCTATCTTGACGCTACCTGACCATTCGCAGTAATCATTCAGCGGCTCCATGCAATGTGCGAAACAGAAGTTGCCCTTGTTGGCAGAGGTTGAAAGCCAACGTGCTGCCTGAGAAAGAGGGTATGCCATGGAAGTGCCATGAGTTTGATGATGATGATGATGATGTCTGAGAGAGGAAGTGCAACTGCACATGTCTGGCTGTCACTGCTGCTGCTGCTTTGCGGCAGAGACCACTTTGGGATAGACCTGGGTGCTTGCTTGCTTGCCTCCTGCTATAAACAAACAGCAACTCAAGAACACCACAAGTCTCCATCCCTCTCCTCCCCAAAAGAAGCTAACTGTATAAATGTCTAACTTCCTGCTGCTTGTGGGAAATGAGTTGTGTGAAACAACGCAAAATGCAGCTCTTGAGTGTATCTTGGATCCCTCCTGTGTGCGCCTTCCAAACAGACCTGCAAAAAGGGGCAAAGCGTGGCTCTTCTTACTACTATATCCCATCCCTTCCAGTATCTATTTTTTGGTTCTAGTTGTTTCACTTGCTTTTAAAAAAAAAAGTTTATTTTTTAAAAATAAAATAAGCAGAACAATAAAGAAAAGAAAAGAGAAATTACCAGCCATATAACAAACACAGTTACAATTAAATCTGTCACACCAAACAAAAAAGGAAATGAAAGAATAGACCAAATGCGATAAAATGAACAATATGTAACAAAAGGTGATAGCAGGTATGTGTAATATATAACAAGTTAGTAATAACTGTTTAGCAATCATCATCCTAATATTTTTAGCATAAATCATGAAATACTTTGTTTGGTACTTGGTAAACACTATAGTACTATTTTATCTGGCATATTAGCCTCAAATAAAATTTATTTATATTTATTTATATTCACTATAGTACTATTAAAGCGAATTATAAAGTAACATATGTAAGCTAAATAAAAATACATAGTGTTAATTATTGTTTTATATTTCTAGTAATATTTCCCAAACATTGAAAATTGAGTGTGTCCCCCCCATTTTTGGCACACAAGCAGTATAACATTTCAAGAAGATTTTTCATAATTTGCAAACATCATTTCAACACTCTGTTTTTGGTTCTAATTGCTTCACTTGCTCTCTGAGGCCCACAACTGGGAGAGGGCTCAGTTCTCACCATGTGTCTCTGAGATCGGCAGTGGATGGCTTCATACAGAGTAGCCGCACTGTTGCAGGGGATGTAGGGAGGGGTGTGGTGTCTATGGGAATTCACTACTTGATCTACTCTTACCCTGGCATGTCCCTTGTAGTAGTTCTGCGTGCTACCTTTTGCTTTTGGAGAGCCAGCGGGGTGTAGTGGTTGAGAGCAGTGGTTTGGAGCAATGGAGAACTGGCTTTGATTACCCACTCCTCCACATGAGCGGCCGAGGCTAATTGGTGAACTGGATTTGCTTCCTCACTCCTATACATGAAGCCAGCTGGGTGACCTTGGAGTAGTCACAGCTCTCTCAGCCCCACCTATCTCACAGGGTGTCTGTTTTGAGGAGGGGAAGGGAAAGAGATTGTAAGCCGGTTTGATTCCTCCTTAAGTGGTAGAGAAAGTCGGCATATAAAAACCAACTCTTCTTCTTGTCGACTCAACAAGGGCTGTCTCTGGTTTCTTGTCTGAAGCAAAGCGAAAAGTGACTGTCAATATTCCTCCTCAAGTGAAATAACTGAGTTACATAGTTTTGATAAGTTTGGAGGCTTCATGTGCCTTTAAGCTACTACCAGATTTTACCTAAAAAGACATTCAGAGCAGATTTGGGCATTCTCTCCGTGCAAAACACCTGTATTTTTGAAGGAGCCTTAATGACCAGTGAAATTTCTCTGGGGCTCCGCACCTCCAGAAGCATTTGAACTGACATAGATTTCTAGAAGTATTGCCCCTCCCATGTTTCCACCTACCCTTTTTTATTGCTGAGTGGTTGCCAGGTTTAAAGCATCTAAACAGACCTTTGGGGTTTTATGCACTCGGCACTCCATTCTTTGCATCACTTCATGTTCTGCTAACTATTTAGTAGCACTCTACTACTCCCCCCCCCCAACATCTGTTTATTATATCACTGTTATCTCCACAATTCCACATACAATTCTGGCCAATCCTGGCAGTCCTGAATTATAGGCATGTTTTTGAACAAAAATTAATGCCTTTCTGATCAAATGCAGTTGTGCCTATTTGTATTAGTTTAAGACCTCAGACCCCATTCTTAAAATGAGGATATTACCAGAAATTGGTGAAAGTTAGTACTGATGCTTTACAGAACCAATAAGCGAGCGAGTGCGACAGGCTGAGACCCATGCATCTTATAATTAAAATTAGAATTTTAGAGGTAGTGCCAGGAACAAGAATGAATGTGAGCAACACAGTTGGGAATGAGCAGCATGGGAGGGGGGGAGGCGCCAGTACTCATATATAAGGTTGCGCTGATGTCCACCAATACCCGTCAGGATGGGAGCCACCCAAAAAGGTGCCAGTACTCAGTACCTGTGAGTTCCAGCCCCCCAAAAAAGACCTGGGGATGAGGACTACCAAATGCCCCAGACAAGATGGGTTTTGAAGAGGAATTTGAAAGATGCATGGGTAGAGATTCTTTGGGGTGATTCCCGTAGTCTGTCTAAGGCCATTTTTGTGTGGGAGGTTTTGCTTTGGATTTGCCACTCTCTAGATGCACATTTTCCCCATCCAAATTCTCAAAACTCAACAACAAGCCCCCATGCAGAGTCTTGAGAATTCGGATGGGGATAATATGCATCTAGAGAGCAGCAAATCCAAGGCAAAACTTCCCACGCATAAATGGCCTCTGAGTCTCTTCTTCATTGTGTGTGCCAAGTCAATCAGCTCCAAACAAAGTCACTCTGTTCCAGCTCTTGGAATTTGCTTCACCATCTTTCTCCTTGGCTCTGGGTCTCAGGATGGCTCCAGGGTATCTCCATGGTTAGCAAGGGGTTCTATAGCTATAAGGTGCTCTGGAATCAAGGCAGCTCTTAAACTGGGAAAGAGAAGCCACCATGCTAAGTGGCTGCCCCGTCCTCTAGTTTTAGCTAAGTCCCTCCTGATTTCTCTCATGCTTTTCTTGTTACTTTCTCTGAGGCTGTAAAATAAACATGTCTCAAATGGAAAGCTGGTAATCTGTTTTTATAGTTGGGAAAAATATGCACTTGAGATTTCCTAGATGTTGAACCATTTGAGATACCATCTTTCTTTATATTCCCACTTGGGCTTTTATATTCGCAACGTAACAACAATCACACATCAGTTTGACAAGATAGCCCAGTTTTTTTGCTTCCCCTTAAGAGAAAGCACAGTGCTTCTCAGTGGGGCAGAAACTTGCACATTGGATTTTGCATGCAGCTAAGAACACCGAGAATATTATTCTCCTTCCATTTTGCCTGTGTTATCTACCGTGTGCAAATTGTAGGAGAGGTTTGTAGATCTATGCAATCTCAACTTCTACAAAAAAAATATATTTTGTATGCAAATCAACACAGCAAATGGAAATGTGTGAAGACAATTATTCAAGCCATGGTGAGAAATTCGACATTGGTAAACCTTTTCTGCTTTATAGGAGACTTTGGAGCCAGAGCGTCATAACTGGGGCTAACAGCTTAGTTGCCCCCCCCCCTTGATAAAGGGAAGTGCCAGGTTCTTAACCAGATCTGCTGCTGCATGAATTATTTGACTAGAGCTTTTGCAGAATAAAAGGCTCCATGGATTGTGATGCATGTTAACAGACTCCTCTTTGATTCTTAACCAGGGCAAGACTAATAGGATCCATAGGGAGCTGCTTCTTTTCTTCTACTTTGTAGTGCTCTATCCAGAACAGGAAGGTTTCCTGCTTCTGGAAAAACCCTTTTCAGTTTCTGTTGTAAACGCGGCACCAAACCTTTCAGATGGGGTTGCCAAACTCCAGGTGGCACTTGGAGATCTCCCACTATGACAACTGATCTCCAGACGAATAACACCTGGAGGGTTGACTCTAGGACATGATACCCTGCTGAGGTCCTTCCCCTCCCCAAACCCCACCCTCCCTAGACTCCACTCCCCAAATCTCCAGGTATTTCCCAACCCAGAGCTGGCAACCCTACTTTCAGAAGGAGCAGGAGTAGATTGGGATGTCAAAACAGCCCTGGAGCAAGCCAAGCACAGGGTCTCCTGGTGGCATCACGGGGCCCTCCCAACTTTGGCATGGGATGCAACAACGATGGCTCATCTAGCAGATCTGCTCCTGTGGCCACCATTGCTGCGGCCTGGGTCCAAGCCGGGTGGCCCTGCGACTCTTGCGGCACCGCAGACTGAGGCCCCTTGGCTCAACTTGCTCCTGGCAGCCAGTGGCCCTTCAGGGCAGCAGCTCGCCGGGAATTGCCCCAGTAGGTTAGAGAGCCAGCCGACCACCTGGAAACAAGCCCTTGTCCCGTTGCATCTTCCCTAGAACGTGCTAGAATGCCAATGCGGATGATCCCACAGTGCAGGCTATCATCTGACGGACCCAGATATGCATTTAGAGCTGCTCTTTGTCGTAGATGGATTAGTAGGAGGAGGAACTTGGAGAAACAAGGCACAGAGGGATATGGGATGGCTTTCCACAGCAGGTACAGAGGAAGGCAGGGGAAACCACCACTTTTACACAGAATAACTACTTTTGTACAGAACCGTTACAGTCAAATGGAACCACTCCTGTGGAAAGTGGCTTAGGGGTCATTGCACCACTGACTCGAAATGAAACCTGCATTTAAAGGTACACAAAAAATACCCAACTGTTAGGGGGCTAGGTCAGTTGCTGAGCCTAGCCCCCTTTCATTTATTTCATGTTACTTCATTTGTAGCCCATTTTTCTCCCCATTAGGGACCCCAAGTGACTTAAAACGTTTTCCCTGTCTCTGTTCTATCCTCACAACAACCCAGTGAGGTAGGTTATGCTGACCGCATGGCTCATTTGCTGTGCTACATAAGGTGTTTTTTTTGCTTGTCCAAATAACTCTTTTTAATGTGTTAGAGCCCTTGCGATTAGAATATATGCCTAGTTAAAAACATTTGATAGTCCCCTTTTGACAAAGAGCACACTTTCATCTGCTGCTTCCTCTGTGGCCAAAGGAGACTGGGCCATTTGATTCTTTTGCTAGGTGGTGATAAAAGAAATGCACTTACTATCAGCATAACTTGTTTTCCATTGTTCATAGTCTTGTTAGCTAGTTGATTATATTGATGATTTGAAATCCAGTATCAAACAATCTTATCATGAAACTGGGAGACCCAGAGCTCATGCATGCATTACGCATCATTTTGATGAAAAATTGGAATCAGCACACAGTGCCTCCATGCCCTCATCTGGATCATATCAATCTCTTTATATTTCCCTCCTGATGCAACTGCCAACGTATTTCTATCACCTGACAATACCAAAGCTCAGAAGAGTTTTTACTTTGGTGAAAATGAATGCCCTTTCCTTCATCGGTTTTGGAGGGCAGATATTTAAAAAGTGCCATACTCAAATAGAATATGTAGATGCTCACATGACAACGATAATACCATCAAACATATGATCATGGAGTGTCCTATATTTAATGAGATGAGGGCCAGTTTAATTAGTCCCTTATTTAAAAATATAGAAATGTCCGACGAGGTATCTGGCAGTACGAGGGCAGAGGTGACGTGGATACTATCAGATACAAATGATTCTGTTACTCTGGCAAAATTTATAGGGACAATAATTAAATATCAAAAGAATAACACTAAGTAAGGCATTTCTATTCCTTTATTTTCTGCTCAAGGCTATAGCTGTATGAGCAGAGATAGATAGATAGATAGATAGATAGATAGATAGATAGATAGATAGACAGACAGACAGACAGACAGACAGACAGACAGACAGACAGACAGACAGACAGACAGACAGACAGACATGGGACAGTAACTGGTGTCCCATTTCTCATGGCTGAAGCCAATTGGGTGATTTGGCCCTTTAAGTTGACAGGTAACAAGCTTCGGGAAGCATGGCTTCCCAAGCGGAGGGCCAATTGTGGCAGACAATAGTTAGCATTTCCCTTTTAACACAGCAAAGATTCAACTCAGGTTATCTTACATGGTGCTTTAAATTTTTCTTTAATTCATCGCTGTGCACTTTTATTTCTAACCGTAGCCTCCAGGATGATGCCAGCCTTGTTCTGTGATTTGTCCCCTTTTCCTCCTCCAGATGTCCAAATGGATTCTTCGGACAGAGATGTTTGGAGAAACTGCCTTTGCGATTGTACATGCCAGATCCTAAGCAAAGTATGTTTGAAGACAAAAATTGCACCATACGACTTAAAATCTCCCGGGTACAGCGCTGGATTTAGAGTGGCATAGTGAGGGTGTTTTTTTGAGTTATCATCTGGGTTAAGGTTTAGGGCATGCAGGTAAGGGACCAAGGCAAAAGCACATCAGGAGAGATCTCGAAAGGGAACTAAGTTGGCAACAGAAAGGGCCTCGTTTCAGTCTGTTTGGATGTCATGCTATCTTGTTTCTCTCTTTCTGGTTTTCTTTCTTTCGTTAGGTGTCCGAACGAATACACAGGGGACCAGTGTCAGAACTTCGCAATGGCCAGCTTCTCCAGTATGTCTCTTTCCACTTCTCTCTTTTCTCTGGTTTATTGTGGCACGCTGTGTGACTCCTTTAAAGCAGCTTTCCCCCAGTTTTGGAGCCTTCGCTCTCTTGCTATGCATTGAAGGGGTATTGCTCTCCAATCTGATTTGATCATAACACACTATTGACGTACAGTCTGAGCAAAGTGAAGACTGATTTAAGTGCATCTATGAGCCTGAACACTTAAAAAAAAAGTTTGTGATCCTGTGGCACAATGCAAGGGGACTGGTTTTTATCTTTGTCTAACGCAGGAGCTGTAAGTTGTCTATAAAACGTGGTATTCATTGGAAGCCTCCACTCTGCATCGAACCCCCTGTTTTTGGACATGACCAAGTTTCATCATGAGTGCAGACTGCAAATGCAGCAGAGCACTAAAAAGCCATTTTTTAAAAAATATGGTAGGTTGGAAGGACCAAAAGAGGTCGTCTTCTGCCACAAACTAACATTGCGGTGTTCCAAGTGCTGCAAAGCCAGGGCCTACATGACAGAGCTGTGGATCCCTTCCACGGCACAACTATCCTTGGAAGCAGCTAGAATTAATTCCAGAAGTCCCCTTGGATTGGTTTTAGGACCCGGCTGCTGAATGCCTTGGCTCAGTGGCTTTTAGAGTCAGGCAGTTCACACAGTCTTTGCTTTTTCAGAAGTGAAGTTCTCAAGTTCCTAGCTCAATAATGAAGCCAGTGAGGATGCTGATAGGCATGTTGTCTGCTGTGCAAACTTGTGCAACGGCAGTTGTGCACATGGAATTATGCATAGGGTTTCAGGTTATGGTCCCCTCCTGCAGAGCAGCAGAGTTGTGCGTGCTTTCACTGCTATGCATCTTCTTCCAACGAATGACCTTTTAGGGACAGGATGACAGGCTTATTTGCAAGACCTGAGGAATCCTGGCCAGACACATCCTGCCTTCCTTATCTAGGACTTCTCTGTGAGCAGGGAGCATTTCTTTCTTCCTTCTTCTCCACTTTAATTCTGCAGTTCGAAAAGGGAAAGATGCGGGCCTGTCTCTGAAGGCTGTTGTGGGGGAGCTGAATTGATATTACAATCCACCCTGAGCCTAAGGCAGTGTTGTGAGCTATAAATATAAATTAATCCAATAAAAGGAAATAATGGAACAGTTTTGATAGAACATCTTCCTGCTTGGTCTGCGTGGTTTTGGGTGCTACCATAGCGATGTGCGGGAGAGTTTGTACGGAACTGCACGGTTGGCAGCACTCATGGAAAGCTTAATTAGGGCAGCTTGAAGACTATCTCATGTGAAGTTGCAAGGCAAACCCTTGAGAACTTTTGAGTCAATTCACAAGAAAATTGAAGCCAAATACCAAGTTTTCAATAGAGGGTTTAGGCAGAGAAAAATCACCTTAAAACACACCCACATTTAGTTTAAGTGACCATGTTTAAGTCCACAGCAATTCTGTCTAGGATTTTGTCCGTTGAATGTCACGCTGAAACCGAGAGAGAGGTTTACATTTCAACCAATGCTCCTTTTGGTTTGTTGGTGTTTTACTGCAAAAATTAAGACGAGCCTGTCAGAATACAGGAGCAGTTGCCTAAAAGGGTCTACATTCCTTGAAAAGGGCAATCTCGCATGCAGGACTTCGTTTGGAAGACTGCTACAGAGCTTCTGTGGTATTAACGGGGGAATTGATAGTATCCTACACCAGGAGAAGGCACCGGTATAGGTGGATCTTTCCTCCCTTCCTCCCAGGAGCCCATGAGTGGCCTAGAAAAGGCAATGCTGAAGAGACCCACATGAATGAAAAGCTATTAGATATGACAGGAGGGGGGGCTGTTGAGAAAGGAGTGAAATCCTGCCTCTCTTCCTGTTCCTGCAGCACAGCACACTGGTAGGAGGAGTAATTTTGCTGGTCTCTCCCCAGTCCGTGTGGCTGTTTGTGCAGCACGGCATTTCATCTGTGTGGTTCCCCACCAACCTCCAGCATCCTCTTTTCAGGACATGCGGGCAGCCGTTCGGGGGAGGGGGAAGGGGGAAGTGGGAAAAATCTGCTCCCCTCAGCACTTTACGCTGGCAATGCCCAGGATCCCCACTGTGGTAAGCAAAAATGATAAATTAACAGCTTTTGGATTGGCTGCAATGACCTGCAATGGAAGTAGGCAGAAAAAGAAAATAGGAATGAAATCTTGATTGTTACCTTGAGCTGAGGCCTGCTTGCCCTTGGCCAGAGTAATTTCTGTGCCATTGGATACGGTCTCCAAGTGCGTGGAAGCCGGGGGATGCTCATCTTAGACATAATTTAAACAAAATTAGGGCTGGGCCAAACGCCCTCCTCCCAGGGGGACTTGGCATGCCCATGGCATTTCAGGTATACCAGGTCGCAGAACCCCTCCATTTCACATGCCCTGCCAATTTTTTGTTGCCAGTGGCAACTGGCCGTAGAGAGATGATGTGAAGCAGAACACATTCCAGGTTCAAAAGGCAGGGAGGAAATTAATTGTATGGAAAAGGTGATTTATTTTACGTGACATGAGGTGGCAGACGCTTTTACTGACCGAGTGAAAAGGGGACCCAGTTCAGATGACTCATCTTCTCAGAGGCACTACTTGTACATCCATTTTTTTTAATAAAGTATTGATTACATTTGTATACATTAGTGACATAATCCCATTCCCATTTCAGATTAATATTCATGTGTTTGTTTAACATATTTTGGTGGTGTGTTTTCTGTTCAATAAACACTGGAAATGTCAGAACCATACAATACAGCAGCAACTAAGAACAGAACCTCAGTAATAATGTACTGTTAAAAAGTCCAGGCATAGCAATCCCACTCCCACCAAAGCCTTCCAAAAGAAGTCGGCCTTCATGGTTGCCTCGAAAGGTATGCCTTGAAAGAGATGGAACCACAGGTTGCCTCGAAAGAGATGGAACCACTTGCACCTCCTGTGGGAGGGAGTCCCACATTTTAGGGGCGGAAACCAAGATGGGCTTTGCATGGCTCCCCACCAAGCAAAATCCCTAACGCAGAGGTTCATAGAATCATAGAGTTGGAAGGGGCCATCCAGGCCATCCAGTTCAACCCCTTGCTCAACTCAGGATCAGCCTAAAGCATCCATGCCAAGTGTTCATCCAAATATCCCCCCGGTGTGATACTGGAACTTCCACGTTGCACCAGAAGAGACTACATCGCGTGGGGATACAGATTGCTGCCCCCTGTACCCGCCTCCCAAATACTCCCACCGGTTGTCAAGAAGGACCTGGCAACCCTAGAGCCAGTGCAGTTGGTGGAGCATCAGTTTGATATGTTTATAATGATGAATTTGCTGATCATCTTTCCTTTTGGAAATAGACCCTCTCCAACCTACCAACAGACCTCTTCCCATTACATCTGCTTTAGTCTTCTTTCTGCTGCAAGAAGGAAGGAGCTAGTTTCTCATTACTTTCCTTCAGAGCATTTCTCCGCAGTTGTGAGAAGTTATCTGATGAAGGAAATGAACACACGAGCACCCGAGACTGCATCTCAAACAGTCAGGTGGTGTGTGCATGTGTGCACCTAGCATAGCCAAGATATTGTTTGCCAAATGGGGATGCACCCAGCTTGAGAGAAGGAAGGGCGTCAGGCTTTTAATTGGTAAAAGGCAATTTTCCTCTCCTCCGCAGTTCCTCCAAGGAAGCCCAGTTACACTGACAAGTTTGGTGTGTTTCCCTAGCATTTCTCTAAACTGACTGCAGAGAGAGGAAAGCCCTTCTTAGGGATGCTTTTTTTTTTGTCTGCTTCTAATGACATACATCTGGCAGTCTGAGATGCGAATGGGTGTCTGTGTGTGTTCATGTGTTTGCTTTCCCTTCGTAGTATTGCTTTTCTGTTGTTCTTCTAGGAAATTAAAAGCAAAGAAGCAAATGCAAAACCCTTGCCTGCATTTCAGGCAGTGATACTGAGAACTCTGCAAAAAAATGTGACCAAATTATTCGCAGTTCACAGGGTTGGCTTTTTAGCCCTTTTGAGCCTATCTTTCGATTGCCTCGATTATTTGCCTGCAATTTAAAATGAGCTGTTTTGTACCCAGCAGTTTTGCACCCAGGCAGGACCATCATTTGGCATGGAAACCAGCCAGGTTGCTGCTGATCATTTGTGCTTTATTGCTGTGCCCAAGTTGATCATGGGATGACTCTTTCAAAAGCAGCCACGCTGGATGTCCGTGTTGCTTTTGCACCTGCCCGGTTAGGAACATTCCCCAGTTATTAGCATGCCTTCTACTTTTCATTCTTTCTGTACAGCTGGGGACCTTTCTGTCCGTTTTGTTTTGTTCTACATTTCCTGAAAACATACACCACTGTGGCCAAGAAACCTTTGGTCCATTCTCTTTCGGGTACCTAGGCTCAAAGCTGTGCTCCACCAAACTAAGCTTGTTTATGCATGGGTGTTTTACCTGAGGTTCGTTGCTCGCTGAACCCACACTTTCCTGTTGGGTGTCCATGCACCAGCAGTCTCCAAGCTCAAATCAGGAAGTATTTGAATCCTCGCCCCTTGAAATGCTGCTTTGTAATTGGCTGTAGTGAGAGAAAAGTTCGCTCCCCCCCAACCCAATTGCTGCATAAAAAAGCATTTTAAGAACGTTAAACAAACAATGGAGCAATCTGAAAAGAAGTGTGTGTGTGTGTGGGGGGGGAGAAATCCAAGCCTCAGTTTTAAAAAGCCTTTCTTCTGCTCAGAAAGAGCTCTCAGGAAGCAGGAGGCATTTGAATCCCTACCTCTTTACATGCTGCTTTGTAATTGGCTGTGAGCGAAACAAAGCTTGCGTGTCCCGTACTTTGCCTTATGCACTGAGATTTCACCTGGGCTGAGCTCGGGGAGAGGGAAGAATTGGGTTAACAGAGGAACGGGAAGGTCCAGATTTTGTGAGGGCTGGCCGCGAGACCATCTCAAGGCAGTTTCCATACACTATAGCAATCCATGTGTCACTTAAAATCCGTTTAAAACATGGCCATCTCCATCATATCAACCAGTCACAGATCCTACAGTGAAGCTAGCCGAATCAATGCAAGGCCCTCCTCAACTGCTCTGCTTGACAAGCTCTGCAGAAGGAAAGCAAAGACCATGCGGGGATCCTCTTACTTGCTGGTCTGCTAGCTTCAATGATATCTTACCCTGTGTGCTAATCTGCATTTTTGTAAAGCAAACCTTCATTATCCATTCCATTTCCATGACGGTTGTTTGATTAAGGTTGCTTCCACACAAAGCTCTCTCTGTGCCTTTTCTCAACAACAACAGCAGCAGCAGCAGCAGCACCTTTATTGGCAAATATGCAATTAATGTGTGTGTGTAAAGTGCCTTCAAGTCGCAGCCGACTTACGGCAACCCCTTTTGGGGTTTTCATGGCAAGAGTCTAACAGAGGTGGTTTGCCAGTGCCTTCCTCTGCACAGCAACCCTGGTATTCCTATGCAATTAATACAGGGGCTAAAAAACAAGGAGAAAAAAAGCTTGGATCAGAAAGGATCAGAATTTAGATTCTCAAAGCCTCATAGCTAGTTGTAGAAATTTTGCTACCCTAACCATTATATCGGAGTTTTGTCCAGAGAGAAACGACTGAACTTTCGAAACTCCATTCCATTCATCTAAGAGTGACTTAAGAAATTTAGCTCAGATATCAACATAGAAAGGACAATATAAAAAAACATGTTGTAGTGATGCTACATTGTTCATACTGCATGGACAGAGTCTTTTAGAATATGAAACCTCCCAAAAAGTAAAGCTGGCCTTTTCTCCCCGACAGCAGAGGTTCCTTCTGGGGGCTTCCACCAAACATCATTTCCCCATTGTTTCCTTTCCAGGTTTTCCCAGGCTCTGCCTCAGCTTTCCCCAGACTTGCTTTGGTAAGATCTTTCTATTCAAGGCAGGCTTGGGCAAAGAGTGGAAGAGAGGGTGTGGACTTTTGGGCCTACGCCCAGTGCCATTTCCTTCCTGGCTGCCATTTCCTGCCCTACAATGGGCTTTTTGCCTTTTCATTAAAAATATTGGTAGTAAGTAAGAGCCAGCATGGTGTAGTGGTTAAGAGCGGTGGTTTGGAGCGGTGGACTCTGATCTGGAGAACTGGGTTTGATTCCCCATTCCTCCATGTGAGTGGTGGAGACTAATCTGGTGAACTGGATTTGTTTCCCCACTTCTACACACAAAGCCAGCTGGGTGACCTTGGGCAAGTCACAGTTCTATTAAGAGCTCTCTAAGCCCCACTTACCTTACAGGGTGTGGGGAGGGAAGGTGATTGTAAGCCGGTTTGAGTCTCCCTTAAGTGGTAGAGAAAGACGGCATATAAAAAACCAACTCTTCTTCTGCAGTGTTTGAACACGATAATGATACACAGGCTACCAGTTTTAAGAAATCACAAAATATTTTCTATTAATGTTGGAATTAAAAAGTGCAGAATAATAAAGATTAAAAAATACACATATAAATCCAAATTTAATAAAGGGAGAGTAAACAGTGAAAATAAATTACAGCTGTTTCCTTAGAGACAGCGTTTCTACAGTCAACATATAATATCACCAGATTGCTAGATATCCCAGGTGTAAGATGGATAAAATATGAAAGAGGTAACTGGGGAGATACAATAATAGAAGAGAAATGAAAAATCTTGTTATGTGGGAAAACAGTTTGGAAGTTTTCCTTTATATGTTCATAAAGAAAAAAAAACCAAAATAACACCATCTCTCTGGATACCACGTTCAGTTCGTCAGTTAAGTTTCATATATTTATAGAGAAGATGTGATTTCCCATTCCCAAAATAATTTATCCCTCAAATATCTTCTGTGTAATCAGGTGATTTCAGTGAGGTATTTACACGTGGGAAAGATCCACAAATGGGGGGAAAGGAGGTTGCTTCTAGATCATGTTAATATGCTTATATACATCCTGCCCAAGTGGGATTATTCGTTTTCAACTCCAGATCATAGGGACAGTTGTAACAAGAAGAGTCAGAAGAGACCATCTCTCTTTTACCTGGATATGGAGGTTCCCAGTGTGACCTCTAGAGTATATGTTGTCATTGTTGTTATAAGGTGCCCCCTCAGGGATGTACTGGGAGTTTTACCAACCTCCTAACCTTGTACCCAAATCATAGAAAAGGTAGTGATCATTAATCGCCATTCCATATTGGCCTTAGTAGTTCCCTTTTTGTTGCCCTCTGTGCTTTGAGGATATTTCATTTTATCCTGTAAAGCCCAAAGTATGTGTTTACCAGTATCATGTCACATGACAGAGCATATAAACATGGAGTGGCATGCAAGATTCAGATGCCAAAGCCAGGATAGTACAAGCAGTTTATTCTTAGGAAGTCACATCACTTGGAATTTGCACCATGAAAGATAAGAAGGTAGTCCTAAAAGTCAAGTGCTTAGGATTAGAGTTCATACTTGTAGTAACTACAGGGTTTGAAAAACCAACGGGTGTTTCTGAACTCAAAGGGCCTTGGTGGCCAGCTTGTCTTGTACACATTGTCAGAGAACAAAGAAACAGCAAACCAGAAGTTGCTCCAGAGCAACAACATTTCTAAAGAAACTCCCCCAAAAAGTTTCTCTCTGGAGTTAGTGTTACCAATTCCCTCCAAAGCATTTACATTTAGGTGACCCAGCAACCATCAAGTTGGCAAGATGAAAGGTGAGAGGAGGTAGGTTTTGAAGTCTGACCTGCAGTGTGGGATACACGGTAGAATGTATTAACACGCTAATCCACAGGTGTAAACTCATCTTTTGTTCTTATGTGTAGACTGTGAAATGTACAAAGTAATTTCTACTGATCCACCACTGTGCAAGTTACGTTGCTGTTCAATTAAAGAGACATTATTGGGTAATCGTATCCTGAGAATTTGAAGTATTTTCTCCACCACTCTTTCCTGGTTGCTGGATAGTCTCCATTTCTTGTAGGCCTTACTGTAGGAACTTGGGAGCAAATGAATGTTTGCTCACGTTCTAGATTTCCACAGACATCAGTAGCACTCTGTGCCCTTGAATTGCTTTCCCCATTGATCCAAGCGGAATGCCCAGGTTGTACTGCCAATTCCAGGGTCGCTCCAGATAATGAGTACTGTGCTGATCATTTGGATCTCTTTGCCAGACATCTAGAATCCACAGTTTTGCGTCTGGCATCTCATCTTTACAGACTAGCTCATCAGGCTGATGCTTACAATATATTATAGGTCAAAGTCAGGTACTTTAAATGACCGCAATGCATAAGGCTTGAGCATTCCCACCTGTGGGGAATATTATTTTCTGCATGGCACTTATAATACTGGGATAGTACTTGTTCACACACACGTGCCAGTATGCAAAGGAACTGTATTTCAAGTAGAAAACTGACTTCACACCTTAGTCTTTGTTGTTTTCTTGAGCAATTCTAAATCTTCACCGTAGAATAAAACTAGGGAACTGTTTTGTTTGCCCGAGAGTGACAACCATTTGGAGTTGACTGCACTGATAACATGATTTTTGGAGTCAGCCACAATGGATATTAGTTTGGTTCTGAGTTTTGATTTAGTTTTTTTCTTACAGCCAGGCCACCTACAGACAAAGCTAGGTCTCTGCATACTCGGCTGACTTCTCATATATGCGGAACAATATGACTTTGTAAATTAATGGAAAGAAAAAGGAACTCTCTTCTCTTTAAAAAAAAATGGCCAGACAAGGACTGCGTGCACTTCATCGAGCACAGAGTATTGTTCCAGCCACAAGAGTTCATAGATCCCGGAGGAGGAGATTTTGGGGAAGGTTTTTTTTTAATTATTATTTCTCATCCCACCTTCCTTGTGAGCCCTTAGCTTGCTTACTAAAAGTTAGCTACATGATGGCAACGATATTCATCTAGTCACAGAGGAGGGGAGATAGATACCCTTGGCCTTCATACCACCAGGACCATTTTAGTAATAATTCAGCTGCCTCAGCATTTATCCGGATTGCCATCATGTGCTGAAGAGAAGTGCAGAGAACGTGGCTCCATTCCAAGCAAGCAGGCCCCTAAGACAGAGTGGTAACAGAAGATATTTGGCCCATAGGCCTTCCATTTTGTGCTGCCATATTGATTTTAGCTGTGACATTTGTGGTACATTGTGGGTGCATCCTCGAGAGGGCCTTTGTCACCTGACCAATGCAAACAACAGCCTCGCCATTTGAAAACATTCGTTATTGTTGTGTTAATACAACGTCTCTTACGTAGCTCCGAGGGTTAAAAATAGGCAGGTCCCCCCCCCAAGGAGCTCACAGTCTCCAATGTGCACTGTCCTTTGAAACTCCAAGGATATCTTCTCAAAATGGAAGAGTTCCAGACTGTAGTGGAGGGATGTTACTTCTCTTCCTGGGAGGATGACCTCTAAGCAGCCACTGGAAGCAGTGCAACTTTCCCCAAGCTGCAGGTTGTGAAATAGTCCCCCCCACCCAAGGACATTGATTCCTTTTCACAGGATACTTGAGTTAGGCTAAATCCTCGTGTGTTCTCCTGAAAGATTGTGTGATATCTCTGTCTTTGAAAGTACCATCAGGCCGGGGTGGATTGGAACATTTAAGGAGCCCTGGAACAGACTGAGCCGTGTGGTCCACGTGGTCTTGGCAGTGCGGCGGGGTCCCCTAAAACTTGGGCTGCGGCAACAGCAACAGTGGGCGTAGGCTCGAGACAAACCTACATCTGTTGTGGCCATCACCATGGCCCAGGTCCAAGATAGACAGACCCCTCCCTGCAATGCTGCCTGTAGTGCCGCGGCGGCTTCAGCTTGCTCCCTGGCCAGCAGCCCTCCAAGGCAGTGGCCCTTCAGGAACTTTTCCTAGTAAGTTAAAGGGTCACGCTGCCCTTGCCATGAAGTCAGACTTCTTCTGAGTGTATAGAGTGACTTGACCTTCGTTTTTGAAGTTGTTGAAGTTACACGTTTGGGGGCTGTCTCGTGCTTTAAGGGAGCCCTTCCCCCACGCAGTGCTACGGGACGGGCTTTTTCGGGGTGTGGGTCGCCTGCTCTGCGTCCGTCTTTTCTGCTCCTGCCATAGCAAGTGGGCCAAGGTCAGCTGCGGGTAACTGCAAAATGTGTTTTGTGTCTCCCCCTCCCTATATATTTGGAAGCCTTTTGACGGATCTGTTTTTTCTCTTTTCTCTTCCCCCCGCTTCTTGTCCTCTTTCTGCGATGGCAGAGCATCTTGGATTAGAATTAAAGGGTATGGAATAAACCATTTGTTAATCAGACGCCATTAAGAGCGGGCCCTCCGTCTTTCACAATGTATTTTGACAGCTTTAATGGTGGGATGGTTAAAAAAAGGAAAGAAACCAACACTTCTTTATTTTAGCACCATTGGGGGATGGGGGAAGGAAGGGTCCCCAAATTTATATTTGTGATTTTGTTTTTAAAAGGTCTGTGTGTAAGTATTGCAGCATTTCTTAAGTAGTCTTGATGGGTCATGCGGCCTTCCTCGGCTTTGCAGGCGGTTCTGAGCCACCTTTGTGCCTCGGTTCTGTTTGGGAACTGAAAAGCTGGCCTTTGTGTCTGTTTTGGAAGGTCATCAACGTGTCCAGTCATGGGAGTGGACAAACACTCCAGTAAGGAACAGACAGGTATTAATGGGATGAGGAAGCCTGAGGGTGGTTCTGCAGCAATTTCACAAAATCTAGCCTGGCAGTGAAGCAATAAACATGAAAGACAAATTTTCTCCCCTAACATCTAAGCAGATTTCATTCATGGCTGGAAGAAATTAGGGTTGCCAACTTCAGGTGGTAGCTGGGGAGCTGCTGGGATTACGATTAATCTCCCGGCAACAGAGATCCGTTCCCCTGGAGAAAATGGCTTCTTTGGAAGGTGGAGTCTATGGCATTATACCACGCCAAAGTCCTTCCCCTCCCCAAACCCCACCCTCCCTAGACTCCATTCCCCAGACCTCCAGGAATTTCCCAGCCAGGAACTGGCAATCCTACTCTA
The DNA here is from genome assembly GCF_029931775.1 of Euleptes europaea. Classification (NCBI taxonomy): domain Eukaryota; kingdom Metazoa; phylum Chordata; class Lepidosauria; order Squamata; family Sphaerodactylidae; genus Euleptes; species Euleptes europaea. The sequence continues at coordinate 11,833,730 of NC_079328.1, forward strand.
GATGCAGACAGGTTTATTAAAAACTATTCAATACTTGATGCAGAATAAAGTGGTATATTGAGGAGGTTGAGGTTTGGACTGTACCACACCCATGGGCAGGGTGTGTGTGTGTGTGTGTGTGTGTGAGTGAGGGGGGGGCACACCATTTTTGCATTCTTCCAAATCATACAGTAAACTGAAGACCAAATGAGACATCATATGGGAGATATATGAACAGCTCTCCCAACGTATGCATTTTCACTTAAAAGCAGCTGAATGGGAAAGGGTGTTTTGTTTTGTTTTAATTTTGCCCATTTAACTGAGGGAGCTGGACCGGGGGGGGGGGGAGTACCTGTAACATTTTCAGCCTTCACTCTTTCCTTAATATAATTTGCACGTGCACCCAAAACCTGTGCTGAACTACCTGTATTTTCTCCCCTGTGGATCAAACGCAACTTGGAGCAGGGCCCAATTTATCTTGGGGTGATTAAAATTTCACAAGTGAAGGGCTAACCACCACTTTCCCCGGAACGACTGTTCCGATCGAATTCAAAGTTTCCAACCACTGCTTTCGAGTGAGATTTCATATGGCAGGGGATCCAGTTACAATCTCCCTCATAACGTGATTTGGGTTTAACATCAGGAATGACAAATAGCTCTGAAAAAGGGGGTGGTACAGAAAGCTCCATTCTGCCCCCCCCCCCCCGGCTGCACTCATGCTTACTTACCTGTCCAATACCGTATCGTCTCCCACCCATGCCCACACTACACTTTCCCACTTCAGCAGAGGCAGAAGGAAAGGGATTCGTCCAAGGATAGTCCGTGAGTTTGTGGCAGGAAATCCTTAAAACCAGCAAAATATGTACTCCTGCAGGATAAAATGTATATCCCACCCTTTGACCTGAGCTAGTTTACAAAAATATCAACGCACAAAGCAAACATTTAAAAATTTGCTTAACAACCCAGGTCTAAAGCAACAAACAGCCATAACAGTAAAAAACGAGGACACAATCGAACGATGAGATCCTAAAACTGGAGCAGTGACTTAAACCCAAATCAATAAGCCAGTATAAACCAGGCATCAATATCTCCCTAAGTGAAGGGGCCAACCAGATCTGCAGAGTGAGGGAATTCCAGTTAATCCATGATTCAGATTGGGCGCAACGGCTGAGATAAAAGGATTTGGGCAAGATCTACTGTGGCTATTTGATGAAATGACAGAAAAGGTTCCGCTGCCTTAAACAAGGGACTATTTTTGGTTGCAGTGTATTTAGACACCACAGTGTAAACTCTGTTCTGGAAGTGCAAATTCAGCAAAAAGAGATTATGGCAATGTGCAGAGGTCCTAGGGATGCCAGCATCCAGGTGGGACCTGGGGAATACCCAGAATTACAGCTAATCTCCAGATGACAGAGATCAACTCCCCTGGAGAAAATGGATGCTTTGGAGGGTGGATTCTATGGCATTGTACCCCACCAAGGTCGATATCCTCCCCAGGCTTCATCCCCAAATCTCCAGGAGTTTCCCAACCCAGATCTGGTAACCCTACTCCCCATCCCTCACCGGTGGCTGGGAGTGACGGGGACCTGGCAACCCTATGCAGAACATGCCTTGTATGCATGGATGAACCTGTATATTTTCAGTTCTTCTCTAGTTTGCTTGCATTCAAGGAGGACAAATTTCTTCTAAACTTTTTTTAAAAAAATCTCTGGTGGTGTTTACAGCTTTTAATACACTTTTATGCCTGTATCATCCCTTTAGCATTGAGTGTAAATTCCATCAACTGTTGCATAATTAATGGATAAGCAGTTAAATTAATGGCTAAAGCAGAACACACAAACAAATTCCCTTTTCGTCTTCTTGAAAGGTTTAGCAAGAGCAGGGGATTAGCCTAACAATTAATACCCATTGATCAGACAGCAGCTGACTGTTCTAAATCACTATCATAACAAAAGAATGATCAACCCTCTAAGCTACCGGCTTTTATTTTTAACCTGACCAACAGGTATCAAAATCTGTTCCCTTGCTGACTCTTCAGAGAGTTTTAAAGGGACAGTGAGCCTCAAATCCCCCATTTTCAGTGAATAGCACATAAAAATAAAAAATCTATATTACCTTAATCTTATCTACCTTAAAATTCAAACCACATATTATAAAACAAGATGGCGTGGTTTCAGCTCCTGGGCAGTCCTGACCAGCCAGTGAACCCCAAAACCAGTTGGGGGAGGATGGGGAGGCCAGCAGTTTGTAACAGTGGAGAGGCATTAAACCAAACATTTCTAAGAGGTTGAATTCCTTCTCTTCCTGAAACTTGAATTGCTTTTTTTTTAATGACTCAAAGCTTAGGGTGCAGAGGGGACTCAATATCTAACCATTAACATCCCTTGAGCAGTGGTTGGCAAACTCATTAGTCAGCAGAGCCAAATATCAACAGTACAATGATTGAGATTTCTTTTGAGAGCCAAATTTCTTAAACTTAAACTATATAGGTAGGTACACTGTTTATAAACTTAATAAACTTTAATTACAGTTTTAAGTCTTAATTAAACTATAGGTACACTGAATAAAACTTGATATCATACTTAATAACGATCTTATTTATTGATAAAAATTAAATTGTAAGTCCCTGCCATTTCCCCCTCCCCGTCCGGAGTCCTCGTCTGGAGGCCTGATCTACAGTCATAAAAGCCTATTGGTAGACCTGGCCTCCGGCTGAGTCCCTTTGGGAGGCCAGGTCTACCCATTGGCTTTCTTGGCAGTAGACCTGGCCTCCGGAGGCCCATAAAAGCCTATTGGTAGACCTGCATCTGAAGGGGGACTTTTTCCCCTCCTCGGAGTCCAGGAAGCCCGCCCCGCCCAACAGCTGATAGGCTGGCGGGCCTGGGCCAGGAACCGCCGAGCCACCCGCCCAGCAATCGCACGGCTATTGGGGAGGGGAGGCTTTAACCTCCCAACCACTGAGGGCAAGGGAAAGGGGGACCCAGCCATTCTCCACGGCGGGGGGGGGAGAGACAGCGCGCCCACTCGCCTACTCTATCGCGCTCACTCTTTCTCTCTCAGGCACATTGGCTCCGGACAGGAAACTCGCCTCCGCTCTCTCTCTCGCTCTCTCTCTGTCACAAAGGGAGCAAGCGCAGCCCGGCTGCCGGCATGTGCAGGCTCGAGAGCAGGCGGGGAGCCGCACTTAAGGGGCCAAAGAGCCGCATGCGGCTCGGGAGCTGCTGTTTGCCGACCACTGCCCTTGAGGAAACATCAGCCAGCCCTTCTGATCCTCAGCGTAACAAAGAAATGGGCAGAGCTCCAGCATTACTTTTTCAGCCCCCAAGCCCTGAGCAGCAGGCATCCATTTCAGTGACAAAAGTTAGTTTGTCAATTAAATATGCCAAATATATCCAGCTAGGGTTGCCAGCTCTGGGTTGGGAAATACCAGGAGCTTTTGGGGGTGGAGCCTTAGGAAGACGGGGTTTGGGGAGGGGAGGAACTTCAATGGGGTATAATGTGGTCTCTAGCCCACTATAACCCCACTCTAACCCCATAGGCCAAGGGGCAGAGCAGTATGAATGAATGAATGAATGGTTTTATTTGCATATAGCCTTTGGCCATTACAAACATGTCAACAATATCACAAATACATAAGAAAAGGAAAATGCTAGGTTAAAAAATTGCTAGATTGATAATAAATATACATAATAAAACTATGCTAAATTTTTGCTTACAGAGCAATCAGCCAAAAATTGCAGCGGTGTCCCAATCGGCCAATGAGACCTTGCAATCATTAAAATCAACTTGAAGAATCAGCTCTCTTAGCAACCATATTGGACCTTATTTTCTTTGCCGCCAGAGCATACAGGGAGGTCTTGTAAGAAACAAACCCATCAGAGTCTTTTAACAAACATACTAATTTCTCAGCACTAGGACAAGTGTTTAGGCCAGAAACCAACCGGGCAAGAAATTTAGCCCTGGGTTCCACATATGTGTGTGTGTGTGTAAAGTGCCTTCGAGTCACAGCCGACTTATGGCGACCCTATTTGGGGTTTTCATGGCAAGAGACTAACAGGTGGTTTGCCAGTGCCTTCCTCTGCCCAGCAACCCTGGTATTCCTTGGTGGTCTCCCATCCAAATACTAACCAGGGCTGACCCTGCTTAGCTTCTGAGATCTGACGAGATCAGGCTAGCCTGGGCCATCCAGGTCAGGGTGGCTCTACATATAGAGGGCATTCAAATAAGTAGTGGTGTAAGTCCTCCAGAACATACGTTCCACAGATGCAAAAACGTTGATCTCTGGGAATTTGGCTATAATGCTCAGTCAATACAGCCACTGGCATTGTTTGAAAACGTAGGGACGTAAAGGCTGCTCTAAACTTTGGATATGGTCCCAGGCTAGCCTGATCTCATCAGATCTCATAAACTAGGCAGGGTTGGTCCTGGCAAGTATTTGGATGGGAGACCTCCAAGGAATACCAGGGTTGGGATGCGGAGTCAGGCAATGGCAAACCACCTCTGAATGTCTCTTGTCTCGAAAACCCCCACCAGAGTTTGCCTTGAGGAGGGTGGGGTTTGGGGAGGGGAGGGACATTATGGGGCATAATGCCAGAGTCCCCCTTACAAAGCGGCTATTTTCTCCAGGTGAACTGATCTCTTTTGGCTGGAGATCAGTTGTAATAGCGGGAGAACTCCAGCCAACACCTGGAGGTTGGCAACCATAAAAGTGCTAGGGAGGCTGGGGGTTTGAGAAAGGAGCAGGAAGAAGTTTTGGCTTGACATGAGTGTTTGGATGGATTAGGGAGAGCAGACCGAAATGTGCAATTATAGCTAGGGCTTGAGGGGAAATGGGGTTTTGTTTGGAGGTTGATTGTGACAGAGTCAAGGTGATGTAGTTTAGACTGTGATGGAGCACGCTGGGACTTTGAAGGAAGAACGTGGAGGTGAAGGAGGCTGGAAAGAACATTCTGTTCCTTCACCTATCCTCGTTTGCTCTGCTGTCCCCAATCCTTTGTCCTTGCTGGGAATCAAAATCCCAGGGTGGCATCCATACAGGTGTCCGTGGAGAGCTTGGGAAAGTAGGATGAAAAGAAACTGCCCTGCTGGTTGATCAGCTATCTCTGCTGCTGGCAGAAAGGACACTGACTGCCTCAGTGGCGGGAGCAGCTAAGGTCAGTCCTCTTCAGTTCCCCCCCACTCCATGACAGGATCAATTGCTTGGAGGAAAGGGCAGTGCCAGCTCTCACACTGGCGTTTTGTATGGCTGTAACTCTGGGTTTTGTTAGCTGATCATAGCATGTTGATGCAGGAAAAAAAGTTTCATAAATAAAATTCATATTCACTGAAAATGGTACTATTTTTAATGCACACTCTTTAACTTGGTCAAGGCTACAATATGTGCCCTGATATTAAAAATTTGGCTAATCTGAATATCTCCTCTATCCTTCTTAACCCCTGTGTTTTTTAATTCTTTCTTCTTCAGAGGTCAAGGGGTGTTTTGCACCATTTTCATGTTTGCAAAATTCATTTAGAAAGTCTCAGTAGTAATGCTTCTATTAATCCCTAATTCTTTTGGATAGGTGAGCCATGTAGCACAAGTCAGCAGAGAAATAGTTACCCTGCTTGTCTCTTTATAAATAAATAATGCAAATGCTCAGTTCATTCAGATTTGGATTATTTGAGAAGGAGGATGAAATCCAACCTGAGTCACTAGCCAAACATTCCTGAATTTGTTTTCCAGTATTTAAAAAGTGTATTCCACTTATCCAAGGACTACCTGCCATTAAATCCAGTATTTCTATGGACTGGATTGTTTACAGAACACATATGCACATTTTGAGCCCATTTGGGGGGGGCAACTGTGGAGGGGAAAAAAGCATTTTTTCCAAGATAAAACCAGGAAAAAAGGCTTTTTCCGTACATCTCGAGAGGCGTTCCAGGGGCGAGAGGGGTTTGGAAGCTGGCTAAAGGCAGCTCCCTCCCCTGGAACGCCCCCTGAACGCCTCCTGGGATGCCACCACAGGGATTTGCGCTGGGAGAATGCCGGTGGAAGGCCCAGCTAGCACCTGAGCCCCGTGCTGCGGTGTGGCGTCCCAGAGCTGGCGGGGATGCCTTCTGCAGCAGTGTAAGTGGCCTTTAGCTTGGGATAACCAGGCACATATGCCGCTGCAAGGTCATGTCGGCTCCTAAGCTAACTCACCACCCCCCTTCAGGATTGCACTGTTTATCTTGAAATTGTTTTAACTGAACCTTTCCCCCAGCTCCCTTCCTACCTACATTCCTTCCTTCGTTCCTTTAACTGAATCACCGGAGGAAAATGTACAGTATAGGGGGGGAAAATCAAATGGATAATTGTCTCAGCCTTACCTTGCTTACCGGGGTAACACCCCAAAGAAGCTTACAAACATTCCTTTATAGGCAGGATTGCTGAACAAGGTTTATCAAAAGCGTAGGGGATTTGTTTGTTTGTTTGTTTCACAGCACCTCTATGAAACACAGTTAATACTTATTAAATTAAATGAGGGATGATAGATCCCAAAATCAGATGACCAGTTACAGAAACAGCTTCTGGCCAACACAGAAAACAAATCATTTTAACTTCATTGGGGACTTTGTGTTATATGAATGAGGTCTGTATGCCGTACCAGGACAGTTCAACCCACGACTCTAAACTATTCCAGCATTTGCAGACATCAGGGTTTAATTTGTGATGGAGCTTTGACCCCTGTACAGGTTGAGTATCCCTTATCCGGACATCTGATCTCTGGACTGATCCGAAAACCGGACCTTTTGAAGCATCATGCAGGCATTACTCACAGGCCCTCAGCAGTGCCATTGATGGTTCAATGTACACAAAATTATTTTAAAATATTGTTTAAACTTACATTTAGGCTATGTGTATAAAGCATACATAAAACATAAATGAATTTTGTGTTTAGATTTGGGTGCCATCCCCAAGATATCTCATTATGTATTTGCAAAAATTCCAAAATATTCCAAAATACGGAAGGCTCTGATATATGGACCACTTCTGGTCCTGAGCAGTCTGGATAAGGGATACTCAACCTGTTTTCTGCATACACCAGGACACAAGCCTTAGGACTTGTCAAGCAACATCAAAGAAGAATGCATATACAGAGCGGTGCCCTGAATACTGACTGCCCACCTCTCGGTCTCTTACTGGGGATTAATTGCAAGATCTTGGAGGATAGATGGAGGGATTCCTTGAGCCTCTGGCGTTTCATGTCTGATAAATGAAGACGTACGGTCAGAGCTGCAAGGGAGAGAGACAGTCCTCTAAAGATTTGTCTGTGCCATTCTCAGAGATGCAACCGGAGGGGGGGGGGGAGTGTCTAGAATCTTACCCTTGCCTAAGACAAGAGCTTGGGGCAGAACTTCTTCTCCCTACTTTGCAGTTGTTGTCAAACATCTCTGGAGGTTCTCATATAGTTTATCCTACTCCAGGACCAATGCAAGTGAGTGAAGCCAGTGAAACAGTGTAGGGCCAAGAACATGGATAGAAAAGGAATTCCAGAACATCTGCTATCTAAGGACAAACCATCTGGTTGTCAGTGCCAATCATTTGCGTGTGTTCAAACCAGTATGCTAACACACACACACTAAACCCAGGGCTTATGACAACTAAGGGTCCTTCAGTTAGGCATTCCCCTCCTCCCACACGCAGATGTGCTAAGTACTCGCCATAGATACCACTGCCAGGCCTTCTGTGTAACTTGTGAGTTGGGCTTACTCCATGGGGTTCCGTCTTTGTTTAAGCGGAGCATGTGGGAGTCTGTGCCCTTAGCTCCCATTTACTAGGGAGGAGAGTGCTTATTTTCTAGAAGAAAAACGTAATAGTACTAAGTGGGTTCACGGTAGCCTGCCTAGTCCTTACGGTATGTTTGTCTGTGTTTCCGAATTGCCTCGAAACCATGCAAATTACTCAGTTCCCCAGATCCCAAACTGACCGATGAGAATTGGTGGTTCAGTGCCCTTCCACTGTGCTCTTTTGTAATGGCTGCTTCCCATGTTCGAATATTTTATTCGTAGGAATGCTTGCAACCACACAAACCGCTTTGCTGACAAAGCACAGTGATTCTATGGGAGCTGTGCTTTTGTATCAGACACAGTCACCAGCCTTCCACAGCAGGTATACTCTTGTGAAAGGAAAGTGGAATGTGGCCCTGATGGTAGAATCAACCTGGGTCTGCTGATTCAAATACACTGTGAAATGCCACTGACATCCCTTCTTAGTGTACGTATCCTCGTCTGTTGGATTTTTTAAAAGCTTTCTTTCTAGGTTCACTGCATTTGTGATCCTCTACCATCCTGTCTGTCTCTTTCATCCCTTCCCTCCTCCATGTGTTTCTTGTAGCACTCATGGGTGACGCTATTTTCCATGCTCTGATTTACTCTTGACATGTGCTTGCTAACACAGAACGATAAGCATATCGGGTAGAAAATCACAAATATAGCTAGATCTGCTCAAGATATTACCAGCTTGCTGACCTCACAAAAAAAAGAGAGTGTGTTGGAATGACTAGTATTGCTTTATTTTCCAATGGATGTAAGTTGACATGTGTTATCGATAGGGTGGTACAGCAGTTGGTCTCAGAAACAACCTATATTATTGTAGCAAAACTTTTCACTCTTACTTTCTAACAGCATTCTGTTGTTCCAACATGGCATTGCTGTGTTGTAATGGGCACCGTCAAGAAATGAGGTTCTGTTCTGCTGAAAATGGTTGAAAATTAAATGTTTCTGCAGTTCTCAAATGGAGGATTGATCCGTACATACATGCAGCCAAGTGACAGGTCAGAGACGTGAGAGTAATAATGGCCCTGGAAGGAAAAAAAACAATTGTTTGAATAGTTTTTCTCACCCAAAGAAAGTGACAATGAATGAAAATCCCCACCAATACATCTTAGGCGGATTTCGTCTTCGTTATTTTTCAGACTGGTTATTTGTTATTTTTCAGACTGGTGAATTTACTTCTTCAAGCTGAAATTCACCAGTCTGAAAAATAACGAATAGGCACATTCTTAACCCTTACGTTCATCTTGGCGAGTTTTGCACAGGCGCTGGCTTCGTATATGCAGCGCTCCATTGCCAGTCATCTATCATGGCAAAGCTGGGGGACTGTAGAGTGGCAGGACTTCCAGCTGTGAAAAAGAAAGTCTCCGACACACTGTCAGCGGTTATGCTGAGCACAGCAAGGTGAATAGAAAGACTGTGTTCTAAAAAACCACGTTACATTTTGTAGGGAGATGCAGGTACAGACGGTCTGAACATTGTTGACTTTTTAAAAAACATTTTATTATACGTAATTTAATATATAAGAATAAGAATACAGAATAGAAAAAATAGATTTTAAAAGTCTGATCTTTGAACACATGAACACATGAAGCTGCCTTATACTGAATCATACCCTTGGTCCATCAAAGTCAGTATTGTCTGCTCAGACCGGCAGCGGCTCTCCAGGGTCTCAGGAAGAGGTCTTTTCACATCACCTACATGCCTAGTCCCTTTAACTGGAGATGCCGGGGATTGAACCTGGAACCTTCTGCATGCTGAATAGATGCTCTACCACTGAGCCACGGCCCTTCCCCCTTTCAATCATTACAAGAGATGACAGACAATATTCTTCTTTGCAATACACAGTAACATAACATTACGTATTAATGAAAACACTGATTGTTCAACAATAATAACAGTCTTATTGTAAAACATAGATTTTCTATATAATACTTATAAAATATTGTTTTAAAATTGAACATTATTATGGAACTGGATTATTATTAAATGGTATTATTGACTCAAATATAACATATAATAAATAAAATTATTTATAGTATTATTTGTTATTTTATATTTCTGAGATTTCCCTCTCAAATAATACTTAAGATATACTTATTTTATTGTTATTTTTAAAGAGTAGTTCAAATAATAAGTTTACATTTTTCCAATTCTTTAGATGGTTTCCTGCTAACGTAGTTTGTGGGATTTGCCATAGATGCATATTCAACCAGTTTATTGACTTTTTAACATGTAGCGTGGGCTGAAAAGTGTTCAAGACTGCCTGAAATACACCGAATTTTGGCAAAGACGAGAGGCACCCTTAGGAACTTGCTTCAGCTTTAAGGGGGCAGAGGATTCTGCCCACAGTCTGCTGTAAATTGCAGCAATCAAACAAAAAAGAAGGGGCCTCATATAGTGCAAAGTGTAGCCAGTCCTGTTTCCCAGTCTCTGATGTCATATAATTCCAGGCTATCAGAATGCTAGTTTTAAAGAGAATATTCATGTAAGTACTGCGTGGACCAGAATTCTTTCTTTTCATTCATTCATTCATACATACATACATTCAAATTTATAGCCCGCCCTAATTCCCAGCAAACCAGATTCAGGGCGGGTAACAACCATTAAAATACATAAAACCATCAAACATCAATAAAACATCAGCAACATCAATAAAACATCATAATACAGTCATAAACAGGTGGCCTTAAAAATTAGAAGCTGGGTACCCAGGTTGGGTGGGATAAATAAAATAAATAGTTAAAGAAAATATAATTTACTTAAGGCTCTATGTCAGGATAAAAATTATTTTAAAATATCGTTAAAACAACACAATGGCATATCCTAGGTTGATATACTGTAACCACATTCCAGACGCATTTCTGCCTGTTTGGCCTTCCTCAGTGGTCAATTGATACCCATGTAAAACACACACACAAATATACAAACATCTGGTTAGATTGTCTACAAGTTGTTATACTGGGCTGTATATGTCTCCCATATAAAATGTGTGCGCAATTATTAATGTTTGTACAACTGGAAATATACTATACAACCAACATGCATGCCTGGCCTGATATATAATTGTCTGTATATGTTTATATATATCTGTAAATATGTGTGTATGTTTTACATGGGTATCAATTGACCACTCTATGGTGGACTCTATGGTATACCCCACTGAAGTCCCTCCCCTCCCCAAATCCTGCCTTCCCCAGACTCCACCCCCAAAATCTCCAGGTATTTCCCAACCCAGAGCTGGCGACCCTATTTGGGAGCCAAAATTAAGCTGTAAAAACTGGGATATTGTAGCATTAAGATAAAAGGAAGATGTCTGTGTGGAGTAGTTCCTCTCAATCGTGTGATTTTGGATCAAGGTAATAAAGCTGGTTGAGAATATGCTGTTTCTTTTACCAGTTCTAATTTTGTACTGAATGTCATTTTGCAAAGCACAAGACAAAATCTCTTGCCCTTATGTCTACATAGGGCAGTGGTGGCGAACCTATGGCACGCGTGCCAGAGGTGGCACTCAGAGCTCTCTCTGTGGGCATGCGAGCCGTCGCCCCAGCACAGAGTTTGCCTGAGTTTGTTCCCCTGGCTGAGGAGTCTGGGGACCAGCGGTGCCTTCCCAGCTCCTCCGGGAAGCGCCAGACTCCTTCCCAGCGCCTTCTCCAAAGTCGCCAGCTGTGCGCTCCGGAAGTGAAGACAACGACGAACCTTCTGCCGAGGACTGGAAGAGGTGGAGCTGGGACGGGGCTGGATTGGGAGTGGGACGCCTGGGCGGCCGCCTGTGGCAGGTGACTGTTGTTGGTGACTGCAGCGCAGGGGGTTGGCGGTGAGGGCTGAACGGGGGCCCGTCTGGCATTTGTGCTGGAGCCAAACCCTTCGCTTAGCTCGGGTTTCCACTCTGCTCGTTCATGCAACCGAAGGTGCCTCTGAGCTCGTGTAGAGGGCTGCCCCCACCATCAGCCCCCCCCCCCGGCATAACAGTCTTTTTTAATTCGTATGAAGATAACAGTTGGAAAAAGAACCAAACTGAAGGGGTGGGGGCTATGCTCCAGCTGCTTTCCTTACCCCGCTCCCCCGCCCATGCTGGGTTGCCAACCTCCAGGTAGTAGCAGGTGATCTGCTATTTCAGTTCACCTGGAGAAAATGGCCGCTTTGGCAATTGGACTCTAGGGCATTGAAGTCCCTCCCCAAACCCCACCATCCTCAGGCTCCGCCCCAAAAACCTCCCGCAGGTGGCAAAGAGGGACCTGGCAACCCCTAGCCCCATGTAGACTTCTAGCTGTGTTGGCACTTTGTGATAAATAAGTGGATTTGGGGTTGCCGTTTGGGCACTCGGTCGCTAAAAGGTTCGCCATCACTGACATAGGGGAATGTAGACTGGGCTTGTTAATAATATTTGCTAAGAAAATGGACCACAGTCCCAGGATCCATTAATTCACAAACCAAAAAGGTTTCAAAGCAAGACTCTTATTTATTCATCCATCCATCCATCCATCCATCCATTCAAAACAATTTTAGCTCCCTTTCTATCTTGTGGCATTCAAGGCGGCTTATAGTACTACCCCAGGGATATTCACTGGATCAGGTTTATTGAGTATGGCCAAAGGCCATTACAAAAATTAGTGTAAAAACATGATAAGTTCATATGACAATCTTGGATTACATTTACATTTTAATACCAAATGAAAACTTAAGGAGGAAGAAAGGTGGGGAAAGGTTTCTCTAGACCGCTGAAACTTATGAAAGTATGGAACATAAGACATTCGAAATTATCTAAAATTAAACTAACAAAACCCACAACCACTCATAACTTGAAATCGTAGTTTTTAGCGCTTGCCTGAATAGAGCTCACTTTTGGGACTAGAGAATCTCTCTTCTTACTATGTCAACAATTTATAGATGGGATATGAAGTTCAGTTCTGATCGCTTATAATACTTTAGGTCAGCCTAGCCCAAATTTTCTTTGCCACTAGAGCAAAGAGGGCTACTTTATATGAGATAGCTGGCTCTGAATCTGTGAAGAGAAATAGATTGGGCCAAGATTGTCCCAAGAATGTTTGCCTTGGATACCCCAGGGATATTAATGAAGGGATATCTGCTGTGATACATTAACATTACCATCCTGAGTCCACTGAAACCAGTGGGCTTAAAGCCCAACAACACATAGAATTTTTGCATAAGTTGCCAAGAGGGACTGGCAACTCTCTGAGCTCTCTCAGCCCCACCTACCTCACAGGGTGTCTGTTGTGGGGAGAGGAAGGGAAGGAAATTGTAAGCCAGTTTGATTCTCCTTAAAATTTAGAGAAAATTGGCATATAAAAACCAACCCTTCTTTTTTGGGATCTGAGATGGGCCATTTCAGCTGCCAGAACTGAAGACATGCCATGGTCCTGATCTGCATTGGGTTCCTGCTGTGCTTTTACATAGGGGTTGCCACTGGGGCCTTGCAGCTGCACTATGGTTGGAGGTCCCCATGGTGAAATCGTAAAGCATAACATGTATTTTGGACCTTAGAAGGTTGTAAGTCTTCTTGGGATAGCACTGTAAAATGAGGCCCACCCTAAACAAGCAAATTGGCGGGGTTTTTTTTTGCAAAACATGTAGGGCTTCTTTCATAGAGTTGCCAGCCCCAGGTTGGGAAATTCCTGGAGATTTGGGGTGGTGGAGCCAGGGGGAAGCAGGGTTTGGGGAGTGTGAGGCCTCAGCCAAGTATAATGCCATACAGTCCTCCATCCAAAGCTGCCATTTTCTCCCAGGGAACTGATCTCTCTCATCTCGAGATCAGTTGTAATTCCAGGAAATCTACAGGCCACGCCTGGAAGTTAGCAACCCCGTTCATGGGACTTTTCAGCATGTGTATGCTAGAATTTCATTATTGGGTAATTGGAATTTTTTTTTAGTGTTATTCTGCTTGTGTTTGTGTTTTATTAGGGCAATGTATTTGAATGGGTTAGATTTTTTTAAGCTTGGATGAAGGCTAAGGCGCGACAGACATTTTAAAATAAATTAGATGAAATGAATGTGTGTAATGAAACTCCTGCTGATGCTCTTGATGCGCAAAAGCTGCTTCAGGAGAGTGCACTTGTCAGTAGAGAAGCATCATGCTTAAGGATCATTCCCTCCCCTCCTAATTCCTCCTCTCAAAGAGGCTTTTTTATAACAAAAGCAGATGTCAACGTTTTGTTATTTTTGTCTGCACGTAACAATTACCTGTGCCCTGAAACAGATTGCTTTCTGCTAGCTGCCTTATATTAGAAAATTTTATGCATTAGCAAAATAGAGAGCATAGTAAAGAGAGATAAAAAACATGTTTGGGTCTGTTTGGGTCTAAAAATTAAGCTGTGTTCTAAAATGTTCTCGAGAAATCTGGCTCTGGAGTTTACAAAGATCTGATAATGTAAAATATGCTATTAAGAAGAACAACAGTATGTTGCTAAAAATCTTCTTTGGGAGTCTGTTAACCCATGACAATGTCTACTTGAAAGAATTATTCTCTTTTGTTTGCAATTGGAACTTGCAAAGTACTCACATGTGCTTGTTGGAATAACTTGGGAACTATTTGGCACGTATAGAGAACCACAGCACTTCCTGGGTTTTTTAATCTGTAATGATCATGAGAGTCCCATGGCACAGAGTGGTAAGCTGCAGTACTGCAGTCCAAGCTCTGCTCATGACCTGAGTTCAATCCTGACGAAAGTCGGTTTCAGGTAGCCAGCTCAAGGTTGACTCAGCCTTCCATCCTTCTGAGGTCGGTAAAATGAGTACCATGCTTGCTGGGCATAAAGTGTAGAAGACTGGGGAAGGCAATGGCAAACCACCCCGTAAACGTAGTCTGCCTAGGAAATGCCGGGATGTGGCATCACCTCATGGGTCAGTAATGACCCGGTGCTTACACAGGGGACTACCTTTACCTTTAATGGTCATGAAATCATAGGTTGCCATAAGTTGGAAGCAACCTGACAGCACATAACACACAATACCTTCTCAGTAGCCATTCCATCTTTACAGTCCAGTCACACACCACATACCTTTCCATCCCTGATCGCGTACTTCCCCTTTGAGTACCGCTTGCTTTAACACAATATACATACAGAGACACACCATTCATACCATCTAGCAATTGATCACTGCTCTGATAGTGCTGTTTCCAGCATTGTCCTTCCTCCATACCCAAAAAACCCATACTTTCCTTTATTCCTGTTCTTTATGCTCGCGGACCAACAGATCAGGAGCAAAATGAATTCAATCAGTTCAGTAATAGAGAAATAACCAAACATACAGAAATACGAAATCTAAAATATACAACTAAAAGGAAGTATCATTAAAAACCATAGATAAGTGTTTTGCCATGGCGAAGGTTACGTTTGGATCAATATCAGTCATTAGCTTTGCAAGTGTCTCTTGCTTTAGAGCAGGTATCTACTTCTGGATGTATACTGTGATCCATTTATCTCTAGCAAGATCATTCTTTTTACCATCAATTAAAAAAATGCCCGATGGTGTCCAGGTTCCCTGATTTACAATCACAAAGTTGTTCAGAAAAAGGGATCCCTGAAAACCTACCTGCTAACTCCCCCAATGGTAATACATTTAGTCTGGCTTTGGAGAAAAGTATTCTATATTTGGGGACAGTTAAAACATTTACAATAACAGGTAGGAACCTTGGGAAAGGAAGGGCCAGATAGTACAAGGAGCATACCCTGGACACTCTGCAGCCAGTGCTCCATTTGTCAAGGTGCAACACTCTACAACTGACCAATTTACGTGTAGAGGGATATTCCATTTGCTTTAAAACCTCAAAACGCAAACTTACTCTCTGCAATCTATCATCAACTAATTTTTGCCATGAACTTTTAAAGCCATCTTTAACAAGTAAATGCAAATAGCACCCCTCTAGAGAATGAAGAATTTTCAATCTAAAAGTAAATGCTGCAACTCAAGCTTTAGTTTCCAAAGATGGTTCCGCAAATTCCCGATGAATTTCTGTGCCAGAGATACATGTTGGCAAGTTGGACAGGAATCATACTTCTCGTTACCTGTGCCAATAGCCGAGGTACGCCAAATAATAATAATGGGGCCACCTTAGCCTTAAACACCTGGATGTCAGCAGGTATATAATTGCCTTCTGAGGTCCAAAAGAATTTCAAGAAGGCTGTTGAGTGTACAGATGCTAGCTTCATGGCAGCAGTCATATGACCTGTCCAGGATATATTAGAAGAGGACACCCAGATAGCAAAATGTATCAACCTGCTCAATTAAGAAGCCATTCATATTCCAGGGGAAATGGTGAAATGGAACACCTTTACAAAATACTATAAACTTAGTCTTTTGATAATTTATATCTAAAGACTCTTGAGAACAATAAAATGCAAACACACTTAGTAGACGTTTTAAACCCACACAAGACCAACGTCTAGTAGTTAGTCAATGAAAGTAAGTGAAATCAATCCATATTATCTTTTAAAAAACATTTCTAGATACATTTTTAAAGATCCATGACCACATGCAGTTGGAATATTTTAAGTGGCTCACCTGTTTCTCAGACGTTCAACAGATTCTCCACCTGTTCCTGTCTCTGATGCATCTACCTGTCAGTGGCTAGTAGTTTCTCCATCCAGAACAAGGGACTGTGTATTTAAATGAACTCTGCATCCCTGTGAGCAGATATGAAAACAGAATGCTGTCAGAAAGTTAGGAGAAGCTGAGATGTGATATTGAGCGCAGAAAGAAGAGGGTATACATATTCCTCTTCAGGCTGTTTCTTCAGAAAAAATATGGCACCTAAGTACTTTCATTGGGGGTCACTTGTTAATTTTCTGAAATATTTGAATGGTACTCGTGAGCTTGGAAAGAGATGCTAAATAAATGTAGGAGCCTCAGTCTTAGCTGGAGAATCTTAATCTTAAGAAGTTGTACTAAGAGTGTTACAAAGAAAAGGAAAAAGGGGCAGAGGGCTTAGATAGGAAAAGGAGCCCAGAATAGATCTTCTTTTCAATCATAAGGACAGGAAGTTAATCAAAGGAAAGGTTGGGAGAGAGATGGTGAAGAGTATAACATGTACAGCTACTGTTGAGAGAGGTGTACAGATCTGAGCACCAGGAGACAGAAACCTGATATATTTTGTTTCCTAATGTCAGGGTTGGTAGTTTTGTGTCCAGAATTCACCCTTTGAATTTGAAATGTATTTTAATTGTGGATTATTTTTTGTCATTTGCAGAAGCTGAGGAGCTGTATCAGAAGAGAGTTCTAACCATTACCGGGATTTGTGTTGCGTTGCTTGTTGTGGGAATAGTGTGTGTGGTAGCTTACTGTAAAACCAAGTGAGTGATTTTTAATTAATATTCATCATCCGTTGAAAGCTGATGTCATTCTGACAGTTCTGATGCTTACTGACTAGGATCCTTCAACCAAGAGGGTGCGTTCAGAGCTCCTTCTTTCAGGGAAGGCAGCATAGCTGATGGTAGGAAGCCAAACCCATGTGATGCCAGCGTGGTGTAGTGGTTAAGAGCGGAGGACTCTAATCTGGTGAACCAGGTTCTATTCCCCACTCCTCCACATGAAGCTTGCTGGATGACCTTGGGCTACTCACAATTATCTCTGAATTCTCTCAGCCTCACCTACCTCACAAGGTGCCTGTTGCGGGGAGAGGAAGGGAAGGTGATGGTAAGCCTGTCTGAGATTCCTTAAAGGTAGAGAAAATTGGGGTATAGAAAAACCAACTCTTCTTCTGCTGCTGCTCTTGACCTGGAATTTGGACACTGGGCTTGCACATTACAGTTGCTTTCCATGTGCCTTGGGCTGACAACTCTGGGTTAGGAAATTCTGGAAGATTTGGGGGTGGAGCCTGTGGAGAGTGGAATTTGGGGAAGGGTGGGACCTTGATGGGCCATAATGTCATACAGTCCACGTTCCAAAGCTTCCATTTTCTCCAGGGCAGCTGATCTCTTTAGTCTTTAGATAAGTTATAACACTAGGAAATCTCTTGGCCCCACCAGGAGGTTGGCAACCATGTGCCCTACCACACAGCACAACTTCAGGTCTCATCCTCTTGTCCTCTCCCCCACACCCAAATAGTATTTAGTAAGGAAAAATAGGCACAGTGATTGCTTCTTGTGTTTCAGTACTCTGCTGTCTATTGTAGGTTGTTGCTTTCTGGGATTACAGAAATTTGCGATTTGATGACATCACTTCTTCCATTTTGCCTTGCTAAAGGATATGGAAAAGAAGGGGAGGGGATCACCCATCCTCAGCCCCTTAGCAGCTGTTGGAGCTGAAGTTGCATCTAGAGCGCGCCTGGAATTTGCCTACCTTTGCAGGATATCTTACTTTCCCCCTGGTGCTGGGGTTGCACAGTTAGCTGTGAACAAGTGTCCTAAATATCAAGGGTCACTATACATGTGACATTTATCCTCCACTGAGGATGTAGGAAATAGAGCACACATTTGTGTCTGTATACTGTCTCTAATCCAGGTGTCTTTGTCTAACAATAGCAAGGACTTTTTTTGTCTAGAGGTGTCTGCATTTCAGGATGACAAACTTTCTATTCTGATAACAGCCTTGTGAATTCCTTCAATCGTCAGTTAAAAATAGTGTTACAAACACACTAGAAACGGTTCAAGTCTTCTTCATTTAGATCTGGGAGAGGTATCCTGGGCTCTGAACTGGCAGATCCAAATGCCAGCTGTGCTCCAGTGGTGAATTTGGTCATGGAAACAGGTGGCATGATTGAGCCCTGAGTGAACCCCATCTGATTATGGACCAGGCTGTCTATCAGCTGGGTCACAGGTTCATGTAAAGAAGGGAAGCATCAAGACAATGATTATCGTTGCTACTGTCTATCAGTCACATTTGCACGGGAGGAAAGAGCCAGTGAAAAATTAAGCACAGTTTTTAGTATATGTGTGCTATGCCACACGGTCCTTTTATGAGCACACTTGTGAGTTAAGATCAAGCAGAGGTCTGGGTTTGGGGTTATTTTAGTTCCATGATCCCAAGCTTCGACATGAGGCAGGAAAAGGCCAGAGAGTTCAGTGCTTTGGCTACTTGGAATTGTATTCCGGTCATGAACGTGTTTACTTGGAAGTAAGTTCCATTGAGTAAATGAGATGCAGCTCCTCAGAATTGTGTGCAACAATGTCTGGCAGTCCCAGGGACCACTCGATGATTCAGTGTCCATGTCGTTTGAGCGTGAAACACATTGCAATATGAGAGGGAAAAATCTGTCATAAAAGGACACATGATTCCAGAGGGTAGCCATGTTGGCCTGTGGTAGACCAGTTAGTTTTGAGTCCAGTAGCACCTTAGAGACTGACAAGAGTTTCATGGTACAAGCTTTTGAGAGTCCAGAGCTCCCTTCATCAGACACAAGTAGGAATGGAGATTTCTTAGTCTCTATATCCCAGTCAGAAGGTGGGAGGGGTATTGTAAAGAATGCTTGTAAAGGACGCAGAGGTACCATATGTCAGGTTCTCCAGCCAACCTGGGCAATTCCCAAAAAGCCACTCACTTAGACAGCCAAGTCAGAAGCAGGTAAACTTTATTGTAGAAGCAACAGGTCAAGCTAAGGCAACTTGCAGTTTCAAAGCTGCTAATGAGAAGCCAGGCTACTAGGCATAATTTAAAAGCATGATTACATCACAGGTGCAGTTTCAAACGGCCTGGGAAATGACTCGATAACGGTGCTTGGCAGGAAGGAGGAAGACGGAGCCTAAACACGGCACTGCTCGTTAGCCGCTCAAGGCTAAAGCAAGGGAGGGGGGAATGGACAGGGAGTGGGAAGAACAGAGCAAATGAACATCAAAGTAAACGTGAACACTGGCCTAACTCATGTCAGGAGCCTGACTGCTTATACTGGTCAGCTCAAGCATGGCTAGGCAAGGACTCAGAAGACATTCAGCGAAGAACCAAAAGGCAATCAAAAGGCAACCTCTGACATTCTGCCCCCCTTAAGAGCCCCCTCCTCCATCCGAGCTCTGTTGGGGCTTTAGAGAGTAGGCACTGTAAAACTCATGAACCAGCCGAGGAGCTGCAACATGTGGAGTGGCCACCCACTCATCATGGGCCGGTCCCAGATGTTTCCACCGAACCAGATAAAACAGCTTTCCCCTTTTCAGTTTGGAATCCAGAATTTTAGACACTTCCAGATGTACCTCCCCCCACCACCACGGTAGGCTCTTCAGGCTCAGACTCAGGGTGGAAGTGGGGGGTGCCATATAGGGTTTGAGAAGACTGATATGAAACACTGGGTGTACCCCCCTGAGTGCTTTAGGAAGCGCTAGTTCTACTGT
This sequence comes from Euleptes europaea, assembly GCF_029931775.1. Taxonomy (NCBI): domain Eukaryota; kingdom Metazoa; phylum Chordata; class Lepidosauria; order Squamata; family Sphaerodactylidae; genus Euleptes; species Euleptes europaea. The sequence continues at coordinate 11,853,781 of NC_079328.1, forward strand.
GACCTCGTTGATCACCCTAGTAATGGGATAGGGATCTACATACTTCTCACTGAGTTTCTTACTAGGACGTAAAGACCGCAGATTTTTTGTGGACAGATACACTTGATCCCCCACCTTTAGATCCCACCCTGGTGAACGATGTTTATCCGCTTGCTCCTTGTATTTGTTTTTTGCTCGTTCTAAATTTTTCTGGAGCCAAGGCCAGGTGGTTTGTACAACGTGTACCCAATGTTTGATTTCTCCTGTACCTTCCACCTCCAGGGTAAGGGCTGTGTTCCCGAAAGGCCCGAACTCTCTGCCATGCACCACCCGAAAAGGGCTAAACCCCGTAGACGAATGGGGAGCATTATTGTACGCATATTCAGCAAAGGGCAACAACTCAACCCAATTATCCTGATGGTAATTTACATAACATCGTAAATAACATTCAATTACAGCATTGACTTTTCCTGTTTGTCCATCCATTTGAGGGTGGTAAGCTGAAGACAGACCTTGTTCCACCCCCATCAATTTCAGGAAGGCTCTCCAAAATTGCGCCACAAATTGTGGCCCCCTGTCGGAAATTACCTTGCATGGCAACCCATGATATTTCATCACATGTGTAATGAACATATGTGCCAACTTTTGGGCAGAAGGTAAACCTGAACAGGGAACAAAATGTACTTGTTTGGAAAATAAGTCTGTCACCACCCACAACACTGTTTCCCCCCCGACTGGGAGGAAGGTTCGTAATAAAGTCCATGGCAATGACTTCCCAAGGAACAGACGGAACTTCTAAAGGTTTGAGGAGTCCAGGGGGCTTCCCCATGAGTTTTTTCGAGGTTGCGCAAGTGGGACAACTGCACACAAACAGATCCACATCCGCCCTCATTCCCGGCCACCAAAACTGACGCCGCAGCAAATGCAAAGATTTGACGAACCCAAAATGTCTGGCTGTTTTAGCCCCATGAACCATCTCCAAAACCTCCCTCCTAACAGTTTCAGGCACATAGAGCTGTTCTCCATGAAACCACAGGTCCCCTTGGGGGGTGAGGGCTTGGGTGACCATCTGGCTTCCTTCCTCCTGAAGCGTGGCTTCTCTCAGTTTCACCCGGAAAGCCTCCTGGAGTCCACTAGCCACGGCGGAGTCCTTCGCCCGGCTTTGAGCCCAGGTGGTCACAGCCAAACCCAAAACCTCCCCCTGCTGCTCTGGGATGAAGAGGGAATCAACAGGACGATCTATTTGACCACAGTACTGGGGAAGCCGGGACAATGCGTCAGCCAAAGAATTGTCTTTTCCTGGCACATGTTTTAATATAAACCGAAACTTGGCAAAGAATTGCGCCCAACGAACCTGTTTTGCGGACAGCTTTCTAGAGCCTTTAAGCGCCTCTAGATTTTTGTGGTCGGTCCAGACCTCAAAGGGGAACCTCAACCCCCTCCAGAAAATGCCTCCAGATCGTGAGGGCATGTTTCACAGTGGCCGCCTCTTTTTCCCAAATAGCCCAGTTAATTTCGGCCTGTGAAAACTTCTTTGAAAAGTAAGCGCACAGCTTTAAATGTCCATTCTCATCCTTTTGTAAAAGCCCCCCCCCATAGCAACATCAGAAGCGTCCACCTGCACAATAAAAGGTCTTTCAATCTGGATGTTGTAGCACTGGTTCTGACGTGAACAACTGTTTGAGCGTATCAAACGCCTGTTGGCATTCAGAAGACCATTGAAGCTGAGCGGACCGCAAAGCGGCTTCAGGTCCCTTCCCTTTCGTTCGTAGTAGGGTGGTGAGAGGCAAAGCAACTTGGGCAAAATCAGGAATGAAATTTCGATTAAAATTCGCAAACCCGAGAAATTGCTGTAACTGTTTGCTAGTAGTGGGAGCTTCCCACTCTACCATGGCCCGAACCTTTTCGGGATCCATCTCAAGCCCCTGTTGTGACACAATATAACCCAGAAAAGTTATAGATGGGTGATGGAAGTCACACTTGGACACCTTCGCATACAGTTCATGAGCGCGCAACCGTTTCAAAACTTCTTTGACTAGGGCCACATGTTCGTCCATAGTTTTCGTGTAAATTAAAATGTCATCCAAATAAACAATCACTCCTCTGAATAGCAAGTCATGTAACACTTCATTAATCATTTGCATGAACACACTAGGAGCCCCCATTAATCCGAACGGCATTACTAAGTACTCAAACATCCCAAAACAACTAGAGAAGGCGGTCTTATGTTCATCCCTTCCCTAATCCTGATACGATGGTAAGCGTCCACCAAGTCCAGCTTAGTAAAAATCTGGCCTTCTTTCAACTCATGCCACAAGGCCGCTTCACTTCGGGCCGGATCATCCTTGAACAGCGTGCCCGTAAACCCTTGTCGCCTGGGGCGAGTGTCCATGCCCGACATCCAGCCCCGTGGAGAATCCATCCAGGAGCTGAAGCGGGGGGGCTTGGGCTGCGCTCCAGAGCCAGAGCCACTCGTTTTTCCCCCCAGCTGCTTGGTCGGCTTGGAGTTAGGATCGCGCCGTCCGGGGTCTTTTCTGTCTTGTCCTCCTCCTTGCCATCTCCATTCCCCGCCATAGCCACCCGCACGTCGGGATGGGAGCGGAGACCGGAGCAAAGATGATTAGCAGCTTAATGTCAGGTTCTCCAGCCAACCTGGGCAATTCCCAAAAAGCCACTCATTCAGACAGCCAAGTCAGAAGCAGGTAAACTTTATTGTAGAAGCAACAGGTCAAGCTAAGGCAACTTGCAGTTTCAAAGCTGCTAATGAGGAGCCAGGCTACTAGGCATAACTTAAAAGCATGATTACATCACAGGTGCAGTTTCAAATGGCCTGGGAAATGACTCAATAACGGTGCTTGGCAAGAAGGAGGAAGACGGAGCCTAAACACGGCGCTGCTTGTTAGCCGCTCAAGGCCAAAGCAAGGGAGGGGGGAATATACAGGGAGTGGGAAGAACAGAGCAAATGAACATCAAAGTAAACATGTGAACACTGGCCTAACTCATGTCAGGAGCCTGACTGCTTATACGGGTCAGCCCAAGCATGGCTAGGCAAGGACTCAGAAGACATTCAGCGAAGAACCAAAAGGCAATCGAAAGGCAACCTCTGACACCATATTGATTGCATATTAATTGATCAGCTTGAATAGAGCAGAGGGGGAAATTAGCATCTGTAGCAAGATAAGATTCCATGGACTGCCAAAAAAACAAATCAGTGGGTTATAGATCAAATCAAGCCTGAACTGACCCTAGAAGCTAAAATGACTAAACTGAGGCTATCGTATTTTGGTCACGTCATGAGACGACAAGAGTCACTGGAAAAGACAGTCATGCTAGGAAAAGTTGAGGGCAGCAGGAAAAGAGGAAGACCCAACAAGAGATGGATTGACTCAATAAAGGAAGCCACAGCCTTCAATTTGTAAGATCTCAGCAAGGCTGTGAAAGATAGGACATTTTGGAGGACTTTCATTCATAGGGTCGCCATGAGTTGGAAGCGACGTGACGGCACTTAACACACACACACACACACACACACAGCAAGATAAGAATCCTCTGCCCCTTTTCAGCTGTGGGGGTCCATTGTTCTGTACTTGTGAATTAACTCAAGTTTAGCAATCTCTCATTGTAATTTTCCTTTGAAGTTTCTTTGTTTGAGGACTGCCACTCTTAGGTCAGCAATGGAATGACCTGGAAGATTAAAATGTTCTCCCACTGGTTTTTGGATTTATATCCATTTATTCTTTTGAGATGGAGTAACTGTATAAAGGAAGCCATGGCCCTCAGTTTGCAGGACCTGAGCAAGGCTGTTAACAGTAGGATGTTTCAGAGGACATTGATTCATAGGGTCGCCATGAGTCTGAAGCAACTTGACGGCACTTAACGCACAAACACATTCTTTTACGCGGGGACTCACCTGTTTGATGTCGAGAGTAGAAGGGTGTTGCAGACATTTGATGGCATATATAACATTGGAAGATGAACAAGAGAATGATCCTGAGTTGGTATCACAGGTATTGTTAGGTAGACGATGGATTGCTTGATGTAATTAGGATGGTGACTGGAGGCATGTAGATATGTTTGGCGATCAGTAGGGTTCCAGTATAAGGTGGTTTTTATGCTTCTGTTATGTATTGGTACAGTGGTGTCTAGAAAGTGTATTTCTTGCGTGGATTGGTTCATGGTCAGGTTGATGGTGGGGTGGAAGTTACTGAAGGCTTGGTGAAATTTCTCCAAAACCTGGAAACACTTGAGAGTTTATACCCTGAAACTCTTGTTGGCCATTAAGGTGAACATAAGAACATAAGAAAGGCTCTGCTGGATCAGACCAAGGCCCATCAAGTCCAGCAGTCTGTTCACACAGTGGCCAACCAGGTGCCTCTAGGAAGCCACTAACAAGACAAGTGCAGCAGCACCATCCTGCCTGTGTTCCACCGCACCCAAAATAATAGGCATGCTCCTCTGATACTAGAGAGAATAGGTATGCAGCATGACTAGTATCCATTCTAACTAACAGCCACGAATACCCCTCTCCTCCATGAATATGTCCACTCCCCTCTTAAAGCCCTCCAAGCTGGCAGCCATCACCACATCCTGGGGCAGGGAGTTCCACAATTTAACTGTGTGAAAAAATACTTTTATCTGTTTTGAATCTCTCACCCTCCAGCTTTAGCAGATGACCCCGTGTTCTAGTATTATGGGAGAGGGAGAAAAACTTCTCCCTGTCCACTCTCTCCATGCATAATTTTATAGACCTCTATCATGTCTCCCCTCAGCCGTGCTACTGGACCGGAATCTAAAAGGACACATGGAAATCATAAGAATTTGTTTTCAAGAAAACCAGTAGGAGCAGAGAGAAAGAGGGTTTCCTTCACTCTGGAGAAAATGGATCTCCCTACATCCATTGGGGAGCGAAGGCAATGGCAGTGCAGCCCCTCCAGGCAGGGATTCTGTGAAATTATCCTCACAGTTTCTCAATGGCCGTCACAAAAGAACCGAGGCTTGGAACTGTCTGTCACTGGGAAACCCTTTGAAATGCAAATCTGAAAATTGCTGTAATTGTATGTGCTAAATTTTATTGAAAGCATTCATTTAGTTGGGGAGCGATTTGCAGCTGAAAAGAGAAAATAATAAAAGTCTGCCTCAGGCAGATTTACGACAAGAATCTCCAAAATTCACAGTTCAGCATTCTAGACCATTTAAGAGCCAGAAGTAGATTTGCTTTGAATGAGTTATGAGTGAAATCCCTTCCTCTCCATTTGGAATGGGCCCAGTGCTGAGTTTCTTGGAGAATTCTCAGATAAAAGCTTGTTTTTCCCCCAGAGTTTGTTCATGGTGTTGGTGCCAGCAAGGAGCAGTTACCGCTCTGGGAACTGAAATGAAGAAAACTGAACTCTCTCTCTCTCTCTTCACACACACACACACACACACACACACACAGAGGGCAAAAACGCATGGTCACTTTAGCCTCCTTTATTCCCTGTTTCAGCCAGGATTCAGCCAGGATCGAACGCACGTTCGGTGAAACACATGCATTCGATCCTAGCTGAATCCTGGCTGAAACAGGGAATAAAGGAGGCTAAAGCGACCATGCGTTTTCGCCCACAGAGACACACATTATTTTTTTAAAAAGGAAGAAGATTTATTTTTTCCAAGGAGTTTTATGGGTTTTAAAAAACATATAAGTAATATTTGGGGACTGTTTTTTATTTTTTTTCCCTATGCACTAGCACTCCAAGAAATACTAATACACTGTAATGCAGTGATTTTTTAAAATGTTAGTTGAATTTGGAGGGGGGAGTATTTCACAGGAGAAACCATTCTTTCCTGTGTGGTTTTTCACTCTTGCAACAGCACATCTCTAGTGCAGAGGAAAATAATTTAGAATGTAAAACTAAAAGTATTACTAGGAGTCTAAAAACAGCAGCAAACTCTTCTGTCAAGAGTTGTTTGATACTTTAATTATTTCTACCAGTATTTGATATCATATGCTTATTTAAGAAATTAGCATGTTTATTACCAGTTGCAGTTGTCCAGATTTTAAAATCATGACTAATCAAGGATCAAAGCCTATAGAATTCAGTTTGAAAATTTTCTCTCCCTGTTCCACATTCCTCTGCTTGGCATAGGAGAGAAGTATAGCTGGGTACTTGGGCGAGCTGACCTTCAGGGTTCTGCCTTGTCTTTGCCTCTGCAGAACAGCTTGTGTTCCCAAGTGTAGTGCAAGAAATCTCTCAATTCCAATCTCCCAAGGCAAGCATGACCCAAGGCCCGGCATAATCATCCAACAGGGGACCCCCGTTTTCCTCAGCAGAAGAATGGGGCCGAAGGATCCCGTCTCAGTCAGCTTTTGGGTTTCCCACTTCTCTGAATTCCTTTTTGATCCAAAACAATGCAAGTTTAACCTGTGACCTTTCTCAATCTGCTTATTCTTCAGAAAACAGAGGAATCAAATGCATAATCATTTAAGGCAAAATATGTGTCCAGCTCATCAGAACAGGAACCTGGCCAATGGACCCAGCCACCCTCGGCTGGACCCTGAGGAAATTCAGATGGCGGATGTAAGTGGCTTTTGTTAATTCAGCATGGAGGGGAAAACTTCTCAGAAATCAGAGCGTTGGGAGAGGCAGAACACCCAGAGAAAGAGAGAAAGAAAAGCCATCCCTTCTCCTTCCTCTTCCCACTTTTCTGTTCCCTCTTTCCTTAACCCTGCATTTCTTTCCTTCCTCCCCCCTCTCTGGATTCAGTTCATTCTTCCTCTTTGGCTGCCTCCTCCTTGTCCATCTTCTGTTGGCTAGAATGAGGTGCCATGAAGAGGCCAATGAGCAGCCTTCAAAGAAGAAGAAGCGGCTTACAATCACCTTCTCTTCCCCTCCCCACAACAGACACCCTGTGAGGTAGGTGGGGCTGAGAAAGCTCTAAAAGAACTGTGACTAGCCCAAGGTCAGCCAGCTGGCTTCATGTGGAGGAGTGGAGAAACCAGCCCGGTTCACCAGATTAGCCTCCGCTGCTCATAAGGAGGAGTGGGGAATCAAACCCGGTTGTCCAGATTACTGTTGACCGCTCCAAACCACCGCTCTTAACCACTGCACCATGCTGGCTCTCAAGTTCCTAGAACATTTTTTCAGGATCAGAACCCTTCTCTGCTCTAATGCTTAGTTGTGGCATTCTCAGCTTTGCTACTGGGCCCCTGTAACCCAGAACAGGGAAAACGTACCCGGGGATTAGCCTTATGAGGCCTGAAGCACTTAAAATGATCATAATTGGTATTCCTGGTTGGTGTAATTGTTTTGGGAGTTCTGGGGCTGAAGGACTAAAATCCAAGACACACGGGCTGATCTGACCCGACTGACCCAATTATTACCTCTGAGAATGATAACTTGGGATTGTATCCTGAGATGCTGTTCTATTGGCTCACCAACGGCTCCTCCGATGGACCGGCTTTCCCATCTGTGAAGAAGAAGAGGGAGATTCCTCTCCCCACCTCTGCCAATTCCCCACACCATTCTTTCCAGTCCACTGACCAACAGGACCACAGTTTTGGGGGGCATAGGCTGCACTGGGGGGAGGATGTCTACACTAGCGTGGCGTAGTAATTAGGAGCTGTGGACTGTAATCTGGAGAACCGGGTTTGATTCCCCGCTCCTCCACATGAGTGGTGGATTCTAATCTGAAGAACCGGGTTGGTTTCCCTGCTCCTCCACATGAAGCATTCTGGGTGACCTTGGGCAGTCACAGTTCTCTCCGAACACTCTCAGCCCCACCTACCTCACAAGGTGTCTGTTGTGGGGAGAGGAAGGGAAGGCAATTGTAAGCTGGTTTGAGACCCCTTAAAGGCAGAGAAAATCGGGGTATAAAAACCAACTGTTTTTCTTCTTCTTCAGTGCAATTCTGTTTATGCTACAGGATCCGAGCAATAATGTAGTATGTTTATGACAATCCTATACTTAAATCACTGCTGTCCTCTTCAGATTAATGTGAGATCCCTATAACTCTTTCCCCAGTATATGTCTAAAAACGTCCCGGTGACTGAGCACGTCATACGAAGGGAGACAGAGACAACCTTTTCAGGGAGCCATTCCTGTTCGCCATCGCATCGCTGTTCCACAGGGACTCCGACTTCAAGCCAAAGGTGATGAAAACCACCACACCGCGGCTCCTCACAGTCTCTATCCGTCTGTGTCGATATCTCTGTGCATTTTCAGTGGTGTTCTGTGCTCTAGGGGCAGATGAAAACATCTCTCTTGGTCTTACCCCCAGCACCAAACAGCATCTTGGATCATTTATGCATGGGAGTTTTACCTGAGGTTCGTTGCTGGCTAGACCCACACTTTCCAGTTGGGAATCTCTGCACCAAGCTCTCTCCAAGCTCAAATCTTGTAATGCTGCTTTGTAATTGGCTTACTTCGCAGTGCTGCTTTGCAATTGGCTGTGAGAGAAACCAAGCTTGCATGCCCCGCACTTTGCCTTCTGCATGGGGATTTCACCCGGGCTTTGCTCAGGGAAGATGGAATAGTCGGGTTAACAGAGGAATGGGAAGACCCGGACATTGCGAGGGTTGGCAGCAAGGTGATCTCTAATGGAGGGAAAACTCATGCATTACTCCAAGGAACAACTGATTCAGACCAGTACCAAACGTTAGTGAAAGTGCCCATGCATAAATGACCTTGGAAACCCTCTTTGCAACGATGTAGGAATCTAGTTGCAGTAATGTCTGCCGGTGACTCTTTCCCCTGCTTGTACACATAAGGCCTTGAGTTCAAATCCCACCTTCCCACCCCCCACCCCCCGGTGCCAAAAGCTTGTAGGGGACTCCACTTTCCAGAGGGAGTGTTCCTCTGAGTGCTGGATGTTGGGGATGAAAAGCTAGGGACAGATATATTTTTAAAGGCCTGTAAGCACCATCCTCTTCAGCATGCTTTCCTTTTGGAGGTATATTTAGTTGTTTCCAGCGCAGGAATAGTGAGCTGCTGTCCTGCATTCTTTGGGAGTTTCATGAATCCTTTTATTGTAAATTGACTGCTGTTTTCCTTGTGGGTTTTGGCCCTGTTTATGCTCACATCCACTCTGGGCTGCAAGGAAAAGGTGGAGAGAAAAGGTGCCTTCCTCCCAGGGCCTTGCTCCCAGGTGCCTTGCTCCCAGGTGCCTTGCTCCCACTATGGCTCCCAGGGATTGGAAGCCAACTCTTCCTTTCCTGAGCTACCATGCTGGCTCTCCAGAAGCCAGCCCAGATTTCAAGAGGCACTGGAAAGGGTATGCAAGAATCCCTTGGTCAGGAATTTAGAAGGGGTGGCACAGAGTTGTAAGTTGCAGTACTGCCGTCAAAAGCTCTGCTCATGACCTGAGTTTGATCCCGATGGAAGTCGGTTTCAGTTTTTGAGGGGCGTGCTAGAGTGTCCCTCTCACCTCCAGGGTAAACCCAGAAGGGACATTATTTCGCCGCATGCTGCTGTGCTTGCGGATGGATCGCCCCCTTTCAGCTGGCCTGCTTCCCCCCGCCGACCAGGTGAGGGCCAGCGTGCAGGCCTGTTAATTGGCGGGCAATTGCCTGCTATTAACAGGTGAATGGGAACCCTTCGCAGGAGGCGGAGCCAGACACAAAATTGCCACAGCTTAACTTCAGTTATTTAGTTCAGATCTTGTGCTGTGGTGGCAGCTGCTGCCAAAGCAACATTTTTTAAAATCTGCATGGCCAGTTAAATCTCCAGGGGGCATTTTTCATGGTAGATTTTGCTTCTGTTTGCCACGGACTAAAAAAACCCACAATTGAAATGTTTTTTTCATGGCCGCGATTTATCCCCGTCAATTATCTGTAGTTTTGGTTTTTCATGGGAACAAAGTACGCTGTATTTGACAACGGTTTGGTCTGTCCCTTTTGCAGGAGGCCGCCCCTTCCAACAGGCTCATTGTTTATGCCTGCCCCCAGCTCCGCCCCAACCCACCCAGCAGATTACCTCGTGCGGTTCACCAGCCCCAGCGCAAAAAACAAGCACCAGTCCCTCTGGTCTCCTCCATATTTCTTCCACCCTCGCTCGGTTCTGCTTTTGGAACAGTCAGATTCCAAATTTGCGGGGGGGGGGGGGGCAAGGCAGAGCTTTCCTCAAAGCTTCCCTCTATTTTCTATAGGTGTGGAACCCATTGCCCTTTAATGATAGACAGGATTGGGGGGGGCAGGGAATCCATGTGCCCAGAGAAGTGTTTAGCTGAAAGTGGGAATGGGGGGGGGAAAGAGGAAAGAAGGCCCCTGGATTGCGTGCCGGCCATGATCCGGCCACATTGCATCGTGAGAGACAGGAGGGCTCCTAGCTTGCGCACCAGCCCCGATCCAGCCAGTGTGCATGGCGGGGGGGGGAGGAAAGAAGGCCCCTGGATCGCGCGCCGGCCATGATCCAGCCACATTGCATCGTGAGAGACAGGAGGGCTCCTAGCTTGCACACCAGCCCCGATCCAGCCAGTGTGTATGGCGGGGGGGAGAGGAAAGAAAGCCCCTGGATTGCGCGCCGGCCATGATCCGGCCACATTGCATCATGAGAGACAGGAGGGCTCCTAGCTTACGCACCAGCCCCGATCCAGCCAGTGTGCATGGCGGGGGGTGGAGAGGAAAGAAGGCCTCTGGATTGTGCGCCGGCCATGATCCGGCCACAGTGCATCGAGAGAGAGGAGGGAGATAAGAGCAGGCTGGCCGCCACTCTTCAGAAGAGTGATGGGAGGGAGTTTTGCCTTGGGTTTTCCGCTCTCAGGATGCACATTTTTCCCATCCGAATTCTCAAAAATCCCCCCTCCCCGGTGGGGTAGAGGGGCCAACAGCCCCTTCCCTTGAACATCCCCCCCCACGGGTCCAGCTGCCCTAGACTGAGCTGCCACCACCCCCAGCGCGCGAGGAGCACATGGCGTGGCCCCGTCGGTCTCCCCCTGGAGCCGTCCGTCCGATGTCCCCCTGGGCTTGGAGGTGTGGGCCCAGCTCCAAGGCCCAACCCGGGCGAGGGGCGGGGAAGGCGTGCGGGGACGGAGGGAGAGAAGTGCCAGGATTCTAGGCAGGCAGGCAGGCAGGCAGCAAAAGGGGCGGTATTCTTGTCTGAGCGTGAAACTCCCCCAGCCAATCACCGTTCTTGGGGGAGGAGAAAGGAGACGTCCCGGGGAGCGAAGCAAACATTTTTTCATGGGCATCCGAGCAGCAAAACACGCGTCCACAGGAAAGATAGTCTCAAAAGTGGTTTGGATTGCCTCTCTTTTAATGCGGCTTGTTTTGCTCAGTGGGGGAAAATACAGATCTGCAGTGAATAACCAAAATTTGACTCCGACGCAAATCATTGTCGAAACAGAAGCAAATCTCCATGAAGAATACCCCCAGTAGTCAACCAGAAACCTTGCTGGCCCTTCTTGGCCCCATCCACTTACTAAAAACACTTGGTGGGTGCCAGAAAAGGTGTCAGCAAGCACTGCTGTCCACATTGGGGACCCCTGGGTTAGGTGGTGATAAACAGCTTCCCAGGCAGGATGAGCACAACATCCCCTCCCACTAGGGTTGCCAAGTGCCAGGTGGTGGCAGGCAAACCCCTGCCAATCCACCTGGCTGCCCGGCAACCAGCTGAGGGTCGGCGGGCAATGTGTGCACGCACACCTGCCCACAGCGCCACGTCACTTCCGGTTTACACCCAGAAGTGCCGCATCGCAAGGGACTGTTTACCACTCAGACTCCCAGTTTGAGTGGTAAAAGGCCCCTTGCGATGCATTTACACCCAGAAGTGCAGCATCGCAACGGGCCTTTTACCACTCAAACTCCCAGTAAAGGCCCTCGCGATGCAGCTGGGTGTAAACTGGAAGTGACGCAATTGCGTTGGCGCACCCGTGCGCGCACAATCTTGCCTCACCTCTGCCCCAAAAACCTCCCGGCAGAGGAGAGAGGGGGCCTGGCAACCCTACCTCTCCCGCCAAACTATGAGATAGATCCCAGCTATCTCCTGACTTGTGCGTGTGTGTGTGTGTGTGTGTGCGCGCGCGTGTGTGAATTACTCTGGGATTGCGATCTGTGAATGTCAACACTTCAGCAAATTTCACCAACCAACATTCACTGTAGCATTGATGTGTCTCAGCGCCATTCCCCTCACGCAGACAAATGTGACGTTCTTTCATGAGCTGTACTGACAGGGCTGAGCCTCGCCAGTGATTTCCCTTCACCTCATCATCGGCAGCCATGCAGTCAAGAGCTCTTGAATGCCTTTCAGTTTTCTTCAGAGGCTGTGCCACCAAACCCCACTCCTGCAACCCGTGGGGACCCCTCCCCCCACATGCAAATGTTATTGCTGGGGATCCTATGTAGCGGCCACCCCTTCTTAAGAAAACTGGAAGGTTTCTGGATCCAGGCCACCCTGAGGGAGCTGGGAAGAGCAGACCGCATCCGGTCAAAGTGCCTGGCAAATCACCGTTTGTTGTTTGGCTCGGTTCACAGACACGAAAGCCACACTTGGAGCATGGAACGGACGGAAAGCCTGACCTCGGATTGCCAGTCGGGGATCATGTTATCTTCCGTGGGGACCAGCAAGTGCAACAGCCCTGCCTGTGTGGAGGCCCGTGCGCGGCGGGAAGCCACCTTCTGCGTGGAGGACCAGCGGAGGCCAATGACCCAGTACAGAGACTCGGTGGACTCCCTTCGAGACTCGCCGCACAGCGAGAGGTCTGCTTCCCTTGTCAATGGAAGGGGGGGGTTTGCAGTGCCAAGCTAGAGAAAAGCCCCCTCCTGCACAAGTCAGTTCCAGTCTCTGTAAGGACATCAGTGGGAGCAAAGTGACGAGGGGAACGGCAAGAGGATCGATGTAGCCGATTAGGCAAGGGGTTGAAGGAACCGGGTATGTTTAGCCTGCAGAGGAGACATCTGAGAGGTGACATGATCACCATCTTCATGTACTTGAAGGGCTGTCATATACAGGATGGTGCCGAGTTGTTTTCTGTTGCCCCAGAAGGTCGGACCAGGACCAACAGGTTGAAATTAAATCAAAAGAGTTTCCATCTAGACATTAGGGTCATCTAGTCCAACCCCCTGCACAATGCAGGAAATTCACAACTACCTCCACTCCACTCCCCCATTGACCCCTGCTCTATGCCCAGAGGAAGGGGAAAAAAACCTCCACAATCCCTGGCTTATCTGGCCTGGAGGAAAATTGCTTCCTGACCACAACATAGCAATTGGCATTGCCCTGGGCATGTAAGAAGATCCAAGAACTGATGCAGCCCTTCCTGCCCTCCCTCTCATGATCCACCTAAGTTCACAGAATCAGTATTGCTGACAATTGGCATCTAGCCTCTGCTTAAAAATTTCCAAAGAAGGAGAGCCCATCACCTCCCATGGAAGCCTGTTCTACTCAGGAACTCCTTTAACAGTTAGGAAGTTCTTTGTCATGTTTAGCCAAAAACTCTTTTGATTTAATTTCAACCCAGTGGTTCTGGCCCAATCTTCTGGGGCAACAGAAAACAACTCTGCACCATCCTCCATATGATAGCTCTTCAAGTACTTGAAGATGGTTATCATATCACCTCTCAGTCGTCTCCTCTCCAGGCTAAACATACCCAGCTCCATCAATCTTTCGTCATAGGACTTGGTCTCCAGACCCTTAACCATCTTTGTTGCCTTCCTCTGGACATGTTCCATCCTTGTTAAACTGTGGTGCTCAAAACTGAGCACTGTACTCCAAGAGAGGTCTAACCATAGCGTAGTAAAGCAATACTATCACTTCACGTGATCTGGATGCTACGCTGCATTGATACAGCCCAAACTAGCATTTGCCCTTTTAGCTGCTGCATCACGCTGCTGACTCATGTTCAGTGTTTGGTCTACTAAGACCCCTAGATCCTTTTCACACACACTACTCCCCCATCTTATAATTATGCATTTTATTTTTCCTATCTAATTTTGTTAGTTTTAGCCCCGTTTTCCAGCTTGTTGAGATCATCCTGTATCTTGACTCTGTCTTCTACTGTATTTGCTACCCCTCCCAATAGTATTATCTGCAGATTTAAGTAGCATCCCCTCCATCCCTTCATCCAAGTTATTTATAAAGATGTTGAACAACCAGGGCCTAGGACAGATCCCTGAGGCACTCCATTTGTCACTCCTCTCTAAGAGCATGAGGAACCATTAACAAGCATTCTTTGGGTGTGATCTGCTAACCATCATGACTATGATGTTGTTTGATTTCCTATTGTGTGCTTGCATGCGTTCCATGCCCAGTGGGCATAGAGACCACCAAGATGGTATATGTTCAGAAAACATTTGTTAGTACAGTTTTTATAACTAATATGATTTGGGATGGGGGCAGGAATAACAACCATCAGAAATCTACAGATTTTATCATTTTTCTGACACCTGTCTTGTCTAGCATAGAGTTTATGGAGATCAGAGGGAGAAGGGAGAATGAGTAGGTAGATAATGTAACTGACAAGGATGTTTTCCAATCAGCAGAGTTACGCATAGATCTTGCCAGTGAAGATGCCTGCACTGATAGATCTATCCTTCCGAAGTGTTTCTTTTATAACATGCCACTGGCTTGGGGAGTACTTGAAGGTTCTATAAGCGGTAGATCCTGGATGCTTGCCCTTTTGTTCTCTGGTGCTGCTCCCACTAGTCACTGGCTTGCACACCATGGCATTTGAGCCATGTTGCATCCTGGGTGTGGGATGCCTCGCTTATGCCTCCTTCACCACTTGTAGTGCTGCAGACTGGCAGCTGAATAAAAGCAATGGCCCTCCCTCCAGAGGCCAGGTTGCATCTTGCCTCTTCCTGCAATAATGTGCGTACACTGTGAGACCGTAAGGAATTCCACAGGGCCTACAAGATGGAGTTATTCCACCAGGCCTACGGTTGAGGTCAGCTATGATTTTTCCATCAACGCTGGCCTCCCTACCCCACCCTTTTCTGTTGTTGCCATCTGAATTTAATTGCTATTACGTGGGGGTGGGGCTCTGACCGCCCGCAGGCCCTGCTGCGGCCTCTGTGCCACAATAAGTGTGCCAGATGCCCTGATGCTTGATATTTTCATGGTTGTATGGGGTCGTCTATTTGTGAGCATTGTTTTAATATGATTTATTGTGATTTTGTTGTATTTGTGTTTTAAGAATGTATGAGCCGCCCTGAGCCCGGATTTTTCTGGGGAGGGCAGGATACAAGTTTAATAAAATAAATAAAATTAAAATAAATTGATAACCCCAGGATAGCAACGGATAGACTCATAGCCAAACTGGACAAGGTGGGACAGTTTGTGACCAGAACCTGAGATCACGCAACGCTTTAAATTTGCTTTAATTGTCTAGAGGGGGATCCCTTTGACCTAGATACAATCTCCTTGACCTAGGAATCTTTCTAACGTCCTTGAACTTACTTCCATCTCACAGTTATCAAAAATATCTTAGCAAAGAGAACAGTAGTTCTTGATAAGGGGTTCCATTGGCAAAAACAAAGAGAGTCAGGATTTAACATTTGTATTGAGCTATACAATTTCTTCATGCTAAACTAAAGGCTTTGGGTCAGATCTGAAGTTGACTCTTATGCTGTCTTTTCCTCTTCTAGGTACGTATCTGCCTTGACAACGCCAGCCCGCCTGTCCCCCGTTGACTTCCATTGTTCCACATCAGCCCACATGCCCACCTTTGAGATCACCTCTCCGAACTCGGCACATGCAGTCTCGTTACCCCCTGCGGCATCCATTAGCTTCCAGGTGGAAGAGCAGCAGCCATTGCTCAGAAGGTACCAGGTCCCTTTCCAAGAAATGCAGAGATACGATAGTTACTACCAAAGAAGCAACTACCTGAACGAGAGCACAGGGAGCTTGCCCTCCAGCCCCTTCCGTATCACAGAGGACGACGAGTACGAGACGACGCAAGAGTACATCACCGCACTAGAACATCCAAAGAGAATAGGCAGCAGCAACAGGCGGTGGAAGAGATCAAAACTCAACGGACATCTGTCGCACAGGGGCAAAATGCTCAGAGACTCCTTTTCGGTGAGCAGTGCCTCTTACAGTGAATCTGACGAGGAGCTGGTAGCAGAGAGCACCCCTTTCTTAAGTATTCGGAACACTGAAGCGATGGACACAGACTCACCCCCCCTGTATCGTCCAGCAGAGAGCAGGACTTACTATTCCTTCGACAGATGCAGCGCGCAGGGAGACAGCCGCCTCTCACACCCCACCAGGTCCAGCCAAGACACGGCACCACCTTAGAGCCCCCCAGACACTTCCTCGTAGGCACTCCCAGGAACACACCAGAGCCAAGGAGGACAAAACGAACAGAACAGACAAATTTTTATTTTATATAAAAGAGGAAAAAATATAACAAATGAAATGTTTTATTTTCATTTTAGCAATGGTGTCTTATAATAGCTAATGGCAAAGACCGTTTTATAAGGAATCTCTATTTATATGGAACATCTTGATTTACAGCTTCTGAGAAAAGAAGAAATCAACAAAAAAAAATTAAAAAAGATGGGCCAATTTTTGACTATTTTCAAATCATTAAAAAAAATATCGTGGTGCCTTTTTGCTGTATGGTAATGCCAGAGTCCACTCTAAAGATTATGTTTAAGCATCCTTGAGGTCATAGGTTTTATGTTCAGGACAACTTGTTATGGAATATTTTAATGGGCACTTTTCCATTTGAATAATAACAACACTTTTAAATTGCCTGATAACTGGATGTTGGTAATCTAGTGCTTTAAAATATTGCTCTCCCTCCCTCCCTCCCTCTCTCTCTCTCTCTCTCTCTCTCTCTCTCTCTCTCTCTCTCTCTCTCTCTCTTCACACACACACACACACACACACACACACACACACGGTCAAAAAAAGACATGTGAATGGATGTTTTCAAAAGTACATTTCCCTTAGAAGGGAAACAATATGTACTATTAAGAAAAAAATAACGTTTTGTTGTTGTGAAGTAAGAAGTGAAAAAGCACACAATTGTACCAGCCCTTCCAATCTATCTTTTGACCTGAACAGATCTATGAACAAGGCAAAACCCTTTTGTCACAACGTTGCGAGGGTTTAATCCCACAAATTTGGTATCTCAAACCAATGAAGTTAACTAATGCTACTTCAAGTTTTACTAGTGAAAATCTGCTTCCGCGCTATCAATTGGAGACTAGCGACTCATTCCTGACTCTGAGCCCCGCTGTGCATTTCTGCAGAGCAAAAAAAGAGCACGACCCAGATGCTGATGCCAGGTTGAGCATAAAACACAAGCGAGCCCCATACTGGAGCGCTTAGGATGTGCCATGTACTGTTGATGAGGTGTGGACACCACACATATTTCAAAAATCCCAGGTGAGCTAAAGGCCTCGTGCTTTTCAGCTTGTCCGCCTGACCACCAGCTCTCCCCTTTTCCTCTGCCTCCTTCTTATGCCTCATCTAGGGTTGCCAGGTGGCTTGGAATGGTGGGCAATTGCCTGCCAATCCATCAGCTGGTTGACGGCAAGGATCGCGCGTGTGCGTGGCCGCAAGCAACGCGATCCCGTCACTTCCGGTTTGCTTCCGCAAGCACTGCAGCACGATGGGACGATTTACCACTCAGATGGGGGTTTGAGTGCTAAATTGTCCTGTTGCGCTGCGGCACTTCTGGAAGTAAACCGGGAGTGACAGGATCTCATCGCTCACAGCCGCGCATGTGAGATCCCCATTCCAAAAGTCTCACGCTGGAGAAGAGGGGGGACCTGGCAACCCTAGCCCCATGTCATGCCATCCTTCTTCAACCTCCCTCCCGTGGAAAGCAAGACCTCAAGAAGGGCCTGGGGTGGGAAGCGCTCATGTGCTGTATTTGGTCAGGACAGTTGTCACAGTAACACCCTAGCATTACAGAATGACTTCTTGTTAAACAGCAACGAGGAATAGCTGCACTGTTGGCCCCCAAACGTCGTCTGTGTACAGGTTGGCCAGAAAACCCCCTTTCAAGAGAGAGAGCCCCTCCCTCATTCCTTTCAGTTCCTTGTGGGCCCCTCCTGTTTACATCCTAGCCTGGCCTCTTTTCTTTTTCTTTTGTCTATTTTGACTTCTGCATGTCCTTTGCATTTCAGATACTGTAGATTGGATGCATGGAGAAGCTGTGATTGAGAAGATAAAATACAATTGCCAATGTATTTCATTTTAACTTTTAGCAATAAAAAATACTTTAAAACCCTTTGTTCCTCACCCACAACAGGGTCCAATAGAAACGCTGCTAATTTGTCATAAAGATGATTGTAAAAAAAAAAAAATTGCTCTGGATTGTCTGAATGTCAGAACTCTTGACTGTTTAACACTTGAACTTTTTTATATTATAAATAAAAGTAAGAAATGACTACCACCATTCTTAAAAAAACCCAATCTTGTATTCACTGGTAAGACAGGAAGTGAAAGAACAGTAGCCTTCTCGGATGGATTGCCTCTTTCCAAGATGGGCTTGAGTCACAAGGAGAACAAATACACAAGAAGAACAAATACAGGCTAAAGTTCTCAGCTTGGAAAGCAGAGGTTTGGCCTAGTTGCCACCTCCTGCCCTGTGGAGATGCAAGAGTCCCTAGAATAGCTTCTAACTTTGCACTTAGTGTATCTTTGCACTGCAAGGGTGTGTTCCCATGGATGAGCCCCACAACACTCAGTGGGTCTTATTTCTGAGTCCATCAGGATGCATAAGTTGATGACTTATTGTTTCCATTTGGACAGATCCTTTTAGAGCTCTCGACAGTCTTCTTGGGATTTCTCCATTGTGAATAATTTGAAGTCATCTGCGGACTTAACTACTTCAGTATTCATTCCTAGTTCTTGATAATTTACAAGTTAACACCAGTCCCAAAACTGCTTCTTGGGGAACCCAACTAATTTTTCCATCCTTTGTGGAAACTGTCCACTCTGGTGCTTGCTCTTCCAGCAATCCATAAACGGACCTGTCTGCTAATCCCATAACCACTAAATTTACCCAGGAGGCTTTAGTCCAAGAGTTTGTTAGAAGTCATTGTCCAAGTATGTAATTTCTACCAGATCATCCCTGTCAGTGTACTTGTTTATACCCCGGGTGAATTCTGGAAGGCCAGTGAGGCAAAACTTTGATTGCAGAAGCTGCATTGATTCTTCCTTTTCTAGGGGTTTTGTTCTCTGTGTTTAATTATTCTTGTCTAATTAAGACTTTCAATCAGTCAATTTGTAGGGAACCAAAATTTCCCTACTGCATCCTTTCCCTCCTGCATCCTTTTAAAAGTTGGCGCTTGCATTGGATGTTTTCCAGTCCTCTTGTAAAAAAACTACCTTGTCAAGGTCTTTCCAAACACTTGGCTAGGTGCCTTGTTACTTTCCTCCTGTAGCGCAAGCCCCATGGTATTGTTCAGAAATAACAATGTGTGTGTGCTTCTACGCAGTTCTGCTTGACAACGGGAAGAGCTGGTGGTTAAGAACGCTCCACTTGCCTCTTTCCACTTGCACAATTTTACGAACGGCACACACAAGGCTAATGAACGGTCCCCCTTTTCTCGGGTTCTCTGGCAAGGGGGTGTCTGATGGAGCCTCCATTCATTTCCATGTGAGGACCAGCAGATGAGCTGAGCAATCAGTCTTGTGAGGAGCATTTTCTGACAGTGAATGTAAAAGGAGTTTCCTGATGCTCCATGGGAGAGGATCAAAAGAAGCAAGGAATAAAAAGTGCTGGGGGTATCAAGTGACAACATGTTCCAGCACAGGATAATTTTTTTGACAACGTTAATAGCATGAATTTTCTGAAAATACTTGTCTGTACTTCACACCTGTAATTAAGTGCTGGAGTCTTCAAAGCCACACTGGTACATCTTTCAACCATTGCCCAGAGTCAAGAAATTGGGGGCTCAGATGGGCAAACGGTTTACACTGAGCTGAACCCTCTGTGATTTTCTGCCAACAAAATTCACATTCATTCATTCTGCAAAGTGCCTTTACTCCAGAGGTATTCCATATTCATTTTCCCATACTCAGCATAGCACACACTTGCCCAGGATTTCTTCTTGGTTGGAGAGGGGAAGGAATACAATAAGCTCCACACACACACACCCAAAAGCCTTCATAAATCTGCAGGATTCTGCTGTTTTGTAGCACACACAGGGTTGGATCCAGCCGGTGCAAGGTTTTCTCCTGTGGGTGGAGCCCCTGACACAAAATGTTCTCCACGAGAGGTTCTCTGAGCTTGTTCCGTCAAGGAAGGAAGGCTCCTTGTTGCAGAAGTTGATGGCTCTGGATATTCTTCCATCTTGGTAGGGTTGCCAACCTCACGGTGGTGGCTGGAGATCTCCTGCTATTACAACTGATCTCCAGCCAATAGAGATCCATTTATTGGGTTCATAGGGTTGCCTCTTCACAACTGGCAGGAGTTTTTTGGGCAGAGCCTGAGGAGGGCAGGGTTTGGGGAGGGGAAGGACTTCAATGCCATAGAATCCAATTGCCAAGGCAGCCATTTTCTCCAGGTGAACTGATCTCTATCAGCTGGAGATCAGTTGCAATGGTGGGAAATCTCCAGCAATTACCTGGAGATTGACAATCCTATCAGTTCACCTGGAGAAAATGGCTGCTTTGCCGAAGAGGGACCTGGCAACCCTACATCTTGGGCCCTTTGCTATCACACGGAACAGAGTTTATATCTTAGAACACACCAAATCTTGCCCTGGGGCTATAAATTGAAGGATATTTATTTCTTTATTTAAAACATTTCCATGCTGCCTGTCCATCCAATTCAGAATCTCCACGGCGGCAAACATTAAAACAAAACTAAAAGATTTCAGACATTAAAAAGCATTTAAATTAAAATGTTTAAAACAAAACCTCAAAATATAAACACATAAAAACAGACAGGGAGGAGGGCTAAGAAAAGTGAGTGAGAGACTGCCAAACCAAGTGAAAAAGTCTTCACCCGCCAGTGGAAGACAACAATATAGGGGGGTCAGATGACTACCTAGGGAGGTCTGTAGAGGTCACCATGTTTAGGACACCATGAGAACCATCCAAAGCTTCCCCAGCAAATAGTTTGAATGCCACTGACACATCATAGTTGATCAATAGCGTGTAATTTTTAAAAAATCTCTCTACGTTTGATGAATAGCATTTATTTAGTATCTGATGGCATTTGATATAAAATACATTTGATAGCATCTGAGGCTTAGTAGTCACAGCCAAAAACAGCCAACCAATGTGCCTTCGATATTTTAAATTTTGAGTTTAAAGTGTTAATTTAAATTTTTAAATTTTGTTTCTACATTTCTATTTTCCAAAAATAACATGGAGAAACTGGTAAGTCTGACCGTCTCATTCTTCAGCGTGTGTAAACTTCGGGGTTAGAGAGGAAAACCCCAAGGAAAGCGCTGAGTGATGGATAGGGTTGCCAGCTCTGGGTTGGGAAATATCTGGAGATTTTGGGGGTGGAGCTTGCGGAAGGCAGGGTTTGGAGAGGGGAGGGATTTCAATGCTATAGAGTCCAATTGCCAAAGTGGCCATTTTCTGCACCACAGAACGGGTTGGAGAATTGCACTCAAAGAGTAGTTTCAGTGGCATTTCATCTGAATGGAGGGAGGTGTCCAATGGGGTGCCACAGGGCTCCATTCTGGGCCCGGTACTTTTCAATATGATCTGGATGAGGGTGTGGAGGGACTACTCATTAAATTTGCAGATGACACCAAATTGGGAGGAGCAGCGAACACCCCAGAAGACAGAGATAGAATTCAACGAGTTCTGAACACACTGGAAAAGTGGGCAAATGTGAACAAGATGCAATTCAACAAAGATAAGAGCCGAGTTCTACATCTGGGTAACAAAAATGAGGGACATGCATACTGGATGGGGGATACACTTCTGGGTAGCAGTGTGTGAACAAGATCTAGGGGTACGGGTGGACCGTAAGTTAAATATGAGCAGCCAGTGTGATGCAGTGACAAAAAAAAAAGCTAATGCGATCTTGGGGTGCATCAACAGAGGAATAACATCCAAGTCGCAAGATGTCACAGTTCCACTGAACACAGTATTGGTCAGGCTGCAGCTGGATTATTGTGTGCAGTTCTGGAGGTCTCAGTTCAAAAAGGATGGGGACAGAATCGAGCAGGTGCAGAGGAGAGCGACAAGGATGATCAGGGGCCTGGAGACCAAGCCGTACGAGGAAAAGCTGAGGAAGATGGGAATGTTTAGTCTGGAGAAGAGGAGGTTGAGGGAGGACACGATCGCTCTCTTTAAGTATTTCAAGGGCTGTCACTTAGAGGAGGGGAGGGAGCTGTTCCTGTTGGCAGCAGAGGATAGGACTCACAATAATGGGTTTAAATTTCGGGAGGAAAGGTACCGGCTGGTTATTAGGAAAAAATTTTTTTACAGTAAAAGTTGTTCGACAGTGGAAGCAGCCACCTAGGGAGGTGGTGAGCTCCCCCTCACTGGCGGTCTTTAAGCAGAGACTGGACAAACACCTGTCAGGGATGCTCTAGGCTGATCCTGCTTTGAGCAGGGGGTTGGACTAGATGGCCTGTCTGGCCCCTTCCAACTCTATGATTCTACACATATTTCTATAAGCTCTATTATGTCCCCACCTTACTCATCTTTTTCTCAGTTAAAATGCCCCCTGTGCTTTAGACTTCCCTTGTAGGTGGGTGCTCCAGCCCCTTGATAATTTTGGTGGCCATCCCCCCCCCCCGCCAGCTCTGTGACATCCTTTTTAAAGGTGGGGCAACAAGAACAATGCACACTATTCTGAAAGTAGCAATGCCATAGGTTTACACAAGGGTGTTACAGTACCGCCATATTGCCATCCAGGCCTGTGGATATTTAACCAGCTGGGTATTCAGTTCTCTAGTCATGGCATTCCCATAGGGTTGCCAGGTTCCCCCTCTCCACTGGCGGGAGGTTTTTGGGGCAGAGCCTGAGGAGGGCGGGGTTTGTGGAGGGGAGGAACTTCAATGCCATAGAGCCCATTGCCAAAGCGACCCTTTTCTCCAGGTGAACTGATCTCTATCGGCTGGAGATCAGTTGTAATAGCAGGAGATCTCCAGCTAGTACCTGGAGGTTAGCAAAAACTAAAACTATTTTGGGTTTTGCTAACTAACTATATAGCAGGCTAACTGTATATTTATTCAAGTACCTGGAGGAACCTGGTACAGGAGGAACCTGTATATTTATTCAAGTACCTGGAGGTACCTGGAACCTAGATTCCCCCCCATTTGTTGCAAAGCTTTGGGGAGCAGAATAATTGGCTTGTAACACTACCTGAACAGCTGTGGAAAGCAGAGGCCCATGGGTTCCCTCTCTGGGCACGTAGAGAGCTCCAAGTCCCCTGGTGCCGGAAAGTCTGGGGGAAAGATCTATCAAAAAGGGAGCCGGCGTTCCAGGGGCTGCAGCTCAGGCTGAGCTCACGTACCTTTGTCCCGGGGTGTAGAAGAGAAAATGGAATGGGGAAAGGAAGGAACGAGCAAGGGGGAAAACCACATCTCAGACAGAAGTGATTCAGACCCTAGGGGATGTGGGGAGTCTGGGCACAGAGTTAGGAACATGATCAGACAGAAGTTTTGTGTTTCTTTGGAGGCCTGAGAGACAGGGTGAGAAAGTGAGAGAACATGGCTGCTTCTCTCTGTGGAGTTTCTTGTCCTGTACACAAACATCTCTTCCAATACTTGAAAAAGAAGCAGAGAAGACATGAAGAAGGCACGTCCAACTGCTCTGAGTTTGGTTCAGGTTGTTTTCATCAGTCTCTAAGGGTGCTTTCATGAATCCTAAGTAATGCACTTTCAATCCTTTTTCAATGCACTTTAATGATCATTTGCAAGGGGACTTTGCTATTTCACACAGGGCTTCACTCATTTGACATGGATTGTATGTTGCTGATGCTGGAAGCCAGAGATGGTTCTGTGATCAATCTGATGCTTAGCAGAGTGCTGGTGGCTTGTCAGAAGGCTAGTGAGGCTACGCAGACATTATTTGGGAGGACTTCATCTGACGTGCCAAGACTGACTCTTAGGTTAATATCAGGACTTTGCGTTCTTCACAACTATATCCAAAACAATAGCAGAGATGATGCATTGATGTGGAAGTGGGTGCCTTTGTCAGAGACCATCGTCATGCAGTTCAGGTCTTTTATGCATGGCTGTTACACTCGTTTCCCTACGTTTTGCCCTCATTTTCAGAGACCTGTTTTATCTCGAATTTGAAAACGGGGGCGAAACACGGGGAAACGCAGGGGGAGAGCAAGGCAACCTTTGACTTTCAGAAACAGCATGCATAATCGAAACAAAGACCAGAAGTCATTGGAGGGGTGATGACGAGGGAAACAGCCATGCATAAAAGACCTAAGTTTCCCCCGTTTAACTCGTTCCTTATGCCCGGGACTGACAGAAGCAATGCAGTTTTTCTTCCCAGCTGCCATTGTGTCAACAAAGTGACGTACAACGAAGGTCTTCCAAGTGGATATCTAGGCTGCCTCCCTCCAGAAGTGGTGTTACCTGTACTGCCGGGTAAATTCCCATGACCATGCGCCACTGAAGCATCACCCAAGTACCCATACAGTTATTTAGTCTGACAAACTCTACTAACTCTACTAACTCTGACAAACTCTACAAACTCTACTAACACAGACCAGAGTTGTTTGCCTAAGATAAAGCATGTCGAAACAAAGCATACTAGACATAGAGATGCAAACTATGTTCTCATTAGCGCACATTTTCCCTGCTTAACATCTCCGCAACTTCGTCGGGTTTTTATGTTAGCTCTCCTGGACATCTGCCCGACTGAAATTCTTTGGGGTAGATTTAAGCACATCCCTGTCGGTAACTGGACCTGCCCACGCTCCCAGGACCAACCAGAAACAGTGGCTCATGAGTTCCTTTATTGTGCTTTGTACGTGCCCTTATGGGAAAGCTGCATTGATCTGCTGATGCAGGATATTCTCTGTCTCCCCGCAAAGGACACAGTGGCTTTCCTGCTGGCTGATCAGTGCCCCTGTATTACAGAGGAGGTAGCAGAGTTTCTATTAGCCGCTATGAGGCTTCGAGGAAACAAGTGTAAACCTGTTTGAATGTTGCCAGGACTGATTTATTTCATTTACATATAAACTGTATTTTATCTGGATAAAACTATTTTTAATGATTGTAACTGTAATCCCTATGCCATTAAAGGTTGATCTCTCTCTCTCTCTCTTTCTCTCCCCCTCCCTCTCTCTCTCCCTCCCCCCTCTCTCTAACTATCTAACTATCTATCTGATAAACTGTAATTCCTATGCCATTAAAGGTTTATATATATGATAAAGCATGTCTCAATGAACATTTACTGTCAACGAGGTGTAGTGGATAACGGTGGTTTGGAGCGGTGGAGTCTGATCTGGAGAACCAGGTTTGATTCCCCACTCCTCCACATGAGCGGCGGTTGACATGAAGATGTCAACCCAGTGTGTGGCTGCTGTGAAAAAGGCAAATTCCATGCTGGCCATAATTAGATGAAGTATAGAGGATAAAACTGCTGCTATCATACTGCCCTTGTACAAAACTATGGTGAGACCACACTTGAAATACTGTGAACAGTTCTGTTCACCACACCTAAAAAAGGATATTGCAGAGCTTGAGAAGGTGAAGAAAAGAGCAACCAAAATGATCAGGAGGCTAGAGCATCTGCCCTATGAGGAGCAGTTAAAACACTTAGGGCTATTTTGCTTGGAAAGAAGGGAGACATGATAGAGGTGTATAAAATTATGTATGGTATGAAGAGATTGGACAGGGAGAAGCTTTTCTCCCTCTCTCATAATACGAGGACACGGGGTCATCTGCTGATGCTGGAGGGTGAGAGATTCAAAACTGATAAAAGGAAGTATTTCTTCACACAACACATAGTTAAGTTGTGGAACTCCCTGCCCCAGGATGTGGTGATGGCTGCCAACTTGGAAGGCTTTCAAAGGGGAGTGGGCATGTTCATGGAGGAGAGGGGTATTCATGGCTACTAGTAAAAATGAATACTACTCATGATGCATATCTATTGTCTCCAGGATCAGAGGAGCATGCCTATTATCTTAGGTGATGTAGAACACAAGCCGGATAATTCTGCTGCAGTGCTCTTGTTTGTGGGCTTCCTAGAGGCACCTGGTTGGCCACTGTATGATGAGACTGCTGGACTTGATGGACCTTGGTCTTATCCAGCATGGCCTTTCTTATGTTCTTATGACCCTATGGGATTTTTAAGGCAAAAAGGGTTGAGATGGCTCGCCATGGCCTGCCTCTGCATTGCAGACCCTGGGCTTCTCTGGTGGTTTCCTATCCAAATAATAACCAGGGCTGACCCTGCTTAGCTTTTAAGATCTGATGATATCTGGTTAGCCTGAACTATCTAGGTCAGGGCTCTGAGAGTTCCTGTGTGTGTGTGTGTGTGTGTGTGTGTGTAGTGCCATCAAGTTGCAGCTGACTCAAGGCGACCCTGTAGGGTTTTCAAGGCGAGAGACTAAGGTCGTTTATGCATGAGAGTTGCTGTTGCTCGCTGGACCCACACTTTCCTGTTGGGAATCTACTGACCAGCAGTCTCCAAGCTCAAATCAAGAAGCATTTGAGTCCCCGCCTCTTGTAATGCTGCTTTGTAATTGGCTGTAGTGAGAGAAAAGCCCCCCCCCCAAACCCAATTGCTGCATAAAAAAGCATGGCCCTGGACTTCCTTGGTGATCTCCCACCTGAATACTAACCAAGGCCGACCCAACAGGTTAAAAGTAATTAAAAGGAGCAGTAGACAGCACTGAATTAATTATCCTTATTAACAATTTCATCTTTATTAATTTGTACATGATTCTTAGTGCATCCTTTCAAATAAAACTATCAAACTGTACAAAAAACCCAAATATATTTTAAAAAAGGGAGTGGCAAAACAGGGCGGTGGCTTCTCAGTGGTAAGAAACATTATGGAAACACAATCATTTATAAACTCTTAAAAGCTGTGAGAATCCAAACAAATCTCTTTTATTATCCTTTTTTCCTTAAAAAGCTGCAAAAATATAACCTGTAAATTACTGTAATTAGCAGCAACAAGATCCTTTAAAACCGGAACTTGGTTAACTGTGAATATGTCTAGAAAAGAAGATGAGAAATGAATCCATTTTGTAAATAAAGTGCTGAAGAACTTGAAAATGCAGCAGGAGGAAAGGAAGAGAAGCACGACGTCCTATTAAGCAAGTCTATTGATGCCGACAGCGAAATGGAGTTATGTACAGCGGTCTGTGACCAGCGGCTTGATGGCCCCGCCCTCCCCGACGCATGGAGCGAAGCTTGCGATTGCTTGGATGCCCAGAAAGCTGAAGCAGAAGGAACGGGCACAAGAGACGGCGGCGAATTGGCTATTTATGGCAGTGGAGCGCATAGCAACAGGAGCGCCTTGGTTGCAGCGAAGCTAGATGGGATTCTCTTGTTACAAAACAGAAGCAGAAATGTTTAAGCGATTACATTAAAAAGCATACACACACACACACATTGCTTAGCATTGCTAAGATCCCTGTATATTAAAGTTGATTTCTTCCTGCCATTCTCTCACCTCTGCAAGGTGGTGCATTTGGCACTACATTTAAAAAAAATGAATATATGTTTGGGCTGGTAATGCAGTTATTGCAATGCAGTTTGTGGGGTGGTAGTCGACTTTACAAACGTACAAAGCGTCCACCCCCGACCCTGTCATCTGTGCCACTGCACTGTGGGGAAATCCTGCCTGCTGTTTCTGTCCGTTGGCTGTCCTGCTATTTCTTGTCTGATACAGTGTAAAGTGCTGCAGTCCCGACGGTATTTCTTAAAATTTACAGAACAGAGGTGTTCGTGTCTCCGGGTAACGCAGGAGTTGCTCATTGGGGAAATCCATGGAGGCCCGAGGGAAAGCACCAGCCAAAAGAGCCGCTCAGCTCTTCTAAGTGGGGCGAGGCCTTTTATTGCGTGCCCTCTCAGGCGAACGTCTGTCGAGGAAATGTCTACAGTGATAACCGATGTGGACAGTGCGATCCTGAAACACTGAAGCACCAGGAGAGAATCAGTGTAAACTAAAGCTTCTCGGAATTCTTTTTGCTGTTGTATTTGAGCCAGGTACTCTGGGTACATCTCAGAAATAATTGTGCTCATATGTTGTAGGTGAGGAGGACTTACTGGCTACCTGCGCTTATTGGTGGCCAGAGGTGCCTTGCTCTGTAACATCCTTTTCTCCTTTGCTCATGACAGGCAACTGTCCTTGGCTTATGGACGGGCTGGAATAAGTCTTCCTCAAGGAAATGTCATCCGTTTCCATTGTGAAGACACTGGCTTCGATTTTTTCCAGGTCGTCTGTCCCAGCCCTTATCTTCATGCACAGGAGGTTGATATATGTCTCATAGCGGCTTTTCTGTAGAGGGTGTGGAAACAAAAGGAAGCACCTGAGCATCAGCAATGATCATAACAACAGAAAAGAGGTAAATGATGGATGTCCCCCCTCTCCCCCCTCGTATTTCTACTGCATGTCTCTAAAAATGTTTATTAAAATAAGAAACAAAGCACATACATACCCATTCATACAGAATACTGTATCTTCCAAAGGGAACATATATTTAGAGCCATTCATTATGCTTCAAATATCAGATTGATATTCTTACTACCCTTTATCATTTCTGCCTATATACTATTGATTGTTATCTTATCAATGTTTAAACCCAATTTAAAATTGATTAAACTGCTGCTTACAGAGATCTGCTTTATACTGCCCCTCTTGTTATTGCATTCTCTATAAACTACTGATATTAACATTCTAATTATCTAATACCCTATAACCATATTGTGGTTACACATAGCCAGTATATTTCTACTGCTTGTCTCATTGAGATTTTAAGGGGGGTGGGGGTGGCCTCTGGCTGTCTTTTCCCAGGTCCATCACGGTCCTTTGCACTGATAAATAAGCGCCATTTGATTGATTTGAATATTGGAATTTATCATTGGATTTTGTTTTTTGGTGTCGAATGTTAACTGTTTGTTGCTGTTTATGTATTTGTATAATGCTGAAAGCTGCCCTGAGCCCAACTCTGTTTGGAAAAGGGAGGGGTACAAACTTAATAAATAAATGAATAAATAAATAAATAATATTAGTCTTCATGCCTTAAGGAAAACCCATAATCTGTGCAAAAGAAAAAAAAAGTTTGCTCCAGGGAAGGCTAAACTGTCATATCGTTTGGGCCCACTGAGCTCTGGCAGCCGCAATTTCTTAGTTGCAGATAGAGTTGCCAGCTTTGGGTTGGGAAATACCTGGAGATTTTGGGGTCGGATCCTGAGGGCAGGGTTTGGGGAGGGGAGGAACTTCAATGGAGTATAATGCCATAGAGTCCACCTTCCAAATTGGCCATTTTCTCCAGGTGAACGGATCTCTGTTGCCTGGAGATCACTTGTAATCCCAGGAAATCTCCAACTACCGCCTGGAGGTTGGCAACCCGAGTTCCAGATATGAATGGGACCCTGAAGGGTGATGGTTGAAAGTGTTTTCATTCATATACTTGACCCCCCCTATCAGTTACCTTTTCCATAGTCATAAAATTGGCAAATGGGAAATCCTAACAGGCATTTTGTTTCTTTGTTTGAGTACACAGAACCGTCAGCATACAAGGCATTGTAGCAGCATAAAAAGACATTTTAAAGAAGTGTAAGCCCAAACTAGAGTCCTATAGAAAGGGAGGCAAACCTGGGGAGAATGAACTTAAGCCTTACTCATATTCAGCCCAGTAGAAACAGCTGAAAAACAAGTTTATATCCAAGACACACATTGTTTTCCCCCTTTCTGCTTAGTTTCGGTGTCATATTTATATTTAATTAGTAAAAAGAAGAAATGGATGTTTCAAAATGTTTTAAAGATTGTGTTTTTTTTAATGTAGAAGGAGAAAACTGAAATAATCAAATTTGGGGGAAAGTTTTTTTTTTTTTAAAGAGCGGATATAGCACAGGATGCCAGTAAGCATATGCTCAAAAACAAACAAACAAACAAAGAAATAAACAAACAAACACTAGGCTAAGTATAAAGTGAAGAGGAATTATTATATACAGGAATGCTACATATAGTATTACAAGGGAACCAATGAGTGATAGGAAAAATGATAGGAAGATTTTTACAAGTACGGTAACTTTAGTCTTCTGTTTCTGTTTTAGAATACTTACGTTTTGTTTTAAGTGCTCCTTAAGTTTTGCTTCTGGATATTTACTTCTAAATACCTGAATCTTTGAAGCTTTAAAATGTTGCTGGCCTTATTACTACCAGTTCGGCTTACAGAACATAAAGCGTGATCTGCAAATGCAGTTCACATGAAGGCTCTGGGGTACCAGACAGGTGCGTGTTTGTGTGTGTGGGGCCCACCATAAGCCATCAGATTAAGGGGAGGAACACTGGGTGGGGAAAAAAGAAAATAATAAAGCCCTTGTATAATCATTGTCTGCTGGGATGAGAAACTTCCCAGAGCTTGGTCAGATAAGCTCAGGGACTGAATAGCTTCTTTATTCCTGAAGGCTCTGGGGCAGTCCCAGGCTTGCCACTAGGTGGTGGCTGGAGATCTCCTGCTATTATGACTGATCTCCAGCCAATAGAGATTAGCTCACCTGGAGAAAATGGCCGCTTTGGCAATTGGACTCTATGGCATTGAAATCCCTCCCTTCCCCAAACCCCGTCCTCCTCAGGCCGGTGGAAAAGAGGGACCCTATTGCCCATCGTTCAGTGGAGCCTTAAATAACACCCTTTGGAGGTGTTTGCCTTCTTTCAGAGTGACAATCCGTTCTCAGACTAGAAATAGACTTGCAGTGCAGCCCTAAGGAGAGTTACACCCGTCTCAGCCTGTTGACTTCAATAGGTTCGACTCTTCTTAGCATTGCATTATGAAACAAGTCGCGTATTCTGTATGTACCGAATTTCATTTTATGTTGTGACCCGTTTTAGAACTCTGGATGAAAAGCAAGCTGCTTTTGAGTGTTGTGTGGTACAGTAACTGGCGATTATGATCCAAACGCGGCAGTGGGCTTATCATCGTCTAACCATTCGAATTCTCTTTGTCAGCAATTGCTGGTGATGTGGCGTGCTGAATATCTCGGCTGCCACCGTGGGATGATCGAGGGAGGGAAGGGGAAGCCCATCCATATCAGAAAGGACCAGGAGATACTGGCGTGGGCCAGGGATGTATCAGTCGGAACGCCAGAAGGGCATTCTTGCCAAGTGGCTTGTGGCAGGAATTGGGCTCTGGCTGACAGTGGGGGCTGCGAACTGGTTGCCAGGCATGGGCTGCCTTAAATGCTCTTTGCTTGACATAGGGATAGGGATTACAGTTACAATAATTAAAAGCAATTGTATGGCATAGGGATTACAGTTACAATAATTAAAAGCAATTGTATCCAGATAAAATACAGGTTATACGTAAATGAAATAAATCAGTCATGACAACAATCAAACAGGTTTACGCTTGTTTCCTCGAAGCCTCATAGCGGCTAATAGAAACTCTGCTACCTCCTCTGTAATACAGGGGCACTGATCAGCCAGGAGGAAAGCCACTGTGTCCTTTGCGGGGAATATCCTGCATCAGCGGATCAATGCAGGTTTCCCCGTAAGGGCACATAAAACGCACAATAAAGCAACTCATGAGGCACTGTTTCTGGTTGGTCCTACAAGCATGGGCAGGTCCGATTACAGACAGGGATGTTCTTAAATCTACCCCAAAGAATTTCAGTCGGGAGGATGTTACAGGCGAGCTAACATAAAAACATGATGAAGCTACGGAGAGCTTGACTCTGTGTGTTTACTGCAAAGGGCCCGTTTTACTTTCGCCCTTAGCAGCTCCTTGGCGGTGGCCAGCCGTCCCCACCACCCGATTATTTTATTGCTGTGGTACAGAGTGATACGACACGATTAAAATTTTCCTGGTAGAAAGAATATGGAGGATGGTGTGTAGTATTTAAAGGATTGACAAGGTTGAAAAGTATTGCTGGGTCAATGTGCATGTAACTAATAATCACGCTGGGTTCAAGTTATTGACAGATCTGGTGGAAAAGAAATGCGATGAATGGAGAGGTTTTCACAACGGGCCCCGTCGCTTACAATCAGCTCCAGCCTTAATTCAGTGCACGAGATCGCTGTGTTTTCTTTTATTTATTCGGAGAATTTATACGGTGCCTCACCAGGGAAGCTGCTCAAGGTGGCTTATAGCAAACAAAGAACTCAAACAATTTAAAAAGATCTTTTTTCCAGTAATTATCTGACGACAGGTTTTTTCCAATGCCTGAGATATCAGACTCAAACATCCTTACCCCTTTCCCTCAAAATATAGAACTGTAAAATTGCGCCACATTTTTCTGTGGATCTATTCCCTCCCTTGCTTTATTTTGGAGCACAGGCAGCTCTCTCTTGAACACCTTCTGACAGAAACATGATCCTTCGGGACTTGATTACACACTTGACCCAGCAATAAATTTGAGCCTGACATTTCTCAGACACCAGTACAGGAGCGGCATCTTATTCTGGCTCCCTGACAAGCTTTCCTGTATGATTTGTGCGTTTTCTAACCCCTAGTGCAGGGATGGGGAACCTCAGGCCCGGGGGCCATATGCGGCCCTTGAGGACATTTTTGTGGCCCTCAGGAGGTCCGGGGCCCTGCCACGGAGGCACGGCACAGGGCGGCCCTTCCCGAGGGTGTTCCTGGGGCCGCAGCTTGCAGGGGCACTGCGGTGCCCTTTGGACCTCCTCTCGCCAACTGTTGGCTCTTGGTCAGCGAGTGGAGGGGGAGGAACACTTCCCTATGTGTGTAGGTGGGGGAGGAGGGAAGGCAGGGAGGCTGGGGCTCGGTCATGCAGGGCCGGCATGCGTGTGTGTGTGTGTGGGGGGGGGTGGAGGGCTTTTCTCTCTTCCTCTTTTTCTGTCACTCTCCTTTCTCCCCTCTCTTTCTCCTTCTTTTTATGTCTTTGTCTGTCTGTATCTGTACTTTTCTTTCTCCCCCTCTCCCTTTCTCTCTCTTTCTCCCTTCCTCCCCTTTCCTCTTTCTCTGTTTTCCTTCCTTCCTCCCTTTCCTCCCTTCCTTGCCTATCGACGGTGGGCTGCGGGCTGCGCCCCCCGGCGCCTTGTTTGCTTGGGCCCACCGCTGGCTGCCCTCCCACCTGGGAGGGGGAGTGGGGGCGCCCTCCAGGCCTTCTCTGCATGGCCTCCCCTGGGGTTGCCAACCTTCAGGTGGTGGCTGGAGACCTGGCAACCCTAGCCTCTCCCCCCCTGCCGGGAGATCTACACCTGGTATGGCCCCCGAATGATGTTATAAATGTTCAAATGGCCCTTGGCAGGAGAAAGGTTCCCCACCCCTGCCCTAGTGTTAACACAGTCTAGGGTTGCCAAATCTCCTCTTACAGCAGGAGACCTTCTGGCAACCCGGAGCTGGCAACCCTACCCTCACCCCCCCCAATGGAGGACCCCTTCCTCAGCCTAGCAACTGTGGCAAGTCTTGTTCTCTCTGGAATTTATCCCACTTTGGTGCACTGATCCTGTGTATGATTCCTAATAAGAGCCCAGTGGCGCAGAGAGGTAAGCTGCAGTACTGCAGTCCAAGCTCTGCTCACGACCTGAGTTCGATCCCGAGGGCAGTCGGTTTCAGGTAGCCAGCTCAAGGTTGACTCAGCCTTCCATCCTTCTGAAGTCGGTCAAATGAGTACCCAGCTTGCTGGGGGTAAAGGGAAGATGACTGGGGAAGACACTGGCAAACCACCCCGCAAACAAAGTCTGCCTAGGAAACGTCGGGATGTGACGTCACCCCATGGGTCAGAAATGACCTAGTGCTTGCACAGGGGACCTTTACCTTTTATGATTCCTTAAGACCTATTGAGTGAAATGTGCTTCCTCTGAAGTAAGCCCACATACATTCACAAAAGCAATCTCTTCTTGGCAGGATGCCAGCACACAATCTCCAGATTGGATTCCCCACTCCTCCACACGAAGCCTGCTGGGTGACCCTGGGCATGTCACAGTTCTCTCTGAACTCTCTCAGCCCCACCTGCCTCGCAGGGTGTCTGTTGTGGGGAGGGGAAGGGAAGGCGATTGTAAGCCAGTTTGAGACTCCTTAAAGGTAGAGAAAAGCAGGGTATAAAAACCAACTCTCCTTCTTCTTCGACCTACTGCAACTGGAGAGGGTTTCAGATTTTTTGCTGTCCTGCCCCCTTCCCCAATCTAGAAACATTTTGAGGGCCTACCGCACTGCACAGAGCAGGGCAGGAAAGAAGGGGACTGCTGGACAGGCTGCTGAAAGAAGGACGACGGCTTTTGCCACAGCTAGCCTGCTCAGAGATGTTCTGTGGACTGGGGACTCTTCCTCATTTCAGGTGAAGATTTTCCGCAGTTCTCCCACGAAGTCCCACTGGGGGAAGGGGTGGAGCTGCCTTTCCACACCTGGGAAAGGATGAGGGAGCCCTCTTCCACACCCTGGGAGGACATCAAACACACACACACAGCTGGAAAAGACCCTTCCTCTCTGCTGGGAACAATCTTGATGGGACTCCATTGGGCAGAGGGACTGCCCGGGCGGCCCCTCTTCCCTGACTCTGGGGAAATCGGAGTTTTTCACAGCTCTGCCTCCATCGCTCTAGCAAACAGGCCACTTTCTTTGCTGGGTGAAGAAGAAGAGTTGGTTTTTACATGCCGATTTTCTCTGCCACTTAAGGAAGAATCAAACCGGCTTACCATCACCTTCCCTTCCTCTCCCCACAACAGACACCTTGTGAGGTAGGTGGGGCTGAGAGAGCTCTAAGAGAGCTGTGACTAGCCCAAGGTCACCCAGCTGGCTTCGAGTGTAGGAGTGGGGAAACAAATCCAGTTCACCAGATTAGCCTCCGCCGCTCATGTGGAGGAGCTGGGAATCAAACCCGGTTCTCCAGATCAGAGTCTACCACTCCAAACCACCACTCTTAACCACTACACCTCACTGTCTCTCACCTACTTGCCCTCCCTGCTGGTGTTTACTCACTCCTATTTAATTTTAAATTTAAAAATTTCTTGTGCCCTGGGCACCTGTGCAAAATGGCACAGAGGGCTGGGAGGTGGGTGGGCAGCAGCTTATGAAGCAGATCACACCTAACAGAAAGTGGGGGTGGGGACATACCTTTGATGCATATCAAAGAGAAATATCAGTGCAAAGGAGGTTTGAGAAACATTGGGGAAATGTCTGGGAAAACCCAGGACAACAACAGATATGAAATGGAACTGTAAGTTCTGACATCATCTAGTTAAGATAGGCAACAATCCTTTCTGGAAAGACGACTATACTGTGGATCATCCAAAGTTACAGAGAGGTACTGAAGGGTCCCATTAGTACTACGGAATCAATGCTGCAGTAAATAGTCTGAAAATCAG
The DNA here is from genome assembly GCF_029931775.1 of Euleptes europaea. Taxonomy (NCBI): domain Eukaryota; kingdom Metazoa; phylum Chordata; class Lepidosauria; order Squamata; family Sphaerodactylidae; genus Euleptes; species Euleptes europaea. The sequence goes on from NC_079328.1 coordinate 11,889,072, forward strand.
GTTTTTTTAAAAAAAAAAATACTGTTAGATTTAAAACAGAATGTTGTGCTTGATGTGATTGAAAAGAAAAACGGTGAATTGTAAATAAGCCATAGTGTAGCCATGTCAGTGAAGGCCAAGTAGAGGACTGAGGGGAAGGTTTGACCCAGTGATGGTCCAGCACAGTTAATCTGTGCTTTCAGTTGAAGTCCCCAAACGTCTGCATTACTCGCCTCATAGGGCAAACTAACCTTTAACACATATCCTATTTCCTTAAACATAGTAGTCAGCAATTCTTCTTACGCTAGTAGAGTGAGATAGATAAGGTAGTAATATCCTTAAAAGTATGGTAAGAAGGAAGCATAGATTGCTTTTCTATTGGTTACAATTTGGTGCAGTATTGAGTTATCATGGTGTCATTGGTGTAAAAGTTCTGCAAGAGCCTAACGTCAGTTTGCCTATATATGCTTATGCTTTTGTCTGCAAAGTTGTCAGCATCTTGAACTGTCTTAGGAATAGATGCTTCCCTTGATCACAATCAATCAATAAAGAGTTTCTACTCCAGTTGTTAGTAGTGATTTGGATCCCTTCTTCAAACCCAGTTAAAATTTGTAATTTTCTCATCATGATGTTGTGTTTCATGTTGTGTGTGGGGTGTGGTTAAGGTGTCAGTCTAGGACCTGGGAAACCCAGGTTCAAATCCCCATTTGGGCCATGGAAACTTGCTGGGTGACCTTGGGCCAGTCACACACACTCAGCCCTGACTCTGGCTAATATTTGGATGGGAGACCTCCAAGGAGTACCAAGGTCACGACGCAGAGGTAGGCCATGGCAAACCACCTCTGAACGTCTCTTGCCTTGAAAACCCTACTGGGTCACCATAAGTCATATGTGACTTGATGGCAAAAAAAAAAGTGTTGTATGTTGTGCGGGGTTGTGTCATGTCGTATGGTATTGTATTAAAAGTCACTAGAGTTACTGCCATTGTGAATCAACTTGTCAATAAATCGTTTTTATGACTGGTAGTTTTCGCCTTTTGCCCTGACTTTACAATTGCTATAACGAATGAATGAAATTAAACAGGAGTCCGGTCTTGGGGAAAGTATAAGATGACTCAGAAAGATTTTGACAGGATATTGTGACAATATGAGAAACCTGGGGAGCAATCCTAAGCAGGTCTACTCAAAAGTAAGTGCTATGTCATGCAATGGGGCTTTCTCCCAGGAAAGTGCATTTAGGATTGCACTGGTAGAATGCGACAAACGGGAGCTGGTGCAGGTTTTCAGTCATGGGTGTTGCATGAGTTATTGAGAACCACTGATGACAACTGCAGTCAGCGCTCTCTTTCACTTTCTCTGTGTTGCGGCTTCCCTCTGTCTCCATTGAGGTGGCTGTTTTTTTGCGCTACAAAATATGCAGTTTTACTTCGAAATTAACTGAATATTTAGGAGCCATACCAGAGGCACAGAAGACAGAGCATCAGTCTGTACTGATTACTTTGCCACTGCGTTACAGAAATCCGGCGCATCAAATGTGAAGGTCTATACACTGCCCTGAGGGTGAAGGAAGGGCAGAAGGAATAAAAGTGTGACAGACAGATTTATAATTCAGGACTGTGGTTTAGGATCAGGATAGAGGCAGCTGGGCTTGATATGAAGACATTAACTGGTGAGCGGAACAGTCAGGGAGGGAGGCAGCCTTACTCACAGGGGTGGGAAATTCTTGGAGATTTGGGACTGGAGCCTGGGCAGGAGAGTGGCATTAGTGTGGTTTAATGCCATACAGCCCATCCTCCGAAGCAGCCATTTTCTCCAGGGGAATTGATCTCTGTAGCCTGGAGATCAGTTATGATTCCAGAAGATATCCAGGCCCCACCTGGGGTTGGCAACCCTCCTTCCTCCTGACCAATAGCTGCTAAGTGAGCAAAGCAAAACAACGCAGCAAAACTGAAAGGGTGTGAAAAAACTCAGGTCAGAAACCTGAGTAAATAGAAACCTTATGAAAAGCAGCTGGGTTGCAGGCAACAGAGCACGCTCATTCATCGCATAGCAAGTCATGAAATCCTAAATGCTGCTCTGCATGTAGAGAGCAATCGAGTTTCTCTCAACAGCTGGGGGACTTTCCTGTTACCTGGTGCTCAAACTGATATGAACTATATTTACAGTGTTCCAATCCACTAGCCTGAAGATACTCAGGGGGAAAACCAGGAGAATTACAGGGCAATCCTATGCAGATTACGTTTAAAATATGAATTATTTCATCCACACTGGTGACTGAGCCTTTCTCTTGCAAGAGAGATACTGCAGGCCTTGGGAGAGGCACAGAGGTTTAGATAGGGTTGCCAGGTCCCTCCTCACAACCAGCGGGAGGTTTTTGGAGAGGAGCCTGAGGAGGGTGGGATTTTGGGGAGGGGAGGGACTTCAGTGCCATAAAGTCCAATTGCCAAAGGCAGCCATTTTCTCCAGGTGAACTGATCTCTATATCTGGAGATTTTGGGGGTGGAGCATGATGAGGGCAGGGTTTGGGAAGGGACTTCAATGGGGTATAATGCCATAGAGTCCATCTTCCAAAGCTCATGTTCTCCAGGGGAACTAATCTCTGTCGCCTGGAGATCAGTTGTAATCCCAGAAGATCTCCATCCACCACCTGGACTCTAGCTGGCAGGGTTCCATAAATATCTGCAACCGTTTAGAAAAGTCATTCGATGGAAAGATCTTGAGATGAGTTTCCCAGCTTCTCGTGAGCGTTGTTCTGTGCATGCTTCAACCACACTATGCAGACTTACCTATACCGCTCTTTGTCTCCAAAACAATTTGTCAGCTGGAACACGGAAGAAGACTCACCTCAAATATTAAGTAATGCTCTTTCAAACGATATTCTTCAGCCTCTTTTGACTTGATGCCTTTCACTACCGGATGCAGTTTATGCTCAGTTAACTCATCTGCAATCTGCCTCATTTTATTCTCATGAGATTGCAGCTGTTCCTCCTGGAGAGAGAGGGAGGTTTATTTTTATTTATTTAAAACATTTCTATCCCACCCTCCTGAAAAAAATGGCTCAAGGCAGCCAATATGACATATCGCTGCCAGAGGAGCCTTTGAAAACGTCATTATAATTATTTTTGTAGTGTATTTACATAATTACATGGAGAAATGATTACCTCTCTTATGATCCAATAAATCAGTAAAATGTGGGTTAGATAAAGGAGCAATTTATTAGCAGGAAATGACAGTTTTCTTGGGTGGGAGAGGTTTGAAACAGTGCCCGGAGGGCTTCTGAAAAGGCTTGGGCAGAGCATGCCTGGTGGAGGAAACGGAAACGAGGCCTTGGCATTTCTTCAGCAGCAATGTGGAGACTTGGGTGTTCCGCCACCAGGCTTGCTTCAGACAAACCTTTTCATATGCCCCAGGGAAGTTCCCACCCATTAGACAAATTGCCACTTCCAGCAAACGAATCATCCCCCTTTGGGATGGGCTATTGTCAGGCTTCAGCAAATGCACGGCGTTTCAGGCAATAGAACTCAAATCCAGACAGAGCAGCGATTCAGAAATTTATTCCGAAAGACAGTGATTTCAGTAAGGAGACGAACAAGGCTGGAATGCATGGTAGGGGAAGTGTAGATACATATATAGGGCTAATGCAATAGACAAGGCTGGGTTACAGTAACAAAGAAACAATGTAGTCATTTCCTCCCGGTAACGACTTAAGTTAAATTGAAACAGAAACACTTAAGAGCAATCAGTGGAGGAGATGGCTGAGCTCCCGGCTTTGTGTGTGGGACCCGATATCAGATTGGAGATTTACACGGGTGGGTCCCAATAAAATTGTAAATCCCTGGCCGGAGTTCGTGTGCAAAGTGTGGGGGGGAGTGCATGGAGAACTCCATCTTGTTCGCGGGGGAACCATCTTGTTTGGGGGACGGGGCTGTCAGAAGCCCTATCTGACAGCTATTTCCTAACTCAGAAGGCTCAGTGTTCATGCTTCATTGATTCGACTCTATCAGAAAGCCAGCCTCTTTCACTCTGTTTCTGCCACTGAGATACAGAACTACAGAACTGGGTTGTATAGGACACTATGTCATCAAGTAATGGCTTCAAGTAATGGCTTACTGGCAGCAGCCAAATGAGCAGGTAATTACTGAACTACCTTGCAACCAGTAGCAATACTACTGGAAATGGCGAATACATCCTGGAAAGTGTCTGAAGGATTGCAGCCAATGTCTTGTAAAACAGCTATGCTTCCCCTTGGTGAGAACTCAAACCTTCTTCAACTGAAGATGCCATGGATTGAATTAGGGACCTTCTGCATACTTCTCGAGCGCTTACAATGAGCTATGAGCCCACCCCTTTCTGCAGCCATACAGTTTATGGCTAAGGTTAGTTCTAGATTTTTTTTTTTTACATTATTCTAGAAGGAGAAGGCCTTTTATGCAGGGATGTTTCCCTGGGGTCACCCCTGCTGATTGCTTTGGGGCTTCCTTTGGATTATGCATGCCTTTTCTGCCTGTCAGAGGTCGCCTAGCTCTCCCCGCACGTTTTGCCTATGTTTTCCGGATTCTGGCTAAAAACAGCATCTGGAAAACATGGACAAAATGCGCGGGGAGAGCTAGGCGAGCTCTGACAGACAGAAAAGGCATGCATAATCCAAAGGAAGCCCCAAAGCAATCAGCAGGGGTGACTATAGGGGAACATCCCTGCCTAACAGGCCAAAGAGTTGGTTTTTATACCCTGCTTTTCTCTACCGTAAAGAGTTTCACAGCAGCTTACAATCACCTGCCCTTCTCCCTCCACAACAGGCACCTTGTGAGGTAGGTGGGGCTGAGAGAGTTTTGAGAGAACAGTGATCAGCCCAAGGTCACCCAGCAGGCTTCATGTGTAGGAGTGGGGAATCAAAGCTGGTTCATCAGATTAGAGTCCACTGCTCTTAACCACTACACCATGCTGGCTCTCTCCTGTCTTGAAACTAAAATATTCTCTATAACTATAAAATTGAAGCACAGAACTTCAAGGATAGGTGTAGCTGCTTAAAACAGTAGCAGGTTTCCCAGTTCATAATAAGATGTAATATTTCTGAAGAACGGTCTCTCCCTGTAAAGGGGATCCTGTGATGAGCTGAACATCATCTACTAAAGGAAGCAAGAAGTGAAGAAATTTCATTGGGTCCCAAGCTACTAAGTGAGTCATGTCACTGGGCAGGAAGCTGCCAGACTGCTGAGCACAGTAGTGGCCAAGGAACACGGTTCTCAGGCACAGACAATTTGGGAAATAAGGAGAGTAAGAGAAGATGAGGCCAGGTGATGGAGTTGAAAAAGGAAGAAGGGGATGGGGAAGCCAGTACTGTGATTTGAGGTGAGAAGTAAATTGTTTTGGCAGCAGAATTCTGGTTAATAGTAAAACAAGAGAAGAACAGTGATAAGATGGGAAGGGCTTGGTAGAGATGGGCAAGTTCCACTAAGCTCAATCTTTCCAAGTTTTCTTCATTCATGGAGAAATGTCTGGGTCTTTCAGAGAATTATCCAATAAAGTTGGTGTGGGGAAACGCCCTCCACTCCAGAATTTACCCCAGTAATTCAGACATTGGGCTGTTCTCAATCTGAGCTTTTAATGGGGGACCCTGATGGCTTTCCCCGGGCTGGCTGCGGCCCTGAGTGCCGATAAACGAGTGCCAACTTGATTTTAGCTTCAGAACAGTTGGTTTTAAATCATAATTGTATGCATTTTGTATATTTTGCTGTTGTTTTCTTGTGTTTTTAATGGATGTTAGCGACTCTGAGCCTGGCTCCGTCCAGGATAGAAAGCGGGATAGAAGTTCAAAAATAAATAAAACAGCTGATATTGTAATGCCCCTGGATAGATCTATGGTGTGGCTTCAATTAGAACACTGTGTGGAATTCTGGTCACTGTGTCTTAAAAAAGTCGTCACAGAGCTGGGAAAAGTACAGAAGAGGGCAACCAAGATGGTTAGGGGGTTGGTGTACCATCCCTATAAGGAAAGGGTGAAAAGTGTGGGACTCCTCAGTTTAGAAAAGAGATGACTCAGAGGGGACATGATAGAGGTTTATAAATTATGCACGGGGTGGAGAGAGTTGACAAAGAGAACTTTTCTCCCTCTCCCAAAACATTAGAACTCAAGGGCTCCTAAGGAAGCTGACAGGCAGTAGATTCAGGACGGACAAAAGGAAATACTGCTTTACACAGAGAGTGATAAAATTGTTGAATTCGCTGCCAGAAGGGTTAACAACCTCAAGGGGAGGGGTGCAGTTCTCCCAGAATTACAACCGATCCCCAGACTACAGAGATCAGTTTCTCTGGAGAAAATGGATGCTTTGAGGAGTAGACTCTATGGCATTGTAGAAGAAGAAGAAGAAGACTGGTGTTTTTTTTGTCAACTTTCTCTATCACTTAAGGAAGAATCAAACCGGCTTACAATCACCTTCCCTTCCCCTCCCCACAACAGACACCCTGTGAGGTAGGTGGGGCTGAGACAACTCTAAAAGAGCTGTGACTAGCCCAAGGTCACCCAGCTGGCTCCATGTGGAGGAGTGGGGAAACCTACCCTGTTCACCAGATTAGCCTCCGCCGCTCATGTGGAAGAGTGGGGAATCAAACCCGGTTTTCCAGATTAGTGTCCACTGCTCCAAACCACCGCTCTTAACCACTACACCATGCTGGCTCTCAAGTTCGTAGAACAGTTTTTCAGGATTAGGGCCCTTATCTGCTTAAGGTCATAGAATCAGCATTGCTGACAGGTGGCCATCTAACCTCTTCTTGAAAACCTCCAGGGAAGGAGAGCTTACCACCTCCCGAGGAAGCCAGTTCCACTGAGGAACCGCTCTGTTAGAAAATTCTTCCTAATGTCTAGACGGAAACTCTTCTTCTACATTGCCATAGAGTCCACACCTCAACACAGCCATTTTCTCCAGAGGAACTGTTCTGGAGTTCAGTTGTAATTCTGGGAGAACTTCAGGCCCCACCTTGAGGTTGGTAACCCTACAAGACATTGATGCATTCGTGGAAGTTAGTATCTTCTTGCAATGAGTTCCCAGCTCCTGTTACACACACTCCCCCACTTTCTCTCACACAGACATTCATTTCATTTCATTTCATTTCATTAACCTTTATTGGCATACCAAAAGACAGAGATAAAAAACAACAACATACCTCCAAAGGGCAATACATATAAGTTACAAGTCGGGTTAATAAAACTTTTCTTGTTCTTTAAGAACTCCTGTAAGAAATTCAGCCACGGTAGCCGTAATTTTAGGATCATGATCATTCAAGAGAATTTTGCATTTCACTTCATTACTCCTGTATCTCTTGTACTGGAGCAAAGTAAATAGCAGTTTATCCCGCAGAGTCACATAGAAGGGGCAATCTAAAAGGATGTGGTCAATTGTATCCAACAAATTTAAACCGCATGTGCATAGGCGTTCATGTCTAGGGATCTGAAGGTATCGGCCTAAGAGCATCCTAGATGGGAATGCGTTAACCCTAGCTAATAGAAAAGCGCGGCATTGAGAAGGTATCTCTAGGTTATCTAGATACCTAGCCATTTTACCCGATCCATTATTAAGGCCTAGGGCCGCCGGAGAACAGATGCGGGGAAGAGCTGGGTTAAATTGGTTCTTGTAGGTTATCCGGGCTGTGTAACCGTGGTCTTGGAATTTTCTTTCCTGACGTTTCGCCAGCAACTGTGGCAGGCATCTTCAGAGTAGTAACACTGAAGGACAGTGTCTCTCAGTGTCAAGGGTGTAGAAAGAGTAATATATAGTCAGAAAGGGGTTGGGTTTGAGCTGAGTATTGTCCTGCAAAAGTATTGTCCTGTGAGTATCAAGATTAGAATCAGCACCTTACAAACCTACAGTCTGGTTCAGGTTCGTAGATGATACATTTACCATTTGGAGCCATGGTGAAGAAAAATTAATGGACTTTCTAAACCATCTTAATAATATCCATCCAAACATTCAGTTTACCATGGAAAAGGAAATTGAGGGTAAACTCCCATTTCTTGATACCCTTGTCATCCGTAAATCAAACCTTCAGTTAGGTCACAAGGTCTACCGGAAACCAACTCACACAGATCGCTATTTACACAAAAACTCCAACCACCACCCCCGACAGAAAAGAGGAATAATCAAAACATTAATGGACCGTGCAAGACGGATCTGTGAACCACAGTTTCTCAAGGAAGAAACTAACCATCTAAATCACGCACTGCTAGCAAACGGCTACTCCAAGAATGAAATCAGAAGGGCCATTGAACCAAACAAAAATCAGAAAACTCAAGAAAAACAGTCTCCCATAGGAAAGGTATTCTTGCCATTTATTAAAGGAGTCACTGATAGGATGGAGAAACTTTTGAAAAAACATAACCTACAAACAGTGTTTAAACCCACCAAGAAAATACAACAAATGCTACGATCAGCAAAAGACAAAAGAGACCCCCTCACCTCTGCAGGAGTATATCGTATACCTTGCAGCTGTGGAGAAGTTTACATCGGGACCACAAAACGCAGCATACAAACAAGGATAAAAGAACATGAAAGATACTGCAGACTTGGCCAACCTGAGAAATCAGCAGTGGCTGAACATGGACTGACACAAACAGGACACAGGGTCTTATTCCAAGACACTGAAAGACTGGACAATTCTACCAACTATTTTGTCAGATTGCACAGAGAAGCCATTGAAATTCACAAACATCAGCACAACTTTAACAGAAAAGAGGAGAGTTTAAGAATGAATAAGGCTTGGCTTCCTGCCCTGAAAAACCTCCAGACAAAGACAACATTCAACAATAGCCATACAGATTAGTTTTGGATTACACACATTAACAGATCACTTCAGGATACAATGGTTCCATATTAACATACCATACCCTCATTAGCACATTATCTTGATACTCACAGGACAATACTTTTGCAGGACAATACTCAGCTCAAACCCAACCCCTTTCTGACTATATATTACTCTTTCTACACCCTTGACACTGAGAGACACTGTCCTTCAGTGTTACTACTCTGAAGATGCCTGCCACAGTTGCTGGCGAAACGTCAGGAAAGAAAATTCCAAGACCACGGTTACACAGCCCGGATAACCTACAAGAACCAATGAACTCTGACCGTGAAAGCCTTCGACAATATTTTAAGCTGGGTTAAAATTCTGCAATTCTACATCAAGGAGATGTTGCTTGATTCTTTTAAAGATGTAAGATTCATTGGCTTCTCACACAGACATAAATCTGATTACAATTTTACCTGACAGAGTTTAGTTGTGGAAGATGGCAAGAGGGGCCGGCAGAACTTCTTCATGGAGCAGATGGCGGCTGGGAAAGCAGGAGCAGAAAAGATGGCCGCCACCAGGTTGATTCTCAGGATCCAGGACAGCATCTCTGCTTTGCTCCTGTGGAAATGGGGAAGGATTGGAGGAAGGGAGGAGCATCAAGGGAGGGAAAAAGAGAACCTGAGTGTGCCGGGATGTCTAAAAACAGTCTGAAGGCCAAGATCATGGCAGATGTATCACAGATAAATTGGCAGCTTGTAGGAGGCACTCAAGATGTTTCTCTTTCACCTCAGTGTGCTCTCTTTTGAAGGTTGAGACGAGGAAATTGGTGTCTGCCTATTGACTGTGTGAAGGAATGAGGACATGAGTCTGTGTTCAGACATCTTCGAAATCTACTACCCAGCTCTGTGCTTTTTGTAAAGACCCCTGACCAGTATGCTGTTTTGCTCTTACATTTAAAACGTATAGGGATTAAGAGATGCCCTCACAACATCCTGATCATTCACAATGCTCTTTTATGAGACATCGTTTAGAGCAGCGGTCCCATTCTTTTGTGGTGTGGTAACCCACAAGTCCAGATTTAGTTGGTACAGTGACCCACTTAAAAAAAAAAAAAAGAGCATGCACAAATCAATAAAACTGCAGAAGCCTGTGACCCAGTTTCACAGGCTTCATGGCCCAATTTTGGTTCAGCACCAACAGGTTGGGAAACGTTAATTTAAAGCCGTGTCCCATCCCTCTCTGTCACTGTTTTTTACTTGCCTCCTAAGTAGTACACAGAATTCATGGGATGCTGGAGGAGATGGCGAATGGTGACCATGCTTGGAAAGGACAATAAGGGTTGAATTCAGGCATTGTAAGCCTTTCGGAGGCATTGATGGGGCACCTGCAGATGTTGCATGACGGTTGACTCGGACCAAGTGGACTCGGAGACGGTGCCCACTCCCGAGCCCTGCACTGCTGCGTCACGTCCCTGGGCCAGTGTGGATGCCATCTGTAACTGCATAAGTTCCCCTTATCTCAGGTTAAATGGGCCCTTATGCCACCATGGGGGTCATGCTGGCTCCTAAGGAGCTACGCCCCCCCTTTTAGGATTGCAGCCTTAGTTTCAGCAACAGATGTGTGCCATGTGAGTGCACGTAATACAGAATTATCATATCAGTCAGCCGTTAATGACCTGTTCTTCCATCCCATCATTCAGAATACCATGTGACAAGATGCTAGTTTAGTTATAGAGAAAGGAATTTCTTTTTCCGAAATTCACTTTTTTAGATACAGCCATTAATTCCTCTTATTCTCTTTTTTTCCTCTTGTAAAAGTGGGATTTCTCTTTCATTTCTCTTTTCGCTTTGACAATTTCTCTTTGAAGAGAAAGCAATGCACTCTTTTCTAACTTCATCCCTTGTAGTTTTAATATGAGGAGGAAAGGTAAGGTATGGGAAGACACGGCCTGCCTCTGAGCATCTAAAGAGTGAAATCCCAAATATTTGCAGAACCTCCCTTCTGCCCTTCCTCTCATTAGACTTCTCCTTGATGAAAGCAAGAAAGCAAGATCAGAAACAAACCCCAAATTCCTAAGAGGAAAAGAAAACAGATTGCTGGATTTCACAGAGGAGTTAAGAGAATTTCTCTTAAAAACACTACAAGATGCACATGGATATAACCTGGTTGTAATAAACGCTTAATGCCACACCTGTTGTGCTCTCCTAATGCAGAGACTGTCAGCAATTGGACAGGTAAAAGGTAAATGATAATAATCCAGTTTGCGCCTAGCTGGGTTACTTACGGTGCTTGGAAGAGAAACACTCTCCAATCTGCCGTCTTCAGCTTCAGTACATTGGATTTTTTGCTGTAATCGGAGGCTTTTGTGGCTAAGGCATGGTGGATACGGATAGCATTCTTGAGATCGACTTCAGAGAGATCTTTGTCGGGTTTATATTCATCCTGTGGAGAAGAGCAACAAGGATAATGGTAACATAGATAGAATTAAGTTTGGGTGGATTGTCTAGGCTTCTTAAACATTCCCTGGCAGATGTTCAGCCAATATTTCCTTTAAAAATATTAAAGCAATTCTATGGCCTTTTATGCAGGGACGTTTCCCCGCGGTCACCCCCGCCAACTGCTTTGGGGCTTCCTTTTGATTATGCATGCCTTTTCCGACCATCAGAGGTCGCCTCACTCCCCCCGTATGTTTTGCTCGCATTTTCCAGATGCTGGTTAAAACAGCATCTGGAAAACAAGGGCAAAATGCGTGGGGAGAGCAAGTTGACCTTTGATGGGCGGAAAAGGCATGCATAATCAAAAGGAAGCCCCGAAGCAGTCGGCGGGGGTGACCCCAAAATCCGGTACGGCATGCCCACTCCAAAAGATACATCCAGCTACTTGGGGGCAGCCTGGATGCACATCTAAAGGGGTATCCAGTGTCAAATCTCTGGAGCTTGTAGTTAATAGCATAACAAGGAACAACTGTTTATTTATTTTTCTTTTCAAGGGGGAGTTGCTGCAAGTAGGGTTGCCAACCTCCAAGTGGAGCCTGGAGATCTCCTGGAATTATAGCTGCTCTTCAGATTACAAAGATCAGTTGCCTTGGAGAAAAGGGCGGCTTCAGAGGGTCGGCTGCGTGGCATTATGCTCTGCTGGGGTTTCTCTGCTCCCCAAACCCCACCCTCCCCAGGCTCCATCCCCAAATCTCCAGGGATTTCCCAACCCAGAGCTTAGATTAGAGTCCTCCACTCTTTACCAGTACACCCTGCTGACTCTCAGGATTTAGGATGATGCTTAATCCAACTTTATGTATTGCATTTCATGGCTGTTAAAAGGCACACACAGGATCATTACTGACCCATGGGGTGATGTCACATCACAACGTTTACTAGGCAGACTATGTTTACAGGGTGGTTGGGCAATGCTTTCCCCAGCTGTCTACACTTTACCCCCGGCAAGCTGGGTACTCGTTATACCAACCTTGGAAGGATGGAAGGCTGAGTCAACCATGAGCCGGCTACCTAAAACCGACTTCCGTCGGGATCGAACTCAGGTTGTGAGCACAGCTTTTGACTGCAGTACTGCAGCTGACCACTCTGCACCACAGGGCTCTTCTTTCACGGCTGTTTCCCACTACATAAAACTCCATAATCACAGCAGATGCAGCTGGTGACATTCTACAGGGCTGATTCAGGGTATTTGGTTCTCTGAGCAGGGTATACCCACCACTGACTGGGTCAAGGCCAACCTTGGCTTGGAGCTAGCCTGCAGTGGCACAGGTCCAGGAAGCGGTGCCAGCCATCTCCCGTGCTGGGAGTGAGCCAAGTCCCTGCAGAACATCAGCACCTTCCTCATTTAGTTATTTGCTTCATTGATACCCTGCCTTTCTCCCTAATGGGGACCCAAAGTGGATTGCATCCTGCTACAGTGGGGACCCAGCATGGTGGTTAAGAGTGGTGGTTTGGAGTGGTGGACTCGGATCTGGAGAACCGGGTTTGATTCCCCACTCCTCCACATGAGCAGTGGAGGCTAAACTGGTGAACTGGATTTGTTTCCTCACTCCTACACATGAAGCCAGCTCGGTGACCTTGGGCTAGTCACAGTTCTCTTAGAGCTCTCTCAGCCCCACCTACCTCACAGAGTGTCTGTTGTGGGGAGGGGAAGGGAAAGTGATTGTAAGCCAGTTGATTCTTCCTCAAGTGTTAGAGAAAGTTGGCATATAAAAACCAACTCTTCCTCTTCTTCTTCCTCTCCTCCATTTTATCCTCTGTGAGGTAGGTTAGGCTGAGAGTGTGTGACTAGCCTAAGGTTGCACAGTGAGTGTGGAAGAGTAAGGATTTGAACCTGGAACTCCCAGATCCTACTCCGAAACTCTAACGACTGCACCACCCTGCCTTTCATTGTGCTGCTCCAGGCAGTTGCTTGGGTGCCTTGGACCGAGAACCAGCCCTGGATCTTTTGTCCTCAGGGCGAGCTGGTGCCCACTGACCCAGCAGGCTTTGCAGACAGTGCATTGAGAGCCAGTGTGGCGTAGTGGTTAAGAGTGGCAGACTCTAATCTGGAGAACCAGGTTCGATTCCCCACTCCTCTATGTGCAGCCTACTGGGTGATCTTGGGCTAGTCACAGTTCTCTCCGAACTCTCTCAGCCCCATCTACTTCACAAGGTGCCTGTTGTGAGGGAGGGGGGGGGAAGGGATGGCAATTGTAAGCCGCTTTGAGACTCCTTAAAGGTAGAGAAAAGCAGGCAACTCTTCTTCTTCTTCTTACCTGATTTCCTAGACTCTGCTCTTCATAAGCTTTGTTTTAGACCTGGGGTGGGGAAAGTCAGGCCCGGGAGCCACTTAAGGCCCGCAAAATCATTTGGTCTGGCCCTTCGTGGGTCCTGGCAGATCTTTAGCTCAGAAGGATCTAAGACTGGTGATCCGCCCCCTCCTGCGGACAGGAATAGCCTCTATTCAAGGTGGATGTGAGTTTGATTTGCAGAGAAAAGGAACCTTTTTTCCCCCTTGCTGAAGAGTCGTTAGCTATGGAGCTGCTAGGACCGCCCAAGAAACCGTGTTAACCCTTTCCCACCCGGGCCATGGAGAAACGTATTCCCTCTGTACTACAAGAGGGCTGGGGGCAGAAGTGGTGACAATGGAGGGGTTAAAGGGGGCAGAGCCAAAATGCATGGGGGGGAGTTCTTAGCCAGTGTGTCCTCATTTCATCCCTGCAGGCGGAGGTAGCAGGAGCCAGCTGTAGAATCCGGCCCCTACCATGCGGAGCAGGAGCAACTCCGGCTTGTGGCTGGACGGCTACGCCCGAATGGTGCAACAGACCATCCCGTGCCACCAGGTGTATGAGTGCGCCACCGGTTGGATGCCTGCCCACTTGCCCATGCAGGGGGGTGTCATCTGGGGCAGCTGCCTGCTTGGGGCTTGGTCGGCTAATTTTTAAGTTGATACTTTTGTATGGTCCGCGAATGATGTTATAAATATCCAAATGGCCCTTAGCGGAAAAAAGGTTCCCCACCCTTGTTTTAGACAAAGAGGAGAACACACTGTGAGAGAGGAAGAACTGGCAGCATCGCGAAAACAGAGTGGTTCACCATCTTTACCTTTTGCAGATACAGAATGGTTCCTTTCAGCACAGCGTAAAATTTTTTCCATCCTCGTCGTCCCCTGGGGGCTGAAAAGCAAGGAGGTAACTATACCATGTGTCTAGAGCAACTAGGAGATGAATAATGCATCTCAGGAGAAACACACAGAAATACCCTTCCATGCAAGGCTACGCTAGGGATAGGGGAGATGTGACAGTGGCATGGTGGTACTGCCCAACTAGGAGAAGAATTATGCAAAGGGATCAGGGCAGAGGGGAAATGTAACTTGCTGCATCCTCCTAAGCAGAATTACACCCACTGAAGCCAGCGGGTTTAGAATAATGCAACTCTGCTTAGGACGGCACTGCCAGTCGGCATCCCATGCTCCCTCATACCTCATTCCCGATCCCAAATATGGTGTGCCTTAATTCCAGAAAAAGGGGCAGGGCTGTTTAAAAATTCATGCTGAAAACCCAATGGAGAGGCAAGAGCAAACGTCCTCTCTTGTGCCACCTACACAATTATAATAAAGTGAAATTAGGGGTTCAGCAGAGTCAGATCAGTTGAAAATACTACGGAACACCTTTTCAAGATCTCCGCTTAGACCTCCATCTGATAGGCCATCCGTTTGCAAAGAGTCCAAACAACTTTTTTGCTATTTGTATTAACCTGTGGTTAAAGCATAACACTAAGGGTTTTAATGGTAAATTGTGAAGAGCTGTGCTAGTCTATGACTGTTTTTAATAAAGATTGATTGTTTGATAGGCTGGCAGCTGATATTAGGGTGGAGGAAGGATTTATGCCAGTGAAATTCCTCTATTGTTATTGTTTATGTATTGTGGAAAGTATCTCAAAACTGAGAACAACACAACATTGGGATACCCTTCCGGGGAGCAAAATAATTGGACATCTCTACATGAACAGAAATTGGCTGAATTTAATATTAACTCCCTACATCTTCCCCACCCCCTCAAATCCATGTTTGGATCAGCCACACAAAAAATTCAAAGCAAACTCGATAGAATATTTTCTCTCCTTGCCCCCACACTAATAACCTACTTCTCTTCCCATCCATGTCAGCATGGGTTTTTCGGGTGAGGATGCCGTGCTTGTAGGTGACAGCGTTCTGGGCCTGGGGAACATCCAGGAAAGGGTTGCTGCCATCCACGATCCTTGGCGCTTTCTTGGCACTGGCACCAAATTTATCATCCACCAGTTCTGACAATGATTTTCTGAGTTCATCTTCGTCACTTGGATAGAAAGCAAAATAAAACAAAAATCAGTGGCAGTGAGAAATCTGTTTTTGAAAATGTCTTCTGTCTCCCTCTGTGTGTGTGTGTGTGTGTGTGTGTGTGTGTGTGTGAGTGTGTGTTTAGCATCAATGCAGAGAGCCTCACTGCTAGCATTAACAACCTAACCTCCACATATACTATTTATTGGGCTTTTCCGCATTCTCATTCTCCTTGCTTGTGTTCCCGTTGCTTCAGGGTTCCCCCCCCCCATTCCACATCTGTTTTGCTCCCTCTAGTGGTCGATTCGATATTACATTGCTTTATGCCCATCATATCTCTCTGCAGATTTATGCTGGACATAAAGCGATATAATATGTAATCAACCAGTAGAGGGAGTAAATATGTGCAGAAAAGAACCCCCCTCCCCCCAAAAGCAACAGGAACACACAAGCGAGGAAAATGAGAATGTGGAAAAACTCATCATGGGAGTAGTGGAAGAATTGGGATGTGGAATGGTATAGTATAGTCTAATCTCATCAGATCTCATAAACTAATGAGGGTCAATATTTGGAGGGAGAGCACCAAGGAAGACTCTGGAGAGGAAGGCAATGGGAACCTACCTTTGCTTCTCACTTGCCTTGAAAGCCCCTTGCTGGGGTTGCTATAAGTCGGTTGCAACTTGACAGCACATACATATATGCGCAGTGGAACAATGAAATGAATTAACCTCAGAATTCCAAGAAAAACTGACCCACAACATGAAGTGAAGATGGGGTTATGGAAAGGGTGAGAATCAAGAGCACTTTTCCAGATGCTTCCATTCTCTTCACAGGAGACCAGTTTGGTAGCTTTGCTTTCATTCGTTTGCCTCCTGAGATATTGCTGGCCTTAAAATAACTTGGGTGATGTGAAGTATAGAATGTTTTTAATATTTATGTGTATCCTGAGTCTATGCACATTTGACTTTAAGGGGCTTATTTCTTCATAAAAGTTAACAGACTGCACCCTTGTATTGGAGTACTGGATTTCTGAGTTTGGTTGCATTGATTCCTGTGAGTAGGTCTATGGATCTAAGCTTTGCCCCAAGTACTTAATCCGTATGACTAGTACATTATTGTTCTACCTCTCCTCCTAGGAGCACAATGAGGCTCTCCTCTACTGCATTTTCACAACAACTCGGTGAGGGAGTTTGAACCTGGGTCTTCCCAGTCATAGTGTGATACTCTAACCACTGCACCACATTGATATGTAGTCTAGCACAAACACAATTTAGAATCTTAAAATGCCGTTTTAAAAGGGTATCAAGAACCCTTTAAATAGTATTGCAATGGCCCCACTGATATCTCATGATCTCATGATCCTGAGATACGCAAAAAAAGCACACCTCTATTCTCAGGGCAGTTTGTCCTCAGTCCACTTTCTCTCAGAAACAAACCTAGGGTGCCTATTATGCTGGTCTACAATACAGAGCTCTTGTGCAGTTTGCCCAACCAGAGTGCTGGTCTAAGAGGTTGAACACTCCCCCCCACACACACACACTCACTAACAGCCCATTCCTGAGGGAGAGGGCTGAGCCGGTGGCTGGAGGCAGCGCCGCCGCACCACCTCTAAAGGAGGATTCGGGGCCCCCACACTGAAGTTGGCACTTTGCCCTTACCTGCAAGCCCCGTGGAACTGCTCCATGGGGTTCCCCAGGGATATGCCACCTAAAAAGGTGGTGTAACTCCAGGTAAGAGCAAAGGGGGCATTCCCAACCTGAAGGGGGGTTAGGAAGCCGCCTAAAGGCAGCTCCGCCCCCAGAACGCCCTGGGAACCCCTCCTGGGATGACAGCGCATGGAGTGCGCCATCAGGACGCCGGTGGGAAGCCAAGCTGGCGTACCAGGGGCGAGCTACCACGGCAGCACAGGGAGCCCAGCATGAGCACCCCAACACCGGTGTCCGTGCCACTCTTGGCAGCGCAAGGAACATGGGCGCCGGCGCAAGCTGCCCAGACACCGGCGAGGGGCCTTGTGCACTTGTGGGCTTTCACCCTTCCAGCTCAGGAATGGGCTGTTAGGGTGGTCTCACCCTTTCCACATCAGTGTGTCCTCTTTGTGTGCTACTGGCACAGCACATCAGGTGAAGCATACTGATGTTGGAGGACCACAAGTCTTCCTGAAGAGGAGATGCTGGACGTCTCCCTTTGAAATGGAAGCTTAGGAAGAGACGCCGTAACTTTCTTTTTCCATGCTTGTTGCATAGCAGCTGAGGCCAACCATAGAGCTGATTCAAAAACAAGAAGCACGACTTCTTCCCAGCCTCTGGTCCTAATGCATCTTTCATGCACACTGGACTGCATGTTGTGGTTAAAACACACACTGCTTACCATTTGGCAGAAATTGTTGAAGGTTAATGCATTGCCCATATACCTTAGTTGGGTTTTTTAAATAAAATTTCTTTTTCTTATGCTGGTGTAAACTTAGTTATGTCACCCCATATTCAGATGCACTTTCTCTGAACTACTTTACATAATCTTTCCCCAAGCGTGCGCTTTGCACGCAACCAAATGGAGAGAGATGGATGGCTCCCTCCTGTGGAGCAGTTTAATTAATGTTTCAACAGAATAGAAATGACACTTTTTCTGAAGCGAAACAGTCTTTAGGAAGAGAAGACTAGATTTTGACACATCTCCGGAAGAGAATTGCTGTCGCTTCTCCAAACCTTTAACATATAGGTGTGCAAGACACTGTTGAAACGGTTCGTGAAGAATTCCTCCTATTTCTTAGCCAGCCATGGATTCCCTCAGAAACTTAGATGCCATCAGCAAATTTCATGCAGGGCTTTTCCGCATTCTCATAGAATCATAGAGTTGGAAGTAGGGTTGCCATCCTCCAGGTGGTAGCTGGAGATCTCCTGCTATTACAACTGATCTCCAGCCGAAAGAGATCAGTTCACCTGGAGAACATGGCTGCTTTGGAAATTGAACTCTATGGCATTGAAGTCCCTCCCCTCCCCAAACCCCGCCCTCCTCAGGCTCCACCCCTAAAACCTCCCGCCGGTGGGAAAGAGGGACCTGGCAACCCTAGTTGGAAGGGGCCATACAGGCCATCTAGTCCAACCCCCAGGAGTGTTGTTAGATCACAGCAAGCCGTCATACAAGCCTCGTGGCCTGGGTGGTTCAGATAGGGTTGCCAACCTCTAGGTACTAGCTGGAGATCTCCTGCTATTACAATTGATCTCCAGCCTATAGAAATCAGTTCACCTGGAGAAAATGGCTGCTTTGGCAATTGAACTCTATAGCATAGAAGTCCCTCCCCTCCCCAAACCCTATTCCCCAGGTTCCCCCCACCCAAATCTCCAGGAATTTCCCTGCACTGAAGAGGGAAAAATAGGTTCACTTATGCTTTATCAGGGGGATGTGTATTGCAACTGCCAGAAAGTTTCCACAGCAACTAAGCAGCTTTAAAAAAAAGAAAAGAAAAAAAGAGGCCGAGAGCTTTCCCATACCTGTATTCAAACAGTCCTTGAGAAAGGAAGAATGGTGAACTCGAACAAATTTCTCTGGCTTGCCCATACTATCATCTTGCCATTCTTTAACTTTTTGTCATGGGTATATTGAGGCGAGATTCCTGTACAATTGACGTGAATAGCTTTGGCCTAAAGGGACAGGAACTGGGGCCTAAGATACCAAGACGTGAATGTTCCTTTAATAACTGAAGATATTTCTGCCATGGGGGCTCATTGTGAAGGAATTGTTCCCCAATTGCTCTGTTAGGGTTGCCAACCTCCAGGTACTAGCTGGAGATCTCCTGCTATTACAACTGATCTCCAGCCAATAGAGATCAGTTCCCCTGGAGAAAATGGCTGCTTTGGCATTTGGACTCTATGGCATTGAAGTCCCTCCCCTCCCCAAACCCCGCCCTCCTCAGGCTCCATCCCCAAAACCTCCCGTTGGTTGCAAAGAGGGACCTGGCAACCCTAGGCTCTGTGCAAGTGTCTATCAGAGCGTGGGATGAACACATGAAGCTGCCTCATACTAACTCAGACCTGAGTTAGTATAAGGCAGCTTCATGTGTTCACACCTGGCAACCCTACTTGTGCGGTAAGCTCTACTTCAGACCATTCAAAATGTGGATCTCTGGTACTGTGAAGAACAAAATCCAAGCTATGTTAGGTGTTTCAATAAAGACATTTTCCCATCATAATATAAAATACTTTGGAAAATACTTACATAGCCCATTCGAGCTTTTCATTTTTAATTGAGTTATACAGGCCCTGAAACAAAGACATAATGTCAGGTCTTAGCAGATTTTCAGAAAAAAATATCTCTCTATGTGGCACACATCCAGTCAACCGTTACTGAAGTCCTACTATACTAAGGCATTCTCAGTGCAACCCTCGATGCGAGTACTTATGCTACACTTCAGTTATTTCTGGTGGTTCCAGACTTCGAATGCATTGGTTACTGAATGTCCCATTTTGTCGATTGCACTGACTCACTATGTCCACCCTGTGATAAAGGCGGACAATAAATAAATAAATAAATAAATACCCTCCTGCCTGCTTTCAGAATGTTGCTGTTCCATTCAACACAGAACTAGCTGTTATGCAGTCAGTGTTGAACCCTGATGAAGAGGCATTTCGAAACAGGATGAATACCGGATCCCTGTCTCCTCAGCCTGTTTTGATGAGTGGAAATGCTACCACCTTCTATTTGACAACTTGATTGTATCCTGGCAAGATTGTGAACAACACTGGATAAGCTTTGGACAAGCTTTGAAATCCTATAGCATCGTGTTGGACTCATGTTGTTTCCCTATAGTGGATTTATAGGTGTATACCTGGTTGTTACACGATTGTATATTTTGTATATTTGAATAGTTGGATTTGTATTATACTATTATTCTCAACGTTACTACTGGTATGTTTATTAGCCTACTCTGCTGTTTGTTTGCCATACTTCCTATTACAGCAGGCTAATCTTTAGTGTTGCTTTCAGATCTCTAACTACTGATAA
The DNA here is from genome assembly GCF_029931775.1 of Euleptes europaea. Lineage (NCBI taxonomy): Eukaryota > Metazoa > Chordata > Lepidosauria > Squamata > Sphaerodactylidae > Euleptes > Euleptes europaea. The sequence goes on from NC_079328.1 coordinate 11,909,624, forward strand.
GATTGCCAACCCCCAGGTGGTGGTTGGAGATCTCCCGCTATTACAACTGATCTCCAGGTGACAGAGATCAGATCCCCTAGGGAAAATGGCTGCTTTGGCAATTGGACTCTATGGCATTGAAGTCCCTCCCCTCTCCAAACCCCGCCCTCCCCAGGCTCCACCCCCAAAATCTCTCAACCCGGAGCTGGCAACCCTAACTATTGCAGATAAATATTCTAATGGGGCAACACATAGGGCTGAAATGGCAAGATTGATCCCAGTTTTATGCACCGAGGGGCTCCAAACCAGATCTTAAGTAGCTCCAGAGTCTTGTTCTGGGCATCACCCAAGCTGCCTGCTTTCAGGGAGAACTGCTGGCTCCATCTCCTCTGCACCACAGCACCCTCCTCAAGAAGGCCCCCAGAGGAAGCACACCCTCACAAGAAAGGAGCAATGTCCGGTAGGTGTAAAGCTCCTGTCTCCAGGCTTGGCTTTTCAGTTTGTTTGGTGACCACTGTGCTAGATTGGTGGGTCTTGATTCTTAATCCCGGCCTGGCCTGATTCCACAATGTCCTATGGATGTGTTGCCTATCTGTGGCTGGACCTTGGGCTCTTCCATCCTGCCCTGATGTGCCTCTGTTCTCATTTTGCATGCTGAGAAATGTAAAGCTGGTTGCTACATGGCAGCTGGACCACGAACTGGTGCTGGGAACCTGTCTTTATCAAGGCAGGGCACATAACAAGGAGCTATCGGGTTTCTGGCCCCCTGAGCAACTCTGAGGAAAGTAACATTCCTTCCTAAGCAAGCTGTTTTCTCTCCAGATTCTGTACCACTTTCGATTGCCAAGGAGGGCTGCTTTCCTCTTAAGGAACTCCCTGCATGGCAGAGAGAAACCAGGGCTAGAATCCTTCTGCTTGATAGGCTAGTTTCACACAAGAAGCAAGTTTTTGATACTGGAGAGCATTCAATTACGCAGTCCCTTACCTAAGGTTGCCTGCTCTGGGTTGGGAAATACCTGGACATTTTTTGGGGGTGGAGTTTGAGGAGGGTGGGGTTTGAGAGGGGAGGTGTGAGAGATCCCCTCTCTCTGAGTTTACTTCTCCAAATCAAATGTTCAGACGTTGATACAGAAACAAAGGATTTATTGAAGACATCAGGAGATGAGACAGGCACAGGTAGCAAGTTGCAAGTGAGGGGCTAATCGGGTGTACAGAATATATTGACTCCAGGGCACTGGGGCACTGGGGTTCACACTTATTGTTATGGGAAGTTACAAGCTTGGCATAATACAAAACATCAGACGAGTCCCAGGAAGTCTGGTGAAGCTATCACACTTCCAAGGCCGCATCGGCCTGAGGGAGTACTGACAGGAAGAACAGCGGGGGGGGGGGGAAGATACTTGGGGCAATCAGGCCTGGCGCCTGAGACCAGAAGGTGTGAACTGCTTTTACGAGTTCACTGATAAGCAGGTGATGGGAAGCAGAGACACATAGACAGAGACCCTCACAGGAGGGTCTTCAATGCCACAGAGTCCAATTGCCAAAGTGGCCATTTTCTCCAGGGGAACTGATCTCTGTTGCCTGGAGATCAGTTGTAATAGCGGGAGATCTCCAGCCACCACCTGGAGGTTTAGGTAAAATGACTCACCCAAACTGTAAAGGATATTGCAACCAAACACTACAGCAGTAGGCTACAAAAAATGAGCAAAACAGTTGGTAAGCTGCACTCAGTCAAAGACTGTAATTATATTGCAACTAGAAAAGACTAAAGTCGCAAACAGGGCTAAGCAACATAGGTTACAAAGCAACAAAGGAACAACTAAGAAGTTGCACATATACAAAGTCAAAAGAAGCTAACAGCCAACGATGCTATGTTTAACGAAAAAAACAGTTTGTGTAATTAGCTTGGCTTGTAGCTGGTCAATTTCATTTTTCTTTTCAGGCGGAGGAGAAGGAAACGAGGCTCCGGATGTTCTCCAGCGTTTTCGCTACAATGAAGTAGCTTCATCAGCCATAAAGGCTTATAAATTCAATTCTTAAGACATGTATGGAGCTCTCAGTATGGGCTGCTATCCTTAGAAAATCTTTCAGTGATCAGTGCCATAGAGTCCAATTGCCAAAGCGGCCATTGACTGAAAGATTCTGAGTAAACCAGAAGTGACGAAGATGCGCGGGTGCGCCGGCGCATCATGCCAGGCGCATGTGTGCACCACACACTCCAAGAAACCTCCCGCCCATGGACCAACAGGACCTGGTAAGCCTAACCCTACCCTTACCTTGTGTGTGAAGTAAAGCAGGTGTAAGGACACTGTGCCATGCATGCTTTTTCTGAACATGTAGATTATTGCTATGGCTGAATTCAACTAGCTTTCATGCTCACTGGGTAGGATTTCCTCAGAAACTCATGCTTATTTCTCATACGTTCAAAGGTCCCTCAGCAGTAGGCATTTGCTTTTCCAGCAATGATAGGTGACTTCTCCTTTTGTCCCTCTCTTTTTCTGAGTTCAAAGTAGGCTTTCCAACCTCCAGCTATGGCCAGGAGACCTCTTGGAATTATAACTGATCTCCAGACTACAGAGATCAGTTCCCCTGAAGAAAATGGCTGCTTTGAATTATACGCCACTGAGGTCCCTCCTCTTTAGGGTTGCCAACCTCCAGGTGGTGGATGTAGCTCTCCTGCTATTACAACTGGTCTCCAGGCAACAGAGATCAGTCCACCTTAGGGTTGCCGACCTCCAGGTGGTACCTGGAGATCTCCCACTGTTACAATTGATCTCCAGATGGCCAAGATCACTTCCCCTGGAGAAAATGGTTGTTTTGGTGGGTGGGCTCCATGGCATTATTCTCTGCTGAGGTCCTGCCCCTCCCCAAACCCTTCCCTCTCCAGGCTCCACCCCTCAAATCTCCAAGTATTTCCCAACCCAGAGCTGATAACCCTAGTTCACCTGGAGAAAATGGCCTCTTTGGAAGGTGGACTCTATGGATCTGTTGAAGACCCTCCCCTCCCCAAACCGCACCCTTTTCAGGTTCCACCCCCCAAAATGTCCAGGTATTTGCCACCATGGAGCTGGCAACCCCATTCCCCTCCCCAATCCCCACCCTCTCCAGGCTTCACTCTCTAATCTCCAGGGATTTCCCAGCCCTATTTCTCAGCATTACCTTCAACAGGTCCTTTGGAAAATCCTTGCCGTCGTTTAATCCATCCAGGTTAGCAGTAAACTGCTGGCAGGACATCTTCTTCCCGATATTCTGTAATGCAGAAGAGAGCCAATCACTGGGATACTTTTATGTTTTCATTAGGCTGTTTTGAAATGCTGGGTGCAAAACTTAAAAATGCAAGGAAATTTAGGCAAACATTTCTCAGACAAAACCCTTGGATCAAGTGCAACAGTGCAGAAGCCTTGAGCGACTTCTCTGGAGAGATGGTATGGCATAGAAATTTTCTAAATAAGTAAACAAAAGGGAAAAGAAAGACAAGAACCCATGATTGTACAAGTTTCTTGTTGAAGCATGTGACTATGTCAGGGTTTGCATGAGACTGTGGAGTAGGGTTGCCAACCTCCAGGTGGGACCTAGCGATCTCTCACTATTATAACAAAGGGTGTGCACCAAAAAAATCTGGTATTTTTCAGATTCAGGTTTAATGGGCCCAAACATTTTTTGAAAATCCAAAGCAAGCCAAATCCTCATATCAATATGGGGTTGTTGGATTTTTTTTGGGGGGGGGGGGTTGGATATCTGAAAATTTTCGGGTCCATTATAGTCAATAATGTGGGGCTCTGTGGGGGGTTTGTTAAAGGTAGAGGCACTTAATTCACAGCGTCACTACAGGTGACTTTCCTTAGAAGAACCTCCACGTTTGGTAAAGATTGGGTCAAGGGGTCCAATTTTATGGGCCCAAAGAGGGGGGCATCCATCCTCCATTGTTTCCAATGAAGGAAAAATGGGGGGGGGATTGGACCACCTGACCCAACCTTTACCCCACCCTCAAAATCTCCAGCTATTAGCAACCCGGAGCTGGCAACCCTATCTGTACCTGATCTCAGTAATCCTTACAACACCGTATGGCAGTTCAGTGTGGCAGGTGAAGGGAAGCAGAGCTGGGAGAGCTGCTTGCCTCAAAGCCACCTTTAGTGTCCTTAGTTCATTCCCCAGTCTCTTGGCCCCTCATGCACAAATAACTGTCCCTAATACTTGGTCCTTGAAGGATCAGAAAATGAGCCACAGACTCGGGACAACAAAAACAACTGGATCCAAGTGCGGAGCTGCCATTATTTCACCAAGATTAACTTGACATGACTGATGCAGGAGCAAAGGATAATTGTAGTTCAATACAAAGGTTTGAGAGCCAATGTGGTGTAGCGGTTAAGGTGTCAGATTAAGATCTGGGAAACTCAGGCTTGAATCCTCACTCAGCCATGGAAACTTGCTGGGTGACCTTGGGCCAGACACAAACTCTAAGTGAGTGTTTGGATGGAAGACCTCCAAGGAATAACAGGGTCATGATGTGGAGGCAGGCAATGGAAAATCACTTCTGAACATCTCTTGCCTTTAAAACTCTATGGGGTCGCCTTAAGTCAGCTGAGACTTGACGGCAAAAAATAAATAAATAGAAAGGTTTAGGTGACAAAAAAGAATCAATAATGATGGGCAGCTATGATGGGGCTCTTCAGCAGGCGAGATCAAGGTGTTCCCACCTTCCAGTATCTGTGTGCCTCGTACAGCTGCAAGATTCTTTTCGGAGGGGTCGGCAACTTGTCCACTTGCAACAATGCTTCTGCCTGTGAGATTATGAATTATGGCAGAACTTGTTATATTGCGCAAAAAAAGAAAAAAGAAAAGAAAAAGGGAAGCAATATTTCTGGGATTTGGGAATACGTAAGGCCAAGTAGCAGCAGTCCAGTATCACTTTGGAAAATGCTGGAGTTCAGCATGTGGCTCCCGCCCCCTCCTGCAGCTTCCTTTAGCTGAGCCAGCAGTTGGCATAGCTGACTCACACTCTAAAGTAGCTCAAGGAGCTTAAAAAGACTAGCTTCACTCCACAGCTAATGAAAAGGTCAATGACAAAGGCTACCAGATCATTTCCTCTGTTTATGAGCTATAAGATACACCCCCGTGCGCTAACATTCAGACCGATCTTTTTGCTTAGTCATTAGGAGAATTGTTCAGGAGTCAGCCGAGCATCCGATTCTGCACATCCAACACTGTGATTACAAGGGTAGTAGAGAAGCTTGTTACTGTCGTGATTTTACAATGCAGTTGTTTATGAGAGCACTGGAAGATAATTCACAAAGACATGACTGTCAGAGGCAGATGGTGGGGAAATTTAAGGGGTGGATGACTTGTCTGTGGGCAGAAGAGTCTAACTATATACTGCATTAACCATGCATCCTCCCTGGAGCTGCCACAAAGACTCTAGGTCGGACGTGCCTTGAGCATTCCATTCTTGGTACTCAATCCCCAGGTGCGTGGAGCCCCAATTTGTATTGGGACTATGGCAAATGTGGAGGGGGGCTTAAGCCTTCCACCTTGAACCATTTTCCTAAACCATAATGGTCCTGGGAAGCTGCTATCTACCACACTGGGGAAACCTACATGTAGCCCATCAGTATAGCCCAAGGAGGGGAATAGCGGCTTCCTGCAGCCTTTCAGGTCACGAAAACAGCACAGGAGGGAAGGCTAATCAGACATTTGCACAGTTGGGCATTAGGTTCTCAGTGGGGAACTTACAAAGCACGCCTGATCAGAAGTCCTCACAGAAGACTGAGGACAATGTAACATGTAAGAGATGAGGAGGGAGAAAAGAGAGGGAAGGTGTATGGATCAGTGAGAGGGAGACGCCAGACAGCAGGTGCAAAAGAGAGAGGCTAGGCACATCTACTGCTAAACAATTGAAATAGTTTGACAGTAGCGTAACTTTTGTGGCTCCCCTGGAGGCCTATAGATTTGTAAGGGTGCTGAGGAATGAGCCTGAGAAGCAGAAGCTGAGGAAAACAATGGATAACATATGGTTTGTGCACTTCCTTTTCCTTACTGCAAGACATTGCTGGAATGATGAGCACAAGCACGCACATTTTGATACACACACAGTCCCATGAATGCAAAGAAATGTACTGCAATGGCTGCACTTACCACCTGAGAAAGTGTTAAAGAGCAAAAACAGAGGATCCAGGAGCAGGAGAAAGAGCGAGGAAGAGAGAGAGAGAGAGAAACGATGGGAAGGAAAAGAAGACATCAGCGTCACTCATGCTGTCACATGTTTACCACTCAAAAGCCTTCTGAATCCCAGGAAGACGGCTGCCCCGGTCACACAGCTTCACTCACAGAATGATTTGGGACCTAAGTACTAAGTTAGTTCCCTGCAGAAGCCTTATCCAGGTATGAATAGAGAACATCTTTCTCCATGGTGACACAGTCCGCACGAGGAGATGGTCTTCACTGTGTACATTATGCTGTTTTTATTTTATTTTTATTTGCATAGCAATATGATATTGTGAAACGGTTCTATCATATTCTTTAGTATATGTAATATTTTTCACTGCATTGTTCTCCATCCATAACTGGGCTATGGATGAATGTATTTGGGAACTCCCTGCCCCAGGGTGTGGTGATGGTTGCCAACTTGGATGTGGTGATGGCTGCCAACTTGGAAGGCTTTAAGAGGGGAGTGAACATGTTCATGGAGAAGAGGGCTACCCATGGCTATTAGTCAAAATGGACACTAGTCATGATGCATACCTATTCTCTCTAGCATCAAAGGAGTATGCCTATTATATCAGGTGTTGTGGAATACAGGCAGGCTAATGCTGCTGCAGTTGTCTTGTTTGGGGGTTTCCTAGAGGCACCTGGTTGGCCACTGGTTGAACAGACTGCTGGACTTGATGGGCCTTGGTCTGATCCAGCAAGGCTTTTCTTATGTTCTTATGTGGTGGCAGGGAAGGATAGGCACCTTTAGTTAGAAATACAGCCAAGATACTGGTGTACATCCTCATCTGCTGTTTGTGAGAACTAGACCTCGGCGACAAAAAGGGATGACAAATGTGCAGATTTGAGTCTGGGATAATCAGAGACTTCCTCTTTTGGTCATATTTTCTCCTGTCAGGGACGACACTACCATGAACCAATGAACTTCCAACAAGCAGATCTGGGATGGTAGAGTATAGGGTTGCCAGAGCAGCATTGGCAATGGTTGGGAGTTGTAAGGTGGCTTGGGATATGCAAATAGGCATCATTTGGTCACTGAGACATCATTTCCAGCACAACCCCAGAATTGATGCTGTGGTGTTGGAATGGAACCTATTTCCCCTGCCACTCTACCAAGTGGCAGCGGGTAACCAGGGCAGAAGGTTTCCCATTATATCTGGAGATCAGGCAGTAGAGTGAGAGAGAGGCAGACTTTTTCATGGGCACAATCCTTCAGGACACTCTGCTCAATATGCTTGCCAGGCCCTGTAGCGCCACCGGCGGGAGTGTTCTGGGGATGTGGCTGCAGTGCGCACGCGCACCACGCGCAACATGCCTACGCCACTTCTGGGTTTACCCAGAAGCGACGCGGAGGCTCTAGCGATCTCAGCCAAAACTAAATGGTTTCCATAGAGTTTTATCCAAGATTGCCAAAGCGTCCGTGTCACTTTCAGGTTTACCCGAAAGTGATGCGGGCGGGTGCACGCAGTGCACGACGGCCATCAGTTGGCCAGTGGGCAGCCCGCCACCACCAGGCACTTGTCAACCCTACTGCTCAACCCTCACTGAAATGAACATAAATCATAAAATACAACAGCCAAATGCAAGTAAGGCTGGCCTGTCCCCACACCACAGAGCAATTGTCCGCCACTTTCTCATGCAAAGTGCACTTATTGAGAAACTATGCACTTTCCCTTCCAGAGCAAGACCACCCCCCATAAAAACATTTTAAAGCAGGAAACAGAATTTCCCTCCACAACATTGCTTTCTTCCACACATCATGTCAGAATATGGTGCCATTGGCACTGGATCATAGCTAGCACTAATCCATGTATCTAATTCAGAGATCTCTGTGGTGATAGCTGCCCGAGACAGCCCCACATATTCACAGCACAGAGAGAGAGAGAGAGAGAGAGTAGGAGGGAGCCAAAACCATTCCCAAACTAGTGTTGCGGATTGTGGGGAAGGAAAGTTCATGCGGCCACTCCCTCCCTGTGCTGGTCCCTGCAGATGGCCAGGTGGTCACAGGCAGGCAGGGGGAGGGGCCAGGTTGCTCCCTCCATGCCTGTTCAGTGAACGTGTGGGGCTGACATGTGCACCAGGCTACTGAATACATGCAACGAAGCAAGGACAAAAGGGTCGGCAAAAGGTGCTGTATGTCTGGGGGATAGTGGAACAATCTCCCCCAAAGGAGGTCTATGGTCTGAGCATGTTTTTACAAAGATTGCAAAGGTCTGTCAAACGGCGCTGGAAAATCTTGTGTTACTTTGGCTGCCATTGGGTTGCTTTAGTATCCCAGCTGGACTCTGATACCTCCTGCTCCTCTTATGTTGCAGGACTTGTCTGTACAGACCAGTGGCCTCAGCCAAGGATCTAACGCCATTTTTCTGAGGGCAATGACTTCTGTAGATAGGCCCCATGGCCCAGTGGGTGTCACACACCACAGAATCATCAGCTTGCTACGGCAACCCAAAAAAGCATCCAAAGTCTTACATGTTCATCTCATAAGACTTGAGATGCCATTTTGGATTGCCATAGAAATCTGGATGCCAAGACCACCATGCAGCAGGAAGGAAGAGGTGGAAGGAGTGCAGGAAATGATGAGAGGAGAAAGTGGTAGAGAAAGTCGGCATATACAAACCAACTCTTCTTCTTCTTCTTCTTTGATACCAGAACCATTGGAAATCCATTGTTCTGCTTAACTAAATCACCCACTAACAGAGATTTCTCTTGCCCAGTCTATTATTTATCTTCTCACCCATTTAGAGCATGAGGAGAAACGGATTCCTCTAATCAAGTACTTTCTTTCAGTATATCCAATACATACAGCTCGGAAGACAAATGAAAATAGCCCAGTAGGGCATAATAAATACAGGATGAACTATTTAAAGGAGAAGTGGGGAAGGAAGAGGAAGGCATCCCAATTAGTGTTCCTATACAGACTTTTAAATTATGTCCAGCCTTTTTTCATTATGTGTTCATTGCAAACATTTAAGGAAATGTATCTTGTGGCACAAAATATAAACAGAATTTAATCAGATCAAGTCTGACTAATTGGATTTGGGATCTTAATGTATAATTCTGCTGCTTTATAAAATGCAATAGATCTTTTGGGTTCCGGTGTCTTAACTATGATCTTTGGCAAACTGTAAGCATAACCTGAGTGAACAGATCTCACAACATCCAGTTTTTCTTCATGAAACTATGTTTTTAAGCAAACCAGGGCTTAGAGTATTTCTTTATTACACAACTCCACGAAACTACAGCAGATTTGACAAGTAAATGGATAACTGTAAAGTAGGAGGTAATCCTAAACCTTGTCTCTAAATGGCTTAGGACACTGACTAATAGAGTCACCAGAAATCCCGCTATAGTGGGAAACCTCCCAGCATCCCCATCTGTTGCCCACTAGCTCCTGAAGTGCTGACAGGAAGAAATGGGGAGGAATGGGGGTATGCACCAGCAGCAACTTACTTCATGGATACTCTAGGCTCTCTAGGGGTGTTTGTGGTGCCTCTTACCCTGCAAGATAAAAGCTCCATGGAGCAGCCGCAGCAGAACACACGGCCACCATAGTACAAATGTGACTCTCTATAAGAGATGGGTAACTATTGGCCATTTCCATACCAACTTTTTAAAACATTTAATGAAAAGTTTCATTTATTTGTGTCCGCACTGTTTCCCCTCCGTTTGTGGGTGGATCCATTTTGCAGTCATTTAATCGCCATGTTATCTGCAAACACTTATATGTTTCCTTTTTCGCCATTTCTAGGACAACTTCCCCTGAGGGGCGGACATGTTTAGGACACGTTTCATTCCCCCCCCCTTCCACTGAACACACCCACTGCATTGCCTCCCCCTTCCCAATTCCATCTTTTCTCTTGATAACTATTTTCTGTGCTTTTTAATTTTTTTGTTAAATGCAATTGGCATATCAAAAGAATGTTGGAGCGTTGGTCTAAAGGAACGTTAAAGAGTTGGATTACCCCCCCCCCTTGCTCTGTGCTGGGGCACAATTTATGTTTTTCCTGGCCTCTTATTTTTTATGCATTTTGTAGGCAGACTACCCATGAGGCAGGCGGCAGAGGAAAGAGAGGTCTTCACTTGTGTGATGTGTGTGTGATGTGAGCTCCAAAAAAACACAGTGTGAGCAAAAATGTGTGTGTGGCTCTCTGCTGTTCTGCTCGTCCGCTTTCTCTGCTTTCCTTAAGGGAGGGGAGACAGAATAGAAATCATGCTGGCTGGTGGCTAGAGTGCATGCCTGAAAACAAAAAAAAAGGTGGGGAAGAGGGGGAAGCTTCCTGCACGTCACAAATTATGTGACACTCCCCTGGGACCATGTGGTTGTTGTTTTTTATTTGCAGACAGGGTGAAACGTTCACAGGAGGAAAGAAAGAGGCAGCATGCAGACAAAATTTTTGAATATGCTGCCAAACCCAGTAGATAGAAATCAGGATACTCTGCGGTAAGTTATTAGTGTGGAAATGGCCATTGACTCAGCGACATGCACTATGTCCCCCAAAGGGTACTATTGTGAATGAAGGAAGATGGGCAGGATATGCTGTGACAGTTATGGTGATGAAAGGGCTTGTGATGTCCCTGTGATGGCCAGAGTATGGGAAAGTGGCACATCTACCGATAAAGAGAGTTGTTTACAACCCAAAAGGAAAACATGGTAGCTCTTTGATGCATTAACACATCTTGACTGGAGGGTCCATGGTCTGGTGGGCTTGAGCCCTGGGACGTAGCACCCAGATTGGCTAAGGCGTGCTGAGTCCACACGAGGAGGGCTCTGAAAAGGAGAGCTGTTCCTTTGTTTGGCTCTCTCGCTGCTTTTGGTTGCTGAAAGCAACACACTTGCTCATGTGTTTGCATTGAGGGTTGACAGACAGGAATGATGCTAGTACTTGCAGGTGCGCCTGGGGGACACCATGCAACTGACAACGACCAGATGTTCTATGGATTGTAACTACCTAGTTAGTAATTTTTCTTTTCTTTATTTTGCTTAGTGTAGCTAGATCTGGTGTAGTTACCCTGAGTTGTGCCTTGGAGAAATAAAGCTGTTTAACTAAGAGACTCTGCACACTTCCTTACCCACCCGCATGCTAAAGAAACACACCCCTGTAACGTTGACCTCAAGTGTAGGGTTGCCAACCTCCAGGTAGTAGCTGGAGATATCCTGATATTCCAACTGATCTCCAGCCGACAGAGATCAGTTCACCTGGAGAAAATGGCTGCTTTGGCAATTGGACTCTATGACAGTGAAGTCTCTCCCCTCCCCAAACCCCGCCCTCCTCAGGCTCCACCCCAAAAACATCCCACTGGTTGCGAAGAGGGACCTGGCATCCCTATTCAGGTGACACCATGAGAGAGCAAGAGGGGCTGATTTTTACCCAGGGTGATGGTGCACTATCGGAGAAAGGAGGGGCAAAAAGCAACATTGTGCCCCAGCTTCCAGACTGGGCTGTGAGCAGGCCAGGAAGAAAGCACCCTCACCTTGATGGGGCAGTAAAGCCATCTTACTACATGGTGGCAGCGGTGGACCTGCCACAGGTACATCCCAGCAAAGGGGAGTAAGGGACTGAGCAACTACAAAAGCATCATGTGCAGAGTTTTGGGACCCCACTTGCTGTTGGCTGTTACTGTGGGACTCACAACTGTCCTTTTGTCTTTTTGCGCTCTGTAGAGGCAGCTGTCCATTCACATGGCAGCACCATTGCGGATGGTATATTATGTGGGGGCACAAGGGAAAGGATAGACTACAAGGGTTTCAGGATGCAGCCAGTGGTTAAGAACCCCCTGAGGGTAGCAGAGGAATGGTGCATAAGGGATTGATGACCAAAATGATGGGGTTACAGGTCAGCAAATTAGTATGGGAACAGGGGTGGTTTTAGCCAGTGGGCAACGGAGCAGCCACTTGGAAGCCAACTGCTCACAGCTCCAGCCCCTCAAAGGAAGAGAAAAGAAGAAGAGAAGGCGCCTGCCACTGTCTGTACTTCCCCCATCTGGGCTTGAGTGGCTGGCTTCCAGGTGCAGCAGTATCTCCTACCCACCTCACACAGGGTAAGGGCCACCTCTTGCTTGGCCCTGGCAGGGTGCCAGCGGTGCGGTGGAAGTGATTCTGCAGCCCCACCATGGACTTTTGCCCAGGGCCTCAGAATCGCTAAGACCACCCCTGCATGAGAACCCATCCCAAGGAATTGTGTTTGATGGTGCACAACCTTAGCTGTGCCTGGGACTACCTCTGGGGGTGTCCGTTAGCCCCCTGGCATACTGTGTGCACTTCACTATGCCCTTCTCTGCAGTCCTCCCTGCCCTGGTCTATATGGCTGGTTCTGAGTGTGGATTCCTAATGTTCTGCAGCTGTGCTTTGTCTTTCAGCTACCTGCCCAGTCAGGTGTGTGGTTAGTGAGTGTGTGAGGTATGCCTTCTAGTCTGACCTCTTCTTTCTCTTTTGCTTTTGATCAAGTTATTGTTGGTCAAAAGGTGAGGTTAGCATTGATGTCACCATCTCCTTTGTTGGAATTCAAACTAGACCTCTTATTTGCCAGGTGGGTGCTTTTCCCCAGTGAGTGACTGGGGAGGTTACAGGAATGCTTTCTGTGAATATGCGGTAGTGTGTTCCCTTGCTGTTGCCACAGAGTCTTCACCTCCCTTGCCTGGTAAAGGGAGGGTGCTCCTTAGACTTGCCCCCACCCTACCTACAAAAACTGAACCCTTGTGCGGGAGATGTCTGGGTATTCTAATGGGATTGCCTCTGTCAAGTGAGCTGTAGAAGCTAGAAATTCTTGAACTCCCGCTTGTTCACCTTGTATCCTGTTCACCAGTGGTGGATGAGGAGTTGGGTTTTTTTGTCAGATTCCATCAGTTCCTTGGTTTGCACTTTTTTGGCAGGCAGCTTCACTGCATTTTCCCGTATGAATGCAGTAAAGCACAGTGGTATTTTTGTGCAGCCGTGGCTACCCATTTTCCTCACCATATCACCAGAGGAATTTTTGAAGTTTTTTTGTTAAGCTGTTTTTGAAGTTTTGTTAAGCTGTTTTTGAAGGTTTTTTTGTAATTGCTGTTGTGTTTTATTATAGTCGTCCAAGTTACTTCCTGTGTAAAACTGAGCTGGATTTCACTCTGTTTTACAATACAAAGGGTTACAGCAGAAAAACAAAGGGATACCACTCTGCATCCATAGCCAATAATAGCCAATATCAGTTTAGGGTTGCTTTTTTCCTAGTTCTTTGAGCAGCTTTGAGTTTTTCCAGGCCCCCATCCTACTAGGATTGCCAACTCCAGGTTGGGAAATTCCTGGAAATTTGGGGGTGGAGCCTGAGTGAGGTAGTGTTTGGGAGGGGAGGGACCTCAGCAGAGTGTAATATTATTCAGTCCACCCTCCAAGCAGCCATTTTCTTCAGGGGATGCTATCTCTGTAGTCTGGAGATCAGCTGTAGTTCCAGGAGATCTCCAGGCTGCACCTGGAGGTTGGCAAACCTATTTCCTACTCCTGTTCAGGTGGCCTCTATCTAGACGTTACTAACCAATAAGGAAATCTGTTGCTGCCTCTGGTACCAAGTCCCTTCCAATCAAGAGGTGAGACAGATTAGAACTCAGGCCCTGGCCCTAGTATGGACTCTGTCTCAGAGACCTGACCTTGTAGGTATTTACAGATAATACGAGCATGTTACTTAAACTTGCTTTTAAAGGGTAGCTGATATGATTCTTGCTGTATTGTTTTGAGGGCAGTGGAAGACGTAGGCCTCTGTGGGGCACACGCAGCTTGTCTGTGCACTTTGAAAGAGGGCTATACGGCTTGTGGTGGGTGCCAGTGAGGGATGAGAAGAAGGCTTAAGGGGCACAATATTTTAAAAATGGAAATGGGGTGCTCCGCTTGCTAAAATGTCAAAATCGTTGGCCTTCAGCAAGCAGCGATCAGGGCTGGCTAGGGTTGCCCTGCCAACTGGTAGAAGCTTGGGGGCAGAAGAGGGCACCAGCATCATGTAGTTTTACCAGTGATTCCTGAACCGAAGGACCTCACTTCCAGGTTTTTCCAGAAGTTATACCATGCTGTGCACAATGCCGTATTTTTAAAAAAATTCTCCTGCTGCCAGCAACCCTAGCTGGCCAGTACTCCCAGTTCCAGATCTCCAGAATATTGTTTTAGCTGGCAGCTGGGGGGGGGGGAACACCTCTGCATGGTCTTTTATGCATGGCTGTTTCACTCGCCGCCACCCCTCTGACGACTTTGGGTCTTTGTTTGGATTATGCGTGCTATTTCCGACCCCCAGAGGTCGCCTTGATCTCCCCCTGCCTTTCCCCACATTTTGCTCATGTTTTGAGGGACCGGTTTTATCTCAAAATTGAAAATGTGGGCAAAACGCGGGGAAATGCAGGGAGAGAGCAAGGCGACCTTTGACAGTCAGAAACAGCCCGCATAATCCAAACAAAGAGTTGACGGAGGGGTGACAGTGAGTGAAACAGCCATGCATAAAAGCCCTATATCTTATGCCTTCACAGTAAGTCTTATTTTATGCCGTTCTGTTGTGACAAGCCAACATGCCCCTCTGTCAGATCAACCTTATGCAGCCAGAAGAAGCGTACATTGCTGTTGTGTGTGATGGACTTGCGCTGCCTGCACATCTCCAAAACAGCCGACTGGAAGATTTACGCTGTCTAAAACCACCTCCTGTCGCTGCTTGCTCCTGCTGTGAGATGGATTCCCAGCTCACTCTAGTTTTCCCGAGTAGCAGCAAATCTACCTACAGAGCTGGGGGAGCTTTTCTGACAGCTAGACTTACATGTCCGTGCAGGTCTGTATTGAGCAGCATCAGGGCACAGGTAAGGGTATGAATTCCATCTGGAAGACACAAGAAACACAACCTGCTTTTAGGATAAATAATATTACAGATCATATTCAAAATATTGCGGCTCCTTTTCTTACTTAGCTCTTGAGGCAAGATGACATTCAAACAGACGACAACAGAATCTGAGGAGAGTGCTGGCATAGCCTTCTAGCTTTGTTTAGTTCAACCCCTTCTCTTTTGAAATTAAATCAAAAGAGTTTTCAGCTAAACATTAGGAAGAACTTCCTGACGGAGTGGTTCCTCAGTGGAACAGGCTTCCTTGGGAGGTGGTGCGCTCTCCTTTTTGGAGGTTTTTAAGCAGAGGCTAGATGGCCATCTGTCAGCAGTACTGATTCAGTGAACTTAGGCAGATCATGAAAGGGAGGGCAGGAAGGGTTGCGTCAGTGCTTGGCTCTTGTGGCCCTTTCTTGCATGCCCAGTGTAATGCTGATTGACACTTTGGGGTCAGGTAGTAATTGTCCTCCAGGCCAGATTGGCCAGGGATCCTGGAAAGTTTTTTGTTTTTTTTCCATCATCTGGGCATGGAGTAGGGGTCACTGGGGGTGTGGGGGGGGAGTAGTTGTGATTTTCCTGCATTGTGCAGGGGGTTGGACTAGATGACCCTGGTGGTCCCTTCCAACTCTATGATTCTTATTTATCCCAGTTTCATTATTTGTGATGAGTCTGATTACAGCATGAGCATTATATTCCCAAAAACCTTGTGGTTGTTTTTCCCCACAGTGTTCGTTTAATAATAATACTTAGTTTTATAAAATACACCTCAGGAGTTCAATATGCTTCACATACAGTATCTCAGGACTTTCTATAACTGTAAGCTCTAGCCCTGCGGCAAACCCATAAACAGATTCCAGCAGATGGCAAGTCCACGAAAGCAGTTTTATTGGTTAGAATCGGCAGGTTTCAGAAGCCATATTCAAAAGGACACTAGTAAGGGGCAAAGGCAAGGTGCAGAGCATATATGGAAAAGCAAAAGGCGATAACTGGTAACTCAGGCAACCCCCCTCCCAGAGGCAGGAAGGAGCACTTGGCAATTCCCACAGTATGGGAATCTATGAAGACTAAACACGGGGCACAGACTGGCCTTGGACAGAACAGCACAACAGCACCTGGGAGCAGCACAATCGCACTACCGCATACCATCCTCATGGCTTGCTCCTGACAATAACAGCCCTGTAGGGTAGGCCAGTATTGTTATACTTTCTGCTGTAGACAGGGAGAGAGGGAAGGCTGCATGCTAGGACAGTGACTTGCCTCTAGTCACCCAGTGAATGGACGGAATTCCTTGATGCGCAGTTTGCAATGCCAGCGTGTTAATTACATCTGAAAAATTGGGGGGGGGGGCGGGTGTTTCCTTCCTGAGTTCTGCTGTTTTGCATTAATATTCCAGGCTTTTCACCTGTGATTCCTTCAAGCACAACGATGTCCTACGGACCACCTTCAGATGTTCTTATGAATGAGCACTGCCCTCCTGATCCCAAAATGGCTCGTTTCAGGTCACAGCAACATGGAAATGCCTGATGGGGAACGTGCTGCCTTTTCAAAACCAGCCTCTTTAGTTGAGTCTTTTGAACTGTGCCAAACTGACAGCCAGAAGAAACAGAACGAACCCTGAAGGGCTGTTATCACCCACGCCGGACACAGCCTGCTGCCTCTGAACAGAAGCAAGGGAGAATTCTCCGCCCGCCCTTTCCCCCATCAAATTTCTCAGCTCCAGCCATTCCTCTGTTTCTCTAGGGTCTATTTGATGTTTCAGGCCCTTATACCGTTAAAGGCACAGAGAATTAAGCAGCCAGATTCTGTGCTTACCTCAGAATCACGGCGACCTTCTTCCCAGCGTGTACAGTCTCAGTGCCTTCCCCATTTATTTTTAGAAAAAGTACAAATCCATGATAGTTTATTAGCTTCTAATGAAACTGCAGCATTATTTTGCATCCATTGATTCTAATGCATTATCCACAGTGCTATTACTGCACCATAGGGTTCCCAACCTCCAGGTGGTGGCTGGAGAACTCCCACTATTACAACTGATCTCCAGCCTACCGAGAACAGTTCACCTGGAGAAAATGGCCACTTTGGCAATTGGACTCTACGGCATTGCAGACCCTCCCCTCTCCAAACCTCGGGTTGGGAAATGCCTGGAGATTTTGGGGTGGAGCCTGAGGAGGGCGGGGTTTGGGGAGGGGAGGGACTTCAATGCCATAGAGTCCAATGGCCAAAGCAGCCATTTTCTAAAGGTGAACTGATTCTCTATCGGCTGGAGATCAGTTGTAATAGCGGGAGATCTCCAGCTAGTACCTGGAGGTTTATACAAACAAGCAAACCTATGCGGAAACTTAACGTAGTTACAAAAACAACAGCACAAAGGCTCATATAGAAAGTAATTACACTTATTACAAGAAATCTTTGCAGATTTTTATGACTGTAATCATCTCAGATGCAATGAATCATCAATCATAAATACAATGACTAGTATATAATGCAATCAACTGAAAAAGTCCCCCCCAGGGGGATACTAGGTAGTCCAAGATGCACGGAAATAATAAATTCCAAGTTACTTGCAGTGTCGGGTTGCTTCACCCAAAATACCAAGGTGAGTTCATGAAGGAATCCAACTGTCACAGGTGATGAAAATGTAGACAGCGAATGATGGAAATGTGGGGGGGGGGAATACACTTGGCGGGGGCCACAAAAGGTGTCAGCGGGCGCCATGAGTGTCCATGGGCTCCACTTTGAGGACCCCTGACATACAGTAGATTGTCCTGACTTGCAAAAAAGAAAAGAAAAAAAAAGAGCTTGTGCCATTCCATCCCCCAGAGCGCTAAGGAGGTCCATGAGGGGGGACGTCGCTAAGCACGACTTCTCTTTGGGACACTGTGAGGCTGCTCGATTCCTTGGTTTCTGCTGGGCAGACTAGAAGCCAAAGAAGGCAGCAAGTGAATGAGGATGCAGAGCTGCAGGCTCTTCAGTGGCCTCATTTCTCCACAACTCTCCGCTTATGGAATATTTGCACGCATGTTAAGGAGGCATGTGGGGTCATGCGCAACAGAGGCTGAGTCATTGGAGGCTAGTTTGTGCCCTAATGGTAGGGAGTTGGAAATACAGCATTTCCCCCCCACCTTGTAACTGTTTCCTGTTTGCTTGTTTCTTTCATCTCTGAATTGAAGAATAAGAATAAGAATTGGTTTTTATATGCTGACTTTCTCTACCACTTAAGGGAGACTCAAACCGGCTTACGGTCACCTTCCCTTCCCCTCCCCACAACAGACACCCTGTGAGGTAGGTGGGGCTGAGAGAACTGTGACTTGCCCAAGGTCACCCAGCTGGCTTCATGTGTAGGAGTGGGGAAACAAATCCAGTTCTCCAGATTAGCCTCCACTGTTCATGTGGAGGAGTGGGGAATCAAACCCGGTTCTCCAGATCAAAATCCACCACTCCAAACCACTGCTCTTAACCACTACACTATGCTGGCTCTAATCGCTACTAAGCTTGATATTTTTTTGCAAGTTTGGATCCTGGTTACTGTGAAAGGGTTTATCCTATAGTCTTGGTATGACTGCCTGCTCTGGGTTGGGAAATACCTGGAGATTTTGAGGGTGGAGCCTGAGGAGGGTGGGGTTTGGGGAAGGGAGTAGGGTTGCCAACTTCCAGGTACTAGCTGGAGATCTCCTGCTATTACAACTGATCCCCAGCAGATAGAGATCAGTTCACCTGGAGAAAATGGCTGCTTTGGCAACTGGACTCTATGGCATTGAAGTCCCTCCCCTCCCCAAACCACGCCCTACTCAGGCTCCACCCCAAAAACCTCCCACCAGTGGCGAAGAGGGACCTGGCAACCCTGGAGGGGAGGGACTTTAATGGGGTATAATGCCATAGAGTCCACCTTCCAAAGCGACCATTTTCTCCAAGTGAACTGTTCTCTGTGGCCTGGAGATCACTTTTAATCCCAGGGGATCTCCAGCTACCACTTTGAGGCTGACAACTCTAAGTCTTGGCCTAAGGTGTTATTACTTGCAGGTGCTAGATTAAAGGCAAGGCCGAAACGGGCACTGCCAAGATTACTGCATGCACTACCAATCACAACCGCCTCCCACCCAATAACAGTGCCCACCCTTTTTGCTGTTGTTGGTGGTGTTTTTTGCCACAAGGAGCAAGTCTGGCACAGCCTAGGAAGCACAGCAAAGGGAGATGGGTTAGGGTTGCCAAGTCTGGATTGGGAAAATCCTGGAAATTTGGGGGTGGAGCATGGTTGGGGTATGGGGAGGGGAGAGCCCACCCTCCAAAGCAGCCATTTTCTCCAGTGGAACTGATCTCTGTCCACTAGAGATCAGTCGTAATTCTGGGAGATCTGGAGGTTGGCAACACTAGCATGGGTGGATTTCCCAGGTCAAACTGGAAGCCTCAAGGTGCCGGTTGTTCTAGCATTTCTGTCGCTGTGCCCATTCTCACAGTGTGCATCCAAGCCTTGCCCTGAGCCTCAAAGCTGCCTGGAGGGAGAGATGAGCACTGGTCGCTCCCCCTAAGGAACAACACATGCTGTGCTCTGCCGTGTGGTTCTCCACCAGCCAGGCCCATCTGGGAAGCATCTGGAGGCGGTAGGCATGAGCACTGGCTCCTTCCCATAAGGAACAACACATTCTGTGCTCTGCCGTGTGGTTCTCCACCAGCCAGGCCCATCCGGGAAGCAATTGCTGCTAGAGCAGAAAGGAATTTACAAAGAGAAGCATTCTCAGCTCTCTTTTTGATGTGGAACTTGGGGTAGTGGTGTGTGTGTGTGTGCGTGTGCGTGAGCGCGGGGGTCTCCAGTAGGGTTGACAGCTCCAGTATGGGAAATACCTGGACATTTTGGGGGTGGAACCTGGAGAGGGCAGGGTTTGGGGAGGGGCCTCAGTAAGGTATAATGCCATTGAGTCCACCTTCCGAAGTGGCCATTTTCTCCAGGTGAACTGATCTCTAATGCCTGGAGTTCAGTTGTAATATCAAGGAGATCTCCAGGTACTGCCTGGAGGTTGGCAACCCTAGTATCCAGAGTGTACCAGCAATTTAGCCATCATCTTGTCAACAACCTTTATTGCTCATTGACAGAGTCTTAAGCATTTACATTTTATAGGAAAATAGTTTTACAAAAACAGCATGATCCCTTAAAGCTTGGTATAAAATAGAACCATTTTATCAAGACAATTTTAGGACCATTACATGCATTAGATATTTTGCAATCGGGTAAATTTTCGCGGTATCAGTATCGAGGTTAGATAGAAGAAACGGCATAATCCAAGGTTCTAAAGGGAGATTGTATTTGGCTAACATAGGTGTAATCCAGCAAGTTCTCTCCACCTTCAAATGTTTGCAAAAGAGAAGCAGATGATCTAAGGTTTCAATTACACAGTCTCCACAGTCACACAAGGGGTTGTTAAAAAGAGGTTTCAAAAAGCGGCAGTTTAATACCCGTGTGGGAAAAGCGTTCAACCTTGCCAAGGTAAAAGCACACCTTTGATTTGGGGAAGTTAAAAGGTTAACCATCGTCTTGTGGGTTTTCATTAAAAAATTCTTGCTAACCTAGTTTTTTATTCTGTTTTATAGGAAAGAGCTTGTTATAAACTAGTCGGATCTTTTGGAGAGAGGAGTGATGGTGGAAGGTCTAGTCACTGCAAATGGGTCTGTCCTACAGGCTTGGCCTAAATGGAAGGACAAGCAAGCCAGACTAAGACTGCTAATATTGTAGGTATCACCTCAATGGGCCCTGGGTAGGGTTGCCAACCTCCAGATGGGGCCTGGAGATTTCCCGGAATTACAACTGATCTCCAGATTACAGAGATCAGTTCTACCCCGCTGAGGTCCCTCCTTTCCCCAAATCCCACCCTCCTCTGGCTACACCTCCAAATCTCTAGGAGTTTCATACCTGGTTGTAAAATATACTGAGCTCTACGAACCCTATCCATTTGTCCACAGTGGGAGCCAGAGAAGTTTCTGGGTAAGGTATGCTACATTGTCTACTTTTCTGATATGGACCCTGTATTAATGTTTTCTTTGAGTCCTTTTATCTTTTTCAATCTATATAAAAAGTTTCTGCTTATAAACTGTCCAATTGTTTGTATCTCGCTCGAGAATATATTAGGTTCCCTATACCATGCTCAGAGTGTGTCTTAAAGTATATTTAAACATAATTTTAAAACTAATTTTTTAATCAATTATTATTTTGTATGTTCCTTCTAATGGACATAATATTAATGTAACTGTATCCATTTTAACTTTTTATTAGATCCCCTGAGGAAGCTTATAGCAAAACCCACTGGGATCTAAAAGGTCTAATAACGTGCTCTATCTTGCACCTTGTTCTTTTTTTTCCTCCTACCTACTGGTGCGGCCTTATTTTCTTCCTGAGGAATTTCCCAAACCAGAATTGGCAATCCTTGCCCTTGGGGTTAGAGAATGGCTCTGTCTAAGGTGACAACCTCCCAGCTAAAGGGAGGGGCAGATGTGTGTGAAGAAGAAACAGTTTTGACTTAGACCTTTTATGCATGGGTAGTTTCCACTGGCTATCCTGCTGTCACAGATAGGCTGTCAAAGATAGGACATTTTGGAGGACATTGATTCATAGGGTCACCATGATTCGGAAGCGACTTAAGGGCACTTAACACACACACACACACATGCTGCTCTCTGGATGCACAGAATTTGAACTCGAATTCTCAAATCACTATGCACAGGGGCTTTTTCCCCTGAAGAAATTCCTGGAGTACTTGGGGTTAAATTTAAGCACCACCAGGGAAAATGCGGAGCATCAAAACCTCTTGCTAGCATTCTTGCTAGTCACAAACAAAAAGACCTGTTCGATCAGGCTGAGGTCTGAAACTGACGACACTTGCTGTGAAACTGACCAAATAAGCAGCGCACAGGTCATTTGGGATTATTTCAGCATTCTCACAAGTTGCAAACGAAAAACCTGTTCCATCAGGCTGAGGTCTGAAACTGACCACACCACACTCACTGTGAAACTGACCAAATAATAATAATAATGAGTTGGTTTTTATACCCCACTTTTCTCTACCTTTAAGGAGTCTCAAAGCAGCTTACAATTGCCTTCCCTTCCCCTCCTCACAACAGACCCCTTCTGGGGTAGGTGGGGCTGAGAGAGTTCTGAGAGAACTGTGACTAGCCCAAGGTCACCCAGCAGACTTCATGTGGAGGAGTGGGGAAACCAACCTGGTTCACCAGATTAGAGTCCGCCACTCTTAACCACTATGCCAAGCAGCCTCATAGTATTCCAGATTTGAGGGGAGGGGTTGGATGAAGGGGAAAGCGAGAATAGGCATGGGGAGAAAATCCCGAATTGACAAGTATCCACAGGACCAGCTTTTGATTTTGGATCGAGGCAGACATTAAACTCAGGGTAAAACAGCATCCACAAAATGCAGGAAAATCATGAGGTGAGAATGAGGTGACTTCTAAATGTTGGAAAATACGACGTGGATGAAAGGAAGAGTTACCTTCAGTTGTGCTCTCCTCCGGATTGCAGTGACAGTATCTGTGTGAGTAGTGGATGAGGACACGTTCCCGTTCCTGTGTCTCTCCCATGAGGGGGAAAGCTTTTAGGAAGGTTCTAGAAAAGGGAAAGGGACAGCGAAGCAAAGCTACATGAATAAGAGGCTCACTCTCAAATATGACGTTGCTAAGACAGACAGCGTAGTGCTTAATTCAGAGAATTGTCCCAGGAGGGATTCTAAACTGTAATTCTTGATTATGATGTCCAGTTATGAACAATAACTATTTAGAGCAGGGATCCCCAACCTTTTTGACCCTGTGGGTACCTTTGGAATTCTCAACAGGGCGTTGAGCACAACAACAAAATGGTGGCCATAGGAGGTGGAGCCAACCACAAAATGTCAGGGAGTGAGGTTATGCACCGTAACTAATTTATTAATTGTAACCCTTCAATATTTCAGGCAGAAGCTCTGATTAACAGGTTGCCTTTTAAAATGAACGTATTGTTTAAAAAATGTTGTACTGCATACACACAGCTTCTCTTCAGTCATGCAGTGAAGATCCTTGTGTTGTGGTGGCCGCTGCTGGCAAAGCAAATTAAAAAAAAAATCTGCACATGCGATCAGATCTCCAACGCCCAATCAGAGTCCAGCTGGGCAAAAGCCCCCTCTGCCCCCCCCCCGCTTTCTAAAGATACTTGGCATGCACCAAGAAAATAATCGGTGGGTACCATGATGCCCATGGACACCATGTTGGGAACCCCTGATTTAGAGCATTATGCTCAGTGATGCATCAACACAGACATGTGCAAGGTCACCTGTTTGGCAGGGGAAGCTTGGGAATATGTCTGCCAGCTATAGAAGATCACAGAAGGTTTCCCTTCCTGTTTCAGGTATGAACGTCTGGGCAGGGCCAGTGGCGTGAGCTGAAGGGCAACAGCCAAAGGGCCCTTCTCCCTTGGTTCTCATGCCAAGGCTTCCAGCCTGTGGCCTTGAGTGATCCAGTCCAGTTAGGTTCTAGACCAACCGTGGACCTGTACTGAATTTTGTTGTTGTTGCTGGTTGTGGGGTTTTGTTTGTTTGTCGAAGAAGAGGAAGAGTTGGTTTTTATATGCCGACTTTCTCTACCACCTAAGGGAGAATCAAACCGGCTCACAATCTCCTTCCCTTCCTCTCCCCACAACAGACACCCTGTGAGGTAGGTGGGGCTGAGACAGCTCTAAGAGACAGCCCAAGGTCACCCAGCTGGCTTCATGTGTAGGAGTGGGGAAACCAACCCGGTTCACCAGATTAGAGTCTGCCACTCATGTGGAGGAGTGGGGAATCAAACCTGGTTCTCCAGATTAGAGTCCGCTGCTCCAAAGCACCGCTCTTAACCACTACACTACACTGGCTCTCATAGTTATTATAATTGTGGGAGGGGGTTGTAAGCTGCTTTGGGGGCCCAGTGGAGAGAAAAGCAGGATATAAATATTTCAACCAATAAATACATTCTCTAGAAATCTTTATCTTCAGCCTTGCCACCTGAACTGTTTTCTTGATAGGAAATGGCCCTGAGGAGTAGGGTTACCAACCTCCAGGTGATGCCTGGAGAACTTTTGGAATTATAATTGATCTTTAGGCTACAGAGATCAGCTCCCTTGGAGAAAATGACTGCTTTGGAGGGGCCGGCTCTACGGTATTATACCCTGCTGAGGTTCCTCCCCTCCCCGAACCCTGCCCTTCCCAGGCTCCACCCTCAAATCTCCAGGAATTTCCCAACCCAGAGTTGGCAGCCCTACCAGGCAGTCTCTATTTCCCCTTCTGGGAAAACTTACATGTAGATATCTGTTCTGTCTTTTGGGGGCTCCTGGTTTTTGTCTTGCTTGCAAATGAGTCTCAACAAATTAAACCTTTGAGGAATGGGGCTGAGAAGGCTGTGTTCTGCTTCCTGGGTGTTTCAGCTGGAAACAACTGCCTTAGAGGTGCTAAAGGAAAGGATCACAGCACACTGCCTCTTCCCATTCCCCTTGTTCCTGGAGGGAAATACTGGTTGTGAACCCACTGCTCTGCCCTACCTGTCACCCCAATGGGCTGTGTTCTTCTCAATGGGGGGAATCTTTGCCTCCCCCTTCCCCTGTGGAGCCCTGCAGGCCAAGCAAGGGGCTGTCTGATTATTAGGTGCATTAAAGAGGATGTGAAATAAGGCACACATAAATAAAGGAAGCATTCTAAAAGGAATGCAAGACTTAGAAGGGACCAGAACACAGACTGGAAGCGCTTGATAGCTGTAAAATGTTTGAAATTAATTAATGGTAACAAGCCGAGATTGAAGATGAAGGGCCTCTCCTCTTATTCATGCACCAGAGACCCCTCCCTTTGCCACTCACCTGAGCGCTTTGTCCAAGGTCAGGCCGGTGAAGTCAAAGAAGCGGAGATACTCTTCTGCTACCAACTTGCTAAATTCATTACTGTAATTAAAGAGACCACAATCAGAAAACTTGGCAAGTGCCCTGAGGCATCTATTGATCTGTATCACTGGGGGGGGGGGCGTGAGTGCTCCCTTGATGCCGAGCACACAATAGGGGGATGTTGGTGGGGCTCAGCCTAATTTCATGCAGGAAATAAGGAATATGGTTCTAAAACAGGGACCTACAAAATTTCAGCTGTCAAAGTTGGCATCTCTAGCAAATGGGATATTCAGGAGGACTGAAAAGAGAAATGAAGGAAGGAAGGAAGGAAAATGGATTAAAAGAGACTGCTGACTACATACTGTTCACAAAAGAATCTCATATCTGGAGTCGTCTCATCTTAGCTCTCTCTTCCTCCTCTCCAGTAATAACAATCTTTGAATAGAAAACCATTTCTGGAGTAATATGGGGCAAGGGCGGGTGTCTGAAGGGGGACGGATGTTGAAATAATGCTGCGTTTAGTTCTTATCTAGAGGCCTAAAGATGTTGTCTAGAGGAATTCCTTTTCGATCTGCCTTACTGGATTTTGGAGCTCTGCCCTGTGTGTGCGTGTTTGTGTGCCGTCAAGTCACAGCTGGCTTATGGCAACCCTGTAGGGTTTTCAAGGCAAGAGATGTTTGGAGGTGGTTTGCCATGTCCTGCCTCCATGTCACAACCCTGGTATTCCCTGGAGGTCGCCCATCCAAATACTTGCCAGGGCCAGCCTTGCTTAGCTTCTGAGATCTGATGACATCAGGCTAGTCTAGGGCTATCCAGGGCAGGGCTGTTGTTTAGAAAGTCAATTTTCTCTTTCCTGCATTCCATTTTCAGCACTTGGGGCCACAGCACCTTTCTGGAGGAATTAGCATTAAAATGGCAAATGAGATTCAATGTGAGCAAGTGTAAAGTGATGCATATTGGGGCAAAAAATCCCAGCTTCACATATCCACTGATGGGATCTGTGCTGGCAGCAACAGACCAAGAAAGGGATCTTGGGATGGTAGTGGACAGCTCGATGAAGATGTCAACCCAGTGTGTGGCTGCTGTGAAAAAGGCAAATTCCATGCCGGCCATTATTAGACAAGGAATAGAGACTAAAACTACTACTATCATACTGCCCTTGTACAAATTGATGGTGAGACCACACTTGGAATATTGTGTACAGTTCTGGTCACCACACCTTAAAAAAAAGGATATTGTGGAGCTAGACAAGGTGCAGAAAAGAGCAACCAAAACAATCAGGGGGCTAGAGCAACTGCCCTACGAGGAGCAGTTAAAATGCTTAGGACTGTTTCACTTGGAAAGAAGGTGGTTAAGAGGAGACATGATAGAGGTCTATAAAATTATGCATGGTATGGAGAGAGTGGACAGGGAGAAGCTTTTCTTCCTCTCTCATAATACCAGAGCGTGGGGTCATCTGCCGAAGCTGGAGGGTGAGAGATTCAAAACTATTTCTACCACAATACAGAACAGAATACACAGGAACAGACCTCACAGCTTCAACAATCTACTCCTGAACAACCTCCTCACATTCCCACCATTGAACCATATAAGGATGATCAATTGGCTCCCACCCAACACCATAAAAAGAAGAACTCCATGTGGACTCCACCTGAAGGCCGCAACACTACACTGGACATGTATATTGAATGTTTTCGCCGCCGAGCCCAAACTGAAATAATCAACAGAAAACACCACTCAAGATCCGATCTCAGCTGTACAGAGGAGAATGCCATAAGCAGCCTGAGAAACAATCCAACTATTATAATAAAACAAGCTGACAAGGGAGGAGCCATTGTCATAATGGACAAAACTAAATATATACAAGAAGCTGAATGACAGCTCTCAAACACCAGTTTCTACAGGCTGCTATCCACAGACCCCACTCAGGAATACCAGCGAGAACTCAACAAAATCATGAAGAAATTACCAAAACATATACAGGAACGAATTGATATGGATTCACCTCAGGAACCTCGAGCAGGCACTTTCTACCTCCTGCCTAAGATACATAAACCTGGCAACCCTGGACGCCCCCTTGTTTCGAGCATTGGAACCATCACCGTAGGAGTATCAGGATATATGGACTCCCTTCTGAGACCATATGTCATTAATACCCCCAGCTATGTCCGAGACACCACAGACTTCCTAAGGAAACTGCAGTCCATCAACTGTCTCCCAGAAAACAGCATTCTAGTCACCATGGATGTGGAGTCTCTGTACACCAACATCCCCCATGACGACGAGCTACAAGCCATTAGAAATACCATCCCTGACAACAACACTACAGATCTGGCTACACAACTCTGCAGATTTTTTCTCACTCACAACTACTTCCGGTTTGGTAAGGACTTATACCTTCAAATCAATGGCACTGCCATGGGCACTCGCATGGCTCCACAATATGCCAACATTTTCATGGCAGATCTAGAACAACGTTTTCTGAACTCATACCCACTGGCACCTCTCCTTTACTTGAGATTCATTGATGACATTTTCTTTGTCTGGACTCATGGCAAAGAAGCCCTTGAAAGATTTCACCAGGCTTTCAACAACTTCCACCCCACCATCAATCTAACTATGAATTATTCCGAACAAGAAATCAACTTCCTAGACACCACAGTACGGATCCATGGGGGACACACAAGCACCACATTGTACCGGAAACCGACAGATCGGCAAACATATCTGCATGCGTCCAGCCACCACCCCAACCATATCAGACAATCCATTGTCTATAGCCAAGCCCTACACTATAGTCGCATCTGCTCCAATCCTTCAGACAGAGATACACACTTGAGAGACCTACAGCAAACATTTTTGCAACTACAATATCCTGCAAATATGGTGCGAAAGATGATTGAGAAGGCCAGAATGATACCCAGGCACAACTTACTACAAGATAAACCCAGAGAGAATGACAACAGAACACCTCTGGTTGTCACTTATAGCTCCCAACTAAAACCAGTCCAACGTATTATTAAGGACCTACAACCAATGCTGGATTGTGACACTTCCCTCGCTGAAGCACTGGGGGGGTATCCCTTTCTTGCTTACAGACAGCCGGCTAACCTAAAACAACTTCTCACCCATGATGATAAACTACTTAACAAGAACATGGACTCTGGCACCAAGGCCTGCAACAAACCAAGGTGCCAACTTTGCCCTCATATAGATTCTAGGAACACCATCTCTGGACCCACCAATGTCAGCCATACTATCTCAGGTTCATATTCCTGCTCATCTTTTAATGTGATTTATGCCATCACATGCCAGCAATGCCCTTCCACAATCTACATTGGACAAACAGGTCAGTCTCTTAGACAAAGATTAAATGGACATAAGTCTGACATCAGAAACCACAATATTCAAAAACCAGTGGGAGAACATTTCAACCTTCCAGGACATTCTGTTGCAGATTTAAGAGTAGCAGTTCTCTTACAAAGGAATTTTAAAGGGAGATTGGAAAGAGAAACTGCTGAATTACAGTTGATATTCAAACTAAAGTCAATGCTGTGTAACCGTGGTCTTGGAATTTTCTTTCCTGACGTTTCGCCAGCAACTGTGGCAGGCATCTTCAGAGTAGTAACACTGAAGGACAGTGTCTCTCAGTGTCAAGGGTGTAGAAAGAGTAATATATAGTCAGAAAGGGGTTGGGTTTGAGCTGAGTATTGTCCTGCAAAAGTATTGTCCTGTAAGTATCAAGATAATGTGCTAATGAGGGTATGGTATGTTAATATGGAACCATTGTATGGTATGTTAATATGGAACCATGGACTGACACAAACAGGACACAGGGTCTTATTCCAAGACACTGAAAGACTGGACAATTCTACCAACTATTTTGTCAGATTGCACAGAGAAGCCATTGAAATTCACAAACATCAGCACAACTTTAACAGAAAAGAGGAGAGTTTAAGAATGAATAAGGCTTGGCTTCCTGCCCTGAAACACCTCCAGACAAAGACAACATTCAACAATAGCCATACAGATTAGTTTTGGATTACACACATTAACAGATCACTTCAGGATACAATGGTTCCATATTAACATACCATACCCTCATTAGCACATTATCTTGATACTTACAGGACAATACTTTTGCAGGACAATACTCAGCTCAAACCCAACCCCTTTCTGACTATATATTACTCTTTCTACACCCTTGACACTGAGAGACACTGTCCTTCAGTGTTACTACTCTGAAGATGCCTGCCACAGTTGCTGGCGAAACGTCAGGAAAGAAAATTCCAAGACCACGGTTACACAGCCCGGATAACCTACAAGAACCAATGAACTCTGACCGTGAAAGCCTTCGACAATATTTTAAAGTCAATGCATTTACCTGGGCTGAATAAAGACCTTGCATTCATGGCCAATGCTGATTTCTCCACACCCATCTCTCCCCTGGACATCACAGACTCTTCTGCATATCACACCTAATCCCATCAAGCCTGCTATTCACATTTACATACTGTTCCTCTACTTAAAGACCGATGGATTCACATTCTAGCTGTATCTGAAGAAGTGAGCTGTGGCTCACGAAAGCTCATACCCTACCAGAAAATATTTTTGTTAGTCTTTAAGGTGCTACTGGACTCTTGCCCTTTTTGACTACTGCAAACAGACTAACACGGCTACCCACTGAGAGATAAAAGGAAGTATTTCTTCATACAACACATAGTTAAATTGTGGAACTCCCTGCCCCAGGATGTGGTGATCGCTGCCAACTTGGAAGGCTTTAGGAGGGGAGTGGACATGTTCATGGAGGAGAGGGCTATTCATGGCTACTAGTAAAAGTGGATGCTAGTCATGATGCATACCTATTCTCTCCAGGATCAGATGAGCATGCCTATTATATTGGGCGCTGTGGAACACAGGCAGGACAATGCTGGCTCAGTCATCTTGTTTCTGGCCTTCCTAGAGGCACCTGGTTGGCCATGGTGTCAACAGAATGCTGGACTTGATGGTCTGATCCAGCATGGCTTTTCTTATGCTCTTATGGAGTGGAGGAGTGAGGCTATTTTCATGCGGTGGAGGGGTCCAGAGCTTGTAACTGGGGCTGCCCATTTCTCTATCTGATAAGATAGAGAAACTCTTCCACATTATGAAACTCTTCTGCATTAGAGGGATATTTTCTCCTTCCTAACAAAGACATCGTGCATTCAGGACATTTAAGCAAAAAGTCATTTCCCCAATTTTTAGAGAACAGTAGGTACATTCAGAACCCTACTCAGGTCTATTCAGTGGGGCTTACTCTCAGGAAAGTATCTTTTTTTCCTGATTGCACTGTTAATTGTGCATCTTTATGTTATTTCAAACCGCTCCCAATTACAAATCAATTAGTTCCTAAAAATGGCATTTTGCAAACAGAAATAAGGCCAGGAATCCCAAGAGCCTCTGAACCTACATTTCTGAGAGTTAACCTCTCACTGCCCAAAGCCTCGGGGTCTTGGCATTCAATATTTTCCTGTGAGAACAGAATGGGGTTCTTTCTATTTCTCAAATTGCCTGATTTTATGCAAGGACTTGAAGGGCTGTCATATAGAGGAGGGTGCCAAGTTTTTTTCTGTTGCCCTAGAAAGTCGGATCAGAACCAACGGGTTGAAATTAAATCAAAAGAGTTTCCGTCTAGATATTAGGAAGAATTTTCTAACAGTTAGAGCGGTTCCTCAGTGGAACAGGCTTCCTCAGAAGGTGGTGAGCAATCCTTCCTTGGAGCAGAGGCTAGATGGCCATCTGTCAGCAATGCTGATTCTATGACCTTAAGCAGATGATGAGAGGGAGGGCATCTTGGCCATCTTCTGAGCATGGAGTAGGGGGTCACTGTGTGTGTGTGGGGGGGGGGTAGTTGTGTTATTCCAAGCTATGGCTTACTTCTTCCCAAGCTGGCGTGCCACATCACAGTGCTTGAATCCTTCCAGGTGATAGAGCCTTTTGGCCAACCTCTTGGCAGCCTCCCCATCCGCCTTGCAGCCGTTGGCAAGAGTGTCCGTGCTTCCCTGGTCCAGTTGCTCTGTGCTGCCCATATCGGAATCCGAGTCAGAAAGAGTGTCCTTGATGCTGGCTTCACTACAAGAACAAAGCCCAGGGAAATAAGCTTAGCAGGAGGGTTTGCAGAGCACGGGGGATTCTCTGGCACCCACTGGGGAAATCACAAAGCTGGTGCAGATTAGGTCCCCCCCCCCCCCACACACACAAACACCAATAAAACCTTTATAAAGGTAAAGGTCCCCCGTGCAAGCACCGGGTCATTCCTGACCCATGGGGTGACGTCACATCCTGACGTTTACTAGGCAGACTTTGTTTTACGGGTGGTTTGCCAGTGCTTTCCCCAGTCGTCTTCCCTTTACCACCAGCAAGCTGGGTACTCATTTTACCGACCTCGGAAGGATGGAAGGCTGAGTCAACCTTGAGCCGGCTACCTGGAACCAACTTCCGTTGGGATCGAACTCAGGTCGTGAGCAGAGCTTGAACTGCACTACTGCAGCTTACCCCTCTGTGCCACAGGGCTCCTTTATATTTCCCCCCTAAAAAACTGGGCCTTGGGTACTCTGGATACCATTTAATTTATCTGCTGTTGCATACAGGGGCTCTTTTTGCACTGGACTGGATATTTTGCCACAAATGGAAAAGTTTCATTGGCAGGCTGATCAGAGGAGAAAAGGGTGATGTTCCCACAGGCAGATAAAGCACTGATAGATACTGAATTTTTTGAAGGGTATTATATTATTATACATTATTTATTTATGTAGAACATTTTTATGTTGCCTTTCCACCCCATTGAAGGTCCCCAAGGTGGCAAATAATCAAAACCATTTAAACAGCTTTTAAAAATACACATTATAAAACCAATGAAAATAATAAAACACATAAACAATTAAAACGCATAAACGGAGAGAACGCCAAATGAAACAGATAAGTCTTCATGTCCTGGTGGAACATGGGGGGCCTGGCTTTGCACCAGTGAGCTTGCTTCACTTCTGGTGAAAACTAAAAGTGACATGACAGACGCTCTAGCGTTTTGCCAAAACGTTGTGGATTTACCATAGAGTTTTTGCAAAATGCTAGAGCATCTGCCATATCACTTCCGGTTTTCACTGGAAGTGATGTAAGCATCCTAGCATGACACCAGTACACATTCCTCCCCTCCCCATTTCCTTGGGCAGCAGCAGGCAATGGGGCAGGATGTCATCCCTACCCTTCTGATTTATACTAAAATGTCCAAAGAGAACATCTGGGCTTCACATATAGGCAGTTTGGACGTTAAGAACTGCCTGAAGAGCTTCAAAGTGCATTTAGCCAAATTTGGTAACACAAAGTGATATGTAACCACAAATGTCTCTGTCACCCTAACACCATTTATACATAGTTGTTTCCTCGTGGTCACCCCACCGACTACTTCCCGAGGAAACATGCATAAATGGCCTAAGAGTCCCCAGGGCTTAAATTCAGACTTCTGGGTAAAGTCTCATTGGCCTTTTATGCGTGGACGTTTCCCCGCAGTCACCCCACCACTGCTTTGGGCTTCCTTTTGATTATGCATATGTTTTGCAGCCATCAGAGGTTTCCTCGCTCTCCCCCCGCATTTTGCCTGCATTTTCAAGATGCTGCTTTAGCCAGCATCTTGAAACAGTGGACAAAACGAGAGGGGAGAGCGAGGCGACCTCTGACGGCTGCAAAATGCATGCATAATCAAAAGGAAGCCCCAAAGCAGTCGGTGGGGTGACTGCGGGGAAACGTCCACGCATAAAAGGCCATTCACTTCAAGATTATTCTAATTAGAGATGTAATTAAATTGTAGGAACTATCTCATGCTACAATTTCTCCTCAAGAACAAAAATATGCATGTGTTGCATCCATTGTGAAGGGAACACTCAATTGTGAATTATCTCTTTACCCTCTAAAAGACAGGCAAGTAGCTGCCTGGAATGAGTTGAACTATTGCCCACAATGTCTACTATGGAGAACCATGCACATTTTCAAACACGCATGCCCCTTTGCACTTGACATGGTATATATATATATACCTGAGAAGTAAGTGTAGTATGAGAAATAGCTCTGAGCTCTTTTCAGCTCTAGCGTGCCTCGTTTCAGATTGGCTGGGAGTGACGCACATCCCAACTGACCTTCAGCCATTTTTAAACGTCCTTTCTGTACAACCTCTGTAGCAGCTCAGGGGATCTAACCTGGTTTCTTGCCCTGGATTCTGTATCGGTCTTACCACGTAGCTTGTCATTATTAAAGATTAATTTTCATCATTTTGTACATAGAGCATATGTCATACTTTGCAGGATGACATAACCCCCACCCAGCAGGTCTGTGCCCTAAGGAGTTTGCATCTCACTCTCAGCAAGGAGGAAAAATGCAATAAAGTCAAGACGCAGCCCCTTAACATTCATGCCCTGAAAACTAACTTTTTAAAAATTAGCAAAGAAAGATGTGAGAAAGAAACCTTATACCAGCAGTGAGTGTATGGTTTGATATCAGAGAGACATTTGATCAACTGGATACTTCCAGTTTTTGCTGCTTCCTCTCAGGTGTAGTATTTGACACCATTTTATCTTTGCAAATATGCTCAACATTCTGCATGCATATTAGGGTTACCAATAGGCTTGCCAACCTCCAGGTGGTGGCTGGAGATCTCCCGCTATTATAACTGACCTCCAGGTGATCAATTCCCCTCCAGAGATCAATTCCCCTGGAGAAAATGGCTGCTTTGGAAGCTGGACTCTGTGGCATTATATCCCATTGAAGTCCCTTCCCTCACCAAACCCCACCCTCCTCAGGCTCCACCCCCAAAATCTCCATGTATTTCCCAACCCAGAGCTGGCAACCCTGGTTTCCATCCTCCAGACAGGGCTTGGCGTTCTCATCTCCAAAACTACAGAGGTCAGTTCCCCTGGAGGAAATGGCAGCTTCAGAGGGTGGACTATAGCAGCACATCACTGCTGAGCTCCATCACTTCTCTAGACTCTGCTCTCCTCAGGCTTTGCACCCCAATCTTCAGGAATTTCCCAAGCTGACCCTCACTAGCCTTACCATTTCCTCATCCAAAGCAGACAAACGTCTGCTCCCCCCCACTCCATTCCCCTGTACTTGCACAATGGAGAACAGGAGAAGAATAGGGGGATGACATCATGTGAGATGGTGATGCCACTTCCAGGTGGCACCAGATGTGATGTCCTTGCTTTGCATGCTGCTCCCCCTCCCCAAGCCCCACACCCCAAAGTTTCCAGGATTGCAGGGCAGGTCTTAATATCATGGTCAGTAACATTTCCTCCCCTCCTCCCTTTTTAACACATCCTACCTGATGAAGAGTTTTGGAAAACTCAAAGCTGAACATTGTGTTGGATTATTTTCGTTTCCTTGCAGTCATCCCGCCGACTGTCAGGAGTCAGGAGTCGTGCGGTCCAGGCAGGCTCTTGACATGAGTTAGGCCCGTTTCTGTTCAAGAGCATCTTTCGGTTTTGTTTCCCTGAGCTGTTCAAATTATCCCCACTCCCTGCCTTCCCCCCCTGCTCTGACCTTGAGTCACAAGCAGGCAACTTCAGTATTATGGCTTGCTCAATCCCTGCTTCCCACCAGGCACTGTTATCTCCCGATTCCTAGGCCTGCTTGACCTTGCACCTGGGATTGCTTTGTGCTTAAAGTTATGCTTTGTAGACTGGATGGTCATTAGCAGCTTTGAACCTGTGGATTGCTTATGCTGTACCTGCGGCTCCTGAATAAACGTTTACCTGCTTTAGATCTGCCTGTCTGAGCGAGTGACTTTTTGGGATTGCCAAGGTTGGCTGGAGAACCTCACACCGACTACTTCAGGGCTTTGTTTTGATTATGCTTGCATTTTCCAACCATCTGAGGTCACCTTGCTCTCCCCAGGAGTTATCGCGCATTTCCCCCCGAGTTTTCTGGATGCTGGCTAAACATAAATCCAGAAAAGACAGGCAAAACGAATGGAAATGCTTGGAAAATGCAAGCATAATCAAAGCAAAGCCCCGCGAGGAAACAGCCACACATAAATGGCCTTAATCTGAGGCATTACATGGCTTTTGTTTTTGAAACATTAATGAATCTCTTATTTCAATCTCGACTAAAACTCAGCAGTTCATTTTCAAAAGTATCCAAACCTCTTACCATTTGTAAATTAGATAACATTTAGAAGCTGGAATATAAATATGTCACATTTTCTCAGAGGTAAAGTCCAGCTCAACTGGGAAATAATGAAGAGCAGACCTCACACTCAAGGACAAGGATGGAGAACCAAACCCCACACAAAGCTGAAAGCAGGCAGCTTTCTCTGGCTTCAGCACTAATTGCATGCCTGTGTAATTGGGAGAGTGATTGACACTTCAGTTCTTCTTGAGCTGCAAACACATCAATTGCTTTTTGTTAGGGTTGCCAACTTCGCAGTGGTGGCTGGAGATCTGCTGGGATTTCAACTGATCTCCAGGTGACAGAGATCAGTTCCCCTGGAGAAAATGGACGCTTTGGCAATTGGGCTCTATGGCATTATATCCTGCTGAGATCCCTCCCCTCACCAAACCCTGCCCTCCTCAGGTTCTAGGGTTGCCAAGTCCCTCTTTACCACCAATAGGAGATTTTTGGGGCAGAGCCTGAGGAGGGCAGAGTTTGGGGAAGGGCTTCAATGCCATAGCGTCCAATTGCCAAAGTGGCCATTTTCTCCAGGTGAACTGGCTGGAGATCAGTTGTAATAGCAGGAGATCTCCAGCTACTACTTGGAGGTTGGCAACCCTATCAGGCTCCACTCCCAGTATCTCCAGGTATTTCCCAGCCTGGAGTTGGCAACCCTACTTCTTGTGCAGATACCTCTGCAAAATCTCTGCTTTTCAATGCATGGTGTGAAAATACTGCAGAACCTACAACTGTCAGTCAACTGCCCAATGGCTGATGTCAGCAGTTACAATTTGCAAAATGTATGGCTGTAACTTGCATTATGAATGCTCCCCTCCACCAATCTCTCATGCCTTCCACACTGATCTCTTTCAGACCTTACTGATCCAAAACTAGGGTTGGCAACCTCCAGGTGGTGGCTGGAGATCTCCCACTATTACAACTGATCTCCAGGCAACAGGGATCAGTTCCCCTGGAGAAAATGACCGCTTTGGCAACCCTAGTCTACAGGGAGTGCAACCCTAGTCTACAGGGAGTGCACCAGGAAGTGGCTTGTAGAATAAACCCCCCACAGCGTATGGAGATCCTTGCTCACATTTCACTCCCCACACCCTTCCTCCAGTTCCTGGGGTTGCCAGCCTCCAGGTGGGGCCTGGAGATCTCCCGGAATTACAACTGATTTCCAGACTACAGAAATCAGTTCCCGTAGAGAGACAGTCAGCTTTGGGGGCAGACTCTGTGGCATCTAGGGTTGCCAGCTCCAGGTTGGGAGATACCTGGAGATGTTGGGGGCTGAGCCTGAGGATGGCAGGGTTTGGGGAGGGGGAGGGATTTCAGTGCCATAGAGTCCAATTTTCTCCGGTTGAACTGATCTCTATCGGCTGGAGAGCAGTCATAATAGTGGGAGATCTCCAGCTACTACTTGGAGGTTGGCAACCATAATAGCATTGCATCCCTGGTGAGCTCCCTCCCCTCCCAAATCTCACCCTCCCAGGCTCCGCCCTCATATCTCCAGGAATTTTCTAGCCTAAAGCTGGCAACCTTACCTATCTGAAGTGTCAATATCAGAGAAGTTGCTCCTTGGGCTAAGGGCTGCCATTGTTCATATTACTTTGCAAAGCACATGGTCCTAAAGCAAGATATAATTACGGCTTCCAACCCATGAATGGCTTTTCATTAATTAATGATCTGCCTCTTAATCAATTACAATTATCGTTGTTGTTGTTATCTTCCTTTTTAGCCCACTTTTCTCTTTATGACTCAAGGGAGATTACAAAAGCAATTCACTCAGTCTGAAGAGACTGAATAAACAGGGTTCCCAGCTTTGGGTTGGGAAATACCAAAAGATTTTTTGGATGGAGCCTGAGGAGAGCAGGGTTTGGGATGGGGAGGGGACTTAGTGGGGTATAATGCCACAGAGTCCACCCTCCAAATCAGCTATTTTCTCCAGGGGAACTGATTGTAGTCATCTGGAGATCAACTGTAATAGCAGATCTTCAGGTACCACCTGGAGATTGGCAACCCCACTAATAACCAATGCAGTAGGACTAGGATTACAGAGCTAGAAAACAAGGCAAACATAAAACTGTCCGAGGCAACAAAACCTGTCTGAGGCAACAAAAACTGTCCGAGGCATGAAGTACTATAATGCAGAAGGGATCACACTGGGGTTACACAGGTACAGGAGGACACTGTAGTAAAAAGAGATGTGATACATACAATAAAATAGACTACCATACTAGCCCTTATAGAAGCAACCTCTTGAACTGTTCCATTATATTATGGTTCTAATCCCTTTATAGACATGCTCTCCTGAACATTTTTGCTTTGAACTATCCATGTTCCCAAGTGTGGGGGCCTTCCATAGATATGACCAAAATCTCACTATGAGAGAGATACTGATGGAGGCATAAGATAACAATGTTAAAAGGAAACGCCGTCTTGAATACCTTTCAGTCCCTGCTACACTAACTTGAAATTGCCTCTAAAACTGTGCTTTGAAGTCACAATCCCACCAGTTCAAATATCCCTCCCTTCCAAATTTAGCACCCACAAGTACCCGAATCTTTAGTTGACTAGCCAAACCAATTAAAGTCTGCAGCCTTTAAAATTATTATATTATCATTAAACATGTTTTTACATGGATGCATTGGCCAACAATTGGCCAAAACAGCATAGTTAATCAACTTCACAAATGCGATCGGTTGGCAGGGGCATGCTGAGAAAAACATTCTTACCTGACAGAGTTAATAAGCTTCGAAGCCTCTTCCTCCGGTCTCTCGACATGGTACCCATTGGGGATGCTCTTCAGGTATGCCCTGCTCAGCACATTCTCGGAGCGGCTGCTGGTGATGGAGTGCTTCAGCGGGCTCCCAAAATCGCCATCCGTTGCCTTGGCCATCGCATCCTCCTGCCTATCTATTGCCACCGGCTCCAGAGCTTCCTTCTGGTGAGCGGCGAGTTTCTGTTCCAAAACTTCAGAACTTTCCTTAGTTCTTTGCTGAATGAGGGGAGTGAGCGGTGCTTCGAAGCTAACACAGCTATCTGTTTCATCTGTCAGGGAGAGCACGTCCAAGGAGTCCAGACTGCTGTAGTAGGTGCCTTTCATAAGGTCGGACTCTATGATTTTTTCAAAGGTAGAGCTGAAACCATCCCTGATGTCCTGAAATGCAAAATCTTCCCTGTCGTCATCATCAAGGCAACTTAGCTGGGTTTCTGCAATAGCAAAGCTGAAACAGAAGGACACGAAAGAAATATAGAGAAGCTGTGTTTCCTTCCATTTAAGGAATAACTTGGGAATGGGGTGGGTAGAGACTGAAGATTCTGTACTGAATGCAGTAAAGTGTTCGCCGGGAAACATACCTGCTCCTGGAATCTGTTGGTGTGTTTATAAAAATCTAGGGATATATTTATTTAGAGAATGTGTATGTCACCTCTCCAGAACCTGCTCAAGGCATCTCACAGCTAAAACAATAAAAACAGAACAATAAACCAATAAAACAAAACAAGACAATAAAACAAGAAATCAAAACAATGTACAAAGTCAATAAAAAGATGACAAGCCAATAAAAAACATGCCAGGGCATAAAAGCAGCATAAAACAACAGAATCATTTAAAACGGGGGTGGGGGGAATTCTCAGGCTTGGAGCAGACCATAAAACACCTTAAAAACATTTTTTTAAACCCTCTGTTAAAAGCTTGGCTAAGGAGAAATGTCTTCTTGACCTGGCACCTAAAGGTAAGGTAGGTACCAGGTGAACTGCAAATGGGAGAGCATTCCAAAGGTGAGGTGCGACTGCTAAAAAGGCCCCATCTCTGTGTGTCATGGCACAGGGACCCCCCTTTTAAATGGCCCTTCAGACAAAGATGAAAATGCTTGCAGAGCTCACTTTTCCTTTGCAATTTGCTGAACTGACACGGCACTTTTCATTGTAAATTTTCAAAATGACACTGAAGAGCAGCTCGCTTGTTCAGCAGTCTGAGCGGGGGAGACAAAGAACGGAAGGACGAGAAAGAAAAGCTAGTGAACCAGTTAGGCTGAGATGCTTTAGCCAGATTCCTCATGCCCCAGAATCCTGGGACTGGCTTAGACGGTTCTGATAAGGCCTCTGAGGAGCCTGAACCAGAACACCAAGTGCCCACGGCTGTCCACTCTCCTGCGGGAGAAAGAGGAGGACGCAGCAGTGTCCGAGTACCAGAGTACCACCCCTTTACGTTCAACACTGACTAGGGTTGCCAGGTGCCCGGTGGTGGCGGGCAAACCCCCGGCAATTCGCCCCTCTGCCCTCAGACCACCTGAGGGTTGGCAGGCAAACGCGCGCACACACGGCACTTCCAGTTTACAACCCAGAGGTGCCGCCTCGCAAGGGGCCTTTTCCTCTTAGTTTGAGTGGTAAAGGGCTGCTTTACTACTCCAACTAAGAGGAAAAGGCCCCTCGGGAGGTGGCACTTCCGGAAGTGCTGCACGCGTGTGTCGGTGCACACGCGCATGCGCACGCACAATTGCTCACACAGCCCCATAGCCTCTCGCCGGAGCAGAGGAGGGACCTGGTAAGCCTAACGCTGACACAGGTTGGGCCTAAGGTACTTGTGCAGGTGGTACTTTGTTTCCAGACCCATGGGAAAGAAATGCCGGCCAGTCAGGCTGCTGGGTGTCTCCCGGCTGTTCTCTTACCTTCTCTGTTCTTCTCCGTCCTCTGGATCTAGCAGCTCTGCCTGGCTGCTCGTCTTGCTGAAGAGCAACTTATTTGCCAAGGCCCTCTCTTCCAAAGGGGGGCTGCCTGTACTTGGACTGCTCTGATTCTCTGCCTCTGCTCTCTCCTTGCCGTCAAAACCTCTCTCTTCCCCAGGCTCAGTTTCACCATGCAGCCCGTTTGTCAATACCAGGCTGGTGCCGCTGCCCGAGGCACTCCCCGATCCCTCGGCTCGCCCCCTTCCTCTCTGCTTCTCGGTTTCCCTCGGGGAATCTGCTGCTGCTCCCTGATGTTGGTCCACAGTGTCGTGGGCGAGGCTGGCGCCTGCATTTCCTGTGTCAGGCTCAGCATCGCTCTGGATGCTGGGCGGGATGTCAGGAGACGCTGTCTGTTGTCCATCGTCCTCATTAGCAAAGGTCGTAGCTAGCTGCATGCTTGAGGTATGTGGGTCATTATGCTTGGCGGGTGACTGTGGCAGGGGGATATTTCCATTCATGTTCTGTGGATTCTGGCTTGGCGTCGGATGCTCTGCCTCCTTCAGTAACGTGAACCCCGTTTTACCTACAAAAAAAGAAACAAGCAGGGAAACCATCAGCATCTCAAACAGGAATTATCTTTTTATTGACCAAAGTTATGGTGTGAATATCACAGTAACATTATGTAATGATATTAACTCCCAGCATTGTATCATAGCTTCAATAATTTCAGGACTTCTTAAAAACCAAAACTCAGGAAATTCTTGGGTTGTTTATGCATGGGTACTTTCATTCACGTTCGCCCCCGGTCTGTCTCAGTTGTTCCTTGGAGTTATGCATGAGTTTTCCACCTATTAGGGATGACCTCGCTTCCAGCCCTCACAATGTCTGGGTCTTCCCATTCTTCTGTTAACCTGATTCTTCCATCTTCCCTGCGCCAACGCGGGGTGAACTCCCCATGCATAAGGCAAAGTGCAGGGAACGCAAGCTTGGTTTCTATACAAAGCAGTGTGTATAGAGGTAGGGATTCAAATATTTCCTGCTTCCTGGGTGCTCTTTCTGAGCAGAAGAAAAACTTTTTAAAACCGAGGCTTGGATTTCTCCCCCCCCCCCCACACTTCCTTTCAGATTGCTCTGTTTTTTATGTTGTTGTTCTTAAAATGCTTTTTTATGTGACAATTGGGTTGGGGGGGCATTTTCTCTTACAGTAAGCACTACAAAGCAACATTTAAAGGGGCAGGGACTTGAATTGAGCTTAGAGACTGGTGGTGCAGAGATTCCCAACAAGAAAGTATGGGTCCAGTTAGCAACGAACCTCAGGTATAACTCCCATGCATAAAAGTCCTTGGTTTTACTGTTTTTTGTTTTTGTAAAGTTCAAACCTACAGGGAAAAGCTTGAAACATGTGGACACAATCCTGAAGAGAAGTTGATTTCATTGGGGAAACTTGCATAGTTGTCTCTCTCATACTGAAATAAAAGGGACTTCTGTCCAACTGTCTTCAGCACACAATCGAGGCAACGACAAGCACTTTTTTGAAACGTCGCTGATTCCAGAGGGAGAGAGCTGAGTATTTACTGAATTCAATCAATAAGGCTCCAAAGTTCAAATGCAAATGTTTTGCTCATGTTGCATCTTACAAAGACCTTGGGATTTTAAATCCAATTTCATCAACTGGGAAGCTCCATAGATCACCTCAATTTATTTTGTGATTGATGGATAGGGTTGCCAACCTCCAGGTACTCACAGCACCAGCTGTGGGTTCTCTTAACTGTGTTAAATCAGCATACGTATTATTTGTTTAGTAACCTCCAGGTACTAGCTGGAGATTTCCTGTTATTACACCTGATCTCCAGCCGATAGAGATCAGTTCACCTGGAGAAAATGGCTGTTTGGCAATTGGCATTGAAGTCCCTCCCCTCCCCAAACCCCACCCTCCTCGGGTTCTGTCCCCAAATCCTCCCACCGGTGGCGAAGAGGGACCTGGCAACCCTACTGGGTTAGGAAATTCCTGGAGATTTGGGGGTGGAGACATGTGAGGGCAAGGTTTGTGGAGAGGAGAGACCTCAGCAGGGAATAATGCCATACAGTCCACCCTTCAAAGCAGCCATTTACTCCAGGGGAACTAATCTCTGTTGCCTGGAGAACAGTTTGAATTATGGGAGATCACCAGGCCCCACCTGGAGGTTGGCAACCCTTACTGGAATGATCCAAATCACATGGAGAAAAACCCCGTCAAGCATTTTATACAACTTTGGATGAGCTCTGTAAAAGTTCTGGATAACAAATGGATGCTGGGAATATTTCACAGAAATGTGTGGACTCCCATAATTGTAGAGGCATGGGGAATTGTAAATTCTGGGCTGTGCTCCTTCCCTGATTCTCCAGGTGTTAGGGCAAATCAACACTACCATGTATTTCACCATCAGCTTACCCATTGTTCCCCTCTCCAGCTTTTAAATCAACGAGGAGCATCCTATGGAGCTGGCAACCCTATGTCTGCCACTGGTCCCAGCCCGAGAAAGCCCTCCGTGAATCTGCAGGCAACATCTCATTGTGCTCATAAAGGTTACATTTCCAACCCCTTACGAATGTGATACTTTTCAGCAGTATGCATGGGAAGCAAGAGGTGTTACTCTAGCACCAAGGAAGATATTTTAAACTAAATTATCACCTGGAACAAGCCTGCAACTTCGCACATTCTGCTGGGGTTTCAAGTGTTACGGAAATCTAACTATTCCCCCTCCCTCCTGTACACACAAAGGAAGAGTTCCTAGTAGTTTATTTATATTTTGGTGCAAAACTGCTGCCATCTGCCCCATAGCCTACAAGATAGGATGTGCTTTGAAGAAATAATTTTCTTTTTAAATAGAAGAGTTACTAACCAGCAAGCAGATGGTGAATGCACTTAGAGCCAGCGTGGTGAAGTGGTTAAGAGTGGTGGTTTGCAGCAGTGGACTCTGATCTGGACAACCGGGTTTGATTCCCCACTCCTCCACAGGAGCGGTGGAGGCTAATCTGGTGAACTGGATTTGTTTCCCCACTCCTCCAAGTGAAGTCAGCTGGGTGACCTTGGGCTAGTCACAGCTCTCTCAGCCCCACCTACTTCACAGGGTGTCTGTTGTGGGGAGGGGAAGGGAAGGTGATTGTAAGCCGGTTTGATTCTTCCTTAAGTGGTAGAGAAGGTCGGCATATAAAAACCAATGCTGCTGGTGCTGCTGGTGCTGCTGCTTCTTTGTGGCCTTTTATGCATGGTTGTTTCCCTCACAGTAACCCCCTCCCCGACTACTTTGGGGCTTGTTTTTGATTTTGCATACATTTTCAAACAAGACCACTGAACAATAAATGTGTAATAACAAATATATCCATCGGGACTTTAGCACTAATCAAGTGGCTCAGGAAGTCATTACTAAGTATGTTTAGTCTCACTGAGTTCAGTGGCACTCACTTTCTACCATTTGTGAAAATAAGATGCTTCAGGGATTACATGTGAAGAAGAGGGAGATCCATCAGAAATGTTCAGGTTGAATGACATGCAATTTCTTTTAGCAAGAGCAACAACTGGTAGATGGAAGCAGTGAGGTCCAGGCAGGGGCGGTCTTAATGATTCTGAGGTTCTGGGCAAAAATTCAGGGTTGCCAAACTCCAGGTACTTGCTGGAGATCTCCTGCTATTACAACTGATCTCCAGCCGATAGAGTTCAGTTCACCTGGAGAAAAACAGCCGCTTTGGCCATTGGACTCTATGGCATTGAAGTCCCTCCCCTCCCCAAACCCCATCCTCCTCAGGGTCCGCCCCAAAAACCTCCCACCAGTGGCGAAGAGGGACCTAGCAACGCTACCCCCCCCCCCCCGTTCCTGTTTTTCATCTCACTGCCTGCTCTGGCTCCCTCCCCTCCCTCCCCATATCCGAACACAGAGCTGGCAACCCTACCCTCACCCCATGACCGGTGCTTGGGAGCCACCTGACCATTGGAAGCCAGCTGCCCAAGCCTCAGAGGGGGCAGGTGCATATGGTGGAAGGAGCCTGCCCTCCTTCTTTTCTCTCCTTTGAGGGGGCAAGGCTGTGGGCAATTGCCCCCCCCCCAAACACAGGGCCTGGGGCTGCTGACCCTGAGGCTAAGACTGGCCCGGCTAAGAATGCACTCTCCTCCCATCAGGTGTGAGTTGAAAATTCGTCATTTCTGACTTTGCAGCAAACTATGGTCTGTTCTCTTCCTTGCAAACCAGGATGCCAAACCACAGTGTAATTCTTGTTTGCATGGAAGAGAAGACACCATAGTTTATGACTCAGATGTAAGCACAAACTGGGGTTTGCTGGGGGCAGGGAACAGTTATTAATTTCAGAGCC
The DNA here is from genome assembly GCF_029931775.1 of Euleptes europaea. Lineage (NCBI taxonomy): Eukaryota > Metazoa > Chordata > Lepidosauria > Squamata > Sphaerodactylidae > Euleptes > Euleptes europaea. Next base: position 11,953,699 of record NC_079328.1, read on the forward strand.
GCATGTATGCAGGGGAGAGGACGGAGGGGAGAGGTCTGAGGATCCCGATACTGACTCCTGTAATAAGTAACCATGGATTGTCAGTAAATGTGAACCTTGTCATTGAGTTTGAGCTGGCAATGAGACCATCTCGCCTCTTTAAATACCATCTAATATTCCTTCTGTCCTTTACCTCCAAACAGATAAAATATGCTGTCTGAAATGCCTGTCTTCCAACTCAGCTCACAGCACAAGACAAGGACAGGTCCAAGACAGAACTGCTCATTTCCTCTCTGCATCCTTCCTCTTTTTGGGTTATGTTCCCAAGTTGCTGACAACAGGTGCCATTCTGTTGTCAGGACTTGAAGCTTTATCACTGATCCTTTTCATCTCCTCTATCAGTCTGTTCAAAGCCAGAATGGTGAAGTGGTTAAGGTGTCGGACTAGGATCTGGGAAACCCAGGTTCGAATCCCCACTCTGCCAAGAATGGTCAAAGGTCTGGAATCCATGCCCTATGAGGAGAGACTTAAGGAGCTGGGTTTGTTTAGTCTGGAGAAGAGAAGGTTAAGGGGTGACATGATAGCCATGTTTAAATATTTGAAGGGATGTCATGTTGATGAGGGAACTAGCTTGTTCTCTGTTGCTCCAGAGACTAGGACACGGAGTAATGGATTTAAACTAAGAAAAAACCATTCCACCTAAACATTAGGAAGAACTTTCTGACGGTGAGGGCTGTTCGACGGTGGAATGTGCTGCCTCGGAGGGTGGTGGAGTCCCCGTCTTTGGAGGTCTTTAAGCAGAGGCTGGATGGCCATCTGTTGGGAGTGCTTTGATTGTGGGATCCTGCATGACAGGGGGTTGGACTGGATGGCCCTTGTGGTCTCTTCCAACCATGTGAACTTATGAACTTGTGAAGGAAACTTGCTGGGTGACCTTGGGCCAATCACACGCTCTCCGCCTGCCCCTGGCAAATATTTGGATAGGAGACCTCCAAGGAATACCAGGGGCGTGACACAGAGGCAGGCAATGGTAAACCACCTCTGAACGTCTCTTGCCTAGAAAACCCTACGGGGTCGCCATAAGTCAGCTGTGACTTGACGGCAAAAATTAAAAAGTCAATCATCTGTTGCCAAGCCATATGACACATCCCTGAATAACCTGCTGGATTTTCTCCACTTCTTTCTCTGAGAAACCACCGACTACTGAAATAAACTATGATTTTCTGCCTTGGCTGCTAAATAAAGTTTGGTCATTTTGAAATTCAGATGATGACAAATCATGATTTGTCTTCAGATAAAAGAACAGTCTTTTAAACTGAAAACCAATGTCCTCAGCAGAGTTCATGGAATCAAATTGGATACCACATTCATATGAGTCTGTGCAAAGTGCCAGTTCTGTCTCCAAGTGATCTGAAGCAAGAACTCTACAACTGTGTACTCCAGGGGTCCCCAGCGTGGTGCCCATGGGCATCTTTCCTGGTGCCCACCAAACGTTTTTAGGAAGTGAGCCAGGCTAGCTGGGGCTTTCGCCCAGCGAGCCATATGAGATTTGATTGGCTGTGCAGAAAACACTGCTTTGGCAGCAGCTGCCACCACAACACAAGGATCTGCACTGTATGACTGAAGGCAAGTCACAGCAGCCATTTTTGGGCTGGCTACGCCTTAAGGTTGGGTACCCAAGGTTGGGTGAAAAGAATATATATATATGTCTATGTGTAAATATTGAAAGTATAATTTATTAGAAGCGCTATGTAAAATTTAAAATTCTTTAAAAGCATTAAAATAGCACAATGGCATATTCTAAGGTTGACGACTGTAACCACATACCAAACGCGTTTCGGCCTATGGGGCCTTCATCAGTGGTTAATTAAAACCCTTTCTTAAGCCTTCACACATACACAGAAATACAATAATGAATACAAATACAAACAGTTCAAACCTAACCAGGCATGTGTATATGTTGTAATTTCTATTCCCAATTAGTCTAACATCTGGTATAATAGGTTCTTGTTGTAATACTGGTTAGTATAAGTCTCTCATATATTCTGTGTGCAGGTGTCAACCAGGTGAACTGATCTCTGTCTGCTAGAGATCAGTTGTAATAGCAGGCAATCTCCAGCTAGTACCTGGAGGTTGGCACCCCTACTCCACCTCCTGCAGCAGCCATTTTGTGGCTGCACCCACCACGCTATGTCAGAATTTCAAAGGTGCCTGTGGGCTCAAAAAGGTCAGGGGACCCCTGGTGTACTCCATGGCGTCTAAAACTCCTACCAGAAAATATCCAGTACTTATTTTCTAAATCTCTTCTATAGCCCCCCCCCCTTTCTGTCTTGCGGTCAAACTAGGTCATTTTGGGTACTTTCAGTGTTTCTGACAGCAGAGCATAGGAGGCCTGAGCTTGGTACGAACTTGGAAAGAAGGTCTGTAGGTGCAAAAAGAATTTGGCCCTTTTTTACTGGTAATTGGAAACAAGACAGTAGCTCTTTTAGAAGCTTGGTTTGGAGCCGCACCAGCTTTTCCTGAAACTGAAGAGCCAGCAAAAACTGGCGGTATTGTTATTATTTCTTGCTTTGTTTCAGTTCTGGGAAGGTTCCTACTGGTGAGCCCTTTGGCTGGGATGTTGCGCCAACGGACAAGCTTTGAATGGCAGCTGTGGATTGCATAACTGTTTGTGATGGCATGGTAATGGCGAGGTGGGTGGGTGGCGGGGTTGCCCAAGACTTTGGTTCAGGGTCAGTCAGGATAATAAAGTTTTAGAATAATAGAATCATAGAGTTGGAAGGGGCCATACAGGCTATCTAGTCCAACCCCCTGCTTAATGCAGGATCAGCCTAGAGTATCCCTGACAAGTGCTTGTCCAGCCTCTGCTTAAAGACTGCCAGTGAGGGGGAGCTCACCACCTAAACATTCCCAACTCTCTCAGCCTTTCCTTGAAGGGCTTGGTCTCCAGGCCCTTGATCATCCTCGACGCTCTCCTCTGCACCCGCTCGATTCTGTCCACATCCTTTTTGAAGTGAAGCCTCCAGAACTGCACACAACACTCCAGGTGCAGCCTAATCAATGCAGTGTACAGTGGAACTATGACATCTTGCAATTTGGATGTTATGCCTCTGTTGATGCACCCCAAGATAGCATTAGCTTTTTTTGTCACTGCATCACACCGGCTGCTCATATTTAACTTATGGCCCACCCATACCCCAAGATCTTGTTCACACACACTGCTGCCCATTCCCCCATCCAGTATGCATCTCCCTCATTTCTGTTACCCAGATGTAGAACTCTGCATTTATCCTTGCTGAGTTGCAAATTGTTTACATCCACCCACTTTCCCAGTGTTTTCAGATCTTGTTGAATTCTATCTCTATCTTCTGGTGTATTCCCTGCTCCACCAAATTTGGTGTCATCTGCAAATTTAACAAGTAGTCCCTCCACACCCTCATCCAGATCATTTATAAAAATATTGAAAAGTACTGGGCCCAGAACCGAACCCTGTGGCACCCCACTGGACACCTCTCTCCATTCAGATGAAATGCCATTAACAATTACTCTTTGAGTGCTATTCTGCAACCAGTTCTCTATCCACCTAACTATCCTAGGGTCCAGTCCACAGTCCTCTAGTTTACCCATCAGAACATCATGGGGAACCTTGTCAAAAGCCTTAGTGAAATCCAGGTAAACAAAATCAACTGCATTCCCTCAAATCCAGTAAACTCGTCACTTGATCAAAGAAGGAAACAAGGTTGGTCTGGCAGGACCTGTTGAGGACAAACCCATGCTGACTGCCCCAGATCACCAAGTTGTCCTTCAGATGCTCGCCTATTAATCTCTTTAATATCTGCTCCAGTATCTTCCCTGGAAGAACGTCAAGCTGACTGGCCTGTAGTTTCCTGGGTCATCCTTCCTCCCTTTTTTGAAAATTGGGATAATGTTCGCCCTCCTTCAGTCTTGTGGCCCATCTCTCATCCTCCAAGAGATCTGAAGATGATGGACAAAGGCTCTGCAAGTTCTTTGAGCACTCTTGGTTGCATACCATCTGGCCCAAGGGATTTGTACTCATCCAGTGGAGCTAGGTGCTTCTCAACTACTTTCCTGTTCACAACCAGCAGCCCGGATGCTGTGGCTTCAGCCTACTATAATCTCTAGATGAGCCTGTTCTCTCTTTTTTTCCCTTGCAGTACAGCTGTCACCACAGCCGTCACCTGAGCCCTTCTGGCAATGGCCTGTCATTTTTGCCACTGATGGGAAAGGGAAGAAAAAGAGTAGATTCAATAGGTTTCAAATAGGATTTATTTGAAGAATAGGAACCCATCATGATGTACAGGAGAACTAAATTTAAATTGCAAAATTATATTTTAACAATTTACTAATTGATATTATTTTTATCCTGCTCTTCCTACAAGGAGATCAGAGTGGCATACATATTTCGCTTCCCTGTTTTATTTATTGTTGCCCTGACCTTGATGGCCCAGGCTAGCCTGATCTCATCATATCTTGGAAGCTATGCAGGGTTGGACCTGGTTAGTATTTGGATGGGAAACCACCAAGGAAGTCCAGAGGTACGACAAGGAGGCAGGCAATGGCAAACCACCTCTGAATGTCTCTTGCCTTGAAAACCCTATGGGGTTACCATAAGTTGCCTGCGACCTGATGGCTCTTTCCACCACCACCATTTTATTCTCACAATGTCACTGTGAAGCAGGCTAGGCTGAGAGACCATGACTGGCCCAAGGCCAGCCAGTAAACTTTGTGGCAAAGTGTGGAGTTTTTGAACCTGGTCTTCCTTATTCCCAGTTTGATTATCCAGATACTCTGTCTGTGAGGTCTACACCACAGTGGTTCTCTTTGGTGGTTCTGCAGAATGTGCCCCTCAGAAGAAGACTTTGAGGTTGGACCAACAGAGTTGGGTTGGCCTGAGAACCAGTTTGGGAGTGGCAAGGAGGGAAGAGAGAAACTCTTTTCACCCCTTTCAGTTGCTCTGAAAGGATGTGCCTGTGCATATAGGGTTGCCAGTTGTCAGATGGGGCCTGAAGATCTCCCGCTATGACAGTTGATCTCCAGACAACAAAATCAGTTCCCCTGGAAAAAATGGTTGTTTCAGAGCATGGACCCCGTGGCATTATACCCTTCTGACAACCCTCTCCTTCCCAAACTCCGCCCTCCCCAGGCTCCACCCCCAAATCTCCAGGAATTTCCCAGGCCAGAGTTGGCCACCCTATTAACTGGTTGCCCTCTGTGCAACTCTGCCCCCTGTGCTCCTCAACCAGACATGTAGTTCTTTAAAAAAAGGTTGAATCTATTGGGTAGAACGATCCATAGAGATGAAGCCATTCCTTGTTTCTATAACTCCACGGCAGTATTACAGTCTCACTGTAAAGGTAATTCAACTGCTGAATCCATGGAACTGGCTTGCACATTGTAGACCCCCTGGGGAAGGCAACAGAGGAGACTTTCTACCTGTGGCTCAGTGGTAGAGCATCTGCTTGGCATGCAGAAGGTCTTAGGTTCAATCCATGGCATCACCAGTTAAAGGGACTAGGCAAGTAGGTGATGTGAAATACCTCTGCCTGAGACCCTGGAAAGCTGCTGCTGGTCTGAGTAGACAATACTGACTTTGATGGACCAAGTGTCTGATTCAGTATAAGGCAGCTTCATGTATGTGTAGAAAGGGGAGGATGTTTAATATTCACCTTCCCCCTCCTGTCCCCCTTCCCAGTCCACAGCCGACTAACTCGAAGTTACAGTAATTCCTCACTTGCTTTTTGAAATCAAGAATTAATAATAATAATTAAGTGCCATCAAGTCGCAACTGACTTTTTTTTTAGTTTTAAATAATTAAAATGTACTGGATAATAGCAATAAAATCGCAACTGACTTATGGCGACCCCTCATGGAGTTTCCAAGGCAAGAGATGAGCAGAGATGGTTTGTCATTGCCTTCCCATGAAGCTGACCTTGACTGGTGCTCAGTCAACAATTAGTTATAGAAAAATAAGCCATTAGTCTCAGATCCACACCTTGTCTGATGTTGGGATCTTTGGCCTTGGGTCTCCTTACTGTCCTTGATCCAGTGCGTTCTAGTGATCAGAAGTGAGAGGTGATTAGCAAGATGGCTGGATGGACGGCTCACACCCCTCTTCCCTAGGCCCATATAAAAATAAATGATACTTGTGTTAAGAAAGGATTCTTGCAGTGATATTTATTGTGAGGATCCCAGGTGACCTTCTGGTACCCCTCAGAGCTTTGGTAGCAGGGGAAGGGACAGACGTGTTGTTGGGCTACATGCCAACATCATGGCCAGGCAAAACCTGGATGTTCTAGAAACTCTATGGTATTACCCAGGGCCACATTTACATTTTTTTTTGAAGGGGAGCAAAAGTACAAGAAAAAGTACCAAAAAAGTACATATATTATATACATATTTTAAATATATATACGTTTATAATCAACATATATAACATACATATATAATCAACAACTCTTTTAAACAATAGAATAAATTGTGTTGACCTCTATGAATTGTTAATGAATAATTACATTTTTACGTTATCTTATCCATCTATTATCCATGAATCATTACACTTTTTGACATTTGTCAAAATGTAATCTGATAAAGCTCATAGAGAAGGTTCAGAGCCTGGCTGTAGTTGGTAGGCCACCGGGATTGCTACCTTTCAGGAAATCAAGGATGGACAGAATGTCATTAACAGCAGCCATGAGACTCTGTCCATTCAGTGGGAGCTCAAGGAGAGAGTCAGCATGGTGTAGTGGTTAAACTAGGATCTGGGAGACCCAGGTTCAAATCCCCAGTCTGCCACAGAAGCTTGCTGGATGCCCTTGGGCAAGTTGCACATTGTCAGCCTAAAGCATATGCTTTCATGGACTTTTCTTTGGCCGTTTCTTCAGATGCAATCCAAGGATCCTCACTACGTAGACATCTCATATAGAAGTATGGGGGGGGGAATGCAATATGCAAAAAACAAATCTAATGAAGAATAATACAAAGACAAAGCTATGCCAAGTTATTAACAAATGCCCTGGGTGGACAGTCCCATGCTAAAATAATTGTCCTATATTGTAATAAAAATTCCCAAGTCCCTATTAAACCCTGGGGGCAGATAGTCTAACAGCCCATTCCTGAAAATATGGTGTGTGGATTCGGCGGGGAAGAGGCGCAGCGGCGAATCATGCACGCCGTTAAACAAAAGCCGAATCACACACGGCGTTAAACAAAAAAAGCCGTTTCGCGGCTTTTTTGTTTTTGTTTAACTGGGGCTTTTTGCCCCATTGAAAACAGCGAGGCTGCGTCTGCAAAATAGCAGGCGCAGCAATACCGTTCCAGCCACCAGCTCAAGTGGCCGAAAGGGGGTAGGAAGCCACCTAACTGGCGGCTCCTCCCCCAGAACGCCCCCAGAACGCCCCCCTGCGCCATCGCAGCCTCTCTAAGCCGTTGCTGGCGCCACGGAGTGGCCGCGCCGGCGGAGGGGAGAGGCATGGCTCCGCGGCGCTTGGGTGCCGGCGGAGCCGCCCTCCCCGCCAGCTTAAGTGCGTGTAATTTTGGGTCAGGCCGCCTCCTAAGAGGTCCCCCCCACCCAGGAATAGGCTGTTAACGAATGAAATTTCAGCACTTTCATGCTGGAATCTCCCTTTGAAGTTCTTCTGTTGACTTTGGTGGTGACTTTCAGGTCAGCGACGGAGAGTCCTTGGAGTCTGAAAGGTCCTGCCAATGTTTTCGAACGACAGCAATTTTTAGCGTTAGATTTGTGTCCTTGAAAATATGGATAATGTGTTTTTTGAATATATCTTTGGACTGGATATATCTGAATGCACATCCCTACTTGGGGTGACAAAATACCTTTGACTGGACCTGAAACATGACGCAATGAGCACCGCAAGTTATGCAGACTTATTACCTTAGACAATAAAGTGGCATAAAATATTTTGTACTGTTATCAGGCCTTCAAGCTTAGACCAGATGAGGATTTTTAGAAAAAATGAGGTGAGGGAGCCACTGGGCTGATGGCTGGCATTTTTAGCTTGGCTTGCTTTAATAAAATAGAAAAGATTTTCAGCCATCAACACTGAAACATTTTATAAGGGCAATTTTGACAGCTGAATATATACTTGTGTGTGCGTCTGTGTTGCCAAGGATGAGATATCAATATCCATTTTAAACAACTCAGTCAGAGAAGAAAAATGTAAAAAAAAAAAACTGGTTTCTAGGTAATCTGTGCATTTACGACACAGCGATTCACGGTGAGGGCTGGCTTGTGTAAATGCTTTATGAGCATAAGCAAATGACTTAACTCTCCACATTTCCACATTTCCTCAAGTGCTATTGGTTGCCAACTCCATTTAGGGAAATTTCTGGAAATTTCACAGTGATACTTTAGAAGGGCAGATTTTGGGGAAGGTGCTCCGCATGGCATACTACCTTAGAGTCCACTTTCCAAATAGGGTTGACAACCTTCAGGTACTAGCTGGAGATCGCCTGCTATTACAACTGATCTCCAGCTGACAAATGTCAATACACCTGGAGAAAATGGCTGCTTTGACGATTGGACTCTATGGCACTGAAGTCCCTCCCCTCCCCAAACCCCGTCCTCCTCAGGCTCCACCCCCAAAATCTCCAGGTATTTACCAACTCAGAGCTGGCAACCCTATCTCCAGGCCACACCTGGCGGTTAGTAATCCTAGTTGAGTAGGGGTGCCAGCTCTTGGTTGGAAAATACCTGGAGATTTGTGGGGTGGAGTCTGGGGAGGGTAGGTTTGGGAGAAGGGTATATACCTCAGCAGGGTATAATTCCATAGAGGCCACTCTCCAAAGCAGCCATTTTCTCCAGGAGAAATGATCTTGGTCATTTGGCGATCAATTGTAATAGCTGGATATCTCCAGGGGCCACCTGCAGGTTGGCAACCCTACTAGGTGAGCCCCCCACCACCACCACCAAATAACACATTAATGACTGGAAATGAATTAGAGAGTAATCCTTTGATGTCTAATTGCGAGGAAGAAAACATCACACTTACGCCACTGAAATAGATGCGTCAAGGAGGTATGGATAAAAAAATGGGCCAGGGAACAGCACAGATTGCCTGGGAACTGGAAGGGAAACTAACCAGTCAAATCCATTATGGGGAGAGGAAGTGACGTCAGGCCCTCTGTCAGGCCAAGCCTGGGTCACTCTGGGCTGGCTTCCAATGAAAGACTTTACACTAGGTGGTAACACCAATACGTCTTTACCCGGCCTGTGAGAATGTCAGCTCTGCCCTTGGCAAGATGCAACGGCAGCCCTTCCTCCCAGGGTGTCTGGCCTTTTGCCTTTTAGCTGGAGTAAAGGCTCTTGACATGAGTTAGGCCAGGTTTTGGCTCCACGTCGAGTCCTTGGTTCTCATGCCTGTGAACATCTGTGTACAGTTTCGCTCGTCCTGTTTACTGCACCTGTGGTATTGTTTAGTCTGTCTTCCTGGAAACCGCTTATCTCGGGGTTGCCTAGCGATGTTTACCTTTTCAGCCCATAGTGCCTTTAAGCATGTAACTTGGATTCTTTTATTCACAGTTGCCCCACTTGCACTACAGCCAAAAGGGTGGTGGGGAAGCCACCCGGACTTTTGAAGCCTTTGGAAACACCTTCGGCTCCCTGGGAAGTTATTGCCATGGATTTTGTCACGAATCTTCCTCCCAGCCGGGGGGAAATGGTACTATGGGTGGTCACAGACCTTTTTTCTAAACAGGTTCATTTGGTTCCTTGCACAGGACTTCCCACGGCTCAAAAACTCGCTCGAATGTTTGTATCGCATGTCTTCAAATATCACAGTTTTCCGCGCAAGGTGATTTTGGATCGGGGCCCACAATTCATAGCAAAATTTTGGAAAGCTTTTCTTGAGTTGGTGGGGGTGGAACAAGGGTTATCCAGGGCCTATCATCCCCAGACCGATGGTCAGACTGAATGTGTCAACTCAGTACTAGAATGTTATTTGCGTTGCTATGTAAACTACCATCAAGATGATTGGGTGGATCTCTTGCCATTTGCTGAGTATGCTTATAATAATGCCTCCCATTAGTCCACTGATTTCAGCCCGTTTCAGGTAGTGTATGGAAAAGATTTTGGGCTTTTTGGGAGTGTGGATCATTTGGGGGAGGGCACCGACACTAAAGTGACTGATTGGGTGAGCATGGTACAAAATACTTGGCCCTGGTTACAGAAAAATTTGGAACGGGCCAAAAACAAGTACAAAGCACAAGCGGACAAACAGCGTTCTCTGGGGTGGGATATCAAGGTGGGGGACCAGGTATATCAGTCCAAAAAAACCTTCGCTCCCTACGCCCCATGTAAAAAACTCAGTGAGAAGTATGTGGGACCCTTCCCAGTCTCACGGCTCATAAATGAAGTCACAGTAGAACTCAGCCTTCCAAAGTCCCTGAGGGGCATCCATCCAGTGTTTCATATCAGTTTGCTAAAGAGATACGTGCATGCACCAGAATGGCATCCCGATCCTGCTCCTGAGCCCCCGGTGTTGGTGGGGGAGGAACATTTGGAAGTTTCCAAGATCCTAGATTCCCGGGTCCACAATAAGGTGCTCTACTACCTGGTTCGTTGGAAACACTTGGGTCCTGGTCATGATAAGGGGGTCTTAGGGGGAGCAGAAGGTCAGGCCTTTTGCCTTTTAGCTGGAGTAAAGGCTCTTGACATGAGTTAGGCCAGGTTTTGGCCACACGTCGAGTCCTTGGTTCTCATGCCTGTGAACGCTCGTCCTGTTTCGCTCGTCCTGTTTCACTCGTCCTGTTTACTGCAGCTGTGGTATTGTTTAGTCTGTCTCCCTGGGAACTGCTTATCTCGGGGTTGCCTAGCGATGTTTACCTTTTCAGCCCGTAGTGCCTTTAAGCATGTAACTTGCCTGTGTTCGCCATTATCAGCCTTACCTGCCTGTAGGCAGTCAGTTCTTTAATCTGTCTCTTTGCTCCTAATAAAGTATTACCGCTTCAGAGCTACCTGTCTGGATGAGTTTGCTTATGGGGTGCTAGGGACAGATGCCTGATCCTGACATAGGGAAGGCTGCTCAGTTGAGGAGGAAACTTGAATCTGACCAGGCCTTGTCTTTTCTCCCACTTCTGGGCTACACATGGGCCAGTGTGGTTGCTGGGGCCTCAGTTTCTTCTGTAACATGGTTCTTTACATCTGGCCTGAACTATCATGCTAACGCAGAGCACCATATTATACTGCTTGGTCAGCCACAACATTGGGTCTACCCAACAATTAATTCTCCCTAGACTTGCAGCTGCTATAATTACAGCAGCACGTCCTTTCTAATGAGCTCTTATGGTCCTTAAATAGATGCTAGTATGAGGGCAGAACAATCAAAAATTGTACAAAATGGTATTTTGCGGAGACAATGCACATGTCTCTCCATTGCATTTTGGAGTTGCCTTCTAATTACACATTCATTGTGTGAGCGCACAATGAGACTGGATTAAACATTGGACAAAACCGGTGTGCCACCCCACACAAAAGGAGAAGCCGGTTCGGTTCCAGCAACTGGTGACGACATGTCTGTGACATGAAATTGAATGCATTTGGTGAACAACGTGAGCACAGTTCTCTGGGAAGCAAGGCTTTGTATTGCCGCTTGCCTCAGGCAGGAGAATTTCTGCCTTATCAATTATGCATTTCCCTTCAGTAGCTGACACGTTTCCTTTTGCTGCTTGCAAAATGTCACACAGCCTGGCTGGTAAAGGTGAAGCGAGCGGACAAAATTGCATTGTTCAAATTCACAGCCGAGGGGGGAAAATGGGAATCAAATACAGGTAAGGCTATAACCTCTCCCTTTTCATCACCCAAAACCCCCCCTGCAGAGCCTCCTCTGCGAGATGTGGTTGAGGACCAAACCCAGTATCAGAAGAGTTCCCTTTCCCGTGTCCATTTCCAGTCTGACAAAAAATATACAAGGTGGGCACAAACATGAATGTCACAATTAGGATAGCGACCTGGTGCCGAAGAAGCCAACCATTTCCACTCCCAAACCTTTAAAAGCCCGTCATATTGCCCTGTGCCTTCTAGCGTCAAAGAGGGGGGTTGTAACCTGACTCATAAAACCCCAAAACCACTAGGTGAAAGCAACAGACGCCAGCTGCAGCAGCTGATCCTTCCGTGGTCCAGATGCAGTCGCATCACTTCACCTTCTCTGTACCATCTCCATGACAACCATGTAATTTGGATGCTACAACCACGGCTGAAATGATGCTTAAATGCAGCCGGGTTGTAAAATACTGCAATACTACACCTTAAAAAAAAAGGTAGCCCTGTAATGTGATGAGTACTGACTGATTTCATGATTTTAAATATAAATATGTCTCATGTCGAGCGATTAAATTGTGTATTACAGTTACCCTTTTCAGAGTCTTTGAGAACATGGTGGGCTAAACATTGAAATCATTCCACAAACGAGTCTTCATTTTCATCTGCTTCTTCCCCTGTCTTCATCTTCAGGGCTACCTTACGATTCCTCAGAGATGTAAGTTGATTATTCCCCCCCCCCTTTTTTTTTTTTGCTTCTTCTTCTTTTTTTGGAATGATTCAAGAATTGTGAAATCAATCATTTTAAATCACAACTGCGAGTGATTGGGAGCAACAATCCTTACATTTCAGATTCTCAGTCTGGGGACATAGCCAGGGAAAAATAATCCGGACACTCCCGCACACACACACACACATTTAAAGCTGCAAAGTGAAAACATCTGGAGACAAATCAAACCACCATCCTTGAAGCTTGAAGCGAGTGCATCAAATATTAATAACAACTCGACTAGTAATGAAATGCCCGACCAGGAACAATAATGCCCCAGAGGGGAGCGAAGTACAGAATCAAAATGAAAAAAAATATATATTTTGGATTGCACTTACCAGAGCTAAAAGCCTTCTCTCATCAATGCAGCTCAACAATCCATTCCGAAATAAGCGGTAGCTACACGTAAGGAGGCATCTATCCCCATGCCTTCTCCGACTTTCCTTTTTATTGTCTCCCCCACTCTTCCAACGGGGTCACGCCTCCCCAGCTTTCCTTCAGGTGTCAAAAGATTGCTAGGAAGCAGGTTGCTGGAAAGACGGGGGGGGGGTAGGGAGGGGAGAGAGGGAGAGGGAGAGAGTCCAAAAGGGAAGGTTGAGAGCGAGAGAGAGCTTGCATGCACGGAGGAAGGAGGAACCTCACGCGCAAGCCTCCAGATGAAGCTGGAGGAGCAGCTGACAGTTTAGTTAGGAGCCAGGGTACCAAGTGTGAGCAAACAGAAAGAACATTTTATCATTTTTTCCTCCAAGACCTGAGGGACGGCTGTGCCTTCTGGGAGCCCATCAGGTCCCTTGAAACGGCAACTTGGAAATGTCTGCCAAACAGGCCAGCTGTCTTTAAGAAAAAGGGATGCTTACGAGAGGGGGGGGGGACGACCCTCAGAAGAAACTACTTAAATGGCCTGTGCATCCTTTCCCCTCCTCCACTGATCTGAGATGTCATTTTCGCACGCCTTCTTTCCACCTAGCGTTTAAATGCTCTCGTTTCCTTTTGTCTGATTGTTTCCTGCAAGGTTTACTTTTGTGAGCCTCTCCACAGGTTCGGGTAGATAGAGCATGCATGCTGATGCCACCTTTTTCCTTCAGGAACCGTCGTACGTGGAAACAGTCGCACAGAGCCAAGATGCATGCGCAGAACGCTCATGCTCCAAACTGGGTGTTTAGTGCCTCTGTCATAACGTGTGATGTGGACTTAACAATAGCGACGCTGGAGAAATGATTTATCCATCCAGTTAGCAAAGAGGGCCCTGAAGCCAAGCACAGCACCCGATCCAGCGCAGGAATAGGCTATGAGCTGATGCTTTAAAAAAAGAAATCTTAATGTGAAATGGCTTCCCATCCTCTGCTCCATGTCGTAGTTTCTGTCTTCCCCAGCAAGACGCCAATTGACCCAACTGGACAGGAACCCACGTGGTTGATCAGGGCTGGGTGGAGGGTGCCGGACCGTCAGGGGTCCCCAACCTTTTTGAGCCTGTGGGCACCTTCAGGATTCTGACACGTGGTGGTGGGCACTGCCACAAAATGGCTGCTAAAGGAGGCGGGGCCAACCACAAAATGGCTGCCAACAGAGGCGGAGCCACACATAGACAGGAAGCCTAAGTACAGGGGGACAGAGGAATATATTTTTAAAAATACATAATGAAAGAGTAGAATAAAACCAGAACTGTGGTGGCAGCTGCTACTGAAACAATTATATTTTAATCTGGCCAGCCGATTGGATTTTAGCTGTCTTGCTGGTCAAATACTCCACCTGGCCCCACCCATTTTTAAAAAATACTTGGTGTGCACCAGGAAAGATGTCAGCAGGCGCCATGGTGCCCCAGGCACCAATTTGGGGACCCTGGTCTATAGGGTTGCCAACCTCCAGGTGGGAGTTGGAGATCTCCTGCTATTACAACTGAGCTCCAGGTGACGATCACGTCACCTGGAGAAAATGGCTCCTTTGCACGTTGAACTCTATGGAATTATACCCCATTGAAGTCCCTCCCCTCCTCAAACCCCGCCCTCCTCAGGCTCCACCCCCAAAATCTCCAGGTATTTCCCAACCTGGAGCTGGCAACCCTACGTAGTCTACCTGAAGCCATCCCCCCCAAAAGTGGCATCTCCTCATCCACTAAACCAGAATCAATATTTGGATTATCAACGGTGTTGATGGCTTCTGGGTCACCCTTTCCTCCTCATCCACTGAGAGCATCCCCCCCAAATGCTCCACCCCACTTGGTTGCCTCTGCGCCTCTTGCCCTCTTCTCCTGACTATTCTATTTTCTTTTTCTTCTCTTCCTCCTCTTTTGCACCCTAATAATCCCTGTTAATATGGGGGAGATGTTATGAATAGGTGCCAGTTCAGGTTTGTGTATGGGGGGGGGGTTCATGGCTGGAGACACCAATTTAGCAGGGAGCAGTCATGGCTCAACAGTAGAGCACCTGCTTGGCATGCAGAAAGTCCCAGGTTCAGTTCCCAGCATCTCCAGTTAAAAGGGTAGTAGATGGTATGAAAGACCTCTACCTTCCTTATGAGGAAAGGCGGAAGAGTGGGATTTTTCAGTGTAGAAAAGACATGACTAAGGGGGGGGGGGACATGATAGACATTTATAAAATTATGCATCAGTTGGAGAGAATTGAGAAAGAGAACTTTTTCGCCCTCTCCCAAAATACTAGACCTCAAGGGCATCCAATGAAGCTGATGGACGGTAGATTCCAGACAAAAAGAAATACTTTACACAGACAGTCAAAAAGGGCAAGAGTCCAGTAGCACCTTAAAGACTAACAAAAATATTTTCTGGTAGGGTATGAGCTTTCGTGAGCCACAGCTCACTTCTTCAGATACAGCTAGAATGTGAATCCATCGGTCTTTAAGTAGAGGAACAGTATGTAAATGTGAATAGCAGGCTTGATGGGATTAGGTGTGATATGCAGAAGAGTCTGTGATGTCCAGGGGAGAGATGGGTGTGGAGAAATCAGCATTGGTAATGGGCCATGAATGCAAGGTCTTTATTCAGCCCAGGTAAATGCATTGACTTTAGTTTGAATATCAACTGTAATTCAGCAGTTTCTCTTTCCAATCTCCCTTTAAAATCCCTTTGTAAGAGAACTGCTACTCTTAAATCTGCAACAGAATGTCCTGGAAGGTTGAAATGTTCTCCCACTGGTTTTTGAATATTGTGGTTTCTGATGTCAGACTTATGTCCATTTAATCTTTGTCTAAGAGACTGACCTGTTTGTCCAATGTAGATTGTGGAAGGGCACTGCTGGCATGTGATGGCATAAATCACATTAGAAGATGAGCAGGAATATGAACCTGAGATAGTATGGCTGACATTGGTGGGTCCAGAGATGGTGTTCCTAGAATCTATATGAGGGCAAAGTTGGCACCTTGGTTTGTTGCAGGCCTTGGTGCCAGAGTCCATGTTCTTGTTAAGTAGTTTATCATCATGGGTGAGAAGTTGTTTTAGGTTAGCCGGCTGTCTGTAAGCAAGAAAGGGACACCCCCCCCAGTGCTTCAGCGAGGGAAGTATCACAATCCAGCATTGGTTGTAGGTCCTTAATAATACGTTGGACTGGTTTTAGTTGGGAGCTATAAGTGACAACCAGAGGTGTTCTGTTGTCATTCTCTCTGGGCTTATCTTGTAGTAAGCTCATACCCTACCAGAAAATATTTTTGTTAGTCTTTAAGGTGCTACTGGACTCTTGCCCTTTTTGACTACTGCAAACAGACTAACACGGCTACCCACTGTGAATTATTTACACAGACAGTGATTCAAATGTGGAATCCACTGCCAGATGATGTAGTGATGGCCACAGGCATAGACAGCTTTAAAGGGGGATGAGTCAGATTCATGGAGGAGAGCTCTATCAGTGGCTACTAGCCATGGTGACTAAACAGGGTTGCCAACCTCCAGGTACTAGCTGGAGATCTCCTACTATTACAACTGATCCCCAGCCGATAGAGATCAGTTCCCCTGGAGAAAATGGCTGTTTTGGCAATTGGACTCTATGGCATTGAAGTCCCTCCCCTCCTCAAACCATGCCCTCCTCAGGCTCCGCCCCAAAAACCTCCTGCAGTTGGTGAAGAGGACCTGGGAACCCTATGATTAAAGGGAACCTCAGTCAGCCTCTGAATCTCAGTGCCAGGAAGCAACTCCGGGGGAAGGCCTCAGCCTCTATGCCCTGTTGTTGGCCCTCCAGAGAAACTTTTTGGCCACTGTGTGAGACAGGATGCTGGACTAGATGGACCACTGGTAGGGTTGCCAGGTCTCCCCTCTCCTCCGGTGGGAGGTTTTTGGGGCAGAGGTAAAGAAAGATCGCATGGGTGCGCCGACGCAACGTCTGCGCACCCATGCGATCTTTCCCTACCTCTGCCCCAAAAACCTCCCACCGGAGGAGAGGGGAGACCTGGCAACCCTACCAGTGGTCCATCTAGTCCAGCATCCTGTCTCACACAGTGGCCAAAAACACAGTTTACAACCAGAAGTACTGCATCGCAAAGGGGCCTTTACCACTCAAACTGGGAGTTTGACTGGTGACGGCCCCTTGCGATGCGACACATGGCGCGGTGGGCAGCCGGGCAGCCAGGTGAATTGGCGGGTGTTTGCCCGCCTCAGCTGGAACTTGGCAACCCTAACCACTCGTCTGATCCAGCAGGGCTCTTCTTCTGTTCTTATCCTGCTGGGTGTTCATAACTGAAGGCACAGCTGAGCACAGCATCAGAAAGCTGGTGTGCAAGTTTTACAAACCATATTCATATCTTCTAAAAATATATGCAGCTATACACAGTAGGAACTGAACAGTGTTGAATCCTCTAAGGAAAATATCAAATCCCTTCAGTGTCAAAGGTTCTCAAAGGAAAACCTTGGTCTCAAATACCCATTATCTCACAGACAGAGCACAGTAACTTCCTACGCAAATCATTGTAGTATGGGACAAAAAGAAAAGGAGAATGCAAGGACACGTTTTGGCCTGGATCTTCACCCTCTCTTCCATTTCTGTGACATGTCTTCTGTTGTGGAGCGAGTTCCCCTGGCATTAGGAGCTTTCTCCTCTTTGCAAGATTTGGTGCTTTCTCCTCTTTGCAAGATGCTGAGCAGAATGTGCCCAGCCCCCAGGGGGAATGCACTCTGCAAAGCAGGGGCCACCTCCTTAATGGAGGACATGCTGCGGAAGCAGAAGAAAGGGTTAAGGATCCAACCAGCAGTGTCTGAATGGGACGGGTAGTTCCTAATCCAAAACCTTGATTAGTAAAGTAAATAAAGCCAAGAAGTGGCATCATGAACCCATATTATAGAATTGAATTTCTGGAACTCCTATTATTTCTTTATGCAATTAAAATTCTTAGCATTATTTATAAAACATTAACTTTATATTCTACCATTGATGAGATATTTGCTGAGTATCATCTGAATATTTGATATATCTATTCTATATCCTATGATATTTGCATTCAGTATTTGGCGTTTAATGCTTGGTGTCTTCTGATATTTATATCTGTCCATATTTGATAGATGAAAGGGAATGATATTTAATATCTGATATCTGTCATCTGATATGATGCTTTATGTGGTTCCTTGTACTGCAGTCAAGAGATGCCAACAAAATGAAAGGGCACTTTTTCAAAATATCCATTGTGATGCAAAAACTGAACAGACCCATGGAAAATTATAAAAAATAAGGAGAAGGGAAATCTCAACCACATGAAATCCAGAAAGAGGGGAGAACCCTTAACAAGATGTAGAAATAATTATACACAAACACACAGAGGACCTGCAAAGACTTGTGAGGAAATCTCATTTTTCCCTCCCCCACTATTTCCTCTTTCCTTTCCCTGAAAGTCCCCCCAGCCTCTTGTCTTTTCCTATTTCTTTCTTTCCTTCCCATCCTCCAGCCAATCTACCTTTATCTGTCCCCCGCCCCATCTTCAACTTTCCCTCCTTTGTTCCCCCTGGCATCCTCTACCTGGGAAAACTGTATGGTCCCAGCTACTCAACTGGGTCAAGCCCAGTTGTGCGGTGCCCGCTTCCAGGCCAGGCCCAGTACCACTGTAAGAAACCTGCAAGGCCTTGTGAGGGGCACTTCACTTTCCCCTGCATCCCACTTCCCCACACTATTTCCTCTTTCCCTCCTCCTGGAAGTCCCCATATCCTCACCTTTCCCTTCTTTCCCCCCACATCCTACCCAACCACCAACCAATATTTTATTTGTTCCCATCTATTTGTTTGTTTATCTAATTCATTTATACCCTGGCTTTCTCCCCAATGGGGACCCAAAGCAGCTTCCACTGTTCTCCATTGTATCCTCACAACAGCCCTGTGAAGTAGCTTAGTCTAAGAGTGTGTGACTGGCTGAAGGTCACCCAGTGAGCTTCTAGGGCAGGGGAAGGAGTCAAATCTGGGATCCTAATCTAAAACTCTAACCACTATCCCACATTGCCATTTATAATGTGGCTGTAAGTTGGTTGCCATTGAACAGTGGTAAGCAGCTGCGTCTGGGTGAGCCAGCATGGTGAGCCAGCATGGTGTAGTGGTTAAGAGCAGTTTGGAGCGGTAGACTCTAATCTGGTGAACCGGGTTGGTTTCTCCACTCCTCCACATGAAGCTAGCTGGGTGACCTTGGACTAGTCACAACTCTCTTTGAGTTCTCTCAGCCCCACCTACCTCACAGCGTGTCTGTCTGTTGTGGAGTGGGGAAGGGAAGGTAATTGAAAGCCGGTTTGATTCTCCCTTAAGTGGCAGTGAAAATTGGGGTGTAAAAACCAATTCTTCTTTTCTCCTTCTTCATACCTTTTCTTTTATCCCTTAGAAGCTCCTTGATCAATTGATCTTGAGCAGCATATATCTAGTGTTGGAGGGATATAAGGACTGAAACAAATCTTGCCACTGACAATGTAGCCTTGGGGTCCCTGTCGCTTAGTAAAAAAGGCATTATGTCAGTCACAGAGGCATTGGATTTGTATATTAAAAGGGGGGAAATATAGTGCGATCTAAGTTCCTCGTAAAAGCGGCATTCCAAAAGTGCATGGGCTAATGTGTCAATAGAGCCAGAAGAGCAAGGGCAGATCCTGTCTGAGTATGGTATATTCAGAATTCTGCCCTGCATTACCATAGAAGGGTTACCATTCAATCTAGCCAAGCAAAAAGCTCTACAGAGACGAGGAGTTGTCAGATAATATGTATAGGCAGGCAGACCACGTGGAGGGGGTATTCCGAAGAACTGGGATGAACAGACGCGACGAGCACGAAAAGTAGTGCTGTTATAATCGAGCTCTTTAATGCGCTTTTTAATTTTGGCAAAAGCTTCAGTTTTCCCAAGATCTGATAACATATCCTGCGAGAAGCCCAGCAACGCCAGTTTCTCATCTAAGATTTTTTGCCATGAGGATTTGAAAGGGTCATGCTTCAGAGAAGCTAGGAACCCCTCAGTGCTAAAGCACAGTTTAAGGTGTAGTTTAAAGGCGGCCAACCACGCCCTAGCTTCGAGTGACATTTGGCCAAACTCGGAACGAAGAGTAACGCCAGCAACACATCGAGGGGCATTTAGGAGTTTTCGTAAGAACTGAAGCAGTGGACGATCTATAGATTCATTGATGCCTTCTTCATACCAGTTGGGTGGTAGCAAGTTGCCCAGTGGTTGCTGACAGACCCAGTTCCAATGAGTCCTGACAGAATCCAAGCCTTGAAGGCTGGAAATATAGTAGTGGTTGCCTAGCAATGTTCACATTCATTTCTTAAAGCTACAGATGCTGCTTCTATTATCTGGGGGGGGGGGTTAACCCTCCAATTATTATTTTAAAATTTCAGACGTTGCCGCAAACCTGAAACTTTTCTCAGGTTTGTAGAAAGACCTGTCTTGTCTATTCATAGCACCAGTCTCTGGATTTAAGTATCCATATTTTGGCCTTATTGAGAATTAGATATATTGGTGATATAAGGTTGGATCCAATGCACATAGAAGACTTTTTAAAATGAGCTGTCCCTTCCCACATAAATCCCTGTACTCTCAAAAGCTTTGTTCACTGCGGACAATAATAACAGTATGCAGAAGAAAGGTTGAAGGAGTTCAGTATGTTTAGCCTGGAGAGGAGACAACTGAGAGGGGATATGATAACCATCTTCAAGTACTTGAAGGGCTGTCATATAGAGGAGGGTGTCGATTTGTTTTCTGTTGCCCCAGAAGGTCGTACCAGAACCAATGGGTTGAAGTTAAATCAAAAGAGTTTTCAGCTAAACATTAGGAAGAACTTTCTGACAAAGCAGTTCCTCAGTGGAACAATCTTCCTCGGGAGGTGGTGGGTTTTTAAGGAGGCTAGATGGCCATCTGTCAGCAATGCTGATTCTGTGAATTTAGGCAGCTCATTATTTGGCTCTCATGGCTCTTTCTTACATGTCCTGGGAAATGCCGATCACCACTTTGGGGTCAGGAAGCAATTTTCCTCCAGGCCAGATAGGCCAGGGATCCTGGAGGGTCCCCCACCATCTTCTGGGCATGGAGTAGGGGTCACTGGGGGTGTGGGGGGAGGTAGTTGTGAATTTCCTGCATTGTGCAGGGAGTTGGACTAGATGACCCTGGTAGTCCCTTCTAACTCTTTGATTCTATGCCATCCAGCATGCAGAGCTGCAGCAAGATGAGGAATCAGCAGGTATTGCCTTTCATTCTTCAGCTCCATGTATGCATGCTGTTAAAGAATAAATTACCTTCCCCTCAACCTTTCTTTGCCTATTTTGATAATGCATATTATTTGAACATTCTCTGGTTGTGCTTTTAATCTTCATTATTTGCCTGTTAATTACTGGAGATAATGCACCTGGCATTTGAAGATTCTGCAGCCTTTAAGAGTAAGTTTTTCATTTCCATTTAACAGTATCTGATAACCAATTTGCAACTTAGTTTACTTAATATTATATCAACTTCATTCATTAAACCAATTAAAACAGACACATTGCAAATTTTAATGCAAAGTGTGAATGTCAAATTTTCAAAACCGAATTTTTTTGCCGAATCCAAAATATTGAAATGTGGCAGTTTTGTCAGATTTTGAATCTTCACAAAATCTTGTTGCTGCTTTAAAGGCTGTATGTGTGCACAAATATGTCCAAGCGTAGAGATGTGTAGCCGCAATTGTACAAATAAATTGCCAGGCATCAATCATGTAAAAATGTCTTCCACTGGATGAAAGCCAACTGATATTGGCAAGTCTGAACAAATTGTTCTCTTTTACTGAGCTGGTTCAACTCACATAACTGCTGAGATTATGCTTCAAATAACAGGCAGTCCAGTAACAGATTTTAAAAAAAGAAAATCTTTAGTAAAACAACCCGGTGCCACTAATGAGCTAAACCAGCCAGAACTGTAAGAGGTGCCATCAATTTGGGCCTTCATTGCAGCTTTTTTCTTGCATTCTAAATCTTGATTCATCAACCTGGTTTCAGTATCTTCAAGTTATAAATTATATTTCCAGGAAAGAAGGTGATGGAAAAGATGTCCTAACAAAAAGAAAGACAAAATGACATCACATATCTCTGAGTGAGAAGGTACCCCCGTCTGCATTTCCATCTTCTTCACTATTCTCAGTGAGAGTAATACAGTCAGAAAGTTCAGAGGAAGGTGGTTGGCTGGGCCCAATTCAGGGTGCTATTATTGACTTTAAAAGCCCCACACAGTTTGGGGCCAGCATACCATAAGGGCCACCTTCTTCCATCCACTCAGGTCATTTTCAGAGGCCCAGCTTTGGGTGCCCCTGCCATCTGAGGCTAGATGGGTGGCAAGCCAAGAAAGGACCTTATCAATCATGGTACTAAAACTCTGGAACTCCCTTCCCAGGGAGATTCATCTGTCTCCCTGTGGGGATGGCTATGGTCAAGGCACTCCCCACCTACAAGGTGGGAGCCCATAGCAAGCTTGGAGGGGTTGGCCACCCATACCCCAATGGCTATAAAAAGGAAGAAGGCACACTTGAGGTTAGCATATGTCTCTTTATTAGCTTTTGGCTCCACATACAGGTTCAGCTGCTCTGGGAGAGTTGTGGAACTTCGCGGGTTCCTTTCCCTGCTTCTGTCTACTCCTCAGCCTCTGGTCTGCCCATTGACCACCCCAAACTCCACTGGACCATGGCCTTAAGGGCCCTCCCTCAGAGCGGGAGTGTTGGGAATTAGTCTATGAGTTTTGTCTTTGCCAGCATTACAAAAAGAGTTAAATGTTTGTGTTTCATTTACATTGACTCATGGGGATGGTGCTAGCCACTTGGCAAGTGTTGATTGGTCAAATCAAGAGCTATTGGTCATGTTCTGGCGCGATCCTAGAAGCTTCAGTTGAACTGCCATTTTGGTTAAGAAGAACTTCTTTTCGCTTCTTCCTCGAGTAGATAATGTTAACTATATTCTTTACTGTGTTTTAAGCCTTAGAGCCTGTTAGCCACGTGCTGGCAAGAGTTTAAGAAACGAATTGTAGATATGAGTTACTAATTTATATTCCAAGTTTATCCTCTTTTTGATATAGTAAACCTCTATATTTACTGAAGCAAAGCAATGTGTCTTGAACTTGGTGTGTGTGTCTAATTTATGATCCACAAGATCACGATTTATCACAATCTATCTCAACAGGGAGGTGCATATAATTCCAACTTCTGCCCACTAGGCCCAGTGCCCTCGCAATCCTAGTGGTACCCTTCACCACCACCAGCTGCTGATACAGCCAGTCATGCCCTACAGCACTGGTTCCTGGCCAGACCCTTCCTACAGGCCAGTCCTACAAGAGCCAGGGTGGTGTAATGGTTAAGCACTGCGGACACTGAAGAACCAGGTTGGATTCCCCACTCCTACATAAGAAACCTGCTAGGTGACCTTGGGCTAGTCAAAGTTCTCTCTGAACTCTCTTAGCCCCACCTACCTCACAAGGTGTCTGTTGTGGGGAGAGGAAGGGCAGGCAATTGTAAGCCAGTTTGAGACTCATTAAAGGTAGAGAAAATCAGGGTATAAAAAACAACTCTTCTTCTTCTTCTTCTTGTGGGTGTTTTCCCCTTGTTCTCATCTAGTTCCTATTCCCAATGCTAGGCCATATGAGAGTGTGCATGAGTGAAAATCCATCGATTGTGCAACACTTCACTGGACAATTGGAATTCTTGAAAAGCAACTTGAGTAACAGAACTGGACTGTTCACAAATAGCAAACCGAACGTTGGACAATCAGCTTCCTGGGTTGGATCCAAATTTTCCAATGGCAGAATGGAACTTCCCTGCCTTCCCCTCTGTCTGCCTCCCACTGGTCTCCATTAAATGCTGCTCTTGAGGGATGAGACTCTGAGGAATGACACGAGGGAAGTGTGCGGTGGGAAGGAGTAGAAATTGCCAAATTAATCTGGATCCAACCCCTTGATTGTCACTAGCCAAAAGCTGGTAAGCCAAAACAGCAGGTGTTTGAGCATCTCTACAGCAAAGCCAGGCTCTCTCTCTCTCTCATTTTCATCCCACCTGTCTTCCAAGGTGCTCAGAGCAGTGTACTTGGTTTCTCCCTTCTACGATTGAGCCTCAGAACAACCCTGTGAGGTTAGTTAAGGTGACCGAGAGACAGTAACTGACCCAAGACTACTTGTTTCATGGCACTGTGTACCTGGGTCTCCCAGGGCCTAGTCCAGAACCTAAAACCACTACACTGTCCTGTCTAATTATCTAACCTCCATCTTAGCTTCCTGTGTTCCTGGCACCTTGCCACCCAGCCCAGGAAGTGGCCAAAAAGGAATGTTAACCACACCAACCACAAGAATCAGGGAATAAAGATTCTATATTCTCTAATATTTGATCAAGTTTTCCCCAGTAGGAATATTATTCAGACTTCAGAGCATGACATAATCACAGATAAAATAAATAGGTCTCAAGAGGAATTTAAAAATAACTAATACCAAGAAGTAGAATTACTTAAAGATGGACATAATTGTACTGAGAGACGAAGACACCAATAGTGCTAATCCTCCACTGTTTCTCCCAAATGGAGCAGCTGTAGTATAAGAGAGAAGCCCCTTTTAAATCAAAAGTCTCTCCTTCTTTAACCTCTTTCCTGCAAAAGTATGGTCTGATGTGTCTGAAGGAAAGAAATAAACCTATCATCTTGAACCTTATTTAGCCAATGTGCTGCATTCCAAGAGGGTTCTCAACTATGGGATGGGATATTCCTTGAGATTTGGGGGTGGAACCTGAGGATGGTGGGTAGGGCTGTCGATTCGGTTCATCCCGAACCGAAAAACAGCAGAATTTCCCCCGATTCGGTGGTTTTCAGTTCGGATGGAACCAAATTCAAAAAAAGGTGGGAAAACGACAAGCCGAATTCGGCGAGTTCGGGGCGATTGCCGAATAAATTTGGCAAATTCGGGGGCTCCGAATCAGCAGCATAACCGTCAGTTAGTAAGCATTCTTAGTAAGTTAGTAAGAATTCTCCCGTGGCCAATCGGTGGCCAAGCTGGGTCTTCTTCTGGCCAATCAGTAGCGGTTGAGTGTGTGAGCCCAGCTGCTGCGCGGCCTGGGGAGAGAAAGAGAAAGTGTCTATTTGTGTGTGAGAGAGATCCCCATTGGGGGGGTGCGTGTGCACATTCGTGGCTTTCCACGGCTCCAGGGGGGACATTTTTGAAGGTAGAGGTCCTAAAATTTCAGTGTACCTACAGGGGACCCTTCTTGCAAGAACCCCCAAGTTTGGTGACAATTGGGGCAGGGGGTTCCAAGTTATGCGGTCCCCCCATCCACCCACTACGATCCTGTGCATCTAGAGAGCGGCAAATCCAAGGCAAAACCTCCCGTGCATAAGTGGAATCGTATTGGATTACTCCTGAGTCCTGAGTCCTCCTGACTCCCAGTCCCTGCTCCTGATGGAGTGTGTGTGTGTGTGGGGGGGAAACCGAGTCTGTGTGTGTGTGTGGGGGAGCAGTTTCTGTGGGTGGGTGGGGGAAGCCAAAGGGGGCTTTCACCCGTTCTGCTGAGGGGGGTGTGCCCGCTCGCCTCTGCGGGAGTGTGTGTTCTGCTTTTAAAGTTGTAAAGTGTAAAGTTGAGTCTGTGCGGCGGCTAGCGAGTCTCTCTCCGCTCGGCACCCGGGCCGCGCCTCCTCCTCCTTGGTTTTTTCCCCGTTTGGGGCCGAGCCGTACTGGTTTGAAAGGGTTTTTTTTCCGCTGGTTCTGCCTGGAGGTGTGTGTGCCTGCTCGCGTCTCTCTTTCCCTGGTTTGGGGGGGGGGGCTTCAGTTGTGTGTCCTCAGGTTTTCCCTCATTCATAAGATCGGTTAGGTCTATTTTGATGCTCACTCAAAACTGGTTTTCAAATTGTGACTTAAACAATGCATTTGCCCGGTCCCGAGACTCCCAACTCCTGAGTCCGATGCAAAAGGGGAAATTCCACCCCCACCTGCTCCTTATGCATAGCTAGCGTGTCTCTGTCCCTTTCCATGGTTTGCAAACTCCCAAGGTCGTGTCACATGTGGCTTTGCATGGTTTTGCAAACTCCGAGTCCAAATGGTCTATTTATTTCTATTCATTCCAATGGGCTGATCATGGGGGGACCCCTTCCAGGCCCCATATCTCGGGACCCCCAGACCCAATCTTCACAAAACTTGGGGGTTCTTGCAAGAAGGGTCCCCTGAAGCTACATTGAGGGACCTCCTCTACCTCCAAAAATGCCCCCCGGAGCGGCGGAAAGACACGAATGTGTTTTTAATGGCTTTATTTGGCCAACTTTTTTTCCTGAACTCCGAACTTAGTGCTGAATTGCACGGATCCGAATCGGGGGAGTTCTGACTTCGGCATTTGCCGAATCAAAACGGGCTGAATTCTGCCGAATCTGAATTTTACCGAATTTTTTTTTTTCAACAGCCCTAATGGTGGGGTTTTGGGAGAGGAGTGACTTCAGTTGGGTACAATACCATGCCATGCACCTAGGGCTGCCAGCTCCGGGTTGGGAAATAACTGGAGATTTTGGGGATGGAGCCTGAGGAGGGTGGGGTTTGGGGAGGGTTGGGACTTCAATGCCATAGAGTCCAGTTTTCAAAGCGGCCCTTTTCTCCAGGTGAACTGATCTCTATTGGCTGGAGACCAGTTGTAATAGCAGGAGATCTCAAGCTAGTACCTGGAGGTTGGCAACCCTATCCAATCTCCAACACCAGCCTTGTCTATTTGCTTTCCATCTCCCGTCTCCTTTCCTTTAGATACCACCAGCAACTGTTTTCCTTTGATAATTCAGCTAAGAAAAGCCGTTCCTCAAAGACAGATGAGAGGCCATGTGCCTGGGTTTGTTATGTTCCCAGCAAAGGGAAGTTCCCTCTTAATACAATTTTCAGTTACCCTGTGAGTATCTCTCATTCCTACATAATTTATGAGAGAGGCAGCAGTCATCTTCAATTGGCCTTTAGATGAACTCCTGTCTGCATTCTCCCCACCCCTTCCATCTTCTGTTTGGATATATCAACATCTGACCCTTTTCTGCCATGACGGGAAGCCAAATCCCACACAGAAGACTTCATACTACCTGCAGCGGATTTCACTCATTTCTAGTTACACAACCAGTCTGACTTCTAATAATAACCATATAAACATCAATTGAACACTACACTTCAGAGAAAAAAAGATCATATTCTTTGGGTGAATAAAACCATTAGTCAAAACACTCCCAAGTTAAATTGGCCTCTGATTCAACTTATGGCTCCTCACCACCCATGCTTATTAACACAGTTGTTCTACTGTTCTTTTAACCCACAGTTACAAAATATCAAATTATTTACAATAATCAAGCTCTAAACCCTAGCGAGTCCCTGGCAAAATTCCTCACAGACAGGAACCCTTTGACTCTTGACTACGGTTTGCACCCTTGGCTACCTTTATGGGTTTCTGCTTGAGGAAAACTGGCAAATGTGCCAACTCCACAGGTCAGACATATTCTGCAGCCTTTCCCAAGTCAGTCAGCGGTTTCTGGCAATTGCTGCAACAAAAAGCAGGGAAGTCAGCAGAGCAATAGGACTAGGGTTGCCAACCCCAGGTACTAGCTGGAGATCTCCTGCTATTACAACTGATCTCCAGCTGATAGAGATGGCAATGACATAAATGGCTGATTTGGCCATTGGACTCTATGGCATTGTCCCTCCCCTCCCCAAACCCTGCCTTCGTCAGGCTCCGCCACCAAAATCTCCTGCTGGTGGCGAAGAGGGACCTGGCAACCCTAAATAGGACCGTGCCTACTCTCATCCCTTCAACTTGCATAGAATAAGTTGTCAGGGAGAAAAGGTTCCCTTGACCACTGTTTAGCCATCAGATTGTTGATAAAGTCTTCCAGGCTGGCTCAAAACATTTTGGTGAGCTCTGTGAAGAAAGTAGTGAGATTCTATTTATTTATTTATTTATTTATTTATTTATTTATCCATTTATTATTAATTTTATACCCCGCCCTTAAACTTTTCTCCCCAAACTCTCACTTTTACGTAGAAAAGAGCAGCAGTCCAGTAGCCCCTTAAAGATGAGCAAATTTTCTGGCAGGGTATGAGCTTTTGTGAGCCACAGCTCACTTCTTCAGATAGCTGTGCCCGTCAAGAGCCATGGGGTGACTCTGGATGCCTCCCTTTCAATGGAGGCACAGGTCAGCAATACAGCCAGGGTGGCATTCAGAAGTCTGAAGAAGTAAGCTGTGGCTCATGAAAGCTCATATTGACAGACATCTGCTGAAGCTGGAGGGTGAGAGATTCAAAACTGATAAAAGGAAGTATTTCTTCACACAACACATAGTTAAATTGTGGAACTCCCTGCCCCAGGATGTGGTGATGGCTGCCACCTTGGAAGGCTTTAAGAAGGGAGTGGACATATTCATGGAGGAGAGGACTATCCATGGCTACTAGTCAAAATGGATACTCCTCATGGCGCATACCTATGATCTCCAGGATTAGAGGAGCATGCCCATTATATCAGGCACTGTGGAACACAGGCAGGACAATGCTGCTGCAGTCGTCTTGTTTGCGGGCTTCCTAGAGGCACCTGGTTGGCCACTGTGTGAACAGACTGCTGGACTTGATGCGCCTTGGCCTGATCCAGCATGGTTTTTCTTATGTTCTTACTAACACGGCTACTCATCATGATCTATCTCACTTTTACGGGCGGCAATATCGAGTCTTCCTGCTTTCCTTCCCAGGCACCCCTCTGAGGATTCTGCCGCATCAGTCTCACTGTTCTGAAGGGGACACGTTTTCCATCACAGTGGAGTAGTCTCCTGTGGATGATGCTTGGCAGGACCCCCTGGGTGAAGTTTCATCTGGTGCCTCTTTCCCCCATCATGTGCTCTTTCTTTGCTTGATTCCTCATCCCTTTTCATTCAATTCCATCTATCCAGGAGAAGGGGGGGTGTTGATAGACTTCTGATGAAGGCTCTTTGGCCCCATCTAGTGGCCTCTCTCTGAACTAGCACAGTCCTCACAATTTTCCACCCAGAGAAAACAAGTTCCTTAGGATTGTCAGGCTGAAGGATGCCTCTTTTTTTCCCTTCAGGAGACAAAACTGCAGAACCAGTTTTTTAACGGAACAACCATGAACTTTTACAGGATCTGGATCTCACAATAAGATAGCTTCTGCTTCCTCGACAAAAGAGGAAGAGAAAGATTGTGACTGGTTTTCCTGGCCCTTCATACTCAACAGGGGCATTAACAAGAAAAGTAGTAACCCCAAAACCGTAGTATGCTTGCTTGGGAACGTAGCTTGTTGGGTTATACTAAACTCCCCCAGGGCAGTAAACTCTGCAATGGGTTTCCTCACAGTCAGGGCACACATGGTGTAAAGTGTTTAGGTTCTGATCCCTGCAACTCGTAAGACCGACTGACCCATGTTTGGGAGCCACAACGCTTCAATAACATGTCCCACACACCCCATCCTGAGTCACTCTGTTGGCTGTCCTTAATCAACAGCTACTTCCCAGTTCTCATAAGGTAGGTATCTAGAAGAGGAAGGATTTGAAAGAGGAAGACAATCTGTTCCCGTGATGAGGGCCAGCTAAGAAAAAGGTGCAGCAATAGGGTTGCCAACCTCCAGGTGGGGCCTGGTGATCTCCCACTTACAACTGATCTCCAGGTGACAGAGAGCCAGTGTGGTGTAGTGGTTAAGAGCGGTGGTTTGGAATGGTGGACTCCAATCTGGAGAACTGGGTTTGATTCCCCACTCCTCCACATGAGCGGCAGTTACACCAATCTGGTGAACAGGGGTTGGTTTCCCCACTCCTCCTCATAAGGCCAGCTGGGTGACCTTGGGCTAGTCACAGCTCTCTCAGCCTCACCTACCTCACAGAGTGTCTGTTGCGGGGAGGGGAAGGGAAGGGAAATCGGGTTGAGTCTCCCTTAAGTGGTAGAGAAAGTTGGCATATAAAAACCAACTCCTCCTCCTCCTCCTCCTCCTCCTCCTCCTCTTCTTCTTCTTCTTCTTCTTCTTCTTCTTCTTCTTCTTCTTCTTCTTCTTCCTGGAGAAAATGGCTGCTGCTTTGGAGGATGGACTCTATGGCATTATATCCTGCTGATGTCCTTCCCAAATCCCACTCTCTCCAGGCTTCACCTCCAAATCTTCAAGTATTTCCCTGCCCTAGCCAATCCCATGCAGGGTGGGGAGGAAAAACTGAAGATTGTGTTGTCTCCCAGCTGGGAGGTGGCACAATCTTCATTCCCCCCCCTCCCCAGCCAAAACCCATTCAGGACATGGCTGGGGTGGGAAGGGAAAACTGTCTCTTTTCTAAATTTAAAGCTTTCAGTCTTTTTAGCCTTTCCTCCTAGGAAGGGTGCTCCAGCCCCATAATAATCTTGGATGCCCTCTGTACTATTCCAGCTCTGTAATTTTCTTTTTTAGATAAGGTGACCAGAACTTCACACAGTATTCCAAATGAGACTGCACCATAGATCTATAAGGAGGAGCTGTGGCTCAGTGGTAGAACATCTGCTTGGCATGCAGAAGGTACCAGGTTCAATCCCCGGGATCTCCAGTTAAAGGGACTAGGCAAATAGGTGATGTGAAAGAGACCCTGGAGAGCCACTGCCGGTCTGAGTAGACAATACTGACTTTGATGGACCAAGGGTCTGATTCAGTAGAAGGCAGCTTCATATATTCATGTGTATATTATAATATTGGCCATTTTGTTTTCAATCCCTTTCCTAATAATACCCAGCACAGAGTTTGCCTTTTTCACTGCTGCAGCACAATGGGTTGACATTTCCCTTGAGCTATCCAGTGACTAGGGGGTGGGGGGTTGCCATAAATCAGCTATGACTTGACGGCAAAAAAATATATCTGGTAGGACCCCAAGGTCTTTTTTCAGCAAGTTCAGACCCCATTATCCAATATTAAAGTTGGTGGGGGGTTGTTCTAAGGTGCATCACCTTGCACTTAACTTCACTTGCAAACCTTTTGCCCACTCACCCAATTTGTGGAGATCCTCCCGGAGCTCTTCACAGTCATCCTTGGTTTCCACCATCCTGGATAATTTTGTGTCATCTGCAAACTTGGCCACTGCACTGCTCACCGCCAGTTCCAATCAAAAAGAAGAAGAGTTGGTTTTTATATGCCAACTTTCTCTCCCACTTAAGGAAGAATCAAACCAGCTTGCAATCACCTTCCCTCCCCCTCCCCACAACAGACACCCTGTGAGGTAGATGGGGCTGAGAGAGCTCTAACAGAGCTGTGTCTAGCCCAAAGTCACCCAGCTGGCTTCACATGTAGTAGTGGGGAAACAAATCCAGTTTACCAGATTAGCATCCGCCGCTCGTGTGGAGGTGTGGGGAATCATCAATCATTCCTTTATTGGCATAAAAAGGCACAATACAAAAAGATATAAAAGGAATGGAAATATTAAAAGATGCCCTTTAAAAGTAGTTAGTAGACCGTTACATTGAATAACATTGTTTGTTGATAATACCATCTAATTAACTGTTTGGCGGGCTTTTAAAACAAACTTTAAAAACTGTGCCAACGTCTCCAATATTTGACCCGAACGGTTATTCAATAAATAGGCGACATTAAAAGAATCTGAGACATTCTGTCTATCAATCAACAGGGGGCTTAATAGATCATTGCGAGATTCTGTATAGAAACTACAATAAAATAAGACATGGGCAACTGTTTCAATACAATTGTTGTCACAGGGGCAAAGCCTAGCAGAGGGATGTTCTGAAAACTGCCTTCAAGTAGCGCAAGTGGCAGAACATTAAATCTAACCAGAGAAATGGCTCTGTGTTGAGAGGGGTCACACAGGTGAGATAAGGATGGAGTGGGTAATCAAACCTGGTTCTCCAGGGCAGAGTGCTCTGATCCAAACCACCTCTCTTAACCACTACACCATGCTGGCTCCCCACAATGCTCACCATAGGGCACACATAATGAGTTAATTTGATGCAGGAACAGGTGGGCATGGACAAGCATTCCTGGTGCCTCCAGGGGTCAAAAAGGACAGGAGATATAAACCTTAAACTAGGACCCTCCCCCAAATCCTTTACGGATGCATGTAAATTGCCTAAACCATTTGTTTTCATTTTTTTAAAAAAAAAATCACCTTCAGAGGCAACGCAGATTAAGAATATATATAAAATATAAATGCTAAAATGACAAAGCAGGACCAAGAGTAATGCCTGGCCTTAGGTGAGAGATATGCATTGGGAAATGTCACTGCTTTGCTACTGTGTAAGCGTTGCCAAATCCAAGGCATTGCTGTCAGTAATGAAGCATTGGGCGTCCTCTTTCCTGTGTTGGGGAGGGACAGCTCTGAGCTGATAGCATCACCCAACAGGCAAGTACGATCCATTTGCACAGCACAAACGTCTGATAGGCAAGAGACATTCTCAGCCGTTTCCTTCAGGGTAAGGGCTGTTGCTAAGCGACAGCATCCCCTGGGAGGCGATGGTGCCCGCACGCTGATCCCATTGTGACAGCGGGAGGGGATGAAACTGCTTGGCATCTTTCGGTGAAGATGCCAGAGACTGTGAAGCAGGACGGGAAACGGCTTGGACTCTAATCCCTGGTTACGGAACAAAGTGCACCCTTCGGAATCAGATGCCCAGTTCTTACACAGCCTTGCAGACCAGAGGAACAGGGAGGAAGTCAGTCTCATGAGAAGATGCACCGAGGGAATAAGGTCAATGCCAGATCTATCTTCACTCCTGATGGAGAGGAAAGGGACACAGGACCTGGGGACGGACCTCATCAGGGTATAATGTCATAGAAAGCTGCCATTTCCTCCAGGGGAACTGATCTCTGGAAATGAGATATAATTCTGGGAGAGCTCCAGGTCCCACCTGGAGGTTTGGCAAAAAAGAACAGCTCAACGGCCAAAAAACCAATAACAACGCAACAATGTGCATATATATATATATCAATGTGTATTGAGCAAATGCAATCCTATGCTAACTATGCCCATGCGTAAATGCTAGGCTAAAAATAAAAGCCCACCAGCAAGCATAATATAGGTCAATTAGTGAAGAGTAATATACATTCCTAAAGCAAACTTTGATAGTGCGAAGAACAAAAGAACAAAGTTCAAGGGAGCAATTGCCCAAGCGCAAAAGCAACGTCCATGAAAGGACACAATAGCAACTACAATGTCCGTATGTAGATGCAATAACAGATGCAAGAGGCGGGGCCAAAACCTCCTTAGGAGGTTCCCAACTCCCAATTCCCAACTCCCTTAGCCTCTCCTCATAGGACATGGTCTCTAGGCCCCAGATCATCCTCTTCGCTCTCAATATATTCTGGTAATCTATTACCAGAACAAATGGATAACAGGTAAAGTAGCCCCTTTCCGAGAAATCCTCTTCAAGAACCAGTTTCCACAAAACCTATATGAACTGTGTGTGTCTTAAGTGCCGTCAAGTCGCTTCCGACTCATGGTGACCCTATGAATGAAAGTCCTCCAAAATGTCCTATCTTTGACAGCCTTGCTCAGATCTTGCAAATTGAAGGCTGTGGCTTTCTTTATTGACTACTTCAAAGGCCTTTACCAAGCTATACAATAAAAACATTCCCAAGGGCAGCAAAATGGAACCGCTTCTCAAAACTTCCCAAAGCATGTTCTGCGGCTAAAAGCTTTTAGCCTCTGAGAGCCACCATGCAAAGCTTCCTCAAGGGACACTCTCCATACATTCAAATGTATAGATTCCTGCTTCTAACGACCATAAAGATTGCCGGACCCCTATTGAAATTATCTTGTACGAGAATGAGTGAGACACCTGCACATGACGTCCTACTTAGACGAATCCTCACTGGGGTGATATGTGGGTGCCTTTCTAGTAATGGAAGTTGATTAGGATTGCCAACTCAGTGTTGAGAAATTTCTGGAGGTTTGGGGGTGGAGACTGGGAAGAATGGCATTTAGGAAAGGGGGACCTTAGTAGGGTACAACGCCATGGAGTCCACCCTCCAAAGCTACCATTTCCTCCAGGAGATCTGCAGGTCCCACCAGGAGGTTGGCAACCCTAGCATTGATGACAAGATGCAGGTAAGGGGGGCAGGGAGCTTCTAGTTTTAAATTGTGGTCTTTTATGTGTTTTTTATAATAATTTTATTTGCACTGGAAGAAGAA
Organism: Euleptes europaea; assembly: GCF_029931775.1. Lineage (NCBI taxonomy): Eukaryota > Metazoa > Chordata > Lepidosauria > Squamata > Sphaerodactylidae > Euleptes > Euleptes europaea. The sequence goes on from NC_079328.1 coordinate 11,987,776, forward strand.
GAAGAAGAAGAAGAAGAAGAAGAAGTTAGTTTTTATATGCTGACTTTCTCTACCACTTAAGGAAGAATCAAACCGGTTTACAATCAAACCTGGTTCTCCAGATTACAGTCCACCACTCCAAACCACCACTCTTAACTACTCCACCCCTTGAGTAAGCCCCTTGAGTTCTGCAAGGAAGAAAGGTGGCTAATAAATGTTTTAAACAAATAAATAGGCTCACAGAGAAGCAAAAGCTGTGGACCAAGAGGGCTGATTCTGGAAGCAAGGGTTTGGCCTCTTGTAGCTTTCTTCCAAATTCAGTGTTTTGCAGATTTTATCCAGCCCAGCTGAACAAGGAGATGTCTGCTGCTTTATTCTTGTGGCTAGAAATTTTGCTGTGACTTTTTCTTGAGTGAAATATTTCATTTTGCAGAAATGTAAAAACCAAACAAACTTTTGCAAGCTCTTTTGCATCCCTTTGGGGCACAGAGCATGCTTGTTCAGTTGTGAAGTTGAGACGCGCCCGTGAAAGTGATTGCTGCATTGCATATATTTTTTATTTTATGCATTTCCAAGATTTTATGCCTTTCCATTCTAGCAAAAATGGTAGCTCACAAAAATAGATGTGAAAACAAAACAATCATACTCAAACACACAGAGACACACAGAATATCTTTATTTTGAGAATATCTGTAGCTTTGGAGTGGGGAGTCACCAACAGGCTGATGTCACCCCATTCTATATTTCCTGATGAAGTGTTTGGGAGCAGCTATCTCCATTCTTTAATGCCATATCTTGATACTCTGCTCACATTGCAGGGTTGCCAAGACCCCCACTATGGCAGGAGACCTCTCACCAGCAACCTGCTCTTCCTGCTGCTGCTTCACCGGGTGGCAGGAGAGAGAAAATTAGATCACCAGTATAAGAACATAAGAAAAGCCAAGCTGGATCAGACCAAGGTCCATCAAGTCCAGCAGTCTGTTCACACAGTGGCCAACCAGGTGCCTCCAGGAAGGCCACCAACAAGACAACTGCAGCAGCATCCTGCCGGTGTTCCACAGCACCTAATATAATAGGCATGCTCCTCTGATACTAGAGAGACTACGTATGCATCATGACTAGGATCTGTTTTTACTAGTAGCCAGGGATAGCCCTATCCTCCATGAACATGTCCACTCCCCTCTTAAAGCCTTCCAAGTTGGCAGCCATCACCACATCCTGGGGCAGGGAGTTCCACAATTTAACTATGCATCGTGTGAAGAAATAATTCCTTTGGCTGTTTTATCACATGCAATGTGATGTCATTTCCAGGGGAAACCTGGAAATGATGTCATGCTGCTCTCAGAACTGCCAGAAAATCTATGGCCCTTTTCTTGGACAATTTTAGTGGCAGAGGGAGCTTCTGATAGTGGCATACGGAGGTTCTGATAGGCAAAGCTCTGTCAGTTCAAGTGGGGTAATAACAGTCTCCTTCCTCCTCCTCCCCCTCTTCCTCCTCACTAGGATTGCCTTTGAAGCATATTCTCTCCTGGCCAGACTCTGCTGTGAGAAGACAGCCGTGCTGGAAGGGAAATGTAGCAAAGCATCGGAGCCCAGCAAGGTAACTCATGGATAAGGTTGTCAACCTCCAGGTGTTGGCTGGATATCTCCTGGGATTACAATTGATCTCCAGGTGATAGAGATCAGTTCACCTGGACAAAATGGCTGCTTTGGAAGGTGGACTCTACAGCATCATACTCGACTTCGTGTTGTAATATCTATGGTCTGATATTACGATACTTCGCAGAGTGCAGTATGCCATCATCGCAACACGTGTGTGTGTGTGCAAGTTAGAAAAACAAAAGAAGCATCAGTCGTCCTTTCTAATTAAACTAAACTCATTTATTGGTGAAATACAATGAGTATAAGAAAGAACAAACAGGGTCCTTTATCCTGATCTATCTTACTAGCTTTCTAGATATCAAAAGGTTTCCTGCCTTCTCTTTTCATTGTAGAATGAGAAGGTCTGAGCGCCAGAGCGCTCGGCACTAGCGGCTTGCATGGATGAGGGGAGAGGGAAGAAGAAGGAAGGGAAGTTTTCCCGGACAATATAACTCTAAACATCAAAGGGGACAGGAAATGGAAGAGAGAGAGGTGTGACTGGAGAGGACCTCCTGTGTCCTGTCTTATCTATCTGACTCTCTGGTCAGCCCCCCCCCCAATGTGGAGACAAGTGACACTGTAAGAAGGGCATATTTTCCAACACTTCGGTCCTCCCCTCTCCAAACCCTGCCCTCCTCAGGCTCCACTCGCAAAATCTCCAGGTATTTCCCAACACAGAACTGGCAACCTTAGACCATGGGAGGGGGATCCTAGCTCTGTGGGACACTTTGAAACAATCCAGTCAGGGATCTGTTCTCATAATGGCTGTTGTGGAAGGGCTGCAGGGATCGATTAGGTGGGATTCCTTCTTTTTATGGCATTTTTGTCTTGCCCATCCTGCAACAACCTCGGGGGGGGGGAGTCACATTATAATGCTTGTCCATTTTGTCTTTATAGCATTCCTGTGAAGTAGATCAAGTTGAGAGACAAGGATTGTGCCCTCCCCAACAAGACAACCGCAAGAGCCCTTGTGGCATAATCCCTGCAGAGGAATTCAGAAGCTTTTCATGCCTGAGTCGTTCGTGTCGCGATCACCGCCTGACTACTTTAGGGCTTCATTGGAATTATGCATGATTTTTCCGACCTTCAGCAGTCCCTTCGCTCTCCCTGTGTTTTCCCTGTTTTCCATCCAGGTCCTGGCCAGAACCAGGCCAGCTCAGCCACAGCAGGCAGGTGAAACCATGTGCCTTCAGATCAGTCCCTGGAGAGAACGAGCGTGAATCAGCACAATTAAGCATCTCCCTTGGGGTCCTGAAAGAAACTTCACTAGTTGGGTGGCAGACAGAGTTCCGTGATGTTCAGTTCTTTATTATTGCAGCCCACAGCCAGTAGGTATGTAAAGGAAACATTAATTACAGAAAGATTACAACTTATATACAAATGATCTTGATAAACACAGGATACTCCTAATAGATAGCAGCTAAAACTACACATATCTATCAGCAATTTAACACTTTGACATTCTCCTGGGCAAATACTGGAGAATAAGTCATTTCAGGAACTAAAATCTCTGCCATTCAGAGTTCCATGATAGGAGCAAGCAGGCAATAGAGGCGGTAAACAAATAAAATAAGGAATAGCCTGAGGATGTCAGGACTGGGGCCACTGCCTTTTAAAACCAGCTCCCAACTAAGGGCATTTATGCATGGCTGTTTCCTCGGGGTCACCCCGCCGACTATTTCGGGGCTTTGCTTTTATTATGCTTGCATTTTCCGGCTGTCAGAGGTGGCCTTGCTCTCCCCGTGCGTTTCTGCATGTTTCCCCCGCGTTTTCTGGATGCTGACTAAACACAAATCCAGAAATCGTGGGGGAAATCAGCAGGGGTGACTGTGAGGAAACAGCCATGCATAATGGCCTAAGTGTGAGTCAAGGGTCTCTGCGTTTGAGTCCCTGAGTATTGTTTATGACATCTGTTTAGCAGAAGGAGTGATTGTAATGGCCAATTATTCTCATTGCATTTCAGAATTGAATGATTTGCCTGATGGGATCATTACAGCATCAGCAATTGGAGGGGGTGGGGTGGAGAGAGAGAGACTGGAGAGTGGAGTTTGCCTCCAGTTAGAGTCCAAGGCTGCCACCAAGTGGCACTTTCTGGTAATGTCACCTGCACATATTTAATTGTTAGAAAAAATCCCCATTCTTTTTATTTGCTGCTTTTGTGGGTCATAAAAGGAACATTTTGCCAGTTGGTTGCTTTGTGCCAATGGAGTTCTCTGGAAATTGGCAGAAAAATTATCTTCTCTTTGTCATCCTCACTGAAAGCTGCTGTTTGGGGGAGATGTTCTCAGAATGGTAACCTGGGTACAGTGAGTGCCTTGCTATTTTCAGCTGTGCTAGGAGAACAATATAAATCAGCCCTGCATTTCATGATGAAGCGCTCTCTCTTATCTGTCATGGACTTGTTTTGTTGACTGACCCTAATATGAGGCAGGCAATCTTTCCCAAGGCCTGCCTCTAACGCTTTCAGTTCTTTGCAACTGACCCCTGCAGGGTAGGCATGATGACTGCCTATTGGCTGGGGGCCAGACAGCCTGAAGCTAATTTGCCTGTCACATCTGTTCTACCTGCCAGCAAGTACAAGCAACAAGTTTAACTCTAGCTTTCAGGCACCGCCTCTGAGAACGAAATAGCTTGTGCAAACATAGGGTTGTGCTTTTAAGGAATCAGAACGCCCCTTCCTATTCTGAGGCCGAGCAGTGATTGGCTGACAGTGGACAGTTATAGGAACAGATACAAAAGTTGGGATGATCCTGTTGGATGGGAAGATTTAACTAAGCCCAATGCTAAAGTAGAGCTAGGTTTGCCAGGTCCCTCTTTGCCACCGGCGGGAGGTTTTGGGGTGGAGCCTGAGGAGGGCAGGGTTTGGGGAGGGGAGGGACTTCAATGCCATAGAATCCAATTGGCAAATTGGCCATTTTCTCCAGGCGAACTGATCTACATCGGCTGGAGATCAGTTGTAATAGCAGGAAATCTCCTGCTACTATCCGGAGGATGGCAACCCGAAGTGGCACAGAGTGATAAGCTGCAGTACTGCAGACAAATCTCTGCTCATGACTTGAGTTTGATCCCAATGGAAGTTGGTTTCAGGTAGAGTGAAACAGGGTGCTCACCTGAACTTCCCTAACAGGACGGATACAGCAACACACCACCCTCTGTGCTGATACGGAGCTTGTACGTCCTTTCTCGGGAAACTTGGACTAGAGGGGTTCTCTCCTTTTAACTTCCCTCACTGAACTCCCACGCTCATCTCTCCCCTGTTGGAAACCCTGTTCAAAGCACTGGTCGCGAGCCCCAGAAGCAAGCCCCACAGGGATCCTGAGTGTCTCTTACAGAGGTTGTTCAGGCATGGGAGTTTTACCTGAGATTTGTTGCTCGCTGGACCCACACTTTCCTGTGGGGAGTCTATGCACCAGCAGTCTCCAAGCTCAAATCAGGAAGCATTTGAATCCCAGCCCCTTGAAATGCTGCTTTGTAATTGGCTGTAGTGAGAGAAAGGTTCCCGCCCCCCCCAAACCCCATTGCTGCATAAAAAAGCATTTTAAGAACCAAAAACAAATAACAGAGCAATCTACCCACTCACCCGCCTGCAGAGGAAAACAGAGAAAAGAAACTAGTAGAGCCACACAATACAAGTAAACGTCCCATTTAACCTATGACCGAAACAAGACAACCTCCTCTCTGAAGCAGATTTCGCATCCGAATTTCTGAAGCTGATGTTCACTTTGAATTAGGGTTGCCAGGTCCCCCCTCACCCCTGGCGGGAGCTTCGTTGTGGTGGCGTTAGGGGAATGATCAGCGCAATAACATGACTTCTGGAGTAAACTCGGAAGTGACAGGGATGCTCTAGCACATTCCTCCAAAAATGCTAAGGTTTCCATAGAGATTTTGGAGGAATGTGCTAGAACGTTCCCCCTAACTTCCAGTGTAAACCCAGTGTAAAGTGAAGTTAATTGCCCCCCCCCCTTCAGCTGGCCTGCTTTTGCCTGCCAGTCAGCTAAGGCACAGTGGGCAGCACCCTGAACTGGCGAGTGATTGCCATTACCTTGTATTGTTATGGTTTTTAGATTGAAGTGTTTTAACTTGATGGCTGAGTTTGGGTCAGTTGTTTGTGAATCCTTGCGGGTGCCTGTATTTATGCTCCCTTGTTGCTATTTTACTATGCCAATAAAGGTATCTGAATCTGAATCGTTACCTGGTATCTGGCAAGCCTACTTTGAATTTTAAAATCTAATTTTAAAATCTAATTTTCAGAATTTGAAGAGCCTCTTCTATTAGAGCAGAGGTGGGGAACCTTTTTTCCACCAAGGGCCATTTGGATATTTATAACATCATTCGTGGGCCATACAAAATTATCAACTTAAAAATTAGCCAACCAAGCCCCAAGCAGGCAGCTGCCCCGATGGACCCCCCCCCCACGGGCAAGCAGGCAGGCATCCAACCAGTGGCACACTCACCCACCTGGTAGCACAGGATGGTCTGTTGCACCAGCTGGGTGCCAACAGACCATCCACCTTGAATAGAGGCTATTCCGCCTTGAAGAGAGGCTATTCCTGTCCGCGGGAGGGGGCGGATCGCCAGTCTTCAATCCTTCTGAGCGAGAGATCTGCCAGGACCCACCAAGGGCCAGACCAAATGATTTTGCGGGCCTGAAACGGCCCCCGGGCCTGACGTTCCCCACCCCTGAATTAGAGGAAGGTCCCTTCAGATGGAGGAAGGCTTCCATTAGCATGATTGAGTAGGGTGGTAGGTTACAAGCCCAAGTCCTGAGCAGTTATTAGGGTTGCCAAGTGCCAGGTAGTGGCGGGCAAACCCCCGCCAGTCCACCTGGCTGCCCGCTGACCAGCTGAGGTTCGGTGAGCAACGGATGCACACACGCCTGCCCACCCCGCCACATCCCTTCTGGTTTGAGTGGTAAAAGGTTGGAAATTTTGATGTGTTGGCACGTGATTGGTCAGTCGACCGTATCAATAAACTTGACTTGAGTGGTAAAAGGCCCCTTACGATTCGGCACTTCCAGGTGTAAACCGGAAGTGACGCGATTGCGTTGGCGCAGCTGGGCACGCAATCTTTGCTTCTCCTCTGCCCCAAAAACCTCCAGCTGGAGGAGGGGGGGGGGATGACCTGGAAACCCTAGCAGTTATGAAGCACTTTGCTTCTGTAGGGATTCTATGGGACTGGTGACCGTGATGCCGCTGCTGGAGAAGAGAAGAGAAGAGAAGAGAAGCTGGTTTTTTTATATGCCGACTTTCTCTACCACTTAAGGAAGAATCAATCTAGCTTACAATCACCTTCCCTTCCCCTCCCTGTGAGGCAGGTGAGGCTGAGTGAGCTCTATAGGAGCTGTGACTAGCCCAAGGTTACCCAGCAGGGTTCATGTGGAGGAGTGGGGAAACCAACCCGGTTCACCAGATTAGAGTCCGCCACTCATGGGGAGGAGTGGGGAATCAAACCCAATTCTCCAGATTAGAGTCCACCGCTCCTAACCACCGCTCTTAACCACCACACCACACTGGCTCTTGCTGGTGGTGGTCTGTCTTCAAAGCAGAAACGCAGAAACATAGAGCTGGAAGGTACCTCAATGGTCATCTAGTCCAACCCCCTGCGCAATGCAGAGGAAGGCAAAAAAAAAACCCTCCAGGGACCCTGGCCAATCTGGCCTGGAGGAAAATTCCTCCCTGACCCCAAAGTGGCAGTCGGCATTACCTTGGACATGTAAGAAAGGGCCACGAGAGCTGAGCCCTGACTTGTCCCTTCCTGACAACTGTTTCTTCCTGGTGTCCCCAGGAGATGGCAGCACTGGTTTTCCACAAGGATGGGAAAATGGAAGCCACCCTTCATCACTGAAGCAACAGCATTTTCTCACCACCTCCTGGCTGAGGCCACCGGATGGGCTGCTGGAGATGGGCTGCCCTTCGTGAGCAGGAGTGACGTCCCTTGACTTTGCATCGATGCACGGGTCATTTCTCACGTCATCCTAGACAGCAAAGTGCCCCAGCACAGACTGCGGTTTGCTCCTTGTCATATAATCAATCCTTTGGCCCAATACTCCCAGTTGTACTCTTATTTTATGAGCCGTACCTTCGGGTTTTAATTAATGCAATTAATCAAACTTTTACTTCGGCAGGCATTATCTTCATTTGTCTCCCTCCTCGGAGAGCTGGGTTTGTCACCTGCACTGTTTGGATCATCCAGCCCTTTCGTAGGAGTCTGGAGTCTCCGGGGTTGTGCGGGGAGGAAATGGCATGGAGGGGAAATAAGGAAAAAGGGAAAAGGTTGCAATTAGATTATAGAAAGTGGGAGGGAAGGATCCAACCTGGGTTGAGGAAATTCCAGAATTATCTAACCGACTGTGTCAACAGAATTACACCCAGGCAAGAGCAACACATTTTGGGACTTGTCTGACAGTACCTGTTCCCTGAGGACAGTTTGGGGGGACCTGTTTCCCTGTGGCTTTCAATTTGCCCCTCCCCACTTGGTCCCCACATCCTCTCTGTAGTCAGTCACTTATTGGTACGGCACATAGCCAGGCATATACAAAAACATTAAGACATTAAACATTAAAACCTGGAATTCCAAGTTTTAAATACCCCGGAGACTACACAAAAATCCTAAGAGGACACTACTATGTACATAGGTCATAAGGCAGGTCATCCCAACAATTTGTGCCTAATTTTGGATGCGGCGACACCAAATTTAGCAGCGTCAACAGTAACCCTTGGATTTTCAGCCAAGAGCAGCTTCCTTGCCCTCTCCGACCCCAAATTATCTGAGAGCCTGTTAGACCAAGGCCAAATAAATTTGCCACGAATCTCTTCATAGTAAATCCATCCTCTCTGTACTTGTGTCCATCTTGTTATTGATCTTTCCCCTTTGGGCCTGAAGGGTGGCGCACCGACAAATTTCGGTTTCTTTAGCTCAAGCGATGGAATGGGTCCATGGAAACCATTTGGAGGTGTTGTGTGTGACAATTTATGTTTCATCCTTTCTGCAGGGTTGGTGGAGGTAGGCAGGTTATTTTTTGAAATAAGAATTGAGGGGTGCAGATCAGGTTGCCAGGTGCCCGGTGGTGGCGGGCAAACCCAAAACAATTCGCCCCTCTGCCCACCAACCACCTGAGGGTCGGTGGGCAAACGTGCAATTACGCATGGCACTTCTGGCAGCGTTGCCAACCCTGCCCTCCCCAGGCTCCAACCCCACAATTTCCAGGTATTTCCCAACCCAGAGTTGGCAACCTTACGTGCTGTTGAGTTTGGTGCCCCAGAGTAGTCGGATAGCATATTGAGTAAAAATGACAATTTAGGGTAAATGTAATGATTCAGGATATACAGGGTATCACTGCAGCTATGATTTGGCGTGGTTTTTTTTTTTTAAAAGACATTGATATCTAGTTGTCCTTTAGTAATTCAAGGCAGCTCACAACAGAGACAAAGGAACATCATAAAATCCAACATCATAAAATAAAAAGTCTAAAACCAGGTCAGATTCTATCAAATAATATGAATGAACAGCTGGGCAGGTGAACTACTAGGCCAAGGTCAGAATAAGTTCCTATAGGGTTGCCAACCTCCAGGTGGTGGCTGGAGATCTCCCGCTATTACAACTGCTCTCCAGGCAGCAGAGGTCAGCTCACCTGGAGAAAATGGCCACTTTGGCAATTGGACTCTATGGCATTGAAGTCCCTCCCCTCCCCAAACCCCACCCTCCTCAGGCTCCGCCCCAAAAACCTCCCACAAGTGGTGAAGAGGAACCTGGCAAACCTAACAACAACCCTGTGGGATTGGTTAAGTGGCTGGTCCAAGTGTCATGCCAGAGCACAGCTTTGAAACTCAGTCTCCCAAATCACAGCCCAGCACTCTAACCCCTACTCTAAACTGTCTCCAACACACTGTCATGTATTCCTGTGCCAGAGATAGGGCAAGGTGGTGTGCATTTGTATTGCTGTGTGCTGAGGCTCTTGAGAATTTTTTTGGGCTCACCACTCTGTGTGTGTGTTAAGTGCCTTCAAGTCTCTTCCGACTCATGGCGACCCTATGAATCAAAGTCCTCCAAAACGTCCTATCTTTGACAGCCTTGCTCAGATCTTGCAAATTGAAGGCTGTGGCTTCCTTTATTGAGTCCGTCCATCTCTTGTTGGGTCTTCCTCTTTTCCTGCTGCCTTCAACCTTTCCTGGCATTATTGTCTTCTCCAGTGACTCTTGTCTTCTCATAATGTGACCAAAATACGACAGCCTCAGTTTTATTCGGCACATCATCAGTCATTCTGGGCCCATCAAAATGGTCTGGTTGTGCCAGCAGTGAGAGTAGGGTTGGCAGCTCTGGTTTGGGAAATATTTTGAGATTTTGGGGGCAGGGCCTGGAGAGGGTAGGGTTTGGGAAGGGGAGGGATCTCAGCATGGTACAATGCCATAGAGTCCACCCTCCAAAGTGGCCATTTTCTCCAGGGGAACTGATCTCTGTCATCTGGAGATCAGTTGTAAAAGTGGGAGATCTCCAGGCTCCCATGGAGGTTGGCAATCCTACTCTGGATCAGCCCACCTGCTGAGGTATGCAAGATCTCTCAGGGCAAGCATCTAAAAAGGCAGACAAAATGTTTTTTTCTTAAGGGGGTGGAGTTATGATAGTTGTGGTAGCAACTTAGGGTTGCCAGGCACCTCTTCATCACTGGCAGGAGGTTTTAGGGCGGAACCTGAGGAGGGTGAGGTTTGGGGAGGGGAGGGGCCTCAATGCCATAGAGTCCAATGGCCAAAGTGACCATTTTCTCCAGGTGAGCTGATCTCTGCTGCCTGGAGAGCAGTTGTAATAGCGGGAGATCTCCAGCCACCACCTGGAGGTTGGCAACCCTATAGGAACTTATTCTGACCTTGGCCTAGTAGTTCACCTGCCCAGCTGTTCATTCATATTATTTGATAGAATCTGACCTGGTTTTGGACTTTTTATTTTATGATGTTGGACTTTATGATGTTACTTTGTCTCTGTTGTGAGCTGCCTTGAATTACTAAGGGACAACTAGATATCAATGTCTTAAAAAAAAAAAAAAGACACGCCAAATCATAACTGCAATGATACCCTGTATATCCTGAATCATTATATTTACCCTAAAGTGTCATTTTTACTCAATATGCTACCCGACCACTCTTTGGGGCACCAAACTCAACAGCACGCAAGGTTGCCAGCTCTGGGTTGGGAAATACCTGGAAATTGTGGGGTTGGAGCCTGGGGAGGGCAGGGTTTGGGGTGGGACCATACAGACCACCTTCCAAAGCAGCCATTTTCTCCAGGGGAACTGATCTCTGTCACCTGGGATCAGTTAATAATAGGCTTGCCAGCTCCAGGTTGGGAAATACCTAGAGATTTTGGGAGTGGAGCCTGAGGAGGGTGGGGTATGGGGAGGGGCTTCAGTGGTTCTTAAGAAGGGTTGCCAGGTTCCTCTTCATCACTGGTGGGAGGTTTTTGGGGCAGAGCCTGAGGAGGGTGGGGTTTGGGGAGGGGAGGGACTTCAATGCCATTTTGTCCAATTGCCAACGTGGCCATTTTCTCCAGGTGAACTGATCTCTATCAGCTTAGGGTTGCCAGGTCCCTCTTCACCACCGGCGGGAGGTTTTTGGGGCGGAGCCTGAGGAGGGCGGGGATTGGGGAGGGGAGCAACTTCAGTGCCATAGAGTCCAATTGCCAAAGCAGCCAATTTCTCCAGATGAACTGATCTCCGTCCCCTGAGATCAGTTGTAATAGCAGGAGATCTCCAGCCATCACCTGGAGGTTGTCAACTCTGGTTGATAGCGGGAGATCTGCAGGCAGCACCTGGAAGTTGGCAACCCTACCTAGCAGAGAGCCTGGCCTACCAACGCGTCGGCCAGGGAGGAGGGAGTTCCAGTTTCTGCTGAATCTCCCGCAGAGGCTCGACTGAAACCGGAACCTGTTTTGCTCGGCCTTTCACGGGGAGTGTTAAAAATAGCAAGGTGAGAGGGCCGGTCTGGAAGAAATTGCCTGACAACAGTGGCGGCGGCAGCCCGGAAGGCTGCAACTAATCTCTCTCTCTCTCTCTCTCCCCCCATTAGTATTCCAAGAGCAGCAGCACGCCATGGAGGAGAAACAGCGGCCTCATAAACCTAATGAGGGAAGGAGATAAAAACCCTTGGCGTGGGACAGCCGCAGCTCCGGCTCAGGTGCCTCGTCCCTCCCAGGCTGGCTCAACTCTGCAGCAGGCCATGCGGCACTTTGCAGCCTATCGCAGCCCTTCCCGAAAAAAAAGCGGCTGCTCCGGCTGATTGGCCCTGGCACCGGCTCCACAAAGGTTAATTGATGCTCTCACACTCCAGAAGTCCCCCTGTCAGCAGTCTGCCAGCAGCCTCCCCCGGCCTGCTCCGTCTTCCCTGCCAGGGCTGGTTCTCCCTCGTGACAACCCTCCCTCCTTCCCTCCTTCCCTCTGCCTGACTTTCCCCGTCCTCAAATAATTCCCCTCTCGGCTTCCAAAAGACAACAGGTCTGGGAGTAGGGCTCACTGGGGCTTTATGGGCTCTTCCTAACATTGCCAGCCCTCATGGAAAGCGGCTGGGCTTCGAGCAGTGACGGCTCGCTGCCCCGAAACACGCCCTGTTCGTTTCCCGTGCCTCTTACCCCTGCCTTTGGCAGCAAAACGCAGGAAGGGACCTTCTGGCAATGTCTGAATCCTCTCAGTCCTCCTGCCTCATCTATAGGGTTGCCAACCTTCAGGTACTGAAGGAAAAATCAGACACCTCTGTACAATTACCAAAGGATGAGAAATTCAGTACAGGAATCCAGCCATAAATGATGCCAAATATATTCTGGCTAAATCTTTACAGTATGTGGTAATATAACCACCAACACCATATATTGCCAACAACAAGTGTATTTTTTCTTATTTACAGGATGTTTCAACAGGTAAGTACACAATTAATTCCTTTAACTAGTAAGTATTGAAGCAAAGTTCACTAAAAAATGTCCTTTTAAGGTGTATTTCTTTCTTTGCAGCACAGCAGGCTATTGAAGGAGAAAAAGTTCACTAGAAAATTGGACTATGGCATTGAAGTCCCTCCCCTCCCAAAACCCTGCCCTCCTCAGGCTCCGCCCCAAAAACCTCCCGCCAGTGGGAAAGAGGGCAACCCTACCCATCTATAGGCTTGCCAACCTCCAGGTGGTGGTATCTCCCACTATTACAACTGATCTTCAGCCCACAGAGATCAGTTCCCCTGGAGAAAAGGGCCGCCTTGGCAATTGGACAGGGTTGCCAAGGGAGGGACTTCAATGCCATAGAGTCCAATTGCCAAAGCAGCCATTTTTCTCCAGTTGAACTGATCTCTGTCGGCTGGAGATCAGTTGTAATAGCAGGAGATCTCCAGCCAGTACCTGGAGGTTGGCAACCCTAACCTGGACTCTTGCAGTGGTGTAGAAGAAACCCGATTTGGGGGCACTGCAGCAGAAAGGCAACAAGGAAAAGATTCAGTCCCTCCCCACCATTTTTACACTGAAAATTCTTGCCTCCTGATGTGGTTTTTCAGTAGGGTTGCCAACCTCTAGGTGGTGTCTGGAGATCGCCTGCTATTACATCTGATCTTTCCAACGGGAACTCAGCTCACTATCCTAATATAGGAGTTTATTAAAAGAAATTGAGCTCGCTGTTGACTCTGAAAATGGATCCAGTAAAATATGTTTAAAAGATGTTTGACTAAAAGTGGGGCTGCAGAAGAATTTGAAACCCCTTCTTTGATTATTTTCTTCTTGGTACCTTGCTGAAGGATTACTACGAACTTTACACAAGAAGAGGAATAGCCAATTAGAGATTGTTGGATACATTACCTATATGGATGTTTATTTCTCATTGGACTGAGTCACTTTTGGATGTTACATTGTAACTATGACCTGCGTGAAACACTTGAGAAGATAGAAGGGATGACAAAGGACAGCACAGTTAGTTCTGAAAATGAAATCCTTAAAGTGTGGAATTTTCTGCCAAATAATTTTAAGTCAATGAAAGCACTTGGGATTGCTTTCCTTACTTTGTTTGGATCATCTTATGCTTGTGAGCAGCTGTTTTCAGCTTTGAATTATGTCAAATCTGACACCAGAAACAGACTAACAGATGACCTGAGTACTGCATGTGTTGCTCTCAAACTTACAAAGTATGAGCCAAGGGTGGACAAATTATCAGCATGCACACAACAGCAAAAATCACATCAATTGTTCAAAAGCATGCCAAATGCAAACTTTTACCTTTCAATAAAAAGTTGTTTGTATCATTGAAAGCTCTGTTATTGTGTTTTTCTTTTAAGGCAAAAGATGTTAACTTATGAGTTGTTTTTTTCTAAACTAAAACCTCAGTATTCAGGTTAAATTGCCGCATTGGCACTGGGCGATAAATAAGTGGGTCTTGGGTTGCAGTTTGGGCATTCGGTCTCTAAAAGGTTCGCCATCACTGCTATATAGTGTATACATTTAGGATAGGTTGTTGTTCTAGCATTGTTAAGATCATATATTGTATATATTGTAGCACTGAATAATACGTTTTTGCACTTCGTCTGTGCTGATTTCCTAACCTCCAGGTGGTGGCTGGAGATCTCCCGCTATTACATCTGATCTCCAGGTGATAGAAATCAGTTCCTCTGGAGAAAATGGCCACTTTGGCAATTGGACTCTATGGCATTGAAGCCCCTCCCCTCCCCAGACCCCGCCCTCCTCAGACTCCACCCCCAAAATCTCCAGGTATTTCCCAACCCGGAGCTGGCAACCCTACTGGAGGCTGCTGACTAGAGTCTTGAAGGAGTGTGGCCTACCATCTCTGTTCTTAACCCATCCTTGTTTCTTGTGCCTACCTGGAAGAGACTGCCTAGACCAGGCCCCCAACGCCTGTACCCACCTTCTGACAAAGGGTTGTGGATGCCACGACAAAATGGCTGCCAAGAGGTAGCACCAACTACAAAATGTGAGGGAAAGAGGTTGTGCGTAACTCTAATAGTAACAATTCCACATTTCAGGCAGAAGCTCTGTTTAACAGGATGCCTTTTAAAATAAACATATTGTTTAAAAATATCTTCTTGCTTATGCCTTCAGTCGTGCAGTAAAGATCCTTGAATAGTGACTAGGGTTGCCAGGTCCCTCTTCGCCACCGGCAGGAGGTTTTGGGGGCAGAGCCTGAGGAGGGCGGGGTTTGGGGAGGGGAGGGACTTCAATGCCATAGAGTCCAATTGCCCAAGCAGCCATTTTCTCCAGGGGAACTGATCTCTATCGGCTGGAGATCAGTTGTAATAGCAGGAGGTCTCCAGCTCGTACCTGGAGGTTGGCAACCCTAGCGGTGATGGCAGATGATCCCGAAGCACAGCCAATCAGATCTTCAATGGCCAATCAGTAGCCCTGCTGAGCAAAAGTATCAACCCTAGCCTAGGCACAAGTGACTGAAAGAATAACAGGCTGGCTGCAAATACTGTTTGGTGGTACAGTTGCCAACCTCCAGGTACTAGCTGGAGATCTCGTTTTATTACAACTGATCTCCAGCCATTAGAGATCAGTTCACCTGGAGAAAATGGCCGCTTTGGCAATTGGACTCTATGGCATTGAAGTCCCTCCCTTCCCTAAACCCTGCCCTCCTTAGGCTCCACCCCAAAAATCTCCTGCCAGTGGTGAAGAGGGACCTGGCAACCCCATTTGGTGGGCAAGACGGTCAAGCATGTGGTAGCTGTGTCACTCCAGGCTTCCTTTAATTATCTAGACCCATTTTGGTTCAACTTCTGGCTTACCTTTGAAACACTCTTGTATTCTTGGAGGAAGACAGGGGAAGTCTGACATTCTTGATTCTCCTGGAATCTTTTAGCAGCTTTCAGGACCATTGAGCCTAGTTTTCTTCGTCACTGGCAGGCTAAGATGGGTATCAGGGGCAACATGCTTGGATGGCTCTATTCCTACTTGACTGATTGGTTCCAGAAGGGAGTGCAGGGGAACGGCTGCTCAGTGCTACGGGACATGTCGTATGGTGTCCTCCAAGCTTCCATCTTGTCCCCAGGCTGTTTAACATCTATATGAAACCCTTGGGAGAAGTCATCCAGAGATTTGGAGTTTAGTGTCATCAAGATGCTGGCAACATACATCTCTGTTTCTCCTTACCAGAAAATTGAGTTCAAGCAGCAGGTAGCCTAAAGAGGAATTTGTACATGCTGATGTGCTGTATTTAGGCCAATAAACTGAAGTTGAACCCAGATAAGTTGAACCCGAGGTGTTCTTGGTTGGTAACATGGCAAGCCAAGAAGTGAGACCATGTGGGCTTCAATTGTTCAGAGGTAGCATCCCCTATGGTACCCCCTCCCCCAGGTCCTGTTAAGTATCTATGGGAGCTTGGAGTAGGTGCGTGGAAAAAACGCTGAGTTGGTTTTAAACTATTCTGGTCTATACTCTGTAAACAGGATTGTTTCTTGATATAGACAACAGTTTACCAAAGCAAAGAAATGTTGCAATTCCAAGGCAATTTGCAACATCTGTAAACACTGATTAAATAAGTTCATCAGATCATGTGGGACAACAAAGAACCTTTGGTGTCGGCTTGGGAAATACAGATCACACAAAGATCTGTAAAGGATGTTGTGCATTGAACTGTGTTAATTTCTAAAAGGAAATGGGTGGATTTCTAAGGGGGGGGGGAGACAAAGAAAAAAAGAGGACTAGTGGAAACGTTCCTTCTGGGTGGGGAAAGCTCAGGTTGAAAGGCAGAAATAACATCCACTCTTCCTTACAGTGCATTCCTAAGGAGAGTTACTCCAGACTAAGCCTATTCATTTCAATGGGCTTAGACTGGAGTAACTCTCCTTAGGAATGCACTATTAGAGCAGGACAGATAGAAATGGAATAAGAGAAATAAAATAATGGCAGCCCAGTCACACCTCTGGGAAGGGGACAAAGATATGTAGTCCATTTTAACATTTAACATAAAGGAATTCATTTTAACTGATTAAAAAAAGATGGCTCAAAAATAGAAAAATATAATACTAATGCCGTACTGGCATAAAAGAATCATCCGCATTCAGGTTTTGGAAAAAGTGTTCAGGGAAGGATGAAGTAGGGCTCCATAAACATTCAAGTACCCCCAAAGAATTGATGGCATACAGGTATGTGCATGCTTAGCTTTATTTTGAGCCAACATGTGTGTAGTGTTGAAGAGCGGTGGTCTGGACTGGTGGAGTCTGATCTGGAGAACCAGGTTTGATTCCCCACTCCTCCACATGAGTGGCGTTGGCTAATCTGGTGAACTGGATTTGTTTCCCCACTCCTACACATGAAGCCAGCTGGGTGACCTTGGGATAGTCACATTCTCTCAGCCCCACCTACGTCACAGGGTGTCTGTTGTGGGGAGGGGAAGGGAAGGAGATTATAAACCGGCTTGATTCTTCCTTAAGTGGTAGAGAAAGTCGGCATATAAAAACCAACTCTTCTTCTTCTTCTTCTTCTTCATACCGACATGCATTGTGGCTTTTATGTTTATTGTTTTAGGTCTGGTGTAATACAATATGCTGTTGCTTGATATTAATTTTGCGATGCTGTTTCATTCTTCTGGTTTTAGTGATTATTTATTATTTTACCTAATAGGGTTTTGTTTTGTTTTTTCATTTTACTTTTAAGTTGCTTTGAAATCATCTTTCAGAGCACAGGAACAGAAATATTCCAAATAAATAAATAAAATGGTGAAGTATCAGTGAGAGTGGACACAGTTTTCAGAAAGACATCTAGTTTATAATTTCCAGTCTCCCCTACATTGTGATGTCTCAGCTGTGTACATCCTAGAGCAGGGGTGTCAAACATACAGCCTGAGGACCGGATCCGGCCCCTTGAGAGCTCTTATCTGGCCCTCAAGCCAGCCGAAGCAGCCCCCCACCCCGTCCCAATCTGGGCTGGCGAGTGACTCCTTTAGGTCAAGATGGATCATTGCTATAGGGGATAAACTAAATAGTTTGGGACTTGCTCTGTCAGCACTTTTGCAAATGGGTATGGACCAAGCTAGATAAACTATAAATGAAAGAGTCAAAGATACTGGGTGAAAATGCATGGTCGCTTGAGCCTCCTTTATTTCCTGTTTCAGCCAAGATCGAATGCTTGCGTTTTGCCAAACGTGCGTCCGATCCTGGCTGAATCCTGGCTGAAACAGGGAATAAAGGAGGCTAAAGCGACCATGCATTTTCGCCCACTGAGCGTCAAACAGATCTCTTGGGATCCCCTGCATTTAAAGCACCTCAACATTCCAGGTCTATTCTAGCACCAGATGCATATTTACACTCCCTGGAAAGGAACACACACAGGAGGGCCTATATACTGGCCAGATGTGCAGCCTTACCATCTGCCATATTAGAAGGGAGATTTAAGAAGATCCCCAGGGTGGAAAGACTTTGCCCGTGTAACACAGGGGAGTTGGAAACCACTGAGCATGTATTTTTTAGATGTACCCTCTACAAGTCAGTCCGCTTCAATATTATTGACCCTTTGATTAGGAGGTTTCTGCTGGGAGACAGCTCACCAATCACCACACAGCTTGCAAAATATTGTGCAGTAGCAATGAAGCTACATCGCCTTAATGTACATCCTTAATCTGTGGAATTGTAAAATTGGGTTATTCCTAATTTTGTTGGCCTTGGTTGTAAACATCTACTCTGTATGGTCAGTTTCTATTTTACCTGTTTTATCTGGTATACTAGCCACAAATAAAATTTATTTATTTTTGGGCTGGAGAGGCATGGCCTGGCCCGACCAAGGGACATTTATGTCATATCTGGCCCTCGTAAAAAATGAGTTCGACATCCCTGTTCTAGAGGGTGGTCTCTTTAAGCAAAGTAACAGTACTTTGCCTTGCCAATGACCTCCTGTCAGGCGGGCTAGTAGCCCTGGCCGTCAGGACAGTCGCGCCTGAGAGGACGCGGGGCTTTAATCTATAATTTTTCTCCTGTGTGTGTATGTGGTGGGGGGAAGCAGAGTCTGTGTGTGTGTGTGGAGGGAGCAGTTTCTGTGGGTGGGGGGGGAAGCCAAAGGGGGCTTTCACCTGTTCTGTTTGGGTGTGTGTGCCCCCTCGAGTCTCTCTCTCCCTGGTTTGAGGGGGGGCTTCAGTTGTGTGTCCTCAGGTTTTCCCTCATTCATAAGATCGGTTAGGTCTATTTTGATGCTTGCTCAAAAATTGTTTTCAAATTGTGACTTAAAGAATGCATTTGCCTGGTCCCGAGTCCGATGCAAAAGGGGAAATTCCACCCCTCCTGCTCCTGATGCTTAGCTAGCATGCCTCTGTCCCTTTCCATGGTTTGCAAACTTCTGTCCCTTTCCATGGTTTGCAAACTTCCAGGCGTCAGGTGTTGCTTTGCATGGTTGCAAACGTGATGGTTTGCATGGTTGTGTTGCTTTTCATGGTTTGCAAACTTCTTCGCACCTGCCCCACCCTTGCTCCCTGCAGCTCATCTGTTTGTCGGGGCTGGGAGCTTTGAGTCAGCGGCAAGTTCTGCTAATTGCAAATGCACATTAAGGAGGGGGGACCCCTTTCGGGGCCCATATCTCAGCTCCCGCTGATCCAATCTTTACAAAACTTAGGGGTTATTGCAAGAAGGGTCCTTTGAAGCTACGCTGAAAGTTTGGGACCTCTACCCCCAAAAATGCCCCCCAGAGCCACGGAAAGGTGCGGTTGTGATTTTAATGGCTTTATTCGGCCGAATTTTCCCCCGAACTCCGGACCTCATGCTGAATTGCACGGACCCGAAGCGGGGGAGTTCGGACTTCGGTATTTCCCGAATAAAAATGGGCCGAATTTTGCTGAATCCAAATTTTACCGAATTTTTTTTCAACAGCCCTAGTGACCCCTGCACCGGCATAAGTGCCACTTGTGTCATCCAAATGGGCACTAATGCAGGTGCCAGGCCCCTTACACTGGCTCCGGGGAGCGGCACAGCAGCGCGAGGCACAGGCACCAGCTAGGGTTTCCAATAAGGTTGCCAGCTATTACCTGGAGGTTGCCAATAGGGTTGCCGATAGGGCTGTTGAATTAAAAAAAATTCGGTATACTTCGGATTCGGCTGAATTCGGCCCGTTTAGATTCGGGAAATACCGAAGTCCGAACTCCTCCGCTTCGGGGCCGTGTAATTCGGCGGGAATTCAAAGTTCGGGGAAAAAATTCGGCCCAATAAAGCCATTAAAAACACAACCGCGCCTTTCCGTGGCTCGGGGGGGGCATTTTTGGGGGTAGAGGTCCCAAACTTTCAGAGGAGCAAAGGACCCTTCTTGCCAGACCCCCCAAGTTTTGTAAAGATTGGGTCAGGGGGGGCTGAGATATGGGCCCCGAAAGGGGTCCCCCCCACCCTTAATGTGCATCTCTGAGCAGAGCTTGCCGCCCAGGCACAAAGCTCCCAGCCCCGACAAACAGCTGATGAGAGCAAGGGCGGGGCAGGTGCTAAGAACTTTGCAAAGCAACACAACTGCAAAGCAACAGCTTTGCAAACATGCAAAGGGCGGGGCAGGTGTGAAGAATTTTGCAAAACAATACAACTGCAAAGCAACACAAGCACGCAATGCAACACCTTTGCAACAGTGCAAAGCAACATCTGACACCTGGGAGTTTGCAAACCATGGAAAGGGACAGAGGCAGCTAGCTATGCATAATGAGCAGGAGGGGGTGGAATTTCTCCTTTTGCATTGGACTTGGGACCAGGCAGATGCATTCTTTAAGTCACCATTTGAAAACCAGTTTTGAGCAAGCATCAAAATAACCTAACTGATCTTATGAATGAGGGAAAACCTGAAGACATAAAAATGAAGCCCCCCCTCAAACCAGGGAGAGAGAGACTGGAAGCGGAACACACACCCCAGGCAGAACCGGCAAAAGCCCCCTTTGGCTTCCCCCCACCCACCCACAGAAACTGCTCCCTCCCCACACACACACAGACTCTGCTTTTCCCCCCCCACACACACACAGAAAAGAAAAATTACAGATTAAAGCCCCCAAAGGGGTCTTACTGTGGCTGTCTTCTGTTCCATCAGGAGGGGCTGGGAGGCTGGGTAATCCAATATGATTCCATTTGTATCCAATATGAGATCCATATGTATGCATCTCTCGAGGGTGATCCATTCATCCCAATAGGGAAAAGGGGAAAGCCCATATCTCGGGGGGCCCTGACCCAATGTTTACAAAACTTGGGTGGTCTCTTAAGAAGCCTTGTCTGAAGCTCCGCTGAAAGTTTGGGGTCGGCACACCCAAAAATGCGCCCCCTGCAGCCACGTAAAGAGAAAAGGGGGGAGCCGATATTTCTGCCCCCACTGAACCCATCTTTACAAAACTTGGGTGGTCTCTTAAGAAGGACTGTCTGAAGCTATGATAAAAGTTTGGGGGCTGCACCCCAAAAAAAGCGCCCCCTGCAGCCACGGAAATGGAAAAGGGGGGAGAGGAAAAAGGGGTGGAGCCCATATCTCGGGACCCCCTGACCCAATGTTTACAAAACTTGGGGGGTCTCTTAAGAAGCCTTGTCTGATGCTCCGCTGAAAGTTTGGGGTCAGCACACCCAAAAATGCGCCCCCTGCAGCCACGGAAAGGAGCGAATGTGCACAACCACCCCCGCACACACACACGAGGATTTCCCTCTCTCTCTCTTTCCCCGGCGGGGCCGCACATCAGCTGATTCCTCCAGTACTCAATCCTGACTGATTGGCTAGAAGAAGACCCAGCTTGGCCACCGATTGGCCGGGGGAGGAGAATGCTGCTTACTGAAGGTTATGCTGCTTACTGACGGCCCCGAATTGGCCGGATTTATTAGTGAACTCCCGAACTCGCTGAATTCGGCCCCCACCCCGGTTGCCCGCCATTTTTGAGTTCGGTTCGTCCCGAACTAAAAACCACCGAATCAGGGGAAATTCGGCTGATTTTCAGTTCGGGCCGAACCAAATCAACAGCCCTAGTTGCCAACCTCCAGGTAATAGTGGGAGATCTCCTGCTATTACAACTGATCTCTAGCTGATAGAGATCAGTTCGCATGGAGAAAATGGCCACTTTGGCAATTGGATTCTATGGCATTGGAGTCCCTTCCCTCCCCAAACCCCATCCTCCTCAGGCTCCACCCCAAAAAGCCTCCCACCGGTGGAGAGGGGGGACCTGACAACCCTAGTTGCCAACCTCCAGGTACTAGCTGGAGATCTCCTGCTATTACAACTGATCTCCAGCCGTCAGAGATCTGGTGGCGAAGAGGGACCTGGCAACCCGAGCACCAGCGCAGCCTTGGTCGCAGCACTCCTCTGGTACAGGGGTGTGTGCCTGCACCAAAGGGGGTGTTCCTAAGGGCGGGGCTGACTTGTGTCAACTCCTTAAGCCCTTTCTTCCTGGGAATGCCCATTTTTGCCAATGTGAATTTATACCAGCAAAAATGGTGGCATAGCCCCATGGAACTACATACAGCAGTTCCACAGGGATTTGGGGGATTTGCCTGTGCAGCTTGCTCGCCTCAGCACAGCAAAACACACAGGGGGTGGCCCGGCTGCACTGTCCCTGGCCAAAGTGAAACTACCCCCCTTTGGATTGTGCTGTAAGAAAACAGTACTGGTTATTTGGGATAGCAGAGACCCTGAAATGCAGTTGCAACATCAGAGAGGGAATATTTGGCCCAAAAGAGCTTGCAGGCTAAAATTTGCCCTTTCGTCGTGTTGCCAAGACTTTGGTGCAGGAGTCTGTCTAACAGCAAATGCAAAACAACGTATAAATTAGAAAGTGCATGCTACATTTTGGAGCTGGATTTGCAGTGACCACAGGAGGGGTGCATGGGTGTGTGGAAAAGCTGTTGCCGGGGTTTGCAGCAAAAATGGCTGCCCGTCGTTCCTCGCCGAAGGAGTGAGCACAAAGCCTTGGCTGAACGGGCTTCCGCAGCATTAGTTTCACAGCTGAATGCCAGGGGTTAGCCAGCAGAGCACAGAGGTAATTAGAAAGCAGTCCGGATGGATGCAGCATTGCAGTGGCTGAGGCAGGAAGGGAGGCTGAAAGAGGAGAAGAGGCGGCACAGTCTGAAAGGAGAGCAAGTCAGGACTCTGGGCTGGGCATCATCCAGTGTGCCGGAAGACTCCGCCAGAGCTGGGGACGGTGCCAGTGCTCAAGGGCCCCTTCACACACGACATTTTTAGATGCACAGTTCACGTTGCCTCCAGGAATGCAAAGGGCCACATTACAACTCGATGTATGTAACGGTACCTAGAAAGCCCTACTTCAAAAATGAAATACTGTTTCGTGGGGTGAGGGGCTGGGGGCTGGGTGGGAGTCAGAAGGAACGGCGTGTGGGTGCTTAACCTTGCCGTTGACATTGAGATCCCTAATCCAGATTGGCCTCCCTGGAGCCTCTGTATAGCTCCAGATTCATGTCAATTGCCCACTAGAGAGCCTGTGGGGGGAAAAGCCACTTTTAAAATATTGGGGGTGGGTGGGGAAAATGGTGGGCAAAGAAGAATGTTAACAGCTGTTTGCTTATGAAACTCCTATCACCACCTCCGGAAGTGGATTTCCGTCTTCAAAAGAGAGAAGTCCCAAGTCCAGAGCCAGAAATGCTATGTTGAGATGGCAAAACGGTACATTAAGTGATGGGCTCTGGTAATACAAAATAGCAAAAAAACTCAATACATTTGATGTGCTTACTTTAAACCAAATTTGAAGGTGTTTGGCCAGGTGACCACATGCTAGGGCCTGTATTCTAGTGGCCTCTGGCTGAGAGAGGTTTCGGTGAAGCTTAGTTGGTGATTTCTTGATTATTTTTTTAATGCTAAAAAAGATTCGCGTTTGTATGAGAATGCAGTACTATGAGATTTCAAGTGGCATAAACGTAAAGCACCTGAAATCTGAAAGTGTTCCTTTGTGGTTTGTGAAGGTAATATATCAGTAGAATGGCTATCCGGGGAAAGTGTTTTGTTCATAATGTTACCATGAGCCCTTTGTCAAATTTACTCCAGTACCTCTATTATTCTCTTACAATATCCTTGAAGGGCATAAGAGTATGGAGTATGATCCAAACCTGTTGGGAAGAGGGGTTGGGAGTGGGAAACGTGGCTATTAATCAATGCATTAATTATTAAAATTGTAACTTTCACAGCTTTACACCTACCTGCAAATAATTGCCTCCAGCATAGGTTCTGGGCTTTATGTCCACCTCAGCATTATGCCTCTTCAGTTATATCAGTTATGCCTCTTCATTAGTTATCATATCTAATTCCAAACCAGGCCACAAAAGGGAGCTAGAGACTGATGGGGGGATTTCTTTACAAAACCTGAATGAAGTTCCAAGTTTCTAGGAAAATCTGAAATTTTTAAAAAAATTACATTGGGGGATTAAAACTCCCCAAAATAATAGAATAATAAAGTGTGTAGCTTTAAGAAAAGAATCCCCATTGAGCTATCAGTGGATATTTTGAAGGCTGCTAGGCAACTACAACAATATAGCTAAGCCTTCTAAACCCAAGCTGTGTGTGTGGGAGTCCCTGGAGGCCTAAACAGCACTGGGAAAGGTTCGATCCCTCTCCCCTGTCATGTCTACTGATGTAACAGGACTTGCCGGGGACAGGCCCAGTGGTAGCCGGGCAACCAGCAGGAGGGTTGGGGGCAGGGATAGCGGGCGTAGCTCTAGGAATCACCATAAATTCTATGATAAAAACAACGGCTACTAATCATGATGGGTATTTACTCCCTCCAGTACTGGAGGTAGTATGCCTCTTTAAATCAGTTGCTAGGGAGTAGAGGCAGGAAAATGCTGTTGCAGTCTTCCGGTTAGTGAGCTTCCTAGAGGTAGCTGATTGGCCACTTAGGGTTGCCAGCTCCAGGCTGGGAAATACCTGGAGATTTTGGGGGTGAAGCCTGAAGAGGGCAGGGTTTGGGGAGGGGAGGGACTTCATTGGAGTATAACGTCAGAGAGTCCACCTTCCAAAGCAGCCACTTTCTCCAGGTGAACTGATGTCTGTTGAGTGGAGATCAGTTGTAACAGCGGGAGATCTCCTGCTACCACCTGGAGGTTAGGGAGAAAACAGACACCTCTGTACATATATCAAAAGGATGAGAAAATCAGTACAGGAAAATAGCTGTTAACATTGCCAAATATATTGTAGCTATGCAATTCATACTGTGAATTGCATAGCTACAATATATTTGGCAATGTTAACAGCTATTTTCCTGTACTGATTTCACCACCTGGAGGTTGGCAACCCTATGACCACTGTGTGAACAGAATGCTGGACTAGATGGGCCTTTGGTCTGATTGAGTATGGCTCTTTTTATAGTTCTTGTGTTCTTACCCATTGTTGCTTCTGGTTGTACTTGGAAGTGACATTACTGGTGCAGAGGCCAGTGGCGTTTAAAAGAAAAAAAATGTCTCCTGCCATTGCTCAAAGTGACAGCAGAGACAATCAGAGGGAGGATTCCATAGTGGAATTCCTGGCATCCCCACCACTGGAGATTCGCTACCTACACCACTGAGCCCAACAGCGGTGGCTGCCACCATGCAACTGTGCCTGGCACAGTGGTGGCTACTTTGCAAACATGCCCAGGTAGGAGTGGCCACCACACAGCAGATGTTGCCATGCCACTGGGCCTGGTGGTAATGGCTGCTGTCCACCTGGGACCAGCCTCACCTGGGGCTGGCCTGGCCTGGTGGGAGCAGCCCCCATACCACTGGCCTCGGTGGCAGCAGCCATTATACAATTATGCCAAGCCTTGCCCGGTACAGGTGCAGCTGTGCTCGGTCTGGCACCAGTAGTCACTGTTTCTTCCACCAGTGACTGTCGGTGACTACAGTTTCGGTGCTCGCTTTGGCAGCACATATACTAAAATTTGAACGACAGTTTTGGATTTTTTTTAAAAAAATACAGAAATGCAAAATGACAACATCCAAAATCAGAGGTAAATTCATCAGCAGATCTGCAGTGAAGATGTCTTGCCAGGGGAAGAGGATGTAACTGGCCCAAGGTCACCCAGCAGGCTTCATGTGGAGGAGTAGGGAATCAAACCCAGTTCTCCAAATTAAAAATTAGCCGACCAAGCCCCAAGCAGGCAGCTGCCCCAGATGACCCCCCCATCGCACGGGCAAGCAGGCAGGCATCCAACCGGTGGCGCACTCGTCCACCTGGTGCCACAGGATGGTCTGTTGCACAAGCCGGGCACAGCCGTCCAGCCACACGCCAGAGTTGCTCCTGCTCTGCATGATCGGGACTGGATTCTACAGCCGGCTCCTGCTGCCTCTGCCTGCAGGGATGAAATGAGGACACACTGGCTAAGAACTCCCCCCCCCCGCACACGCGCATTCTGGCCCTGCCCCCTTTAACCCCTCCATTGTCGCCACTTCCACCCCCAGCCCTCTTGTAGTACAGAGGGAATACGTTTCTCCATGGCCCGGGTGGGAAAGGGTTAACACCGTTTCTTGGGTGGTCCTAGCAGCTCCATAGCTAATGACTCTTCTGCAAGGGGGGAAAAAGGTTCATTTTCTCGGCAAAACAAACTCACATCTGCCTTGAATAGAGGCTATTCCTGTCCGCAGGAGTGGGCGGGTCGCCAGTCTTAGATCTTTCTGAGCTAGAGATCTGCCAGGACCCACAAAGGGCCAGACCAAATGATTTTGCGGGCCTTAAATGGCCCCCGGGCCTGATGTTTCCCACCCCTGACCTATAGGCGTGGCAGGCTGAAGCCTAGGGCCTCAAAATCTAGGGGGCCTCTGGCCAAAGTGCATAATATATATATTTTTTTTCAATCACTACGGTATTTGACAATAACATCTTATGTCCTTTAGAGGAGGAATTGTTGATTGTGGGATTTTAAACACCTGTTGTCCTCATCCTCGGCTTCACTGAATTTGGTTTAAAACACTCTTCCATCTTCCTCTGGTTGTGAGGATGGGGGATTGGGAGGGGCCCAGAGCCTCTCTTCAGCTAAATCCGGCACTGGATAGATGGTCTCTACTGAAGGACAGACGGACTCCCATTCTAGCTGTATCTGAAGAAGTGAGCTCTGGCTCACAAAAGCTCCTACCCTGCCAGAAATGTTGTCAGTCTTTAAGGTGCTACTGGACTCTTGCTCAATTCTACAGCTAGTGACAGATTAACACGGCTACCCGTCGTGATCTTTAGACCTACTCGTAATACTGCGTTGAAATTCTTTGATTCTTCCTTCACCAAGACTTCTCTATCATTTCTGTGTGTAAAATGTTTTATTACAAATGGGGGAAAGCAGAAAATCCTCCCCGTTCAGGAGGTTTGGGACGCAGCTAGAATTTCATCCATCTGTGATTGGCCCTTGGACCGTCGTAGCCAATTTATTCTGCAGCCAAAGTTGTGCAGCCATCTGCTCAAGTGGAACTGCTTCCAGCATCTATTCCCCGCAGTGCTCCTCTGAGGGCAGGTGGATTTTTTCCCCCATTGCTGTTTTCCAAAAAAGCCCACTCCACCAATCCAGCCCAGAGAAGCCCGCTGTCTCCAGCGCAACCTGACCTTGAATTTTAAGTAGTTGTTCAAGAAAGCACGCACATCTTGTTCCCCAGGCAAGACGAAGGCTTTGAAACATCTTCACTGCAGATCTGCTAATGAATTTGCCTCTGATTTTGGAGTGTTGTCATTTTGTATTTCTGTATTTAATAAAAAAAAATTCAAAACTGTAGTCACCAACAGTCATTGGTGGAAGAAACAAGGGAGTCAAACCTTTGGCCGTTGAAAGAACGGAAGTTGATTCACATTTTGTATATTGCCTGTGAATGTATTTCTTGCCCCACCCCCCAATGGTTCCTTATAACAGGTTGTATCTTACAACCTGGTATGTGGCTGTAAGATAGTGTTGTAAGAGAGCCAGTGTGGTGTGGTGGTTAAGAGCAGTGGACTCTTTACATGGTAAAGATATGCAAGAATTTAAATCTACATGGTTAAAGGCTGCCGCATATTGGGACAAATTGGTAAAAACGGATTTTAAAAATATTATTAACGAATTATAGTATAAAGTGATTTTTAATTAATGACATAATAATAGAATTTTTATATATTGCCACAACATCCCATTGGAAGTCCCTTGGTGAAGGGCACTGTGGTGGGGGAAGGGTTTTGGAGTCAAAGCACTAATAGGATTTTATATTGAACAATGTAATGGTAGTTAACCAGTGCTTTGTCTTTGTATTTTTTCTTTTTTTTACTTTGTATTATATGTTTTTTTTTGTTTTTTTCTCTTTTCTTTCATGATTTCTTTGTATGTTTTCATTATGTTTTCATTCTGAAAAATGCAATAAAAATTTATATTAAAAAAAAGAGAGCAGTGGACTCTAATCTGGAGAACCGGGTTTGATCCCCCACTCCTCCACATGAGCAGCGGACTCTAATCTGGTGAACTGGGTTGGCTTCCCCCACTCCTCCACATGAAGCCTGCTGGACGGCCTTGGGCTAGTCACAGTTCTCTCAGAACTCTCTCAGCCCCACTTACCTCACAAGGTGTCTGTTGTGGGGAGGGGAAGGGAAGGCGATTGTAAGCCGGTTTGATTCTCCTTAAAAGGTAGAGAAAGTCAGCGTATAAAAACCAATTTGACGTCTTCTGGAGTGGAAGACGTCTCCTTGGGCAAGAGGAAGGCTTCAACCCTGGCTGAGCAGTGTGGGAGGAGACAATCCATGATCAACACAATCATCATAGACTTGGAAAGGACAGAATGAAATATAAGGCAACCCCATAAGAACCTTTTACAGTGCTCCTCTGTCAATTAATCAGTCTCATTAGCCAAATTCTGGTGCTTAAGCACAGCACAAGCTCTTCGAATACTTTATGGGTAGGGTTGCCAGCTCCAGGTTGGGAAATACCTGTAGATTTCGGAGGTGGATCCTGAGGAGGGTAGGGCTTGGAGAGGGAGGGATTTAAATAGGGTATAATGCCATAGAGTCCCCTTGCCAAAGCGGCCATTTTCTCCAGGTGAACTGATCTCTGTCGCCTGGGGATCAGTTGTAATAGCGGGCGAGCTTCAGCCACCACCTGGAGGCTGGCAACCCTAATTATTAGGCGTTTGCAACCCATTTTAAGTAGGCATGTTCCCCCCCTTCACTTCTCCTTTATTCCTCTCCCCTTTCCACCTTTCCTGCCTCCCGTTTTCCTACTTCCTCATCCTTTTTCCTTTTCTTTTTTCTTGTCTTCCCCCTCCTCAGGAATCAAATATGAAGAAAAAAATAAGATATAGATATAAATAAGATATAAAATAAAGTATGTCAGGTATAAAGAAATTGTATAAATAAATGCTAACTATTTCTCTCCCCACTCCCACTATTACTACTGCTCAATCCACTGAAACACTCTTTAAACTTGCCTTTCAACTAGTTTTAGCATGTTCACAAAATAATATTGCACAAAATAAATGTATCACTCCCTGGATAAAACAGCTAATGACACTTTCTGAGACACGGATACTGTGTTATCTGCTATCAAGTAGATCGGTGAATTGAGTGAAATATTTTGCAACTTTTCTCTTTATAGTGTCAAGAAAAAATTAATCTTCATTTCCACCTTTTTAAAAGTGTGAAATAGCAGATGAATAGCCAATGGCTGTTAAATCTAGGGAAAGGAAGTAAGCTCTTTGAGGTCAGCCAAGAGTTCTCATACTTTCCTTTGAAAGCAAACTCGTATACATCTGGGCTGGCATCAGAATTAGCAAGACCTGACACAACTCCTTGCTGTTTTCAGCATGATGGGGAAAAGATGGTCCATAGACAAAGACGAAGAAGAAGAAGAAGAAGGGTTGGTTTTTTATAGCCTGGTTTTCTCTACCTTTGAGGAGTCTCAAACTGGGTTGCAATCACCTTCCCTTCTTCTCTCCACAACAGACACCGTGTGAGGTAGGTGGGGCTGAGAGAGTTCAGGAAAACTGTGACTAGCCCAAGGTCACCCAGCTGGCTGCATGTGGAGGAGTGGGGAATTGAACCTGATTAATCTCCAGATTAAAGTTTGCCGCTCACGTGGAGGATTGGGGAATCAAACCCGGTTCACCAGATTTGAGTCCACCGCTCTTAAACACTACACCATGCTGGCTCTCCCGTGGCGTAAAGCAGCATTCTTCATTCCAAAGCGGCCTGTTGCTGGACTCCAAGATGCTGAGCACTGACGGTCAGCAGCATCAGCAGCTGGAGTGCCTACCTGCAAGGATTTCTCTTAGGGTTGCATGAAAAACAATGGCAATTCCTCTGCACAAAGGACTGGCAGAGGCAGCCATTAAGTGCAGACGGAGACATCTTCTCATTAGAAAGCACAGCTTTCCGCAGTGCTGCCTCCACTCCCCCCCACCCCGCCCCGACTCCCCAGAGGTCAGCGTCTGGTGGAGACGGGAGCAGTAAAGCACAGCTCTGTGTGTGGGTGGAAAAAAACCTTGGCCAAAGCTTCCCTTGCAAAGGAGCCGCAGCAAATTGAAGCATCCAGAAGTGTAAAGGGCGTATTTAAAAAGACACCTGTGGAGGCGATTCCAGTCCGGGAAATTATAGCAGTCTTCCCCAAGAAAGCTGCCACAATGACTAAGATGAGAGAGAAAGCTTGAATTTTACCAAAAATAATGCCAGAGTGAAGCATTGTCCTTGTGCCCAAACAAAGATCTATACAGAGCCCTGCACATCCTATTGAATATGCTGCTGGCAGGCCGTTTGTCTTTGTGGCACAGACTTGGACGCAAATGGTTTATGGTCCCCTTCCTCCGACATTACCAGAGGCTGCAATAATCCGGTGGATGTCCTGATTTGTGTGCATGCGTATGTGTACCTGTACAATATTTAAATAACAGCAAAACACCCAACTTTGTTCATTTATTTGAGATATTTGTATCCTAATGTTTGACCTGGGGACACACACGGCTTCCACAGCCCATCCACCGGCAGTGACCTGTACTGTACAAACAGCAGTTCGCCTTTCTCCCCTGTAGAGATGCTACCTCTCTTAGGATGGGCAGAGAGAGGCTAGGATGGCTAGCCTGAGCATCCACCCACACCCCATCTGCAGCTGCCTGCTTTCCTGAGCAACGCAAGCAAAATGTCCTCCATCTCTTTCAGGTGTGCAACCTATTGTAAGGGGAGGAATGATGGTCTCTTATGCATGGCCATTTCATTTGCCATCGCCCCTCCGACGACTTTGGTTCTTTGTGTTGATTATGCATGTCATTTCTGACCATCAGAGGTCGCCTCGCTCTCCCCCTGCGTTTCCCCACATTTTGCCCATGTTTTCAGAGACCTCTTTTATTTTGAATTTGAAAACACAGGGAAACGTTGGGGGAGAGCTAGGCAACCTCTGAGCCAAAGTCGTCGTAGGGGTGATGGCGAGGGAAACGGCCATGCATAAAAGATCGTAGCCTCTCCCTCTGCTCTCCAAGGCAGAGAATGACAAGGAAAGCAAAGAGGAACCCACTGCTTCAAGAAAGCCAGAGGAGATTTGTGTACACTGAATATGCTGCACAAAGAACGTCTATGGATATTGTCCTGTTTGATAGGAACACTTTCTAGGTATTGTGAATACAAGACACCCCGTCCCTTAGATTTCCTGCTGTCTCTTCCCTTATAACCCCTTCTGCTTTCATTTCTTACACTCACGCGACTGTGTGTGTGTGTGTGTATACATACATAATTTTATTAAAAAGAAGTTACAAAATCAAAACATGCCTACACCACATACATACAGTATATCAAATCTTCAAAAAAGGAGCCGACTTTTACTTATCTTTTAACTACTAAGATGATAGAAGTATCAAACATATGAGATCCCATTATATAAGATTTTAAAATCCCTTTATACTTCTTTGTAAGCTATAGCATTAATTATTTCACAACACTGCCACATCTGTTCTCCCACTTTCTTGAATATCCAACTTTTTTGGCTTAACAACACATTATATATAACTACAGATAAGGTCTATTCTTTATATTTTATAACCTTTATCATAGGGTTATAAAAATTAGATGATATGAAGGTAACTAAATCCTATTTCTAAAGCATATATATGTTCTAACCACAATATTCTAGCGTAAACATATTTGATTGTTGTCTTGATTTATTAATTTTATTTACATGTAAACTGTACTATTTTATTTGGATACAACTATGGAATAGAATAGAAATTTTATTACAGTCAATGACCAGCACAAGTAAAACAGGTAAGTTACCAATTTACAGTTGTCTAAAAAAATATCTGAATAAAACATGCTGGTTCATTAGTTAGTATAATGAATGAACCACTTGATAAGAAGGATACAACTATATTTAATTATTGTAACTGTAATTCATATGCCATTAAAGGTTGATTGATTGTTTGATTGATTGAGATTTACTGAATGGGTTTTAGTGTATGGTCTGTTTTCGTGTTCAGAATAGCTATCTTGAAGAACAGAGGATTTCGTGATTTTGATTAGGTAATTTTTGAACGTACATCCCTACTACTGCCATGAGCGTACTAAGTGGCCCTGGGATTCTGGACTCCAGACTCGTAATTTAACACTCAAAAGCTGCTGCATGGCAGAGGGATTGTTCTAATCAGGACCCAGTCATAGGAGAACGGGGGTTAACTTTTCCATTTGCAGTGTTTCCCTACCTGGAAATAACCCTGATTGTTGCTCTAAGCTCCACTAGGGGAAAAGACAGGCACAATATGAAGACCTGTCTTTTTTCCTACCTGAGCTTTAAGTTTAGGATTGCATTGCATTTTCTGTATGGCAGGAATTTGGTTCTGAGAAGTACTGACCCTGAAATTGCAACCAAATCCCATCTATATCAATCTTTTAATGCAAAGAATTCACCACTTGCTTCTTCATGGGGATATCCATTCTCTGCTTTACAATGGTTCTATTGATCCAGATTGCGGGAGGGTTTACACTTTACTGTCTTCCCATTTCTTTGCTTGCTGCCACACTTTCCTCAGATACAGTTATAGATGCTTACAAGTTTTATGTCTGTTTGGCTGGGTGTGGATGTCTTCATGTGACCTTCTCCCCTCTGCCTCTGGGTCTCCTATGCATTCAGATTCATCTTTTTTGTTTCATTATTGTCCCTCATATTCAGTACATTCATGGCTGAAGAGCAACAAAGCTGGATGATGGAGCATCGACAGCAGGTTCAGTGTAGTGCCAGCCAGTGTGGTGTAGTGGTTAAGAGTGGTGGACTCTAATCTGGAGAACCAGGTTCGATTCCCCACTCCTCCACATGAGCGGTGGACTCTAATCTGGTGAATCAGATCAGTTTCCCCACTCCTCCACATGGAGCCTGCTGGGTGATCTTGGGCTAGTCACAGTTCTCTTCGAGCTCTCTCAGCCTCACCTACCTCACGGGGTGTCTGTTGTGGGGAGAGGAAGGGAAGGCGATTGTAAGCCAGTTTGATTCTCCTTAAAAGGTAGAGAAAACCGGCATATAAAAACCAACTCTTCTTCTTCTTCTGCCCCATGGCATGCTCAGAAGATAGCCAAGGTGCCCTCCCTCTCACGATCTGCCTAAGGTCATAGAATCAGCATGGCTGACAGATGGCCATCTAGCCCTGCTTAAAAACCTCCAGGGAAGGAGAGCTCACCACCTCCCAAGGAAGCCCGAGGTTGGCAACCCTACTAGAAACCCTTGATGGACTTCCCCTCCATGACTCTGTCTCCTCCCCCTTTAAAACCATCTAATCCTCTTTTAAAGACATCCCTCCAGATTCTTCTCCCATGTCTGTGCTTTAAGTGCAAGTGTATAAATTAGAGCAGAGGTTCCCAACATAGTGCCCATGGGCACCAAGCACCCACCTACACCTTTTCTAGTGCCCGCCAAGTGTTTTTAGGAAGTACTTGGGGCCCGGTAGGGCTTTTGCCGTGCAAGGGTTCTGATTGACTATTGGAGATTTGATTGGCTGTGCAGATTTTTTAAAAATGCTGCTTTGGCAACAGCTGCCACCACAGCACGAGGATCTACTCTGTGTTACTGAAGATAAGCTGTGGCAGTCATTTTGTGGTTGGCTCTGCCTCCTACAGCAGCCATTGTGTGGTGGCCATTTTGTTGCTGTGCGCACCATGCCATGTCAGAATTTCAAATGTACCTGCAGGCCCAAAAAGGACCCTGAATTAGAGGGTTTTCTGCCACAGACTCACTGTCTTTTATGCATGGGTACTTTCACTCACATTCACTTTCACTCACATTCGGCCCCGGTCTGTCTCGGTTGTTCCTTGGAGTTATGCATGAGTTTTCTGTCCATTACAGATGTACTCACTACCAGCCCTCACAAATCCTGGGACTTCCCGTTCCATTATTAACCCAATTCTTCGATATCTCCTGAGATCATCCTGGGTAAAATCCCCATGCATAAGGCAAAGCGCAGGACACGGAAGCTTGGGGGACTGAGGTTTCTCTTACAGAAAACGCTATAGCCAATTACAAAGCAGCATGTCAAGGGGCGGGGATTAATAGAATCATAGAGTTGGAAGGGACCACCAGGGTAATCAAATCCAACCCCCTGCACTATGCAGAAAATTCACAACTACCTCCCACCCCCACCCCCAGTGACCCCTATTTCATGCTCAGAAGATGGCCAAGATGCCCTCCCTCTCATGATCTGCCTAAGGTCATAGAATCAGCATTGCTGACAGATGGTCATCTAGCCTCTGCTTAGAAACCTCCAGGGGAGGAGCGCTTACCACCTCCCGAGGAAGCCTGTTCCACTGAGGAACCACTCTGTTAGAAAATTCTTCCTAATGTGTAGTTGGAAACTCTTTTGATTTAATTTCAACCCATTGGTTCTGGTCCAACCTTCTGGGGCAACAGAAAACAACTCAGCACCATCCTCTATATGACAGCCCTTCAAGTACTTGAAGATGGTTATCAAATCCCCTTTCAGTCTTCTCCTCAGCAGGCTAAACATACCCAGCTCCTTCAACCTTTCCTCATAGGACTTGGTCTCCAGACCCCTCACCATCTTTGTTGCCCTCCTCTGGACATGTTCCAGCTTGTCTACATCCTACTTAAATTGCAGTGCCCAGAGCTGAACACAATACTCTAGGTGAGGTCTAAC
Source organism: Euleptes europaea (assembly GCF_029931775.1). Taxonomy (NCBI): domain Eukaryota; kingdom Metazoa; phylum Chordata; class Lepidosauria; order Squamata; family Sphaerodactylidae; genus Euleptes; species Euleptes europaea. The sequence goes on from NC_079328.1 coordinate 12,022,380, forward strand.
CAGAGCAGAGTAAAGCAATACCATCACTTCGCGTGATCTGGACATCACTTTGTGTGATCTGGACATCACTTCGTGTGATCTGGATTCAAATGCTTCCTGCTTCCTGGAAGTTCTTTCTGAGCAGAAGAAAGGATTTTAAAAAGGAGGCTTGTGTTCCCCCCCCCCCAATTCCTTTTAGAGAGCTCCATTTTTTTTTTGGTTTTTTAAAATGCTTTTTAACACAGCTGTTGGGTTTCCGCAGGCGTGGGGAGGACTTTTCTCTCACAGTAAGCACTACAGCCAATTACAAAGCAGTGTTTCAAGGGGCAGGGACTCAAACAAAAGAAGCCCAGCCATTCTCTGCCACCACCCCACCCCACTGTTGAAAAATCCAGGCCAGATACTCTAACACAGGCCAGGGATGTCAGTACCAATAAGCTCAGTAAACTGCCTGTGATGGGTATTCACTGGCCCAAATTCTGACAATAATAAGAAGGATTGAAAGTAGTCTGAACTCACTGCTGGTTTTGCTATGAGATTAACAAACAACGGAAGGACCCCAGGACGGATTCTACCCTAGCCAACTCCAGCTGTGGATGTAGAGCAATTGTGTGATCTTTTGGCATTTCCAATATGATGACCATTGATAATCTTTCGTGATCCACCTATTTATAAACCTTTAATTCTTCTAGCATTCATAATTTGGGGGGCAGGTGAGGGAGGAGATGGATTTCCATACATCAGTAGAGCTCCTGGTCAAGACCAAGATCCAAGAAGATCATCAGCTGTTTCCATTCCTTCATCTCCTCAAAATAATGTACGGCTACCGAGAGGTTTGATCTCCAGGATGCTCTTGAAAAAACAAAATACGGTTACCTTCGTCCACAATAAACAAAGTTCATAAAACCAGCAGGCTTGTTGACTATACCAAGCTTCTAATGAGAAGAAAGAGAAGCATCCAATATAACTTGACAAAATACAGTGCCCCTTGTCCCTTTTTAAAATCCATTGTAGATTGGTTTCTGTCCTGCTCAGACATCTCCAGGGCTTGTAAGTAGCACCTGCTTCCAGCCCAGAGTTCTTGAAAATGAATGACTCCAACAACAAAAATTTTTTTTACAAAAGCAAGCCGATCTTAAATAGAAGAGTCATGTTGCATTCCTTGGTGTGCAAGTCCCAACGATGTGCCAGCCAAGGACAGAAACAAGCCAGTCATTTTCTCCCCCCACCCACCCAAAAAATTCCTTGATGGGTAACATCCCTTAAGTTCAGCGCCTGCTTCTCAGAGAACAGCAAATAGTACTTTTGACCTGCTACAGGAGCTCTTTATTCCAGACCCCTCCTGTGAATGAAATTGGCTAAAACCAGGGTGGTCCTAGCAATTTCACTCACAGTGGGAGCTGCAGGTAAAATGCTGCTCTGTGCAACAGAAAGGTGCCGTTCCGAACTTTTCCAGCTGAACTTTGGGGAAGCAGGAGATGGTGGCTACGCAGTCAAGGGGAAGGAGAAAGAGACCCCCGAGAAGAAAAGAAGAGTGAGGAAATGAGTTGAGCTGTGCCCCATCTTTGCCACCTGGGGCCTTCACGGTGTCCAACAGACACACACACACACACACACGGTCTCCTTGCATGCCCCTTTTGTGGTTTTGCTTGTGCCAGGAGTGGATTCGGAAGTGAAAACGACCCTGGAGCAAACCCAGCTGAGGGGCCCTTGCAGCCCTACAAGCTGGTGCTTCAGGGAAACTCTGCTCAGTGGGGCAGCTGTGGGCATTCGCGCGCCCATTTCATTCTCCCCCAAACTGGCAGCAGTGCAGGAGGAGACAGTTGACAGCTGACACCAATTAGCATTGCTGATGAAGGGTCTGAGCCAAGTGGCCCCCTGAAAAATGGGAAGAGTTGGTTACCCAAGGTTGGGTGGAGAAGGAAAAATTATATAATAAAAAAATAAGTTTATTTTTAACAAGGCACACTGGCAACTTTAAGACTGATAGACTTAAATCACACTGGCCATACGCGTTTCGGCCTTCAGTCCTTCATTAGTGGTCAAATGAAAACACATACAATGCACACACAAATAATATACAAATGTATGATCATATATAGATAGATAACTTTATACAAGCCTAGGCATGTGTACAGGATGTATAATAAATTTCAAATTAGAAATTCCTCTAGGTAAAATACCTGTAAGTTGTTCTACACGGGGTTGTATTGGTCTCTCATACAACGTGTGCATACAAGTATCAACCTGGTAAAGCAGTGCTGGTCTGTCCCAGCTTGTGATTCTCACTGCCTGATTGGCTGGTGATTTGATTCTGGGGTGGGGGGACTGTAGCTGCCCATTGAAGACCAGGTAGGCACTCAGGACATAATAATGCCACATAACCAATGCTACATGATGGTGTAACAAAGCCGATTCAGAGAGAGGGCAGCAAGAGTGGCTCACGAGCAGACAGCTTTGCTCTTGTTGACAACCCTCCCACACCAGGAGGGTTGCCAACCTCCAGGTGGTGGATTGAGATCTGCTATCACAACTGATCTCCAGGCGACAGAGATCAGTTCCCCTGGAGAAAATGGCTGCTCTGGCAACTGGACTCTATGGCATTGAAGTCCCTCCCCTCTCTAAACTCCGCCCTCTTCATGTTCCACCCCCAAAATCTCCAGGTATTTCCCAACCTGGAGCTGGCAACCCTACACACCAGCCAAAACTGGAGTGCTTTTCACAAGTTGCAAAAAGCATTCATGAAATGTGTGCCCCCCCCCATTTTGCCTGAGTCCTACTGAGAGATAAGAAAAAGGAGGGCTTAGAGGAAAAAGAGAAAGGACTCACCACAGAAGAACTTTTAAAACATTAATTTATTTATTAAAGCCTTGTTTGATCTGTTTTTCCAAATATCCATTTGCTCAAATCATCTAACAATACAAAAATGTATCAATGGAAGAACGTCTATGATTTATTTATTAAAACCCCATTTGATCTGTTTTTCCAAATATTCATTTTCTCAAGGCATCTAACCATTAAAAAACATATCAATAAAAACAATCACACCAAAGAGCAGAATAGTCAACCAGTTTTGCCTAACAATTTAAAAAGGGGTGGGGGAGATTTTGGCCTCCAAAGAGTGAATGAGCCAGGTGGAGCTCATAGCGAAGAGAATTTCAGAGGTGTGGCATCACAACCCCAAAAGGCTCTGTTTGATACCTGCTTCACTTCACGTGGTGGAGAACCCCAAGCGAAGCTTCCAAAGATGGCCCCATTGAGTGGGTAGGTTTTTATTCTGAAGTTGGTTGACCATCTGGGGTCTGCTTCTCCTTTTCCTCTGTGCCGGGTGAAGCAGGAGACATTCTAAACATAAGAACATAAGAAAAGCCCTGCTGGATCAGACCAAGGCCCATCAAGTCCAGCAGTCTGTTCACACAGTGGCCAGCCAGGTGCTTCTAAGAAGCCCACAAACAAGATGACAGCAGCCGCCTCCTGCCTGTGCTCCACAGCACCTAATATAATAGGCATGCTCCTCTGATACTAGACAGAGTAGGTATGCATCATGACTAGTATTCATTTTGACTAGTAGCCATGGATCGCCCTCTCATCCACGAACATGTCCACTCTGCTCTTAAAGCCTTTCATGTGCTTGGAATCAGAGAGCAGCTAGTTGAGGGTTTGAATAAATTGAAACCCAGCCCAGACAAGACAGAGGCAGTTTTTAGTATGTGCTCAATTCATCCGTGAAGATGGAATCTTTCCAATTCTGGAGGGTGGTCACACTCCCTCTTAAAGATCAAGCGCACGGTTTGGATGCTTTTAGAACCAACTGTGGACTCTCAAACACAGCCTGATGCACAAAGAATCTTTCCTCACTCTGAACTGGTCCACCACTGGCTGCATCCTTTTATGGACAGAAAGTATCTTACCATCGTGATCCATTCTATGGAATCTTCCAGGCTTGATTGTGTTGTACCTGGGGCTGCCTTTGAAGACTGTTCAGAAATTTTAGCCAGTCCAGAATATGGCAGCAGGCCACTGTCTTGGACTTGCCAGTGGGAACATATTTTGCCAGTATTGAAAGAGTGTCACTGCCTTCCAGTTAGTTTCTGGGTGAAATTAAAAATGCTGAACTGCAAGTGCTCTAAAGTCCTACACAAACTAGGATCAGGTTATCTTATAGACCACTCATCACTATATGAACCCACCCAGCTGCAGATTTGTACCTGAGGGTCTTCTCCGTGTGCCTCGGCCTTCGGAGGTTAGGCAAGTAAGTATTGTGGACAGGGCCTTTTCTGTGGCAGCACCTGGTTATGGTACCTGGTAAAGTCTGTCCTGTTGTCTATACATCTGAGGTAAAAGAATATATCATATGTGATTTAGATCTGATCAAAAAGCATTTTGGTTACATTTCATATTAAAGAAAGATACCTGCAAGCACCAGCTACTTATTTTCTTCATGTGCTCCCTGCTGTATAAGTGATGATGTGGAGAAACACAGTAGCATGTTAGAGGAAAGATTTTAATATAGTCTTCTCCCTGACATTCTAGCTTTCCGTGTGCAGGGAGGTTGTGATGTGGGAAATCATGTGAGCAGGTAACCCCCATAACTGGTTTCTAAAGTAGCACTGTCCCAAAGAATCTGTGGCATGTCTAGAAAATCAGCATATGCAAACTGGCCCTTAGGCTTTTTGTCAAACTATCAAACGAAAACGCCACATGAAAGGAGCTAGTGATAGGATTTTTTAAAATTTTGAACAGTACTGCAACAATTGTCTGCTTGTGTCAACATCTGTGAAAAACAACAGCCACGTTTCTGCAGTGTGCAAAATAAATACATCCAGTTCCCATGATGGTGAAAATAACATTGAGAGAGATGCAGTGCACAGAATAACCACAAGGAGGCAGGAAAAGCCGTAAACAGATCTTTAAAAGGTAACCTTGGTGGGTATTTGCAGTTATGCCAAATGCCCCAGTGCGGAGTTTCCTGCTTTGGGTGAAGAAGTATACTGTGTCCTCTATGTTGTGGGTCAGCAACACAGGGCCAAGAATCAAACAAAGACAAGGCCTAGAGTGCTGAATTCAATGTCTGATAGGGTGGCCAGCTACATGATGGGAAATTCCTGGAGATTTGGGGGTGGGGCCTGGGGAGGGTGGGGTTTGGGGAGGGGTGGGAACTCAGCAGAGATGCGATGCTATAGAGTCCATCCTCCAAAGCCGCCATTTTCTCCGGGAGGACGGATCTCTGTCGTCTGGAGATGAGTTGTCATTCCTGGAGATCTCCAGGCCCTACCTGAAGTTGGCAACCCTACGTCTGATCGTGACACAGAAGGACGAGCGGCATGTCTACAAAAGCTCCTGCTGTACAGTTCCTATTGTCTACTATAGCTCCAACAGGGAACAATGAAGAGGGTGAAAGCCATTTCCTCTTCTGACTGATATGCGGATTGCATGGAGTATCAAGTTGTGCCCCGTCCCTTGTTCTGAAGGGGAGTGTCATAGGTACACAGCAAATATTATTTGTACAGTGTCTGATCAGGACAAAAAAATGCTGCGGAAGATTTGCGGGAGGCTTCCAGTAACAACACTGTCAGAGTTCACACAATATACAACACTGACTTACTCCTGAACTCCTGCCGCGGCCTGGCACAGGGAGCTGGACGGAAGACGGCTTCCCCCTCCACAATTTGCAACCAATGTACATCCATCACTTTACACGTTGATGCTTCTGTAAAATAAAATCAAACCCCAGATTCAAAGGTTTCTCAAGGATTCCACAACGAAGGAAGCCAAGTGGGTACCTATTGACTCGATATCTAGGGCATCATCCTAATTTAATCACAGGCAGAAGAGGGCAACTACATTTTCTTGCTGCTCTCTGCCTTATAAGGGTTGGGAATATTCTGATTAGTGCAGAGGAGACATCTTATCAATGCAGGACTTTCTATCTGCGAAGCCATTTTTCTTTCTCGTTTTCTGTCCTAGGATCCCGGACGTTGCTAAATCGGCTTGTGCGTAACACCAAGTAATCTACTTAACTCTCCAACACATCCTGCATTCTGTCTTCAATCACACGGACAATTCCAAAGTGCCCCGACCTGGCAGGTTTTCTGCCCCCCACCAACACTGTGTTTGGCTTTGTTTTTTTGTGCTGAACATCTAACCTGATCAAGAGTTCTGGGGAACTTGAAAGTTGGCACCCTGCTTTGTGCTGGGCACTGTTTTGTGATATTTTGGTTGCTCCTCATAAAAGGCGTTCCATGATTTTTTGCTTTTTGTTATTTACAAAATTTAAACCCCACTGTTCTGCCCTCATCAGATCCAATGAGGGGGCTAACAGATTAAAAATCTTCATGATAAAAACGCACCTTAACATCTATTAAAACCAAACAAAAACACAGCATTAAAACAATTAAAGCCAAAGCTAAAATACACATACAAAAACGTAAAAAAATAAAACGTAGGGCAAGAAGGAGGAATCACTGAGGGAATGCCAAAAGAAACAAAAAGTCCTCTGCCAGTCTGAGTAGACAATACTGACTTTGATGGACAAAGTTCTGATTCAGTATAAGGCAGCTTCATGTGTTCATGTGTTCAATAGACATCCTTCCGAGGTCGGTAAAATGAGTACCCAGCTTGCTGGGGGTAAAGAGAAGATGTCTTTGCTTGGGGTGGTGGTTGCTACCCTAAGTAAGCAGTCTCCACTTTAGTTGGGGGAATTAGCTAGTGACAGAGAGCAAGAGGGGGGTAACTGGGATCCATAAACTTTGTATATTAGGATAGTCCTGGGTGAAAGCTCTCAAATGAGCAGGCAATTGTATAATTAAAACTGGTTTTATTAAAGAATAAAAATAGTAAAACAAGAAATATATTTTAAGTATGAACACACACACACACACACACAAAGCATAAAAGAGCTGACTGCAAGAAAAGGAAGCACCAATATTTATACCCCAAAATGGGTCCTGAGGTGGTATGAGATAAGCTGGCAGGAATGCTAGTGACAAAGAATTGATTGCTTTTCAGGGTTTGAACAAAAAGATAGGAGAGGCTTGATGAGTTGTCAGGACCCAAGCCTAAAAAGGAGGGCCTCAGAAGATGATTTGTAGTGGTCAGGTAGGTTTTATAAATCTTTCTGTGGACCAACACTGCAATCTTTCTCTACTGTCTTGGTACTCTTCTTCATGGGCTTTTTAAAGCCTGCATTGATGTATGTTGCAAGCAGTTCCAACGTGTTGCCTTGAGGGGGTGCTGTTAAGAGGAAATCACACCTTCCAAAGCTATTCTTTGTACTTGGGAAAATGTGAATATACTGTGTTGGCGGTTAAGGGCCTAGGTAAAATCTCCACTGAGTGCTGTTGGCTGCTTGCAACAGACAATCTGACTTCATGAGCTGTTGTGGGGGAAGGGTAAGCCCTGGATCTGTGCTAGACTTGCAGAAGGATAAGGGCACCCTTGGGCCTACGAAGTGGAAGACTGCTTAAATCTAGGGTTGCCAACTTCCAGGTACTAGCTGGAGATCTCCTGCTATTCCAACTGATCTCCAGCCGATAGAGATCAGATCACCTGGAGAAAATGTCCACTTTGGCATTTGGTAGGGTTGCCAGATCCCTCTTCGCCACCGGCGGGAGATTTTTGGGGCAGAGCCTGAGGAGGGTGGGGTTTGGGGAGGGGAGGGACTTCAATGCCATAGAGTCCAGCTGCCAAAGTGGCCATTTTCTCCAGAGGAACTGATCTCTATCAGCTGGAGATCAGTTGGAATAGCAGGAGATCTCCAGCTAGAACTTGGAGGTTGTTAAGTAAAAGCACAGCACAGGCTCAAATTCAAAGAAAATATAATTTACTAGGACTAATGTAAACAGACAGAATCAAACCTTGATCAACCAGGGAACACAAGTATTACAAAGGTTGCTTCACCAACATAATCAGAAAACCGGTTACCGCACCGGAAGTTCCAGTCACTGATCCGTCCCTGGAATATGACCATAAAAAATCATGATTTTTGATTTTTTATGGTCATATTCCAGGGACGGATCAGTGACTGGAACATCCGGTGCGGTAACCAGTTTTCTGATTATGTTGGTGAAGCAACCTTTGTAATACTTGTGTTCCCTAGTTGATCAAGGTTTGATTCTGTCTGTTTACATTGTGTGTGTTAAGTGCCGTCAAGTCGCTTCCGACTCATGGCGACCCTATGAATGAAAGTCCTCCAAAATGTCCTATCTTTGACATCCTTGCTCAGATCTTGCAAATTGAAGGCTGTGGCTTCCTTTACTGAGTCAATCCATCTCTTGTTGGGTCTTCCTCTTTTCCTGCTGCCCTCAACTTTTCCTATCATGACGGTCTTTTCCAGTGACTCTTGTCGTCTCATGACGTGACCAAAATACGACAGCCTCAGTTTAGTCATTTTAGCTTCTAGGGTCAGTTCAGGCTTGATTTGATCTATAACCCACTGATTTGTTTTTTTGGCAGTCCACGGAATCCGCAGCACTCTCCTCCAACACCACATTTCAAAGGAATCTATTTTCTTCCTATCAGCTTTCTTCACTGTCCAGCTTTCACACCCATACATAGTAATAGGGAATACGATGGCATGAATTAATCTAGTCTTGGTGGCCAGAGTCACATCCTTACACTTCAAAATCTTTTCTAGCTCCTTCATGGCTGTCCTTCCCAGTCTCAATCTCCTTCTAATTTCTTGGCTGCAGTCTCCCTTTTGGTTGATGGTGGAGCCAAGGAATAGAAAGTCTTGAACCATTTCAATTTCCTCATTGTCAACCTTAAAGTTGTGTAATTCTCCTGTAGTCATTACTTTTGTTTTCTTGATGTTCAGCTGTAGTCCTGCTTTGGCACTTTCTCTTTTAACTTTCAGCAATAGTTGTTTCAAATCTTCACTATTTTCTGCCAATAATGTAGTGTCATCAGCATATCTCAAATTATTAATGTTCCTCCCTCCAATTTTCACTCCACCGTCATCTAAATCTAATCCAGTTTTCCTAATTATATGTTCTGCATATAGATTGAAGAGATAGGGAGATAAAATACATCCTTGTCTGACACCTTTGCCAATTGGAAACCATTCCGTTTCTCCATATTCTGTTCTATCTGAGGCCTCTTGTCCAGAGTACAGGTTGCGCATCAAAACGATCAGATGTAGTGGCACACCCATTTCCTTTAAAACCAGCCATAGCTTTTCATGAGCCACACAGTCAAAAGCTTTGCTGTTTACATTAGTCCAAGTAAATTATATTAATTTTCTTTGAATTTGAGCCTGTGCTGTGCTTTTACTTAACAATTGTTGTTTCAGCATAAGTAGCAATATATTAGAACCTGGAGGTTGGCAACCCTAGCAATTGGACTCTATGTCATTGAAGTCCCTCCCCTCCCCAAACCAAAGAAAGGTGTATATCTAACTGTATGGTGGGAAATTTGCCTCTGGCAATGTTTGCAGTTTAATCAAGGAGCTCAGGGTGGCAGACACAGGATTTCCTCCCACCCACTTCTCCTCACACCATTTTTGCAAGGTAGGTTTAGCTAGAGGTAGCGATAGGCCCAAGAACACCCAGTCACTGTAAATTTTATATTCCCCCCTGTAAGCAGTTGGACCCCCTTTTCCTGCTAAGGGGTGGCACGAAGGCATGGGGGCCAAAAACTGGCATAAGAGCAAGACACTGCTGCTCCCCACAAAATGGATGCTTCTCAGAGAGTTTTGGAATCCATCTATTGCATCAAGCCTGAACAGGAAGGCGGTTCGCCATTGAACTATCCCCCTGGCCCTAAAGGGTGCTTAGCTGGACAATGGGGCTAGCGAATACCCCCTAAGGTGATTCAATCAGCACTCCGAGAAGACCATTACTTACCCTATCTGCACCCATCCCAGCACCAATCAGTATTTAAGAGAACAGCCCAGGCATTCTTTTGGGTCCTGACAACTCATCAAGCCTCTCCTATCTTTTTGTTCAAACCCTGAAAAGCAATCAATTCTTTGTCACTAGAGTTCCTGCCAGCTTATCTCATACCACCTCAGGACCCATTTGGGGGTATAAATATTGGTGCTTTGGCCATTGATAGTGTGTATTCTGGATCCATGGGCACACCCACCCTTGAGTGTGAGCTCTTTCCTTTGTTCCTGGAAACACCGGTCGTTTTCCACCTCAGTGGTGCTTTCCCTGGATGTCCCTTCAAGACTGGTAACTATCGCCCATCCCTGAAACCCTATCCAACTTGTTTCGTTTTCTTGCAGTCAGCTCTTTTATGCTTTGTGTGTGTGTGTGTGTTCATACTTAAAATATATTTCTTGTTTTACTATTTTTATTCTTTAATAAAACCAGTTTTAATTATACAACTGCCTGCTCATTTGAGAGTTTTCACCCAGGACTATCCTAGTGTACAAAGGTTATGGATCCCAGTTACCCCCTTCTTGCTCTCTGTCTCTAGCTAATTTCCCCAACTAAAGTAGAGACTGCTTACTTAGGGTAACAACCACCACCCCAAGCAAAGACTTGAGGCAGATTACAATGTTAATAAAAACTATGATGAAAAGAAACATATCTGTCCTAACAAACATCCAACAAGCGAAAGCATTAAAACTCTTTTTAAAAGCAAGTCTAAATTGTTTAGCCCCCAAACTAAAGTGGAGACTGCCTACTTAGGGTAACACCCCCCCCCCCCGGAAGATTCCCAAAAGTGACATCACACCATCAGTGGCAATTTTTAATGCTTTCTTTCTTCTGCTGCCTGCTGGATTGCTGGCAGGCAAGGCCTCGTAGGTGTGGGAGATCTCTCACCCTCTGACGGGCACATGGCAACCCTAACTACTACTGAAAATCATAATGTAATTTTGTGCTGCTACATATACCAGAATTGTGGAAGTGTAAATTTTTTATTTATTTATTTATACCGTTTTTCTACTCAATGGGGGACTCAAAGTGGCTTGCAACAATGTTCCCCTTTTCTCCTTTTTGTCCTAACAACATCCCTGTTAGTGAGGGCCAAATTACACAATATAGTTTTAACACCCAACTTGCATCCTTTGTAAAACCTGCGGGAGCCCAGTCGGGGTTAGGCCTTGGGCTGCCAGGCCCTCGCCGGGGCAGAGAATCCCCTGCACCCAACCCCTGCCCCCTGCTGCTTGTCAGCTGGACAGCAGGTGGACTTACCTGCAGCAGGGGAGGCATAGGCTGGCGACATGGCGATGTTGCCAGCAGTTTCACAATGACACTTTCGGCATTCACTGGAAGTGACATCATCACATCGCCAGCGATGTGGGATGCTCTGGTACTTGGGCAAAAGCTCTATGGTAAGAAGGGGGTCAACCATAGAGTTTTCCCAAATAGCAGAGCATCCCATGTCACTGGCGATGTGATGACATCATTTCTGGTGTGCACCGGAAGTAATGGCATACCACAGTTTTAGCCCAAATACCAGTGTCCTGCATCTCTGATTATATGATGTGCACCGAAGGTGACGTTGCCGCATTGCCAGAGATGATGCCGTGTCGGCGACCTAGGCCTCCCCACACCATTGGTGAGTCCCTCCCCCACCCGCTGCCAGTTGTCAGGAAGGACCTGGCAACCCTGCTTGGGACCATGGGGACGAAGGCTCCTGTCTCCTGCTGTTTTCTTGAGCTGAAACAGCCCGACGGGAAGGTATTTGCTTAACTTTGGAGCTACACATAGAGTTGCCAGCTCTGGGTTGGGAAATACCTGGAGATTTGGGGGTGCAGCCTGAGGAGGGTGGGGTTTGGGGAGAGGAGGGACTTCAATGCCATAAAGTCCACCTTCCAAAGCGGCCATTTTCTCCAGGTAAACAGTTCTCTGTCACCTGAAGATCAGATGTAATAGTTGGGAGATCTTCAGCCAGCACCTGGAGGTTGGCAACCCAAACTACACATGGAGTATTCATTGCTCATACATCTCAAAATTTACACCAATAACTCTTTCCAGTCGGTCCATTTCAGTTCAGGAAAATTGTGGTGGGGAGTCCCTCCCCCACTTTCCCGTCATTTAAGTCCATGCTGCCTTGAAGAGTGGTCTGGAAAAGGGTGGGGCAAAGCTCAGCCCAAGAAAGGAATAAGCACACTCTGTGGCTCTGGAATGAGCCAGGATGAACGGTTTAATTCGGACCAGAAGAGGAATGGGAAAATCCGGGTTCGATTTGCGTTGAAACAGTGAGCTTCCAAGGAATGAGCTGACGGTCTTCGAGACAACTTGCTTATCACCAAATTTGGATTAAAAGCTTTGGTTGCCTTATAATTTGGAGCTGAAGAAAGCCTTTGAAACGTGCACCAACGACTAGCCACACGTTCTCCCTTGTTTCCGTTTGTTGGACTTTAGTTTGTTACTACGGACCTTTTGAACCAGTGACTTGGACTTAAATGACGGGAATTTCCCGTTTGTACTTGATTGGGAGCTTTCTCCCTTATTTTCGTTGTGGTTTCTTTTTTGTGCTGAGCATGTTTATTTATTTTTTTCTGTTTTGTATTGTATGCATGAGTGAATGTAGTTCAGCATAATATATGACCTTTGTTTATTCCCAGTGTGGTTTTGTATTTGAGCCCTCGTGCCGCCAGTACCTGGAGGTTGGCAACCCTAGCTCCTGAGCTGAATTGGCCTAGAGCAGGCTCTACAAACAACATTCCCTAGGGTTACCGGCTACAGGCTGGGAAATTCCTGTAGATCTGAAGGCAGAGCATGGAGACGGTGGAGTCTGGGGAGAGGAGGGAGCTCAGCGGGGATGTGGCGCCATAGAGTCCACCCTCTAGGCAACCAGTGGGAGGGCTGTGGGCGGAGACATGGAGGCATGCACAAGGTAGGCTGTGTCACTACATCAGTTCTGGGGAGAACTTGGAAGTGACATAGGAGAGCTCTAGGAATCATTGGAAACTCGAACATAAAACACAGCTGATGTCTTTTTTCGCACCATTGCTCTGAGCGCTGGTGGGCAACGAAGGCTGCCAACATGAGGCTTCCCACTATATCCTGGCAGCCCTTTTCCCTTCCAAAGCTGCCATTTTCCCCAAGGGAATTGATCTCTGTAGTCTAGAGATCAGTGGCCATCCTCCAGGTGGTGGCTGGAGATCTCGCTGTTACAACTGATCAGATCACCTGGAAAAAAATGCCCGCATTTGTAGATAGACTCCATGGCATTGTTCCCCAATGGAAGTCCCTCCCTTCTCCAAACCCCGCCCTCCTCAGGCTCCACCCCTAAAATCTCCAGGTATTTCCCATCCTCGAGCCGGCAACTATACCTGCAGCTCATGCAGGGGTGCCCAGCATGTGCGAGATAACAACAGGGAGAACTGCTCTTGCCAGAGTGACAGAAGAGGGGCTGGACGGGCTGGCTCCCCTAGGGAGCATCGCCTTCTGGTGATGTGCTCATGCCAGCTCTGGTTGGGAACACCTGGAGATTTTGGGGGCGGAGCCTGAGGAGGACAGGGTTTGGAGAGGGGAGGGACTTCAATGCCGTAGAGTCCAACTGCCAAAGCGGCCACTTTCTCCAGGGGAACTGATCTCTGTCACCTGGAAATCAGCTGTAACAGCGGGAGATCTCCAGCCACGACCTGGAGGTTAGAGCAACCCAAATAACCCCTCTGCACTGATACCTAAGTTAAGGAAGATAGTGCAGGAATCTCTGGCAAACAGCTAACAATACTGACAACGCTAGTGAAATGACAAGGTGTATTTGTGCATTACTGCTGCAACGGCAATGTTGCAAAGGCTTTTCTTGATTAAAGGTTCACCTGAATCTTGGTTCACCTGAATTTTGCAGGACAATGACTCAGCTCAAACCCAACCCCTTTCTGACTATATATTACTCTTCCTACACACTTGACACTGAGAGACACTGTCCTTCAGTGTTCCTCCTCGGAAGATGCCTGCCACAGCTGCTGGTGAAATGTCAGGAAAGAAAATACCAAGACCACGGTCACACAGCCCGGATAACCTACAAGAACCAACTTTGCAACATTGCTATTGCAGCAGTTTTTGGAACTCTGTCCCTACGTGGACTATTGAAATAATTTTTTTTGCGTATACATTTGTAAACATTCGTGAGTCCTTTTGCTATCCTGTAACGCACCAACACACCGTGTCATTTCACTGGCACTGTCAGCGCTGTCAGCTGTCTGCCAGAGATTCCTGCGCGACCTGGAGGCTGGCAACCCTTGCCCACGAGCTCTGCCCGAACTGGGAGTCGCGAATGGTTATGGAGGGAGACGCTTTTCCCCCTGCGCTCATCCAGGAAGGAAGGAAGGGCCGGGGAGCCCCGGCCTGCATCTCCCCTTCCCACTCTCCGGCCAAGGACACCAAGGCCATCCCTTTTCCGAGCTCGGCCGAGGAGCAAAAGCAGGCGAGCCACCGGCCTGGCAATTAAGCGGCGCGGAGGCCGGATCAATGGAGCCTGGCGGAGGCGGCTCCCCGCACGGCACCTTGCAGCCAGTACGTGCTGCACCCTGCCCAGAGCGAGGACGCGCCTGCTGGGTTCCCCGGCACATGATTAATTGGACTCAGGGCAGCCGGCTGCGGGCGAGGAAGCTGCAGCAGCGGCTGCAAAGTGTTAACTCTTGCCGGGCTGGAGGGAGCAGGAGATGGGAACAAAGGGAGCGCGGGGGAGAAAAGGGCATTGGTGGGTTTGGTCCTCCAAAGAGGAAAATCGGCCCGCCTGCGGGCCGATTTTCCTCTTCGAAGGACCAACCCACCAATGCCCTTTTCCCAGCCATAGGCCCAAATTAGACACAACCTTATTTCGTGACAGCTAGGGTTGCCAACCTCCAGGTACTTGCTGGAGATCTCCTGCTATTACCACTGATCTCCAAATTAGACACCCCCTTATTTTCATGGCAGCTAGGGTTGCCAACCTCCAGGTACTTGCTGGAGATCTCCTGCTATTACCACAGATCTCCAGGCGACAGAGATCAGTTCCCCTGGAGAAGATGGGGATGTGAGGCGGGCCGGTTTTCCTCTTCGGAGGACCAACCCACCAATGCCCTTTTCCCAGCCATAGGCCCAAATTAGACACAACCTTATTTCGTGACAGCTAGGGTTGCCAACCTCCAGGTACTTGCTGGAGATCTCCTGCTATTACCACTGATCTCCAAATTAGACACCCCCTTATTTTCATGGCAGCTAGGGTTGCCAACCTCCAGGTACTTGCTGGAGATCTCCTGCTATTACCACAGATCTCCAGGCGACAGAGATCAGTTCCCCTGGAGAAGATGGGGATGTGAGGCGGGCCGGTTTTCCTCTTCGGAGGACCAACCCACCAATGCCCTTTTCCCAGCCATAGGCCCAAATTAGACACAACCTTATTTCGTGACAGCTAGGGTTGCCAACCTCCAGGTACTTGCTGGAGATCTCCTGCTATTACCACTGATCTCCAAATTAGACACCCCCTTATTTTCATGGCAGCTAGGGTTGCCAACCTCCAGGTACTTGCTGGAGATCTCCTGCTATTACCACAGATCTCCAGGCGACAGAGATCAGTTCCCCTGGAGAAGATGGGGATGTGAGGCGGGCCGGTTTTCCTCTTCGGAGGACCAACCCACCAATGCCCTTTTCCCAGCCATAGGCCCAAATTAGACACAACCTTATTTCGTGACAGCTAGGGTTGCCAACCTCCAGGTACTTGCTGGAGATCTCCTGCTATTACCACTGATCTCCAAATTAGACACCCCCTTATTTTCATGGCAGCTAGGGTTGCCAACCTCCAGGTACTTGCTGGAGATCTCCTGCTATTACCACAGATCTCCAGGCGACAGAGATCAGTTCCCCTGGAGAAGATGGGGATGTGAGGCGGGCCGGTTTTCCTCTTCGGAGGACCAACCCACCAATGCCCTTTTCCCAGCCATAGGCCCAAATTAGACACAACCTTATTTCGTGACAGCTAGGGTTGCCAACCTCCAGGTACTTGCTGGAGATCTCCTGCTATTACCACTGATCTCCAAATTAGACACCGCCTTATTTTCGTGGCAGCTAGGGTTGCCAACCTCCAGGTACTTGCTGGAGATATCCTGCTATTACCACGGATCTCCAGGCGACAGAGATCAGTTCCCCTGGAGAAGATGGGGATGTGAGGCGGGCCGGTTTTCCTCTTCGGAGGACCAACCCACCAATGCCCTTTTCCCAGCCATAGGCCCAAATTAGACACAACCTTATTTCGTGACAGCTAGGGTTGCCAACCTCCAGGTACTTGCTGGAGATCTGCTGCTATTACCACTGATCTCCAAATTAGACACCGCCTTATTTTCGTGGCAGCTAGGGTTGCCAACCTCCAGGTACTTGCTGGAGATATCCTGCTATTACCACGGATCTCCAGGCGACAGAGATCAGTTCCCCTGGAGAAGATGGAGATGTGAGAAGGACCCATTTTCCTCTTTGGAGGACCAACCCACCAATGCCCTTTTCCCAGCCATAGGCCTAAGTTAGACACCCCCTTATTTTCGTGGCAGCTAGGGTTGCCAACCTCCAGGTACTTGCCGGAGATCTCCTGCTATTACCACGGATCTCCAGGCGACAGAGATCAGTTCCCCTGGAGAAGGTGGGGATGTGAGGCGGGCCGATTTTCCTCTTCGGAGGACCAACCCACTAATGCTTTTTTCCCAGCCATCGGCCCAAATTAGACACCCCCTTATTTTCGTGGCAGCTAGGGTTGCCAACCTCCAGGTACTTGCCGGAGATCTCCTGCTATTACCACGGATCTCCAGGCGACAGAGATCAGTTCCCCTGGAGAAGATGGCCGCTTTGGCCATTGGACTCTATGGCATTGATAGTCCTTCCCCTCCCCAAAGCCCACCCTCCTCAGGCTCCACCCCCAAAATCTCCACGTATTTCCCACCCCGGAGCTGGCAACCCTACTTTATGTACAGGCTTGCATTCGTAACTGGTCCGTTACTAAGGTTGCCAAACTCCAGGTAGTAGCTGGAGATCTCTCACTATTACAACTGACGTCCTGCTGACAGAGATCAGTTCCCCTGGAGAAAATGGCCACTTTGGCCATTGGACTTTATGGCATTGAGGCCCCTCTCCTCCCCAAACCCCGCCCTCCTCAGGCTCTGACCCAAAAACCTCCCACTGGTGGAGAAGAGGGACCTGACAACCTTAATGACAGCAGTTTTGTTCTTCTCTTCCCCATGGTGCTCTTTTCCTGGCAGAGGCATTTGGCTTGGCACAAAGAGACCTGGCGAGGATCCCTTTTGTGGCCACCGTCTGGCCTTATTCCACCATCCACTGAGTCTTGCAGCCCCTCCTGGTTTGCTCGCCATCAGACTTCTGAGGCATTACAGCAAAGTTGATTTTAGTGCTCCGTCTGCTGCCTAAGCACAAAGGCATGAAGCATAATGCATATTTGACCTTCTCAAACTAAAGGGGGAGAGAAAGGTTCTAGAGCATCACTCTGGGGCAAGACCAGCAGATAGGGTTGCCAGCTCCGGGTCTGGAAATATCTGGAGATTTTGAGGGTGGGGCCTGAGGAGGGCGGGGTTTGGGGAGGGGAGGGGCTTCGATGGGGTACAATGCCATAGAATCCACCTTCCAAAGCGGTCATTTTCTCCAGGTGAACTGATATCTGTCACCTGGAGATCAATTGTAATCCCAGGAGATCTCCAGCTAGGATTGCCAGGTCCCTCTTCGGTACAGGTGGGAGGTTTTTGGGGTGGAGCCTGAGGAGGGCCAGAGACTGATCTTTGGGAGCATGATTATAGCAGCTTTTCATTTGGATGCATAAAACAAGGCACTGTGGTCTAGGGGTTCTGCTTGCAACAATTGTCTCCGCATCTCCATGTGAAGTTTCCTTATTCTGCATGGGTCATCTGGGTGGCTCATTGGAGGAGCCTTTGATTTGCATGCAGAAGATCCCAGCTTCAACCCCTAGGATCTCAAGTGAAAGGGATCGGTAGTAGGTGATGTGAAAGATCTTCATCTGAGACCCTGGACAGCCAGTCTGAATAGACAATACTGACCTTGATGGACCAACAGTCTGATTCAGTATAAGGCAGCTTCATGTGTGGCTTTCATGCGTGAGCCTCCAATCACATCCAGCCACCAACTCGTACCGCCTTTTCTCCCCTTTGCTGTTGGGAGCATTTTTCACATCAAACTAGAAAGCAAGAATGTGGGAAGGAGCATAGAGATACTATTTCAGTCTCTTCTCCTTCCCACATTCTGCATCCAACACACATAACGTCAAAGTCATCTCTCACTGGTGGTAGCCAAGTCAGGACACTGGCACCCCCTCCTGAAAAACTACACCTCCTTGGGGAGGGGGTCACTACTTTGAGCCACAGGGCAGTGGGAAAATTCCTGGTGCTCCACACCCATAAGCAGATGCCCTACCACAAAACCCATGAGTTTATGTAATGGTAGCCAACAGGTATTTGTCCAGCTCTGCCTTAGTTAAGAACATAAGAATATAAGAAAAGCCCTGCTGGATCAGACCAGGGCCGTCAAGCCCCGCAGTCTGTTCACACGGTGCTCTGCAGGTTGTGTTCTGCTGTTATGGTTGCCAACCTCCAGGTACTAGCTGGTGATCTCTTGGGTGGGAGGAAGAAATGTTGTGATCAAGATAATCCAGATTTCCTTACCCACACAGAAGCCATCCAGGTTTTGCTGTGATCTTTCCCAAGGAAGCTTTGGGAAAGATCAGGGGGAAAAACAAGAGAAGCCCTGGGAGGTATACAAATGCACCATGACATTGCAAGGAAGTGGAGAAAGAAAAAAACCCACTTCCCGATAGCATTGAACGTGGGGCATATAATCCACAGTACCAGATAGAAATAAGTAAAACTAGCTTAAGCTCTGCTCTTTTATGCCAGCCAGGTGATCCAATATGCAATATGAGACCGATTTAGAGCTGCCACGGACCCCTCGCCCCCAGAACCCGTTGGCAGTGCCTGGCAACCAGTGGGAGGGTTGTGGGGAGGGCAGTGTCCTGGGAGAAAAATTAAAAAGAAAAACAAGGCCTCATCTACTCACAGGAAGTTCTGACCAAAGAGTCCCCGGCGATTCCTAGAGTTATCTGGAAATGACAAATGGTAGCTCTAGGAATCACCAGAAACTCTATAGTAAGAACTTCCAGTTTTACCATAGCGTTGCTGATAATTCGTAGAGGTACCTTTTGTTACTTTGGGGTAGCTCTAGGAATCACCAGGAACTCTATGGTAAGAACTTCTTGTAAGTAAACAAGGCCTTATTTTTTTTAAAAAAAAAATTCCTAGGATGCTGCCCCCCACCACCACAACCCTCCCAGAGGCTGACGGCACTACCTGACAATCCTAGCCCCACTTCATATATTTTTTACCATAAAGTGTACATGTAGGGTGCCAGTCCACATTAAGACAGATGGCAAGCCACAAGAGAGTCTGGATTCACAAGCTGAAGACGAATGAAATCAGGAATAATTATTGAGATTATTATCCATTTTAACAGAGGCCTGGCTTTTTTGGACACCAGAATTGTGTGGTGCAATCGGCCCTGGTTAGTATTTCGATGGGAGCCCTCCAAGGAATACCAGGGTCGTAACATGGAGGCAGGCAATGGCAAACCACCCCCTGAACCTCTCTTGCCTTGAAAACCCTACGGGGTAGCCATAATGGCACCAAAAAAAGCCTTTGTTCATGCTTGAAGAAGTCCTGGCATCTTGGCAACTGTGAGCCAGTTCGGCTATTAAGGAGCAAAAAGGCCATTTTCTCTGGCCCTATTCTCCACAGCTTGAGGGTAATAAAAGATCCTATGAGGAATCCAGTGATTCTTGTGGGCCGCATTGAAAACACTGGATTAGCCAATAGCCACTTCTACCCCTTTTGCTCTGTCCTTGTTCTGTGGATGCAATCTGCTCCATGTTTGCTCCACTTGTCTTCCAGTTCCTTAGAGAATTGCTAAATTTAGTTTCAGAACTGGTGCATTCATCATGATTTAATTAATGCACATCAGTAACCTGTAAGGGTGGGGGGAGGCACAAACTGAAAACCATAGCAAACTGAGGCGTGTGCAGCAGTCAGAACAAAGTCTGATTTTTTTTTAATGGAAGAATGGTAAATCTCTAAAATGTTGATTCTCCTTCAGAAACAAGCCCAGATGATGCAGAACCCCAAATCTAGGGTGAAATTCAGGTGGGAGAATTCATCAAGCATCGTGTTGGAAACATGGTACAGTAGATGCAGCCACAGGCTGTCAAAGCCACCAAGGGGCCACTGGATAAATATTCCTGCTGCCCCCCACCATGTAAGCAGCCAGACCCCTCCTCCCGCTAAGGGGTACCATGAAGGCACAGGGGCCAAAAACTGGCATAAGAGCAAGACACTGCTCCCCACAAAAAGGATGCCTCTCAAAGTGTTTTGGGATGCATCTTGTGTGTCAAGCCTGGGCAGGAAGGAGGTTGACCACTGAACTTTCCCCCTGGCTCTTAAGGTTGTATAACTAGCTGGACAACGGAGCTAGCTAATCCTCATTGTGTCACCCTAAGGTGATTCAATCAGCACTCTGAGCAGACCATCGCCCGATCTGTACCCATCCCAGCAATCAATCAGCATTCAAGAAACTAGCCCAGGCATTCTCTTGGGTCCTGACGATTCATCATACCTCTCCTATCGTTGTTCGAACCCCGGAAAGCAATCAATTCTTTGCCTCTGGCTTTCCTGCCAGCTTATCTCATACTGCCTCAGTACCCATTTTGGGGTATAAATATTGGTCCTTTGGCCGTTCATATTGTGTGTGCTGGATCCGTGCGTGCACCCCTCCTTGCATGTGGGCTCTTTGCTCCTGGAAATGCTGGTTGTTTTCTTCGTCAGCGCTGCTTTCCCTGGACATCCCTTCAAGACTGGTAACTATTGCCCATCTCTGAAACCCTATCCAATTTCCTCCCTTTTTCTCTTAGTCAGCTCTTGTATGATTTGTGTGCGTGTGTTCATTGATTAAAATATGTTTCTTGTTGTACTATTTTTATTCTTTAATAAAACCTATTTTAATTATACAACCGCCTGCTCGTTTGAGAGTTTTCACCCAGGACTATCCTGGTATACATAGGTTATGGATCCCAGTTACACCCTCCCCCATCGCTCTGTCTCCAGCTAATTCCCCCAACTAAAGTGGAGACTGCATACTTAGGGTAACTACCACCATCCAGACCTAAGCCAAACATAATACAAAGACTACTTATTTATATTATTTTTAATCCACCTCAATACAATCATTTTTAATCCTCCCCAATAAAAGACTTGAGGCATATTACAATGTTATTTAAAATTATGATGAAAAGAAACATATCCATCCTAACAAAAATCCAACAAGCCAGAGCATTAAAACTCATTTAAAAAGCAAGTCTAAATTGTTTAGCCCCCAGAAGAGCAATAATATGGAGGCTTTCCTGAAATTCTCAATAACATCATTCCACCATGTAAGGGCTGTGATTGTAAAAGCTCTGGGCTGAGCAGATACTGGGGGTTACCGCATTATGTAATCCCAGCAATGTATTAAGAGTTTGAAAATGTTATAAAAAACATCGCTTTAAAAGGGTTTTTGGATGCCACGGCTAAAAAATGGTTGGAAGACGTATTCACAGCTAAAGGGGCCAAAGTGCGAACAGTATTTTTTATAACAGTTTCAAACTCTTAATACATTGCTGGGAATACATAATGCGGTAACCCCCCTTGTCTTCTCTAACCTGCGTGAAGGCTCCTTTCACAGGCCTTATCTGCAGACCGGTGTTGTAGGGTTGCCAGCTCTGGGTTGGGAGATCAGTTCCCCTGGAGAAAATGGCTGCTTTGAAATATGGACTCTATGGCATTATATCCCACTGAAGTCCAACCCCTCCCCAAACAGGATTGCCAAACTCCAGGTAGTGATTAGAGATCTCCCACTATTACACCTAATCTCCAGGTGAAAAGAGATCAGTTCACAGGAGAAAATAATGCTTTGCAAGGTGGACTCTATGGCATTATACCCCATATCCCTCCCCTCCCCTCCTCAAGCTCCACTCCCAAAATCTCCAGATATTTCCCAACCTGGAGCTGGCAACCCTACACTGAAGTCCTTCCCCTCCTCCTCAGGTCCTTCTCCAAAAATCTTCAATTTGGAACTGGCAAACCTGTCCTCAAACCCCACTCTTCCTAAGCTCCACCTCTAAATCTTTAGGAATTACCCAACCCAGAGTTGACAACACTAAAGGACTGTCGGAAAAACAGAGAAGGGAACTTTATTGGGGAGGCTGAAAGCACGTTCTGAACTAGGTGAGCAGGGACTGGGAACTGGTTCAAGAAATGACTCCTAATTAGAAGATTGGTAGAAGCAGGAGCTATGATAAATCACATCAAGTGAAGAGTCCTTGACGGAAATAGGCCCTTTTATTTATTTATGTGAGAATTTCCAGCTTACTTCTCCAAACGTTCAGTGGCTTACAAAGAATAATTTAAACAACTTTAAAAAATACAGTATTTATAACAGAGTTAATAGCAACAATTAGAGACCAAATTGTCTACCACAGTAACATTGAAAATACCAGCAGAAATTAAAAGTAAATTTAAAATATGAGATTAATATGATTACTAAAATTCTTGCTCCAATTTTCAACTGCCCTCCATAAAGAACACTTCTGTGGCATGCGCTTCCTGTGAGAGTATTTTCCAAAGCCCTGCGGCCATTTCAAAGCAACAAGCTCACTAGCCAAAGACAGATGGATCTCATTATCCACAAGGACTTGGGGCTAGATCTATCAAGTAGGTGTAGGGTTGCCTGATGGCAACCGAGATGGTAACATATCTAAAATAGGGTGAGGCATTTCCTTAAGCTGGTGGGTCCCAAATAAATTGCTAGTTTGCAGGTGGGGCCTGGAGATCTAGAATTACAACTGATCCCCAGACTACACAAATCAGTTCCCCTGGGGGAAAAAATAGCTGCTTTGGAGGATGGACTGTATGGCATTATATTCCCCTGAGGTTCCTCCCCTCCCCAAACCTCCCCCTCCCCAGTCGCCACCCTTAAATCGCCAAGAATTTCCCAACCCAGAGTGTCAACCCTAGTCCCAAACCATGAAGTACATTAACAAGGAGTACCATGAACTAACCCTGGAAACACAAGTTAAGCAATGAAGCTATTTCAGAACTGAGGGAGCGCACCACCTCTCTAGGTAGCTGATTCCACTGTCGAACAACTCTTACTGTAAAAAAAAAAAAATCCTGAAATCCAGCCGGTACCTCTCCGCCTGAAATTTAAACCCATTGTTGCTAGTCCTATCCTCTGCTGCCAACGGGAACAGCTCCCAGCCCTCCTCTCAATGACAGCCCTTCAAATTCTTCAAGGCAGCAATCATGTCCCACCTAAACCTCCTCTTTTCCAGACTAAACATTCCCAACTCACTCAGCCTTTCCTCATAGGGCTTGGTCTTCAACCTGTCCCTATACAAGCAAAGTTGGCCTCCATATACTCTATATGATCTGAAAGAATAATGTCATCCAACATGGGAAGAGCAATCCCCCAAGAATATCAGCTATCTCAACCACTAACATCTTCCTCTTGCCTGAATTCAGTTTCACCATGTCCACCTTCATCCACTTGACAATAGCATCCAAACACTGGCTTAGGGCAGAAACCACACTTTCTGGAGGTCTTCAAGGAATAAAGAGTTGAGCATCATTAGCATCTACGTGAAACCACTGGGAGAGATCATCAAGGAATCTGGAGAACGTACCACCAATCTGCAGATGACATCCAGCTCTATTTTTCCCTCTGTGGTCCATGAAGGTCTGGAACAGCTACCTGGAAAAGCTAATTGGACGGAGGCAGACTAGTGAGCTGAAGTTCAGTCAGGACAAGATGGAGGTGCTGATTGTCAGTGACAAAGCTGCTCAAGGATTGAGGAGTCAGCCTGTTCTGGAGGGCGTTGCACTCCCTCTGAAGGAGCAAGTTTGCTTCCGCAGGGTGATGTCTGTGCTGGATCTTGGTCTATGGTTGAAGGCCCAGGTCTCCTCCATAGTCTCCCAAGTAACATCAGGGCCCTGCAGGACCTAAATGAGTTCCGCAGGGCCTGTAAAACAGAACTGTTCTGCCAGGCTTACAACTGAGGGCAGCCGCATTTTTACCATTTTTACCATTGCTGGCCTCCTCATCCTCCCCCAACTTGATTCATAGGGTCCGCTGCCTGGCCAGCTTCTTCAGTACCTGTGATTTCACTTTGTATTTGGGCCATCTTAATTCATTGTGTTTGTATTGTACTGTATCGGTCTGGAATTTATAATTTTAAAGTATGTTTTAGAGTATGTTTTAATTGATTTTTAAAAATTTTTTAATGTTGTAACCCGCTCTGAGCCCAGCTTGCTGGGAATGAGGGTGGGCTATACATGCAATAAACAAATGCAATAAATAAATGCAATAAATAAATAAATAAATAGCTTTGACTGATACACCACCTATAGTCATTCCTCAAAAATTATGATTTAGCCACAGTGATCCATACTCTGATCACACCCCAAGTTCGATTGCGGTAATAATTCTATGAAGAGCTGGATTTGAAAATGGTCCAGAAACTTCAGCAGGTCCAAAATATGGCAGCCAGGTTATTGTAAGTGACTGGATACAGGGATAGTATCACCCCTGTGCTGAAAGACCTACAGTGGTTACCCATAAATATATAAGAAGCGCCATGCTGGATCAGACCCAAGGTCCATCTAGTCCAGCATTCTGTTCACACAGTTGTCAACCAGCTACCTCCAGGAATTCCACAATCAGGAAGGCTACAAAAGCATAATCCTGCCTGTGCTCCTCAGCAACTGATTTAAAGAGGCATGAAAACCCCAAAAGTCTCTTGCCATGAAAACCCCATGATTCATAGCCATTGATAGCCCAGTCCTCCATGAATTTGTTCACACTCCTTTTAAAGCCTTCCAAGTTGGCAGCCATCACCACATCCTGCGGCAGCGAGTTCCACAAATTAACTGTGTGCTGTGTGAAGAAATACTTCCTTTTGCCTGTCCTGAATCTCCTAGCCTTCAGCTTCAGTGGTTAACCCCGGGTTCTAGTATTATGGGAGAGGGAGAAATGCTGTTTCCTGTCCATTCTCTCCACGCCATGCATAATTCTGTAAATCTCTGTCTGTTTCTGGGAGCAATTCAAATAGCTGGTTTTTACTTTTAAAGCCCTAATGGCTTAGGGCCAAGGTACTTGAAGGACCATCTACTCCCATACTATCCAGTCCACCAGTTAAGATCTGCCTTATAAGCGTAATGACTGAGGAGCCAACAGTGTAGTCCTACGCAGAGTTACTCCCATCCAAAACCACTGAAATGACAGGCTCAGAAAGGAATAAATCTTCATAGGATTGCATGCAAGTGATGCTCCTTCCAGAGACAATAAGCACCCTTGGTTAAGTGTAGTACCCTGTTTTATTCTTGTCAATAAAATACCTCTTGTAAATATAGACAGACTCTTCCTTTTTGAAAGACGTGGAGATTTGCTCAGCCAGCAAGCCCCCTTTCAATACTTCTTTTACCTTGAGTTAAATTTGCTTCTCAGGCATCTGGGTTTTAGCAGGTTTGACATGGTGCCGGCATGCTCTTGGAGGGGGTTTTCTCAGCAGGAGGGAATTTCACCCTGGCAAGGAACAAAGGAATTGTCACAGTGGAACAAAGTAATGTCCAATGCGGGTTGACATCCGGCTTCCGGCAATGGCCTCTGAAATGTTTGCAAAAAAGAAAAAGAAAAAAAGAATCCCAGCTAAAAACACAGATTTTGCACGGTAGATGGAAATGCTTCTTTCTGGCCTGGCCTACTGGAACGTTTTCTCCCTGGCTCACGAGCATACAAAGCCTTGGTTTTGGCTTAACGGGCGTAGCCATTTGCTCTTCTTACACAAACAGCCTTGCTTCTATGCTTGCTTAAATAGACACCCGAGGGTATCTTCCCCAGGGTGGTAAAGATAAGTGGGGCAATTTAGTTAGAAGCCATGGAAGGGGGGAAAGGCAGACCAGCCCTTTAACCTACCCGGAAGCTCCTGGTGCTCGCTGCTCTACCTAGGAGCAAGAAGAGCCAGCACTGGAGCGCTGGCAATGCTGCTCGGCTTAGACATGGGCAATGATGTTAAGGACAACGGTGGGTTGTTCATCTGACAATCAAGCCAACACCCCTCACCAGTGTTGCTGCAGCCTCCAATGAGCTGGACGAGGGGCTGTGGCTCAGTAATAGAGCATCTGCTTGGCATGCGGAAGGTCCCAGGTTCAATCCCTGGCATCTCCAGTTAAAAGGACTAGGCAAGTAGGTGATGTGAAAGACCCCTGCCTGAGACCCTGGAGAGCCGCTGCCGGTCTGAGTAGACAATACTGACTTTGATGGACCAAGGGTCTGATTCAGTATAAGGCAGCTTCATGCATGGAGATCTCCTGGAATTACAACTGACTACAGATAGGGTTGTCAACTTCCAGGTACTAGCTGACGATCTGCTATTACAACTGATCTCCAGCCGATAGAGATCAGTCCACCTGGAGAAAATGGCCGCTTTGGCAACTGGACTCTATGGCATTGAAGTCCCTCCCCTCCCAAACCCCGCCCTCCTCAGGCTCTGCCCCAAAAACCTCCCACCAGTGGCAAAGAGGGACCTGACAATCCTAACTACAGAGATCAGTCCCCCTGGAGAAAATGGCTGCTTTGGAGGGTGGACTCTATGGCATACCTTGCTGAGGTACCCCCCAAACCCCATCCTCCCTAGGATCCACCCCCAAATCTCCAGACATTTCCCAACCTGGAGCTGGCAAGTCCAGCTTGCCTGGCTATGATGTAGGGTTGCCAATCTCCAGGTAGTGCCTGGAGGTCTCCCAGAATTACAACTGATCTCCAGACAACAGAGATCAGGTCCCCTGGAGAAAATGGTTGCTTTGAAAGATGACCTGTATGACATGATACATTGCTGAGGTCCCTCCCCTCTCATCTCCCAACCATGCTCTTCCTAGGTTTAGGGTTTTTAGTTCTGGGTTTGGAAATACCTGGAGATTTGGGGGTGGAGCCTGGGGAGGGTGGGGGTTAGGAGAGGGGAGGGACTTCAGTGCCATGTAGTTCATCTTCCAACGCAGCTGTTTTCTCCAGGGGAATTTATCTCTGCAGTCTGGAGATCAGTTGTAATTCTAGGAAATCTCTTGGCCCCACCTGGAGGATGGAAACCCTATGAAGCGTCACCGCTATCAGTACTTGCTTACATCCCAATTCAGGTGCCCTGGCCCCAAACTCTTCAGAATTATTGGTTCTTGTAGGTTATCCGGGCTGTGTAACCGTGGTCTTGGAATTTTCTTTCCTGACGTTTCGCCAGCAACTGTGGCAGGCATCTTCAGAGTAGTAACACTGAAGGACAGTGTCTCTCAGTGTCAAGGGTGTAGGAAGAGTAATATATAGTCAGAGAGGGGTTGGGTTTGAGCTGAGTATTGTCCTGCAAAAGTATTGTCCTGTAAGTATCAAGATAATGTGCTAATGAGGGTATGGTATGTTAATATGGAACCATTGTATCCTGAAGTGATCTGTTAATGTGTGTAATCCAAAACTAATCTGTATGGCTATTGTTGAATGTTGTCTTTGTCTGGAGGTTTTTCAGGGCAGGAAGCCAAGCCAACCCCTCTCTGACTATATATTACTCTTCCTACACCCTTGACACTGAGAGACACTGTCCTTCAGTGTTACTACTCTGAAGATGCCTGCCACAGTTGCTGGCGAAACGTCAGGAAAGAAAATTCCAAGACCACGGTTACACAGCCTACAAGAACCAATGAACTCTGACCGTGAAAGCCTTCGACAATATCTTCAGAATTAATTCGCTTTGGTGCCTGTGTGATTCGCATCCATTGGACCAAGGAGCCAAGGACAGGGGTTTCAAATGGGAGATACTCAGGGCTTGCTTGCTTAGTTTAACTCTTTCTCCATCCCAGGCTCTCAGCCAGAGATTCAGTCCTTTTCTTTCTGATGACTGGAATTGTTTTTGAGTTTTTTGTTCTTTTTTTAATAGTACTGTAATTTACACAACAATGGCCTGGCCTCAGTTGCATTTGATTATGTAATCAGGATGCCCAGGGAAGATGCTGAAGCCCCAAAGACAGGGCAGGCCTTATGCAAATGGGCCCTTTAGAAAAGCAAATGCACCAAGAGGAGGGAGACTTTTTGAATGACCCATTGTGAAAGCCTGTAGGATCTACTGGGAGAGGGCTGTCCATCCCAGTTCTTGCAGCTTTTGGGGAAAGGGCTGGATTCCACACTTTGTCTTTTTAGGACATTGTCACCGTCATATGAGCAAATAATGTACCCTAAGCGTGGCAGAGTTTACACCTGCTGTTTTAATCTTTGTTCTATCAAATTATTTTTATATTGTTGCAACCCACCTTGGGTCCTAAGATGCTCAGTAGATGGGTGGGCATTTTAAATTAAATGCATAAATACATAAATAATATGCTCCAGCCAGCGCAGACTGTTGAGGGCAGCTGAACATCAGTCACAGGTGAGGAGGAATTTGGCTGTTGCAGCCCCTGATGTGCCATCTCCACATCAGGAAGTCCTCCTGTTGGTTAGGGAACAGCACAAGGACTTTGTATCATATGTGTGATGGACGTTTTGTGCCTCCCAGATGTACACGGGCTCTTTTCTGGTTGTGACCACAGCAGCAAGGCAAGCCATTTGCCCACTTCTGGCAGGAATCCTCCCACTGCTGGGTGTAGGGCTGCCAGGTCCCTCTTCGCCACCAGCGGGAGGATTTTGGGGTGGAGCCAGAGGAGGGCGGGGTTTGGGGAAGGGAGGGACTTCAATGCCATAGAGTCCAGTTGCCAAAGCGAACATTTTCTACAGGTGAACTGATCTCTATCGGCTGGAGATCAGTTGTAATAGCAGGTCTCCAGCTAGCACCTGGAGGTTGGCAACCCTAGCTGGGTGTCAGGCATTTCCCCTCCCACCCACTCTTGCTTCTGGGCCTGGTGGGAGAACAGCGGAGGACAGAAAGGATGTTGTGCTACGTGTCAACGTTACATCCAGGGGAAAACCCAACCATGACCCTGGCGTGTCAGCCAACGCTCTGGAAACTCTATCCATAGGCATCAAAGACATCCAGAGACATCCATAGATGTTAGAGATGCTGCTCTGATGTCACATCTGGCTTTTTGCCCGGATGTGATGTCAACATGTAGCACAACAACAGGTCCACCCCTTGCCCCATACCCAAAGCTCCCAGGGTACCAGGTAGTGGTCTGGCAAGCCTAACCACAGCACCCAGGGAGGAGTGGCTTTAACCTCCCTCCCACACTTTGGTTTTGTATTCCTGCAGCCACACAGGGTTGTCAGTGCTGTGATCGGAAATAGCTGGAGATTTGAGGGTAGAGGCTGGGAAAGTGGGGTTTGGGGAGGGAACCTCGGTAGAGTCTGGCCTTTTATGCATGGCTGTTTCCCTCACCGTCACCCCTCCAATGACTTCAGGTCTTTGCCTTGATTATGCCTGCCGTTTCCGACCATGAGAGGTCGCCTCGCTCTCCCCCTGCCTTTCCCCACATTTTGACTCTGTTTTCAGGGACCTAATTTTTCTCAAATTTGAAAAAGCGGGCAAAACGTGGGGAAATGCAAGGGGAGAGCGACACAAACACCCGAAGTCATCGAAGGGGTGACAGTGAGGGAAACAGCCATTCACGAAAGGCCTCTAATGCCATTCAGTTCACCTTCCAAAGCAGCCTTTTTCTCCAGGAGAAGTGGCATACATGTTTTTAAAAGTTAATAAAACGATTTACGTGATTTGGAGATAAATTGTATTTCCAAGAGATCTCCATCTCTCACCTGGAGGTTGGCAACCATAGAGCCACTATTGACTGTTTTTGACATTACTTACATGGTATACATTAAGTTTCACAACCTCTTCTAAATCCTGGGGGGGGCGGATGGAGTTTCAAAGCACATCTCCTAAGGGTTCGTTGCTGACCCGTAGCTAATTTTAACCATTTGGCATCCCTTACAATGTGTTTAGCATAGCAGAGGCTGAGGCCTTCCTCTGATGTTGCTTCCTGGCACTGGAATTCAGAGGTTTACTACCCTTCCCTTTAGTCACCATGGTTAGTAGCTACTGATAGACCTCTCCCCCATGAATCTATCTAATGCCCTTTTACAGTTGTCTATGTCTGTGGCTATCACTACTTCCTCTGGCAGTGAATTCCACATTTTAATCACTCTCTGCGTAAAAAAGTATTTCCTTTTGTCTGTCCTGATCTACTGCCCATTAGCTTCATTGGATTCCCTCAAGTTGTAGTATTTTGGGAGAAGGAGACAAAATTCTCTTTGTCAGCTCTCCCCACCCTGGGCATAATTTTATAAACCTCTACTGTGTCCCTTCTGGTCATCTCTTTTCTAAATTGAGAAGTCCTAGACTCTTCAGTCTTTCCTCATAGGGACAGTTCTCCAACCCCCTAATCATCTTGGTTGCCCTCTTCTGTGCTTCTTGTAGCTCTGTAATGTCCTTTGTGCGATACAGTCACCAAAACAATTCACAGTATTCCAAAGGAGGCCGCACCATTATAATACCAGCCATTTTCTTTTCAGTCCCTTTCCTAATGATCCCCAACATAGAGTTTGCCTTGCTGACGTGGAGCCTGTATGGCCTTTCTCGTGAAACTACTCGGACTAGAGGGCCTTCCTCCTGCAACAAACTCCCATGCTCAATTCTCCTGCTAGAACCCTTGTTCGAAGCACTGGTTGCAAGCCCCACAGGGATCCCAAGGACCTCTTACAGTCAGACCTCGAATGAGCTCTGCTTAACAGCTGTGAGTTGTGGCTCCACTTCCAGGAGTCAGACAATGGCAGGCAGCTGACTCATCTCACTCAATGCCTGGTGAGTTTCACTGTAGGCAAGAACAAAGTGTCTCCTGTCCCCTTAGAACGGTTGCAGTCATTCTAGTGAGAATTGTTTCGAGAAGTCCTCCTCCATGCAAGGGATAACCCACATGGAATTAAGTGCCACATCATGTTGAGATGACCCCTATCCTAGATGGCTTCAAAAGATCATTAGGCACTGCCTGAAGGATGGCTAACAGAAATGCAGTGGGGAAATAGAACCTCCATATTCAGAGGCAGTAGCTTGTATTCTCTCACTTTCCTCAGCCAAGTTTGAAGCCTTCTGCGGACCCAAGGAGCCTTCCTTCAGTGCTGGAGGAGCTGCTTCCATTGAAGGCTCCTTGGGCCAGAAGGCAGCTTCAAACTTGGGAGGACACAAGCCAGCATGTTTCTGCTTCCCAGATTTTCAGAACAGCTGTCTTCAGGATGTCCTGTTTGAGAAATTCCAAGGGAGGATCTAGCTGGGAGTGTTAGAGATGATGATGAAGAATAAGAGTTGCTTTTTACATGCCGACTTTCTCTACCACTTAAGGAAGAGTCAAACCGGCTTACAATCACCTTCCCTTCCCCTCCCCACAACACACCCCACAACACACCTCCCCACAACACACCTTCCCTTCCCCTCCCTTTCCCTCCCCCTCCCCCTGTGAGGTAGGTGGGGTGGAGAGAACTCGAAGAGAGCTGTGACTAGCCGAAGGTCACCCAGCTGGCTACATGTGTAGGAGTGGGGAAACCAACCCGGTTCACCAGATTAACCTCCGCCGCTCATGTGGAGGAGTGGGGAACCAAACCCGGTTCTCCAGATCAGAGTCCACCGCTCCAAACCACTGCTCTTAACCACCACACCACACTGGCTCTCATGATGAAGTAGTGATGGAGTAGTGGAAAGTCTAAACATTAGCAAAGAAAGAGAATGTATCTTTGAGTGTATTGCATAAATACAAGTGAAACTTGAGTTGGCTGCCAACAGTAAGACAGAAATGCTTGAAATAAGGGTACTGTTTCTGTGGGGACTCCAAAACCTCTACCTGGAGACTATTGCCAAGGGACGGGGCAGTTCCCAGACTGCAGAACTTGGGAGGCATTTTCACCACCCTCTATGTGAAACGGAGCCCTGAGCAGATGTTGAATTGCAGCGCATTTCCATGTAAGAATGTCTGCTTGTATGAGCTGGATTCTTTGCCCTGTAGGATCGCTACCTCCCCCATCTTCTTGATGCAAGTTTGACCGAGGAAGGTTTCGGATGACCTGCGCCCCCTCATTCCTCAAGGAATAAGATCCTGCTTCCTGTGTACCAGTTTGAGCATGGAGAAAACGGTTCTTTAAGGGTTTGGGACGGGGAGAAAAAAAAAAGAAGTTTTCCCAATTTAGCAATTAGAGGGTTAAGTTCCTTCCCGGTCTCGCTGCATTAACTGGAAAGGAATGAAGTGTCAGGCATGTTCTCGCCCCAGCAGGCAGTTGGAAGCGTCCCTTCTCTGCACACACGCACTCCCTCCCACTGCTGCAACCAAATTATTTTCCAATCCTCCCGAGACCCAAGATGCCAGACAAAATCTGCAGCGTGAATCTGATTCATTGCGGGAGGATGCAGATGTAATCGTCCCCCGCTTTTTTTGGGGGGGGGTGCTGGGCTCCCCACCCCCCTGAATACAGGCCACGCCGGCTGCCCTCAGGGGAGGGCTTCTCTGGTCTGCAGAAGCCCCCCCCCCTCACCAAGCCGTGGTCCCCAAAGCCCCCCTGCTCACCATCCCCTCTCCGCCAATCAGCCCCCTCCCCACCTGGCTAATTAGTGCCCACTACAGAAGTAAATAAGTATGACTGGTGGTAATTTCCTGGCTGGAGAGGTAATTTATTTGTCTTCAAAACAGCCCCGGAAAGGTGAAATCGGAAACTAAATTCAAAGAGGCTTCCCTTGTTGTCACTAAGCGGGGACTGAAATGTGGTTTGAAATTCCTTTTTTTTTATTTATAGTGCACGGTAGCCATGGAAACCTACTGAGGAGGTCATGGTAGCTAGGCGTCCGTCTCACCCTGCTCAGGGAATTATGGTTTCACAGTGGCAGGCAGCCATGGAAGAAAGTGGATTCTCGGCTCTTTGCAAACAGTGCCCCGCCACCACGAACCTTTAATTTTTGCTCATAAATCTCCTTTGGGATCTGAGAAGGAGGAGAATTCTTTCCACGGGCCCCGGAGAGCAGAGCGTTGAGTAAATACGTGGTTGTCCAAGTTGAACTGTTCCGCCTGCTCCTCGTGCACTCTTGGAGGGCACTTTTATTCGTTTGCTTCCAATGGGGTCGTAAAGGGACACAAACTGATCCACACCCCTAGAGTAATGCTGCCGGTCACTCTGTCCGGCCCATTTCTAGTTCATTAACGTGCCATTAATCCGGCAGAATCCCAGGTGAACTTTCCCGTATCGCCCAAATGTGAGAGAAGGTGCAGAATTGTTGATGCTCCAAAGGCATTCCTTCGCTGTTTTCCTCCCGTTGTTTTGTGCATGTTTTTGGCTCGCTCTCTCCTTCTTCTTTTTTAACACAAATCAATGATTTACCAACAAAATCAGAGCAGCAGAACATGGGAAAGCGTGCCTCCTGAGTGAGCTGGGTGGTGTAATGGTTAAGAGTGGTGGACTCTAATCTGGAGAACCGGGTTGGTTTCCCCACTCCTACACATGAAGCCAGGTGGGTGACTTTGGGCTAGTCACAGTTCTCTGTGAACTCTCTAAGTCCCACCTACCTCACAAGGTGTCTTTTGTGGGGAGAGGAAGGGAAGGAGATTGTAAGTCAGTTTGATTCTCCTTAAATGCTGAAATGTTCAGGGCTTCTTCTTCTTCTTTTTCCAACACTCAACAACGGGAGCTTTTGTGGCATGGAGGATACAGTGTAGGACTAAAACCTGGGACTGGGTTCAAATTGCTTGGAAGCCCTTAAGGTGGGACCATCACAATCTTTCAGCCTAACCTACCCTCACAACATTATTGTAGATAATTCACAGTGGAGAAGTGAGCTGTGGCTCACGAAAGCTCATACCCTACCAGAAAATATTTTTGTTAGTCTTTAAGGTGCTACTGGACTCTTGCCCTTTTTGACAACATTATTGTAGTTTGGATTTGGTGGAGCAGAGGGGAACTGTGCGAAAAGTTGTTTTGGGTCCTTGATCAGGGAGAAAAGCAGGATGTAAATAAAAATAAGCATTATATAAACTTTCTTTTTAATAGATTATGAAATATTGACAGTTTTCATTATATCCCTTTTGAGTAGAGTTGCCAACTTCCAGGAGCAAGCTGGAGATCTCCTGCTATTACAACTGATCTCTAGATGATAGAGATTAGTTCACCTGGAGAAAATGGCTGCTTTGGCAATTGGACTCTATGCCAAAATAGTGTGTGGGGGGGGAGAAGATGGCCACTAACTCCACACCCCTGAAGGGAAGGCAGCCCCTTTTTCATATCTCCTGCACCCGTGTTAGCCAAGGGCATACCCAGGACAGGAGACAGGGCTGCCAATCTCCAGGTGGGGCCTGGAATTCTCCCAGAATGACAACTGATCTCCACAGTCACATAAACACATGAAGCTGCCTTCTACTGAATTAGACCCTCAGTCCATCAAAGTCAGTCTTGTCTACTCAGACCGGCAGCAGCTCTCTAGGGTCTCAGGCAGAGGTCTTTCACG
This sequence comes from Euleptes europaea, assembly GCF_029931775.1. Taxonomy (NCBI): domain Eukaryota; kingdom Metazoa; phylum Chordata; class Lepidosauria; order Squamata; family Sphaerodactylidae; genus Euleptes; species Euleptes europaea. The sequence continues at coordinate 12,056,826 of NC_079328.1, forward strand.
TCACCTGCTTGCCTAGTCCCTTTAACTGGAGATGATGGGCTGAACCTGGGACCTTCTGCATGCTAAGCAGATGCTCTACCACTGAGCCACAGTCTGGAGACTGTGGAGATCAATTCCCTTGAAGGAAATGGCAGGTTCAAAAGGCAGACTCTATGGAATTACATCCCCGCTGAGCTCCCTCCCCACCCCAAACTCACCCCCCCCCAGACACCACGCCCAAATCTCCAGGAATTTGCCAAGCCAGAATTGGCAACCCTAACAGGAGAGCTCAGCTGAGGTGAAGCTGAGGCTGGGCTGCTGCTGTATATGCCAATCAGTATAACTCAAAGGACTTTTATGCATGGCTGTTTCCCTCACGGTCCCTGCTCCGACGACTCCGGGTCTTTGTTTCGAACATGCCAGCCGTTTCCGACCGTCAGAGGTCGCCGCACTCTCCCTTTGCGTTTGCCCATATTTTGCCCGCTTTTTCAAATTTGAGATAAAACAGGTCCCTGAAAACGCAGGCACAACACGGGGAAAGGCAGGGGGAGAGCGAGGTGACCCCTGAGGTTCAGAAACGGCGGGCATAATCAAAACGAAGACCCGAAGTTGTTGGAGGGGTGACGGCGAGGGAAACAGCCATGCATAAAAGGCCAAAGTCTCTCAAGCAGTCACTGGTTAGGCAGCTTGATAGGGTTGCCAACCTCCAGATAGTAGCTGGAGATCTCCCGCTGTTACAACTGATCTCCAGCCAATCAATTCCCCTGGAAAAAATGGCCGCTTTGGTAATTGGACTCTATGGCATTGAAGTTTCTCCCCTCCCCAAACCCCGCCTTCCTCAGGCTCTACCCCAAAAACCTCCCGCCAGTGGCGAAGAGGGACCTGGCAACCCTCTGTGTTTAATACAAATGTTTTGTTCACGCGACAACTTTATTTAAAATTTCCTGTATTCCTAGTCTGATTACATTGCATTAAATGTCTCATCCTATTGATTGCATTGATTTTCTCCAGGTGAACTGATCTCTATCAGCTGGAGATCAGTTATAATATCAGGAGATCTCCAGCTACTACCTGGAGGTTGGCAACCCTATAAACACAGCATCTTAAACAATGCAGACCATGGTATTCCAAATCAAATCAAATCAAATTTTATTTCGATACAATATCAGCTTTGAATAAAAATCAAAGACACGGTATTCCATCAGTAGAAACATGGTGCATTTTTCTGGGCCAATCTGTTATGAGGTAGCCCTATTTCCTTTACCAAAATGCCCTCCTGAACAATTCTGTTTTACATAATTTGAAAATAAAAAACAACATAGAAAATAAAAACTATGCTGGTGGGGGGAACCTTACTGACCTTTGGTCTACCCAGACTTGAGGAAATATTGCTGCAAAGCCAAAGCAAGGAATGTCCTCTTCTTCCCACTCCTCAGTGTCATAGGTATGTGTGAAAATAAGGGTTGCCACCTCTGAGTTGGGAAATACCTGGATATTTTGGGGTTTGGGGAAGGGGGGACCCCAGCGTGGTACAATGTCATAGAATCCACCCTCCAAAGCAGCCGTTTTCTTCAGGGGAACGGATCTGTGCAGTCTGGAGACCAGTTGTAAAAGTGGGCAATCTCCGTGTCCCACCTGGAGGTTGGCAACCCTAGTGAAAGTAGGCACACACATGAATATGTCCACATGGGAATGTGTGCTTGAGAGAGGGGAAGAGTCTTTGATACACACGAACACATCTTTGTGGCACAGAGAAGCATGTAGGGCAGATGGTCGGGATGCCAGCCAGCCTCCAGGTGGGACCTGAGGATCTGGGAATAGGGAACGAACTGGGAATAAGGAACCAACTTCAGCCTCCTAGGATCCCCTGCAATTACAGCTCATCTCCAAATTACAGAGATCAGTTCCCCTGGAGGAAATGGATGCTTTGGAGGGTGGGCTCTTTGGCATTGTACCCCACTGAGATCCCTGCCCTCCCCAGGCCCTACCCCCAAAGCACTAGGCATTTATCTATTGGTTTGTTTCTCCCCCGCCCTCCCCAGCCAGTGGCCAGTGGGGACCTGGTGATCCTCACAGATGGAGAAGGAAGGAAGAGGACCTTTGGGAGATAAGGAATGGCAAAGAAAAGGAAATGGGTAGAGTTGGGAACGGAGGAGAGAGACTGGGCTGTTCTGCTCCGTTGACTTGCTCTCCCTATGTCCTGTGTAGCCTGTGTAGAAAACATGGACTGTGGCTTTGCTTCCGGTTGTTTTTTGAAATTCTTTTAGGGGAGGGGCAGCAGGAGATGCCCTGGAACATCCACAAATATTCTAACTGTTCAGGGAAACAAAGTTCACAGCAATAACTTGCAGATCCTAGTAAGGGAATGACCAGGTCATCTGGGGTGGGGGAAAGCTGTGCAAAGCTAGGGCTTCTCAGACATGATCTCAGTCCTGCTTCTGCTGCCGCCTTCTTCCTTCTCCTTTGGCCACGGCTGCCTCTCTGTGTGCCTTCTGTTCACCCTCGTTCCTCTGACGCTGAATGCCACCTTGAAAGTAGGGCATTGCCAGGGGCTCCGTGCTGGAGCATGCACACAGCGATTGGTGCAAAGAGGGAGCTGCGGCTGCCAGAGAGCAGCTGGGGAGGGCTTGTGTCCATGACTCATTCCCAGGGAGGATTTGATTTCATGCCGCATCAGCTGCCTGGCGTCACCTTGCAGGGGCCTTTCTCACAGCCTGAGAACGCTCCTCATTTCCTGCCCTACTGATCTCCTTCGCTTTGCAGCAGAGAAGGGATATGCCAAATGCACAGAGCCGAGAGGCTTAAAGCCTTTTTTAAAAGTTATATTTAAATGGCCAGACTCTTGGGAGATCCTATGTGGGGCAGCTTATAGGTGTTTTATATGCTCTTCTTCCAGTGCATGTTTCACCGCAAATGAACTGCTTCAGAGTGGAAGGTCTTTTATGCATGGCTGTTTCACTTGCCCGCTGTTGACTTTGGGTCTTTGTGTTGATTATGCATGCTCTTTCCGACTGTCAGAGGTCACCTCACTCTCCCCCTGCCTTTCCCTGTGTTTAGGGTTGCCAGCTCTGGGTTAGGAAATACCTGGAGATTTTTGGGCCGGAGCTTGAGGAGGGTGGGGTTTGAGGAGGGGACAGACTTCAATGCCATAGTGTCCAATTGCCAAAGCGGCTATTTTCTCCAGGTGAACAGATCTCTATCGGCTGGAGATCAGTTGTACTAGCAGGAGATCTCCAGATAGTACCTGGAGGTTGGCAACCCTACCCGTGTTTTGTACATGTTTTCAAAATTCGAGATAAAACAGGTCTCTGAAAACGCGGGCAAAACACAGGGAAATGCAGGGGGAGAGCGAGGCGACCTCTGACGGTCGGAAACGGCATGCATAATCAAAACAAAGAACCGAAGTAGTTGGAGGAGTGACAGTGAGCTGAACAGCCATGCATAAAAGACCGAAGTATCTTGGGCAGGGGTAACGTCTTTCTAAGATTCGTAGGGAATCTATCCAGGGCCTCAAGGATTGTGCTTCCTGTGGGCCGATTGAGATGGAACAAGTATTGTTCAGACAAAAGAGGAAGATGAGGGTTAAGAGTACACATTCTACAGAGGTTAAGAAAACCAGGGGTGGATTAGGATGCTAAAACAAGCAGAGGCCAGAGTAGGGTTGCCAACCTCCAGGTAGTGACTGGAGATCTCTTGCTATTACAATTGATCTCCAGGTGACCAAGATCAGTTCCCCTGGAGCAGTGGCGTAGCGTGGGGGGTGCAGGGGGGGCCGGCCGCACCGGGCGCAACATCTGGGGGGGCGCGCTCGCACTCGCAGCTCTCTGCCCTGAGGGGCCGGGTCTCCATGGCTGGGGGAGGGGGGGCAGACACCCCCCCGTCCCCAGCAGCCGCTCTTCTCCAGAGTCCGCTCCAGCCTCGCCTCGCCCGCCAGGGTCTCAAGGGGAAGCCTCCCCTCCGGCAAAAGGGCGCTTCACCCGACCCGCCACCCCTTTCCTCTCCAGTGGGGACCCAAGACGGCTCACGTCGTTCCCCTCTGCGGCATGTTATCCTCACCCCCACCGGGTGAGGTGGGCCAGGCGGAGAATGCACGCGCTTGGCCGAGACCACCCAACACGCATGCACGACGCAGCCGGGATTCGACCCCTGCCCCGGCGAGCCGAGCGTCCGCCAAGCCACCCTTCCTGGCGCCGCAGCCGGCCTGGCCGCTTGCTGGCAGGGAGGCAGGCAGGCAGGCAGGCAGGCCGGCCCCGTGCCTCCGCGCCAGCCCGGGGGCACGCGCATCCCCCCCCCAGCCCCCCGGCCCGCTCACCTGTGCGGCATCCAGGCGGCTCTTGCTCTTGCTGCGGGGCCAGCAGACGTGGCGCAGGGAGGCGAGGCCCGGCCCAGCCCCCTCGCCAAGCACCTGCGCGGCACAGGGAGCGGAGCCGGCCCGGCCCCTGCGCGGCACAGCAGCCCCGCTCCCGCGGGAACGCGCCCTTTCGGCGCAAGGCCGGCCCTTCGGCTTCTGCCGCCGGCCTTTCCTTCCAAGCCAGCCCCTGGAGCACGACCTGCAGCAAGACCCCCTCCCCAAGCCCCAGAAATCAAGCTGCCCTCCCTTCTGCGCCCCCCAGCAAAGCCAAGATTTGAACCCAGGCCTCCCAGGCCCCAGTTAGCACAACATGCTCTGCAGGGGACCAGTGCCCCCCCCACACAGGCCCTCTCCTTGGAAACACATTACAGCCCTGGAGGAGGCTGCGGACACCAGGATGCTCTTCTGAGAAGTGTTTGAAAATAAACTTGTATTTAGATGCATTTTACTTTAATTACATCAGTATTTTCATAACAAACAATACATGTGCTTAGGGGGTAAGGGTTTCTTTAACTAATCTAGTGGAAGAGACTCGAGTGCTAAAATCCACGGGTTAGGGGGCGCAAATTACTTGCCTTGCCCCGGGTGCTGACAACCCACGCTACGCCACTGCCCTGGAGAGAATGGTCACTGTGGCATTATACCCCATTGAAGTCCCTCCCGCACGAACGAAGTCCCTCCCCTCTCCAAACCCCGCCCTCCCCAGGCTCCACCCCCAAAACCTCCAGGTATTTCCCAACCAAGAGCTGGCAACCCTGGCCCAGTGGCCCTTGTGGCACTAGCAATGCGGCAGGATCTGCATGGCTCAGACATGGGCTACAGTGACCATGGCAAACGGCTTGCCCAGTGGGTTCAAATCGAGGAGCCCCATGACGCTGCCAGCACTACAGGGGCCCCGTGGCTCCACTTGCTTTTGGCTGCTGCCCAGGAACATCCCCACTTTAACTAAGGACCAGGCCTGCCCTGGCAGAAAATAGTGGCTCTTGATGGAACCAACCAATAGGGTTGTCAGCTCTGGCCTGGGAAATACCTGGAGATTTGGGGGGTGGAGCCTGGGGAGGGTGGGGTTTGGGGAGGGGAGGGACCTCAGCAGGGTGCAATGCCATAGAGGTCACCCTCCAAAGTGGCCGTTTTCTTCCGGGAAGCTGATCTGGAGATCAATTGTAATAGCAGGAGATCTCCGGGTACTACCTGGACATTGGCAACCCTGCCAATCAAACAGTCCTGAGGAAAAAATGCTATAGCTTGGGGGAGGCAGTTGATGCCATAACTGAAAGTGTATGTGGGGGGGGGGGGGAACCTTACAGATTTCACAAAAGCAGTTTGTCTAAGGCAAGGCTGAAAGAGCTGCAGAAGGAAATGGCATCACAGTAAGTTAGAGTGGAAGCAGGGATGCTCTTGAATTTCTCATCACAACAGCTCTGACTCCAAAATCCCGTTTTACATTTTGCTTCTTTCTTTCTACGAAAGTTGGTACTGAGCAGCAAGAGAATCCCACACAGGTAAGGAGGTGGTTGAGAAAGTCTCAGCTGAATGCAGAGCTGAAGGACAGCGACAGTGAAGAAATACACAGAGGAAGTGAGTGTGTGTTTGGGGGGGGGGGAGATCACAACCCGAGTCACCTGTCAACAAACTGATCAGGGACTTTGACATTTCTCTTGAAGGGTGGGTTGTGCGTCACAGCCTTGGCAGCGAGTGTTGAGAGGCACACAGCAGCTGCACGAGGGCTGACCAGAAAAGTGGGTTCTTCAAACGGCATTAACTGTTGGAGAGCAGGAAGAGGAGGCTGGCACTGCCATCCCTGGCACCCCATGGCCCAGCACCTCAACGTGAAGAAACTGCAGAGCAGATATTCGGGCAGAGACTAGGGTTGTTTATGCATGGGTACTTTCACTCACATTTGCTTCTGGTCTGTCTTGGTTGATCCTTGGAGTTGTGCATGAGTTTTCCGTCCACTAGAGATTGCCTCACAGCCAGCCCTCACAAATCCTGGGACGTCCCGTCCCTCTATTAACCCAATTCTTCCATCTCCCCTGAGCTCAGCCTGATTGAAATCCCCATGCATAAGGCAAAGCATGGGACACAGAAGCTTGGGGAGGAATGTTTCTCTCACAGAAAGAACTACAGCCAATTACAAAGCAGCGTGTCAAGGGGCAGGGATTAAAATGCTCCCTGCTTCCTTGGAGTTCTTTCTGAGCGGAAGAAAGGCATTTAGAAAGGAGGCTCTCCCCACCCCCATTCCTTTTAGGGAGCTCCATTTTGTTTTTTTAAATGCTTTTGACATGGCACGGGTTTCCATGGGGGGGGGAGGGGACTTTTCTCTCAAAGAAAGCCCTACAGCCAATTACAAAGCAGCATTTCAAGGGGCAGGGACTCACAAGCTGCTTGTTTTGAGCTTGGAGACTGCTGGTGCATAGCTTCGCGAGAAGAAAGTGTGGCTCCAGCGATCAACGAACCTCAGATAAAACTACCATACATAAATGACCTAGCTGTGATGGGAGAAAGGCGGGCGTTACTCTGGAGGTGAGACGTCCCAAAAGCTTCATTCAACTGGTTATGCGGTCCAAAGTGAAGTTATTCAAGAGGGTTTTTAATGCTGACCCCTAATTGCTAGGAAAAGTTGAAGGCAGCAGGAAAAGATGAAGACACAACAAAAGGTGGATTGACTTTATAAAGGAAGCCACAGCCCTCCTTTTGCAAGATCTGAGCAAGGCTTTTGAGGATAGGACATTTTGGAGGACATTGATTCATACGGTTGCCATGAGTCGGAAGCAACTTGATGGCACTTAACACACACACACAATTGCTTTCGAGGCAATAGTTAGATTTGCTTGTCAGGTATTTAAATGTTATACTTTAATTATTGTTGTAAAGCACATATGAAGCTGGTTACACACTAAATCAGAACATTGGTCCATCAAGGTCAGCCTTGTCTAGTGGCTCTCCAGGGTCTCACATGGAGGTTTGTCACATCACCTATGAGCTGATCCTTTAACTGGAGATTCCAGAGATCTTCCAAGCAGATGCTCTACCACTAAGCCACAGTTTTAGAGAAAGGTGGGTTACAAATGCTGTAAATAAAGCCCATAAAATCATTGCATCACCATCAACTTGTAAGCTGCTTCACACAGTTCCGTGTGCCAAAAGGACAGGCTGCTACTCACGAGGAGCTACCTAAATTCTGACAGTGAGGGAAGAAGAGAGATCATGCAGAAGAAATACAAGCCAACACCGTTTCTTAGGCCTCCTTGCCGATAAGAGCTAAGGGATTAGAGCAGGGGTGTCGAACTCCTTTGTTACAAGGACCAGATCTGACATAAATGTCACTTGCTTGGGCTGGCCATGTGTACCATAAAATTTAATGCTAGGTACCGGAGATACAAACTTTATAGAAGATGCAGGCAAAGCCAATTAATTATATTATTTTTTACTTTATTTTTTAAATAAAATAAAATAAAAAATAAAAATAAAATATGAACATGCTTAAAACAATAACGCTCTTTCAGTATTTTCTTTTATTCAACAGTCTTTGATCATTGACACCTCATGGATGTGAGGGCGATCTGGCTGCGACATCTGTCACCCCGTTGATCACCAGGGTTGATTCGGCTTATCTGGCTGGCTAGGCGGGTGTCCCCTACCTCCCTCACCGCTCCATGTGCGTCCCTCCTGGGGCTGTGCGCTCGGTGGAAGAGGACGACCATCCCAGATAGAAGGAGTGTACAGTTCTTCGGTCAAGGGTATTGACACCTCAGGACTGGGGGAGGTGGCTGTCTCGGCTGGTGAGCCGGCAGCGGACTCGCCAACCCAGATGGGGACTGTGGGAGAGGGGGCTGCCTCAGTCAGCTTGCGGGTTGGATGAGAGCCTGGTCTAGGCCAATTCAGCTCATTACCTAGGGTTGTCAAACTCCAGGTATTGGCTAGAGATCCCCTGCTACTACAACTAATCTCCAGCCGATAGAGATCAGAATTGGTTTTTATACTCCACTTTTTTTACCGAAACAAGTCTCAAAGTCCCTTACAAAGCAGCTTACAAATTCCTCCCCCCCACCCCAAAAAAAACAGGCATCTTGTAAGATAGGTGAGGCTAAGAGTTCTGAGAGAGTTCCAAGAGAACTGTGACTAGCCCAAGGTCACCCACTAAGATGCATATAGAGGAGTGGGGAATCCAATCTGGTTTTCCAGATTAGAGTCCACAGCTCGTGTGGAGGAGTGAGGAATCATACTCGGTCTGATGTTGTTTCCTGTGGTTTTGTGAGTGATTTGAGGAGAAATGTTAGGGAAGAACAGTAATTAAGAAAAGTTTTAATAAAGAGTTAGTTGAGAAAAGGGTGGTGGGAGAGGCTTTACCTAAGCAATGTCAACACTCTGCCTAAACCAACAAGTTACTTGTACCCAAAAACTAAAATCCATTTTAAAGCCTGTACTTCCTAATTCCAGGATAAACACTTCTGACTCTCTTTAGTCTTTACCACTTGAGGTCAGGGTTGGCTGAGCTAGTTAGGAATGCCAGCCTCCAGGTGATGGCTGGAGATCTCCCAGAATTACAACTGGTCTCCAGACAACAGAAATCAGTTCCCTTGGAGAAAATGGCTGATAGAGATCAGTTCACCTGGATAAAATGGCTGCTTTGGCAATTGGACTCTATGGCATCGAAGTCCCTTCCCTCCCCAAACCCCACCCTCCTCACTCTCTGCCCCCAAAATCTCCAGGTATTTCCCAACCCAGATCTGGCAACCCTATTACCAATGCAGAGCTGGCAACCCTGGAGCTAGCATGTGCCACCACATTAATAAAGTAGCTCACAACTATAAATTCTAATGTTTTAGCATCAGTGGTTGCACAGACATTTTTAGTAAAGCAAATAACACCTCCTCCTCCAAATATGCAAAGCTGGTAACATCACCCCCAGTCACCATTTCCCACTTTGCCTGCAGGGCCACGTTCTGCCACTAGATGGATGCAACCTATATTTTCCCAAAGCTTTACATGTTGGACCTTCCTAACACAAAGATGTCAGCCTTGTCTGTAAGTGGGCCATTTCGCTGTCTTAGGGCAGGCACATGGCCATGAAGTTCATTATTAAGTATCAGTATCCCTTGCCCTGACCTGGATGGCCCAGGCTAGCCTGATCTCGTCAGATCTCAGAAGCTAAGCAGGGTCAGCCCTGGTTAGTATTTGGATGGGAGACCACCAAGGAAGACCAGGGGTGCTGTGCAGAGGAAGGCACTGGCAAACCACCTCTGCTAGTCTCTTGTCATGAAAACCCCAAAAGAGGTCGCCATAAATCGGCTGTGACTTGAAGGCACTTTACACACACACACACCGTCCTAACACAAAGATGTCAGCCTTGTCTGTAAGTGGGCCATTTCGCTGTCTTATGGCAGGCACATGGCCATGAAGTTCATTATTAAATGCAAACGGTATGTCCTGCAAACAGACAAAAGATGTCTAGGATTGCCAGCCTCCAGGTACTAGCTGAAGATCTCCCGCTATTACAACTGATCTGCAGCCAATACAGATCAGTTCCCCTGGAGAAAACGGCCACTTTGGCGATTGGACTCTATGGCACTGAAGTCCCTCCCCTCCCCAAACCCCGCCCTCTTCAGGCTCCACCCCAAAAATCTCCAGGTATTTCCCAGCCTGGAGCTGGCAAGCCTACCTAAATCCCCCTGACCCTAATCTTCCCGTCAAGATTCTATAAGCTCTCAGGGGTGTTTTGTAAACTTTTGATAGGTAAGTAGGGTTGCCAGGTCCCTCCTCGGAACCGGCGGGAGGTTTAAGGAGGTGGAGTTGCGGGCAGCGATCGGCATCATCTACACAATGATGTCACTTCTGATTTATGCAGAAGTGCTGGCACTGCACTGGGGTAGGGTTGCCAGGTCCCTCTTCGCAACCGGCAGGAGATTTGGGGCGGAGCCTTAAGAGGGTGGGGTTTGGGGAGGGGAGGGACTTCAATGCCATAGAGTCCAATTGCCAAAGCGGCCATTTTCTCCAGGGGAACCGATCTCTATCACCTGGAGATCAGTTGTAATAGCAGGAGATCTCCAGCTAGTATCTAGAGGTTGGCAACCCTAGGCATCGAGCTGGGGGGACCCTCTAGCACTCGTGAAAAAAGAGAGTGAAAGGCTAACAGAACAGCTGCTTATATTCATCCAGAGACAAGCAGGAAGGAGCAGAGCCAACCCACAGCATTTTCGGTGACAACACAGGATGAATAATCCACTTGCATGTGAACTGCCTAGCCTGCTGAGTATGACCCTCTTTGCAAACCTTGGTCTTTGTGCCCTTGCCTGCAGAGTTGAGGCAAGTGGCAACCTACCCGACCTTAGGAATGCCCTCCTCCTTGAGGCTTGCATGGCACCTACCCTTACTTTCCTTTAGTCACCAAGCCAAAACATTTTTCTTTGCTGCTCTTAAATTATTTAAATGGCTTGCTTCCAGCTTGATGGTTGTTTTTATGAATAATAGTTATTGAATGAATATTGGCGCATAGTGGTAAGCGGCAGTACTGCAGTCCAAGCCCTGCTCACAACCTGAGTTCGATCCCAACGGACGTTTGTTTCAGGTAGCCGGCTCAAGGTTGACTCAGCCTTCCATCCTTCCGAGGTCAGTAAAATGAGTACCCAGCTTGCGGGGTAAAGGGAAGATGACTGGGGAAGGCACTGGCAAACCACCCTGTAAACAAAGTCTGCCTAGAAAACGTCGGGATGTGACATTACCCCATGGGTCAGGAATGACCCGGTGCTTGCACGGGGGACCTTTACCTTTTTAATATTTATTTATTTATTATTAATTTATTATTTAATAATTAGTTATTTAATATAGAAATATATTCAAATATTATTCCAAGCTGCTGAGTTCGCTTTAATGCTTTTTTTTGCCCCTGATATTATGATTTCACCGCTTTTAATTTTTGTTTGTTTGTTTGTTTGTTTGTTTACCTTGGGAGCTGCCTCAAGCAGGTCCCTGGCAAGACGGCAGATATACATTCTAACTGAACAATAAATAGACTAAGCAGCTTCCTCCTCTAAATTAGCACCAGCTGAAGGGGGGAAACTGTCAAATTTGAACATAGTCCAGACTGTATCAATGAATAGGGTTGCCAGCTCCCGGTTGGGCAATACCTAGAGATTTTGTGGGTGGAGCCTGAGGTGGGTGGAGTTTGGGGAGGGGAGGGACTTCAATGGGTAGGGTTGCCAGGTCCCTCTTTCACCGGCGGGAGGTTTTTGGGGTGGAGCCTGAGGAGGGCGGAGTTTGGGGAGGGACTTCGATGCCAAAACTCCAGTTGCCAAAGCGGCCATTTTTCTCCAGGTGAACTGATCTCTATCAGCTGGAGATGAGTTATAACAGCAGGAGATCTCCAGCTAGTACCTGGCGGTTGGCAACCCTATCAATGGGGGAAAATACCATCGAGTCCACCTTCCAAAGCAGCCACTTTCTGCAGCTGAACTGATCACTGTTGCCTGGAGATCAGAAGTAATCCCAGGAGATCTCCAGCCACCACCTGGAGATTAGCAACCCTAGTTAATGAAGAGCATCTACTTTTGACCTGGAGGCAATTGTATGGCCCTAACTCAGAGGACTGAGCAATGTAGGCCAGAGTTTGCATTTTTACACAGTCTGAAGAACAGCCGACCTCCACCACACACTGGGCTATGCCTTGGGAAAACTGGAAGCGACATCCTGGGCTTCCTTTCTAGAAAAGTCTCGAGAGAAGCTGCTGCAAAGAAGGGCAGTAAAGTTCATGACTGCTTCTTCCATCACCGGAAACCATCAGATTGTTTCATCCAAGCATAACCGCTGGAAACGGTGCAAACATATCACACGGTCTTGGTTTACCTAGCTAGAAATAAAATGCAAGCTTTTTTTTTGTTTTTTACATATTTAAAATGTTGCCAGATATTTAAGACCACAAGGGGGCAGGAAGTTCTGAGGTTTCCTTCTCATCCATAAAGTGGCACTTTTGGCAGAAGTACCCCCCCCCCAATTTTGCTTCAGCCTGCAAGTTGCTTCCCCACTGTCCCCCTCACATCCCTTCCTTTGCAGTTCTGTGGGTGAAGTGTTAAGTCTGAGGCTGCTGCTTATATGAACAAGCGAAGGAAGGAAGGAAGGAAGGAAGGAAGGAAGGAAGGAAGGAAGGAAGGAAGGAAGGAAGGAAGGAAGGAAGGAAGGAAGGAAGGAAGGAAGGAAGGAAGGAAGGAAGGAAGGAAGGAAGGAACAGAATTTGCAGATGGCTAGCCCCAAAACAGCCCTCCCAAACCCACCCTGCTTTCTTCCCAGTTTCTGGGCCATCTCTGAAAATCAGCCCTTGCTTCCTCTCCACTCAGCCCGCCTGCATCCTGGAATCTTTACAGGCCATTTCACTTCTCCGCACAGCCTCAGACAGAGCGAGGCTGTCTGCCGTGATGTCCCCTGCGGAGTCGGCAAGGAGAAAAGCCAGCACTAAGCTTCCTGGTCTTTTTGTGTGTGTTGGAGGGGGGAGCCTTTTTACTTTCACACCATGCAAATGGGAGGCTTTGAAATCAAGCAACGGACCCGTCTGAATCAAATTAAAAAGGAGCCTGAGGCTGGAAAGGATGCAGATTGTACGCTCAAAACCCAAGGCCGACCTTCCTCAAAGCCCGGCAGCTAATATTCCCAAACACAGTTTCTTTCCCCTGTTCCTTTCTGCCCTTTACAGCTCGTGCGGGTGCTAAGCTACACCCGATCCCAGAGCACGGGCGAATGTGAGGGGTTGGGACCCAAGCAATCTCGCAAGGAGGGCAGCTTTTAGGGGCAACCCAGCTTGGATCTCCCGCCTGGCCCAAGGAAACAAAACCCGTCTCCTGCAAAGGCGTGGGGGCGCACGTGCTAGGTGTGCGAATGCCGTGGCTTTCTTTGAGAGCGCAAAGAGCCAAGTCCAGAGAAGGGTTAATCAGAGGCCTGGGATTTTGTCCGCAGGCCACGCTGCGTCAGACACTTCAGCTTCTCTTGGCAGACGCAAGACTCTTGGGCTGGAAGAATCAGCTGACCATGTGACCCTGGAGAGTCCCTGGAATCGGAGGCGAGAAAGAAGAAGGGGGGAGAGGCTCTCTGCGGCTCATTAGCAATGCTCAGGAGCCAAGTCACTGGCAACAACAGCCGCAAAACAGTGCGGCATTCAGGAGGCGCCGGAACGAGACCGTGCCCTTCTCCCCAGCCTTCCCCTCAGAACTGGGCGGCCCCTGGCAGCTGAACGGTCCGCGCAATGATCTCAGTGCACAATCTGGCGCATTGGATGGGTGTCGCTCGATCGAAATATCACAGAGGAGGCGGTGTAGGGAGCCGCCGGCGGTGTGTCGCTCCAAAGCAAAATCCAAAAACGGCAAGCCCCAAAATGCCTTTCATTCGGACCAACCGAAACGGCACAGGTCACTGGCGAGTTTCTTGAGTTCTCCAGAACTCTTCAGCAGGCTAGATGAGTTAAAAAAAGAAAAAGAGAGGGCCAGGATGTGGTGGGAGGGAGAGATGTCCCAGGCCAGCCCTGAAGGCCTCTATGGACACTGCTCAGTGTCGAATTCTAAGCAGGTTTGCATAGATGGTGCCGGGCAGAGCCAGGATCAGGTAGCCCCTGATTCTGGAAGAACTGCTTTTTTAAAAAAGTAGCTGCTAAAATGTCTCCTGGTGCTTGGCACGGGGAGAGGAATTCTGGTAAGTTTCGACAAGCTTTCACTTTTCTGACATGGCCTCTGTACACAGTTGCCAACCTCCGGGAACTAACTGGAGATCTCCCGCTATTACAACTGATCTCCAGCCGACAGAGGTCAGTTCACCTAGAGAAAATGGCCATTTTGGCAATTGGACTCTATGGCGTTGAAGTCCCTCCCCAAGCCCCGCCCTCCTCAGGCTCCCCCTCAAAAACCTCCTTCCAGTGATGAAGAGGGACCTGGCAACCCTTCCTCCATAAACTGGATATGGCCTGTTAGCTCTTATGGGTAGGGTTGCCATCCTCCTGGTGGTAAGTACAAAATAAGAATCACCCGGTGCTGTAATGGGAACTTCAAAACAAAACAAAACACAGCACTCTCAATATTTAAACATGCACAGTTTATAGAAAATGAATCATACTATAGAACATGACTAATCTATATGATAACATGCAAAGATATGACTAAAAACACAAGAGGTACTGAACAGCAACTATGTACAATATATACAAAAGACAACGTGGCCAAATTAGCCAAAATGGTCAAGATGGTCAAAATGGTCCCACAATGTACTGATAGTGATCATAGGTACACACAGCCCTAAGCCAAAAGCCACAAAACCGGCTTGAACAATCTCACGAATGCGACGGTTGTATTCCGTTTCGCTAGGGGTACCAAGGTCAAAAAAATCCCTTGAAAAGGGTAAGTTCTTATTCCTGGTGGGACCCACAAGTCGGATGTTCAGGACCGCGTAGAAAAGGACGCAAATCCCAGGTAATTATTTGCGTTTCACCAAACGAGGCTTCATCAGCCTTGCATGTCTCAAGAAGATTCCCAATTGCCTTAAAAAAGGTCCAGTGCTCTCAGGAAGAAGAGAATTTCTGCTATTCAGTACCTCTTGTGTGTTTAGTCATATCTTTGCATGTTATCATATAGGTTAGTTAGTCATGTTCTATAGTATGATTCATTTTCTATAAACTGTGCATGTTTAAATATTGAGAGTGCTGTAATTTGTTTTGTTTTGAAATCCTCCTGGTGGTGGCCGGAGATCTCCTGGGATTACAATCGATCTCCAGGCAACAAAGGCCAGTTCACCTGGAGAAAACAGCCACTTTGGAGGGTGGGCTCTATGGCGTTATATCCCATTGAAGGCCCTCCCCTCCCCAAACCGTGTCCTCCTCAGGCTCCACCCCCAAAATCTCCAGGTATTTCCCAACCCAGAGCCGGCAACCCTGCTTATGGAAGAGTGGGGTGTTTGTGGACCTTGGGGAGGTTACTTGGAGTGAAGCATCTGATGGGCAAGGAGTGACCCCTTGGAAGACTAACTTCTATATGAACTCGAACCCAGTACAAACTCAAGGAACTTCCCTGGTACAGAGTTTTCTGGAAAGTCCCCAGACAATGCAAATTAGCCAGACAGATGGCCATAAGGTAGAGTTGCCAACCTCCAGGTACTATCCTAGTTATTTAAATGCAGTCATGTACTATTGAAGCTGGAATTAGATGGATACTGTTGGGGACTGAGAAATAATTTTACTGAAGAATCTTGAAACGGCCGTATCCCCCTTTCATCTGAACTATGAACTATACCAGCGTGACATTTATGAAGGAATATATTTGGACTTTGAGATGAACTTGTATACATAGGATTTTTTATATAGCCTGTATATCACTTTGTGCCATGTTGAAATTTGGTTGCTTTTGAATAAGAGCATTTTTTGCACTTTGAATATGTCTTGTATCGCTCCTGTGTCCATTTTCTAACCTCCAGGTACTAGCTGGAGATCTCCTGCTATTACAGCTGATCTCCTGCTGACAGAGATCAGTTCACCTGATGGCCACTTGGGCAGTTAGACTCTTTGGCATTGAAGTCCCTCCCCTCTCCAAACCCCGCCCTCATCAGGCTCTGCCCCAAAAAACCCCTGCCGGTGGCGAAGAGGGACCTGGCAACCCTCCCATAAGGGCAACAAGATCAAAATAGTTGAAACTAAGTATAGAAGGGAAAAGAGAACAAGGAGACAAAATGTCAAGAAAGCAGCTTAGCTTATCATCATTCATGTGCAACACTTAAGCAAGTAAAAGATAACAGTGTGCAAAAACGAAACTAGCAGGTGTGTGTAAGATAAAGGGAGCTTCCTCATTGCTAAATGATATAATTAGAGATGCTTTGGGCAGAGACGTTTGGAGAACTGTTAAGCCGTTTCATGCTTCCTTCTCCCGCCGGCAAATAAAACTTTTAACTGATTCCTGAGTCGTCTCCTCTTTGGCTATCTCAGTCACCTGGGAGGGTCTTTTTGGACAACCCAGAAAGAGGTCAAAATCCAATTTAGATTTCAGTGGGCTTATGCATGCTGAACACTGTGTTGGATTGTCTGTTTTGGTTCCTAAAAATTCCACGTTCCTGATATTTCTTGAAGCCCTAATCTGGATGGCCCAGGCAAGCCCAATCTCATCAGGTCTCTGAAGCGAAGCAGGGTTAGCCCTGGTTAGTATTTGGATGGGAGTCTACCAACAAATACCAGGGTTGCTATGCAGAGGCAGGCAATGGCAAACCATCTCTGTTAGTCTCTTGCCTTGAAACCCCCATAAGGGGTCACCATAAATCGCCTGCGACTTGAGGGCACTTTACGCACACACACAATATTTCTTGAACAAAATGAAAGCTTAAACGTAACAGAGCTTGAAACCTGACAGCCAGTTTCACTATATAACCTTATAAAGCAGGGAATCAATTTTGGCAGAAAGTTTTTTGTAATCATGAAAAGTTATCTGAAGCTTATGCCTCTGTTTTCTTCAAAATATCATTTTTAGGGGGTGAGAGCCCATCCCCCATACACACACACTGTTTTCATGGATGTTTCTGATTTACTCATCCTTCGCTTCAGCTCCAGCAGTTGCCATGAACCGCTCCTTCTTGTTTTACTCCTCCCACAATAAATACCGCACATCTTTCCTTGTAGCCGACTGACCAGTCTCCTGACACCGCATTCTACTTTCCCCCACTCCCCATGCCCAGCAAGATTCCCTGTATTTTCTTCAAATGTTTCCTTCCCCAGATACATGTGGAATATGTTTTTGCTACACTACCTAGTTATCTGTCTGGCCACCCGCCCGCTCTAGATGGATTCCTTTCTGGATCAGACCCAAGGTTAGTCCCACTTCCATGTTCTCACCCAGACTCTTAGAATCATCGTTCTGATGGGATCGCGTCAATTGCCTCAGTAAAACTGAAATTTTGCTTCTCCTTCAGAGTTGCAGCAGTTTGGGCTCCCTCTTCATAGGTCTGTATTTCTATTTGAAGAAGCGACAGTAGCAAGCAGCCTCCAGGGCTGAAGCCAACCCAGCTAGGGGACGCAGCAGGAAGGTGACCTAGAAGAAGGAGAGGAGGAGAAGAGTTGGGTCTTTTATGCATGGCTGTTTCCCTCGCCATCCCCCCTCCAATGACTTCAGATCTTTGTTGGGATTATGCATGCTGTTTCTGACTGTCAGAGGTCCCCTTGCTCTCCCCCTGAGTTTCCCCGCGTTTTCAAATTCGATATAAAACAGGTTCCTGAAAACACGGGTAAAACATGGAGAAACCCGGGGGAGAGCGAGGCGACCTCTGACTGTCAGAAACGGCATGTATAATCAACACAAAGACCTAAAGTCATCGGAGGGGTGATGGCGAGTGAAACAGCCTTGCATAAAAGACCTTGGTTTTTATACACCAAATTTCTCTACCTTTAAGGAGTCTCAAACCAGCTTACAATCACCTTCCCTTCCTCTCCCCACAACAGACACCTTGTGAGGTAGGCGGGGCTGAAAGAGTTCTGAGAGAACTGTGACTTGCCCAAGGTCACCCAGCAGGCTTTGTGTGGAGGAGTGGAGAAACCAACCCGGTTCCCCAGATTCGAGTCCGCTGCTCTTGACCACCATGCCACACTGACTAGACTACAGTGAGGCTCCAATGCTTTGCACATTGTCATTTGCATTGGGTTTTATAGCTATAAACACCTTTCAGAACAAGGGTGGGGCTGAAAACTGGGTTAAAATTACATCCCATTACCAAATTATGTTTACAGACCACTTTTATCTCAAGTTCCCATATTATTATTTGCATATTGGGTGAATTGGAAGAGTAGGACAAGGGCTTTCATTCTCAGTCAGCTCCAGGTCCCACGGGGGCATCTAGCTTTCAACAGAACGTTCTCTGCAAACAGTGGTAAGCATTACACACAGACTCCCCATCCGCTCTGAATTAGGAAGCACTGGATATTTGAACATTAACCCTTTTTTATTGATTAGAAGGATGGGAGCAGCTAGGCTTGGACATGCCCCTGATATTATGGGGTGGTGGGTGGTGGGATAGATGCCTTGGGGAAATCCTGGGTCTTTGTAGCTTTGCTGAATCAGACCGAAGGCTGCCAACCTCCAGGTGGTAGCTGGAGATATCCTGGGATTACAGCTGATCTCCAGGTGACAGAGATCAGTACACCTAGAGAAAATGGCCTCTTTGGAAGGTGGACTCTATGGCATTATACCCCATTGAAGTCCCTCCCCTCCCCAAACCCTGCCCTCCGCAGGATCCACCAGGGTTGCCAGGTCCCTCTTCACCACTGGTGGGAGGTTTTTGGGGTGGAGCCTGAGGAGGGCAGAGTCTGGGGAGGGGAGGGACTTCAATGCCATAGAATCCAATTGCCAAAGTGGCCATTTTCTCCAGGCGAACTGATCTCTATCGGCTGGAGATCAATTGTAACAGCAGGAGATATCCCGCTAGTACCTGGAAGTTGGCAACCCTAGGCGCCACCCTCAGGTATTTCCCAAGCTGGAGCTGGCAACAGTTGCCACCCATCTAGCTTCAGAATGCAGGGCTTTAGAGGATGACTGGCACAGCTGGGGAGATATACATGGGCGTAGGCAATCCTTAAAGTATGCTGTTTCCACGCCATATAGGGCTTTAAACTAGGTCAAAACCAGCACTGTGAATTGGACCTGGAAGCAGATTGGGAGCCAGTGTAAATGGAACAAGTTTGAGAGCTGGGGGTAAAGTTCAAAATTCAAGGGGGTAAAGTCCAAAATTCCTGCTGAGAATGCACAAGCCCTTCTGCACACCTCAAGCAGCTCTTCAGGTCCCAGCCACACAATCCAAAGTTCTCTAGATGGTCCAGAGCTGATCAACAGCAGGTCCTTTGATGTCTGCCACTTTTCATATATTAAATGTATTGGACACCATGGGATGACCACAGAGAGCAGAGCTGCAGGAACATCCTTCAGACGAAGCACCTGCAGCCATGAGCTAGTCAAGACCCGCAAGCTGCCTCTTCTGTCCAGAGCCAGGGAATGCTTTCCAAAAGGAAGCTGAAAAACAGATTAAAGATAATAAGGTAGGTGTTGCCGTGGGGGCTGACAGCGTTTCCAATCGGTCTATTGATCCCCACCGCAGTTCATTAGTCCATAACTGCTGAAGAAAATGCTCCAGAATGTGTGCTGGGGGGATGGGATCTTTTCATACTGCAGAGTGGATAGGGTTGCCAGGTCCCTCTACGCCACCGGCGGGAGGTTTTTGGGGCAGAGCCTGAGAAGGGCGGGGTTTGGGGAGGGGAGGGCCTTCAATGCCATAGAGTCCAATTGCCAAAGCGACCATGTTCTTCAGGTGAACTGATGTCTATCGGCTAGAGATCATTTGTAATAGCAGATCTCCAGCTAGTACCTGAAGGCTGGCAACCTTAAGAGTGGACCTAAGGGGCAATGGAGAGGAGGAGGAGGAGGAGAAGGAGGAGGAGGAGGAGAAGAAGAAGAAGAGTTGGTTTTTATACGCCGACTTTCTCGACCACTTAAGGAAGACTCAAACCGGATTACAATCTCCTTCCCTTCCCCTCCCCACAACAGACACTCTGTGAGGTAGGTGGGGCTGAGAGAGGTCTAAGAGAGCTGTGACTAGCCCAAGGTCACCCAGCTGGCTTCATGTGTAGGAGTGGGGAAATAAATCCAGTTCACCAGATTCGCCTCCTCCTGCTCATGTGGAGGAGTGGGGAATCAAACCCGGTTCTCCAGATGAGACTCCACCGCTCCAAACCACTGCTCTTAACCACTACACCACACTGGCAGTGGTTTGGGATGTGGGGAAAGGATAGTGTTGTAGGCCTGGCCTGGCAACCAGTGGGGGAAATGGGGGGCTGCTGAGTGATAGCATGACATAACTTCTGGGGAAAACCTGGAAGTGGCATCACACCTCTCTAGGAATTAGGTTTTCAGCTATGCCTAGAGAGACTTTACCATAGAGTTTCTAGCGATTCCTAGAGAGGTGTGATGTCACTACCAACTTTTCCTTGGAAGTGACATCATGCCATCAGCCAGATGGCCATTGTTTACATTGTTTTTCTCCTGTCATCGTGGGGGCTGGCAACCCTAGGAAAGAAATATGAGGCTGGAATTGCTGCTGGAGGGATTTGCGTTGAAAGACAAATGCCCACAGAGGAAGGAAAACTCGGTCATCCCTGTCCATATGGGGATCTGGTTTTCAGCTCCATCAATGTTTTCAGTAGGGGAGGATGTAGAACTTGGGCAAATAGAGGTGACAAGGGTGGAAGTTCGAGAACTTATGGACAAATTGCAAACTAACAAATCACCAGGACTGGATAGTATCCATCCTAGAGTTCTTAAAGAACTCAAAAGTGAAATTGCTGATCTTCTAACTAAAATATGCAACATGTCTCTGAGATCCACCTCTGTACCGGACAACTGAAGAGTGGCCAATGGAACACCCATTTGGGGGTTTCCAGGAAATTACAGCTTAGCATCTGTTTCTGGAAAATTGATGGAAAGCATTATCAAAGATAAAATTGTCAATCATATAGAAGGACAAGCCTTGCTGAATAAAAACCAACATGGTTTCTGCAGAGGTTAAGCCCTGTCTTACTAACCTTTTAGAGTTCTTTGAAAGTGTCAATAAGCATGTGGACAGGATTGAGCTGATAGACATTGTTTATTGGATTTCCAGAAGGCATTTGACAAAGTCCCTCATCAAAGAATCCTGAGCAAGTTTCAGAGTCATGGGATAAGAGGACAAGTCCTCTGATGGATTGAAAATTGGCTATAAAAAAAAAGGAAGCAGAGAGTAGGAATAAATGGTCAGTTCTCACAAAGGATGGAAGCAAGCAGTGGGGTCACTCAGGGATCTGTATTGGGACTGGTGCAAATTCCATGCTGGCCATAATTAGATCTAGGGTTACCAACCTCCAGATGGTGGCTGGAGATATCCACTATTACAACAAGTCCAGGTGACAGCAATCAGTTCACCTGGAGAAAATGACTGCTATGGAAGGTGGACCTATGGGATTATATCTAGGGTTGCCAGGTCCCTCTTTGCCACCAGCGGGAGGTTTTTGGAGCGGAGCCTGAGGAGGGTGCAATTTGGGGAGGGGAGGGACTTCAATGCCATAGAGTGCAATTGCCAAAGCGACCATTTTCTCCAGGTGAACTGATCTCTATTGGCAGGAGATCAGCTGTAATAGCAGGAGATCTCCAGCTGGTACCTGGAGATAGGCAACCCTAATTATACCCCATTGAAGTCCCTCTTCTCCCCAAACCCCACCCTCCTCAGGCTCCACCCTCAAAACCTCCAGGTATTTCCCAACCCAGAGCTGGCAACCATAAACAGGAATAGAGAATAAAACTGCTGCTATCATATGGCCCTTATTCAAATCTATGGTGAGGCCACACTTGGAATATTGAGTACATTTCTGGTCACTGTGCCTGAAAAAAGGATATTGCAAAGCTTGAAAAGGTGTAGAAGAAAGCAACCAAAATGTTCAGGAGGCTATAACAGCTGCCCTATGAGGGTTGGCAAAAACACTTAGGGCTGTTTAGCTTAGAAAAAAGGCGAGTAAGGGGGGACATAGGAGCCGCGTGGCACAGAGTGGTAAGCTGTAGTATTACAGTCCAAAGCTCTGCTCACGACCTAAGTTCGATCCTGACAGAAGTTGGTTTCAGTAGCCGGCTGAACGTTGACTCAGCCTTCCATCCTTCCGAGGTCAGTAAAATGAGGACCCAGCTTGCTGGGGGTAAAGGGAAGATGACTGGGGAAGGCACTGGCAAACCATCCCGTAAACAAAGTCTGCCTAGAAAATGTTGGGATGTGACATCACCCCATGGGTCAAGAATGACCCGGTGCTTGCACAGGGGACCTTTACCTTTACCTTTAAGGGAAGACATGATAGAGATTTATAAAATTATGCATGATGTGGAGAGAGTGGACAGGCAGAAGCTTTTCACCCTCTCCCATAATAGTAGAACCCAGGGTCTACCCAGGGTATGGGAGATTCAGAACAGACAAAAGGAAGTATTTCTTCACACAGCACAGAGTTAACTTGTGGAACCCCCTACCACAGGATGCGATCATGGCAGCCAAGTTGGACAGGGGGTGGACAAATTCATGGAGGACTGGGCTACCAATGGCTACTAATCATGATGGAGATCTACTCCCTGCAGTACCAGAGGTGGTAGTATGCCTCTTTAAATCAGTTGCTGGGGAGCACAGGCAGGATGATGCTGTTGCTGTCTTCTTGTTTGTGGGCTTCCTAGAGGTTGACCACTGTGTGAAGAGAATGCTGGACTAGATGGGCACTGGGACTGATCCATAGGGTCACCAACCTCCAGGTACTAGCTGCAGATCTCCTGCTATTAAAACTGATCTCCCGCCGATACAGATCAGTTCACCTGGAGAAAATGGCTGGTTTGGCAATTGGGCTTTTTGGCATAAAAGTCCCTCCCCTCCCCAAACCCCACCCTCCTCAGGCTCCACCCCACCTGGTGGCAAAGAGGGACCTGGCAACCATACTGATCCAGCATAGCTCTACTTATATTCTTACAATGATTTTGAGCCAACATAACCACCACATTTGCTGTTCCTGTCTGCTCTGTCCATGTGTAAAGCAGAAGATAAAGTAGGGTTACCAACCTCCAGGTAGTGTCTGGAGATCTCCCAGAATTACAACTGATCTTCAGAATACAGAGATCAGTTTCTCTGCAGACCACACTTGGAATACTGTGTACAGTTCTGGTCACCATGCCTAAAAAAGGATGTTGTAGAACTTGAGAAGGTGCAGAAAAGAGCAACCAAAATGATCAGGGGACTAGAGAAACTGTCCTATGAGGAGTGGATAAAATGCTTAGGGCTGTTTAGCTTGGAAAGAAGGTGGTTAAGGGGAGAGAGTGGACAGGGAGAAGCTTTTCTCCCTCTCTCATAATGCTAGAATGCGGGGTCATCTGCTGAAGCTGGAGGGTGAGAGATTCCAAACACATAAAAGGAAGTATTTCTTCACACAACACATTGTTAAATTGTGGAACTCCCTGCCCCAGGATGTGGTGATGGCTACCAACTTGGAAAGCTTTAAGAGGGGAGTGGACATATTCATGGAGGAGTGGGCTATTCATGGCTACTAGTAAAAATGGCTACTAGTCATGATGCATACCTATTCTCCCCAGGATCGGAGGAGTGTGCCTACTATATAAGGTGCTGTGGAACACAGGCAGGATGGCGCTGCTGCAGTCGTCTTGTTTGTGGCTTCCTAGAGGCACCCGGTTGGCCACTGTGTGAACAGACTGCTGGACTTGATGGGCCTTGGTCTGATCCAGCATGGCCTTTCCTCTGTTCTTATAAACCCTTCCCTCCCCAGGCGCCACCCTCAATTCTGCAACTCAGAGTTGGCAATCCAGTAGGAGGTCTCCTGTCACATCAAGAAGGGCACATGGGGTGAGGCAACTGAATTGGCTCCTTGCCTACGCTCTGTTATTTCAGAATCTTTCCTTTCAGCTTAGCTCCAGTGCCAGAAATAGACTGGGCAGGGAGAAAAGAAAGGGGCTGGCACAGTGGAATACAGTGGGAGCTCAGACCCCTTCACCCACGCACCCTTCCCTCTCCAGCCCCCCCCCCCAATACATGAATGAAGTAGTCACATGACTGCCCCTGCCACGGCTATTTTGTCAAGGGCTGGAACAAATGACAGAGGGAGACAGGCTGCTCTGTGCAGGGTAGGGTCTACTTTGGGGACTCTTATCTCCGCAGGTATCAAAGCTGAAGCAGTCACTGCTCTGACCCAGTTTTGCAATTGCTACCGTTCCGCTAATTTATCTGCACTTTGAAGTGCTATGGGAGATTTTGACTTAGGGGGCAGGATTAATCAGCCTTGCCAGCACCTTCCTGTCTGGATCGACATGAACAAAACTTTGACGGCACTCAGAACAGAAATGTCCGAAGTTGCATTAGGAATTTTGTGTATTTGAGCTTAGTGATGGTGACTGGTTGCGTGTGCTCTGTGCTGTTAGCCCACTGAGAAACACGGGCAAGACCTTTGTGCATATGCAGAATGCACCAGGTTCATCTCTATATCTATAAGGAAGAGTGCCTGCAAACAGGTGACCCGTTTTGAGTTTATTTACATCGTTTATACCCTGTCTTTCTTGCCAAGGGAGGAGGAGGAGAGTTGGTTTTTATATGCTGACTTTCTCTACCACTTAAGGAAGAATCAAACCGACTTACAATCACCTTCCCTTCCCCTCCCCACAACAGACACTCTGAGAGGTAGGTGGGGCTGAGAGAGCTCTAAGAGAGCTGTGACTATCCCAAGGTCCCCCAGCTGGCTTCATGTGGAGGAGTGGGGAATCAAACCCGGCTCTCCAGATGAGACTCCACCGCTCCAAACCACCGCTCTTAACCACTGCACCACGCTGGCTCTCGATCCTCACAACAACCCTGTGAGGTAGGGTTAGGCTGAGAGTACCTGACTGGCCCAAGGCAGAATGGGGATTTGAACCTGGATCTCTCAGATCCCGGTCTGACACTCTAACCAGTGCACCCCACTGGCTCTTGAAACGAACGCATGTGAGAATGCAACCTGCTCTGGTTATTTGTGATGCCGACATAGGTACGCCCACGAGTTACGTGAATCAACGAATGATACTGATCAGCTATATAATTAGCCAGCATCCGAACTGCACGTCCATCACATCTCCCCTTCCAGCCTGAGGTGGATTTCTCTCTCTCTCTCTCTCTCTCTGCCTGCCCCAGAAATCTTGTTTTGTGCGGGCTCCTCTGACCTTGACCTGGGCGAACGGACTGCCGAAACAGCTGCCGCAGGAGGTGGGGACAGCTCCACAGCCTGCCGGGGTGGGGGGGCTCTCTCCTCCCGCTCAGCCATTTGGCAGCTGCTGTGGCTGAAGGTTTATTCCGGCTCTTTGCAAGGCTCCCCGGTTGACATCTGCAGGGCCTGGATGCGCTCAGCTGACGAGAGCAGCTGAATCTCCAAAGGCCTCATCTGGTGGGCCGCGTGAGCCGCTTTAAGCTTGTCAGCATTCCCCAGCGGAAGCCAACTGTTTAAAGCCCTGCTTCCTCCATTTTCCAGGGCCCAAAGAGAAGCGCACGCTGATTTTACGAGGCAATGGGGGTTCTGCCTTCCCTCGGGCCCTGAGGAAGCACGTTCTCCACCACGTAAGCGGGAGGAGGGGGAGCCTCTCTTCCTGGTCGACTTTATTCTTAGCGCCGCCAACCTCCAGGTACTAGCTGGAGATCTCCTGCTATTACAGATGATCTCCAGCTGATAGAGTTCAGTTCACCTGGAGAAAATGGCCGCTTTGGCAATTGGACTCTATGGCATTGAAGTCCCTCCCCTCCTCAGGCTCCGTCCCAAAAATCTCCAGTGGCGAAGAGGGACCTGGCAACCCTATTTATTCTGCACTGTCCTCACTCAGGGATTGCCAAGGGCAAGGCAACATCTGAAGCACGAGTAGGGTAACCAAGCTCCAGGTACTAGCTGGAGATCTCCTGCTATTACAGGAAGAACTCGCTCCCCCCCATCATTTCCACATGTTTTGCCCGCGTTTTCAGAGACCTGTTTTATCTTGAATTTGAAAACGTAGGCATAACGTTGGGAAAGGCAAGGGGGAAAGCGAGGCAACCTCTGATGGTCGGAAAGGGCATGCATAATCAACTCAAAGACCTGAAGTCTTCAGAGGGGTGACAGCGAGGGAAACAGCCATGAATAAAAAGCCAATGTCATAGAGCTAGTTCCTCCAGTGGAACTGATGGAGATCACTGTCAAATTCAGGGAGATCTCCTGGATGTTGGCAACCCTACCCACATTGTACCATCATACACCTTTATTTGTATGAGCAGTCTGTGATTCTGCAGTGCAAAACTATTGAGTCTGAAAATTCTGATGTGTTAACATAAGAACATAAGAAAAGCCCTGCTGGATCAGACCAAGGCCCATCAAGTCCAGCAGTCTGTTCACACAGTGGCCCAACCAGGTGTCAAGTCACAGCTGATTTATGGCAACCCTGTAGGGTTTTCCCTTTTTGGTGTTCTCTGTCTCCATACTCCCTCCCTTCCCCTGGACCGATGGACATCGATAGTGGGAACTGATACACAGCCACCTGGAAGCAACATCCTTCCTAAGGTAGGGTAGTTAGGTGCCATCAGGATGAGATTGTTAGCACAGGATGATTTTACATTGTCAATATTTACTGTATTGTACCTGGTATATTATATTGTATTCATATGATGTTAGCCGCCCTCAGCCTGGCTTTGACAGAGGAAGTCGGGGTTCAAATTTACTACTACTACTACTACTACTACTACTACTACTACTACTACTACTACTATCACCACCACCACCACCACTACTACACCACAGAGGCTCTCTAACAAACTTACTTGGGAAGAAATCCAATTGAACTCAGTGAGATTTCTAAGGAAACATATATCAGATTGAGTGTACATCGGAACGATACATTTTGGAGGGGGAGGGGTGCTTCTTTTGTTTTGTCATCCCCAAAAATCTTAACATCAGTCTATTCACACAGTGCTTTAAGCAGTAGACTGCTGATAAACCAAGGTATCCGCTGGTACACCAGGCCGACGAGCCGAGCTGTTGCTGATGTTGAAGTCTGGCACAATCCAGTGCCCGGGCAGAGATGCTCAAGGCAACGCTCAAGTGCGCTTGTCTTGAGGAACAGCTGAATTAGCATGAGTAGGTGCAGCAGCTGTGAGCACCTGCAATGGTATACTAGGTTTTTTGGGGTAAAATTATTGTCCGAAAAACACCATTGACACAAATAAAAGAATAAACCAAAGTCAATCCATAAGTATCACATATTGAATAAAAATGGGTAGCCCCAGTGTGTGGAGTCACAAAGCCCACAGCGGGGATTCACCCAAGGGTAGGGTGTCTCTTTCTGCAAACCTGGGGTTTCTCCTACATGTGAACCAAAATATCACAAGGTGAAGGAAAAAATATGGAGGTTAAAGCAACCCACCACAGTAGTATTCAGCAATGTCTGTGCTTGTGTGCGCATTGCAAAAAAAAAAAAAAGCCCCTGGCCAACATCTTGGCAACCCAAGGCAATCCAAGATGCTAGGCAACCCCTGTCAGAGAAATAAATGTCAAATGGATGGGCAAGGGTGGGGGAATCCGACACTGGCGGTTTGGGAGGAATGGAAAACTGGGTGTGAGAAGAGAGGGGAGAAACAGAGAATGGAGTGGGCGGGGGTAGGAAGCAGTCAGAAGTGGGCATGGAGGGGGAGCAGATGGGGGGAGAGAGCCAGTGTGGTGTAGTGGTTAAGAGCGGTGGCCTCTAATCTGGAGAACCGAGTGGGTTTCCCCGCTCTTCCACATGAGTTGGCCTAGAGCGTCATGGAGGTTGTGATGTTGCAGTATTTGCAATACTGCCTCCTCCTTAGGCGCTGATCCCAAATCCCTTAGGACTTCCAGAAAACAAGTGAAGCTGCTTTCCTCCTGCTCTCACACACCCCTGCCTGCACAGAGGCCTTCAAGGTTAGCCTCCAATTCACAGTATTTGACAAGTCAAAAGTAGTCTCCCCGCCCCCACATATGTTCCATGACCCCTTTGTGCATCTCTTGCCCATGAAAGCTTTAGTGCCATGAGAAACCTCTCACCATTTATATTGACATGGGCATTTGGGGTCTTTGGTCATTTACACATGGGTACTTTCACGTTCACCTCCCCCACCCCATCTGTTATGCATGAGTTTTCCCTCCATTAGAGATGACCTCACTGCCAGCCCTCACAAATCCCGGACCTCCCTATTCCTCTGTTAACCCGATTCTTCCCTCTCCCCTGAGCTCAGCCTGGGTGAAATCTCCATGCATAAGGCAAAGTGCGGGACACGCGAGCTTAGTTTCACTCACAGCCAATTACAAAGCAGCATGTCCAGAGAAGGGGATTCAAATACTTCCTGCTTCCTGGGAACTCTTTCTGAGCAGAAGAAAAGCTTTTTAAAACTGAGGCTTGGCTAAACAACCTTTGTGTTGTATAGGATGAGCAGTTTTTGCTACAAGAGGGCAATATGGCTACCCTTCCAGAATCCCTTCCTTGTCAGCTGAGATGGATCTTAGAGGATGCTCCCATTGTCAGGCTTTGCTGCCTTGTGCTGCTCCGACTCTCCTGTGTACACAGTCATGGACTCTGCCCCTGAATGTCAGTCTCCTTGATAAGCAGCGGCCATTGCCAGAGAGTACTATCGATTTTATGGAGCCTCCCAGCGCAGCCTTTGCTGCTAATTTTCGCTTGGATGGCAGGAGGGTGCTTCTTTCTCCACGTGCTGAGCGGCTAAGCCTTTGATTCTCTTGGTAGCATTTCCTTCAAACAATGCTTTGTTGCCAGAAGAGTTTGTGTCTTAGCAGAGACTTTTTAATGGGGAGTTTCAGACACAAGAGAGACACAGTAGAATTTTTTTTCCTGTGTCCCGTTATTTACGTGTTTTCTCATGAACACTCTTGAGCACAAGAAACATGAGTCTAACGCAGCCTCCACCAGTCCAGATAGTGCCAAATATTTGTATTTTCCCCATGCTATACAGCATGCACCAAATAATAGCTTATGAGGAGATGGAACACAGGAATAGCATAAGAAAGCAGTGACTATGGTACATGGAAATACATCTGACACACCTCAAAACATCCTTGGAGAACCAGGGGGAAATGCATGAAGATAAAGGTCTTCCACAGTTAGACAGCTTGCGTGATTACGAAACCACAACCTGTTCTAGGCCATTCCAACAGACATAGGCCTTTTATGCATGGATTGTTTCCATCACTGTCAAACCCTACTTTGGGGCTTTGTTTTCATTATTCATGTATTTTCTGACCTCTAGAAGTTGCCTTGCTCTCCCCCTTGTGTTTTCCCCGTATTTTGTGGATGCTGTTTTACCCCAAATTAAATGTCTGTCTTGATCCCAAATCGAAAGCTAGTCTTGTGGATACTTATCAATTTGGGGTTTTCTCCTCACACCCATTCTCACATCTCCCTCCCACTTGTCTTTCCCCCTCATCCAACCCCTCCCCTTGAAACTGGAATACTATGAGGCTGCTTATTTGGTCAGTTTCACTGCAAGTGTTGGTCAGTTTCAGACCTCAGCCTGATCAAACAGGGTTTTTTTGTTTGCAACTAGTGAGAATGCTGAAATAATCACAAATGACCTATGTGGCTGCTTATTTGGTCAATTTCACAGCGAGTGTTGGTCAGTTTCAGACTCCAGTGCAGAGTGATTTAAGAATTCGACTGCAAATACTCTGCACTGAGAAAGCAGCATAACCATTGCAAACAACCCATGCATAAAAGGCCATATTCTGACAGCATGAGTGATTGGCTTTCCTGGGCATGTTTTGGCAGAACTGCCCCTTCCCAAACATTTTTTAAAATCATAGCCCATGCAAACCTATGATGCTGTTCATGCCATTGGTTCATCTAGCCAATGCTGAATTATCTGGGTGGCAAGGGCTCTGTAAGGTCTCAGCCAGCAGGCGAGTTCCCCGTTCATGAGCCTGAGGCCTTCTAGATGCACAGGCTGTCCTCTTAACATTGAGCTCTACTTGGTTAATCAAACTATTGCCTCAACTGCCAAGGATGTTTTTCTAAAAATTTTAGTAATGTGAGGTCTCTAAAGGTGGTGGAGAGTAAATCCAACCTTCACCTCTGTAATCCAGTCTTCCATAATCTAAGTGATCATAGTAGATTTGGAAGTAGTGTTGACAGCCGCCATATGGCAGAATATCTCAGACATACAGGCCCTGTGGAATTGCATCAGATCCCGCAGGGCCCTTGTCTCACCAGACCATGTGTCCCACTAGGCTGGGGCCAGGGCTGAAAAAGCCCTGGTCCTGGTTGAGGACAGACAGACGTTTTTCGGGCTGGGGATTACCAGCAAGTTGTTGTTCTCGGGCAGCGTTACAGGAGAGGCGGTCCTGCAGATATGATGGTCCCAGACCATTTAGGGCAATAAAGGTTAATACCTACATCTTGAACCTGATCCAATGCTCCACCTGGAGTAAGTGCACCTCGCGAATCATTGGTTGAATATGTGCTCTAAATGGGGTCCCTTTAAGGACCCTCACCACCACATTCTGGACCAGCTGGAGCTTCCGGAGCAGTCTCAAGGGAAGCCCTGTATAGAGCGAGTTACAGTAGTCTAGCTTGGAGGTGACCATTGCATGGATCACAGTGGCCAGTTCAGTATGGGACAGATATGGTGCCTAGCCTGGCAGAAGTGGAAAAAAGCCACCTTGGCTACAGCTGCTGCCTGTGCCTCCATTGACAAGGAGGCATCTAGGATCACACCCAGGCTCCTGACGGATGGTGCAGGTGTTAATTGCACCTCATCGAGATCTGGGAGCTGGCACATGCCCCCCCCCCAGCTGAGCCACAGGACCTCCGTCTTGAATGGAGTCAACTTCAGTCAGCTCTGTTTAAACCATTTAGTCACTGCATCCAAACACCTGGCCATCCAGTTGGCCATCCATCATCAGGTATAGCTGGGTGTCATCAGTGTACTGATGGCAGCCCAGTCCGAAACACCAGACCAGCTGGGCAAGGGGGCAAGGATTGCCAGGTCCCTCTTTGCCATCAGTGGTACGTTTTTGGGGCGGAGCCTGAGGAGGCTTGTGTTTGGGAAGGGGAGGGACTTCAATGCCATAGAGTCCAATTGCCAAAGCAGCCATTTTTTCCAGGGGAGCTGATTTCTATCGAGATCAGTTGTAATAGCAGGAGATCTCCCGCTAGTACCTGGAGATTGGCAACCCTACAGGGGGTGCATATAGATGTTAAAAAACATGGGGGAAAGGATTAGGGGTGTTGAAATTTTTTTGGGGGGTAAAATACAGATTCGGCAAAATTTGGCCTGTTTTGATTCAGGAAATGCCGAAGTCTGAACTCCCCCGATTCGGATCCGTGGAATCCGGCACTAAGTTCGGAGTTCGGGGAAAAATTCGGCCGAATAAAGGCATTTAAAGCACATTTGCGGCTTTCCGCATCTCGGGGGGGGGGGCATGTTTGGAGGTAGAGGTCCCAAACTTTCAGTGTAGCTTGAGGGGACCCTTCTTGCAAGAACCCACAAGTTTGGTGAAGATTGGGTCAGGGGTCCCGAATTATGGGGCCCGGAAGGGGTCCCCCCATCTCCCCATTGGAATACAGCCATTACAAACACATTTGCGGCTTTCCGCAGCTCCGGGGGAGCACTCAACCCCAGGCTAGGGGCAAAAAACAAAAGCACAACACAGCACACACTCCTGCAGAGGCGAGCGGGCACACACCCCCAGGCAGAATGGGCAAAAAAAAACCCTCTCAAACCAGTACGGCTCGGCCCCAAATGGGAAAAAAAAACCAAGCAGGAGGAGGTGTGGGTGCCGAGCGGAGAAGTAAATCCAATCCTATTCCGGTAAGAAGCAGCAGCTCGGCCCAGTCAGGAATCGGATCTCTCAGCAGCAGTGCCACCAAACTGGAAGGCAATGAATACAGTCGGGACAGGACGGGAGTTTTTAGACTCTTCTCCTGGCCATTTCAAAAGTGAGAATCCCTGCTCTGATTGGCCAGGAGAAGACCCAGCTTGGCCACCATTGGCCGCGAGAGAATGCTAACCAACTGACGGTTATGCTGCTTATTCGGGGCCACTGAATTTGCCAGAATTTATTCGGCGTTCGCCCAAACTCGCCAAATTCGGCTCCTTGTTTTCCCGCCTTTTTAAAAATTTGGCTCTATCCTAACTGGAAACCGCCGAATCGGGGAAAATTTGGCTGTTTTTCGGTTCGGGACGAACCAAATCGACAGCCCTAGAAAGGATCACACCCTGAGGGACCCCACACACCAAGGGGTATTGTGGCGATACCTTCTCCCCAAATGCTACCCTTTGTCCCTGACCACGGAGAAAGTAGCACAGCCATTGAAGGGCTGTCCCCTGAATTCCGACGTTGGCAAGGCGGTGGTCTAACAGGTCATGATCGACCATGTTGAATGTTGCTGTAAGATCTAATAACATCAGCAGAGCCAACCTGCTCCGATCCTGCTGCCACCGGAGATCGACTGTGAGGGTGACCAAAACAGCACAAAGCAGCGCACACAAACCAGATAGTACTCCACTGCGTGTATGTGCCCTTGAGCACTTTGCTGACCTACGTGCCCTTGAGCACTTTCCAACAAAAGGATTCCTGAAGGGGTAGGCCAGATTATTGCAATCATGTGATTGCTAGGATGCAGTCAACCTGATTTAACACTCTGCCCAGAAGAAGAAGAGTAGGTTTTTATACCCCACTTTTCTCTACCTTTAAGGAGTCTCAAAGCAGTTTACAATCACCTTCCCTTCCCCTCCCCACAACAGATACCTTGTGAGGTCAGTGGGGCTGAGAGTTCAGAGAGAACTATGACTAGCCCAGTGTTACCCAGCTGGCTTCATGTGTAGGAGTGGGGAAACCAACCCGGTCCACCAGGTTAGAGTTCACCACTCATGTGAAGGAGTGGGGATTAAACCTGGTTCTGCAGATTAGGGTCTGTCGCTATTAACCACTATTCCACGCTGGCTTAAACCTGCCCCTTCATGACAGGCGCAGCCACTACATGGCAAATTAACAGAATTAAACTAAAAGATTCAAGGGAGCAGGTCTGGAGACAGATAGATGCATGACCACACAGCACTGAAACTGAGGCTGCCCTTTAAAGTTTCTGTCCAGCCCCTTCTCACCCCTTTGCAGGAATTCGCATACAACGTCCTTCAAAGCTCTCAGGGGCTCTGACAGCACTAGCTGTTTTCAAGGTACCGCAACTGACAAATGCAGGCAGCGTAATTATAGCCCTCCATGGCCACAGGCTCTTGAAGATTAGCAGAGACTCCCACTCCCACTACATGGGGAAGCACCCTCCACGTTCCTCTTCCCACTCCTAGTTTACAACTACCTTCCTCAAAGGGAGCAAAGAGAGCCCTTGTGCATTCAGTGCAACCTCCCACCCACCCCCCACCCCCATTTTCAAGTCATGAAGAAGACCAGAGGCGGATCTACCATGAAGCTAATGAAGCTTAAACTTCAGGGCCCCTAATCCCAGAGGGGGGCCCTGAAGCAACTTTTTTTAATGAGTGAATTTCTCAACAAAATCAATGGAGTTTTTTAGCGATAGAATCATAAGCCAATGGGTTGAAGTACTTAATACTGACTTTAGAATATGTTCTAATACCCATTTCATGTGGCCTGAAAATGTCCCTGTTATTGGTCAAATTTCAAAATTTTCTCGGGGGCTTGGCACACTCGAACCCCCAGCTGTAAGGGCTCACTGAGCTCACTAGGATCTATTCATAGCCTACATTTTGGCAGCTGGATCCGTGAATCCTTGGTTGATGCACGGCTTAATAGTTCTATAGTTTTATTCCATCACTGTATGGCCCATTTTCAAGAACTCCACCCCACCACCCTGTTCTCCACCATTTGGGCCTCGCAAGGGCAGCAAGGCCCTTGGGCCTTGCTGGATGTTGCCCTGTTGTTGCTGGTTACGAAGGGCCCCCCATAACAGTTCAAGCTTCAGGGCCCCAAAAATGTAGGTCCGTCACTGAAGAAGACAGCAAAGGAAGATGCCTCCAAATGTAGCAGTGAAATGAAGGTCTGTATGAAGTGCATTTGATTAGAAACTGTGAGCAGCACTCTCAAATACTCCAAAAACGTCCTCAGTTCTCACTGAGAGAATAAACTTGGTCTGGATTGCACCACTTCAAGCTCACTTGACTAAACTCTCCTCCATCCAAAACGGTTCTCTACTTGTAGAAAACTAGGGTGTCAGGGTGAAGGGTTCTAGCCCAGCCATCTCGCTGACATGCTAGTTTTCTGTGTGCATGGAGTTGCTCATATGAAAGAGTATTCAATGACACAAGCCCCCACCGGAGTCACCCCAAGCACAGGTTTGCCATGGCAGTGAGAGCTAGGCCTTGAAAACCTCGCACACCTGAAAAGGCGGCTGTCTCTGAAAGGACGTGTGTTTCTTTACAAGGGGTGTGTGTGTCTTGCAAGCTCAATCTGGCAAGGCTTGAAGGGATTGTCTAGAGCAGGGGTCCTCAAACTTTTTAAACAGGGGGCCAGTTCACTGTCCCTCAAAAACTGTTGGGGGCCGGACTATAGTTTGAAAAAAAAATATGAACAAATTCCTATTCACACTGCACATATTTTATTTGTAGTGCACAAAAAATAAAACAATGCAATATTTAAAATGAACGATTTTAATCAACATAAACTGATAATATTTCAATGGGAAGTATGGGCTTGCTTTTGGCTAAATTTTAAAAGGGAGAGGGAAAATAAGGATAAATAAGGATAAAAATAGAGGTAAATTTAGGAGGGGAAGTGGGAAAGGTCAGTTTGAAGGAGAGGGCTGCAGGGCGGGTCGCCAGTCTTGCAGGAGGTCGGCTTGATGCTTCCTGGGCATGCTGCTATATGGGGCTTATTTATTTTAAAAAATTTCTATCTCAGTGCAATCCTAGGGCCGCTCTCTAGATGCACATTTTCCCCAGCCAAATCCTCAAAAGTAAAAAAATAAGCCCCTATGCAGAGTTTTTGAGAATTCAGATGGGGGGAAATGTTTATGCGTGGAAGGTTTTGCCTTGGATTTGCCGCTCCCTAGATGCACCTTTCCCCTATCTGAATTCTCAAAACTCTGCATGGGGGCTTATTTTTGGTCAATTATGCACGGGAGGTTTTGCCTTGGATTTGCCCCTCTCTAGAGGCACATTTTTCCCATCTGAATGCTCAAAGCTCAACAGTAAGCCCCCCCCCCCCCCATGCAGAGTTTTGAGAATTCAAGATGGGGAAAATGTGCCTCTAGAGAGCGGCAAATCCAAGGCAAAACCTCCCGTGCATAATTGGCCGAATTCGGCTTAGACGGGAGCAACTACGGACAGGAGGCGGCGGGCTAAGCTCTACCGGGAGTTAATGCAGTTTACTCCTGAGTAGGCGCACTCGGGACCAGGCGAAGGAGGGAGGAGGCTAGACGGAGGGGAAGGGGTGGGAGGGAAAGAGAGGAAGGCCGGTTGCCCCAGAGGCGAGCCGTTGCCCCCCTTACCAGCTTGAGGTCCGGGTCGGCTGCCTCCGGCTTCTTCCCAAACCACCGGCGGCGGCTGCAATTGGCGGCAGTCTCCTCAGCTCCCTCTTTTGGAGGGCTGGACGAAGGCAGGCAGGCAGGGAGGGAGGGGAAAGGAGGAGGAGGTGACGGCCGCTTCAGGTCACAAGATGGTGTCTAAGCGGAGCCGGTCGGAGGCCATCCCCATGCGGAGGCCGCAGAGGGCCGCTTCGAACTACCGCTCCTGGCATGCAGCGGGAGGGGGAACGGGCTTTCTCCCCCTCCTGTTTCCATCCAGAGGCGGGCCACTCTGCATCATGGGGCTCGTAGTTCCCAGCGGGGAGGCGTGGCGCTGGTTTTGGGCCCGGCCTGAGGGGCCGGGTTCAAGACCCGGAGGGGCCGGATCCGGCCCGCGGGCCGTAGTTTGAGGACCCCTGGTCTAGAGGAAAGGCTGATTACTTTGGAAATAACAAACTGTGTGTTACTCATTTGCAGGTGGTGATTCTCCCTCCTCCCACCTTGCTGAGAAGGTCTACCTTGTGCCACCAGCTCTCTTTTGAGTTCCACTCACGCAAAATCTCTGGAACTTTTCAGGAGCACTCGAGGGTAAAGTTGCCAGCCTCCAGGTGACTGCTGGAGATCTCCACTATTACACCGGATCTCCAGGCGACAGAGATCAGCCCCCCTGAAGAAAATGGCTGCTTTGGAAGGTGGACTCTATGGCATTATACCAAATTGAAGTCCCTCCCTTCCCCAAACCCCACCCTCCTCAGGCTTCACCCCCAAAACCTCCAGGTATTTCCCAACCCAGAGCTGGAGACCTTAGTTCATTGTGTTGAAGTGATCCTGGGGGGAAACAGAGGATGCATAAAAGGTAGTGTTGCAAACCTCCAGGTGGACAATTGTTCTTAACAATTAGACAATTGTTCTTAACTCGTGGAGGAGTTTTGGAGATCCAGTGGATTCTAATGGTTGGAGTATCAGCCTGGGATCAGGAAGAACTGATTTCAAATCCTTGCTTTCTATAACTAGGGTTGTCAGGTCCCTCTTCGCCCCAGCGGGAGATTTTGGGGCGGAGCCTGAGGAGGGCGGGGTTTGGGGAGGGAAGGGACTTCAATGCCATAGAGTCCAATTGCCAAAGCGGCCATTTTCTCCAGGTGAACTGATCTCTGTCAGCTGGAGATCAGTTGTAATAGCAGGAGATCTCCAGATCTCCAGATACTACCTGGAAGTTGGCAACCAGCCGCCCAATAGTAAACTGAAGGCACAAACCTTTACTTTGGATATGTTTTCATGGAATACAATCCAACTGTGAGGATTTTCAAGTTTGATGAAGCATGAGCGAAATGGGAAGATTTACCGGAAGGCCATTGCTTGCCCTGTAATCCTATACATTGCACATTGTATATTGTTCCCTTGTGTTGTTGTTGTTGCAAGCACACAATTTGTATTATGCGCATTTTGATTTTGTGAACGCAATACTACTGTTATACACACTATCTTGTCTTGGAGTGTAATTTTTCAGATATATTCTGATATTGCAAGGTGCTACTTTGATTGAGTTCAACCACCTGGAGGTTGGCAACCCTAGGAAGGCAAGAGGAAATGATGTCACTGGAGTGGAAGAGGCTATGTCCAGTGTTGATAGGTGGAATTTGAAGGAAGGGCTGAAAGGAGAAGAGAAGGAGGTTGCAGAAGGCTTGGTTTTTATCCTTGGCATTTAAAGGACTGACAAGACAATCGCTGGTCAACAGATAAACAGGCCTGCTTGCCAACTCCCTCTTTGGTTACATAAAGTCGGGTCCCATTTCAAGCACACTGAAGCCTATGGTCTCTGTGGTTTTACATCCAGTTCTAGGGCTCTTTGATGATGATGATGATGAAGAAGAAGAAGAAGAAGAAGAGTTGGTTTTTATATGCCGACTTTCTCTACCTGTTAAGGAAGAATCAAACCAGCTTACAATCACCTTCCCCTCCCCACAACAGACACCCTGTGAGGTAGGTGGGGCTGAGAGAGCTCGAAGAAAGCTGTGACTGGCCCAAGGTCACCCAGCTGGATTCATGTGTAGGAGTGGGGAAACCAATCCGGTTCACCAGTTTAGAGTCCACTGCTCTTAACCGCTATACCACACTGCTCTCTTCCAGCGTCCCTCTCATCTCCAAGATATAGCTAGGGGTGTGGTTTGCATATAGTATGGAGAGGGGTGGGGGCTCTTCTTTTAACAACACCTCTGTGCAGATGGGGCAAGGTGATTGTGGGAAATGGTGGCCCACAATCTGTGGGTCGGGGTGCTATTTGAGGTGGGACCAGGGAGTCGTATCACCGTGTTCTCGCCTCCAGATCCATCCCTTGCTTTCGCCTCGATTTCTGCCGAGAGAGATTTCCCCATGCTGGCGTGACTCCTCCAGCCGGCTCCCTTGATCTATATATAGACTTCTCTTGCAGGTGTTGGGTGCATCCAGCCGATCTATAGCGGTGCGACTGAGCCTGCAGTGCGATGCCACAGAGTCCTCCAGTGCGCACATCCTGGCGAGGGAGTTCAGGCTGAAGGAATGGAGATTGAGGCTATGTGCATTGGGGAAGGACTCCACCCGTTGGCACCGAGGTGTCTGACCAGCGCAAATATGTCTTTTTTAAAAGCCCCAAGTCTTTCAGTGAAATAGGGCAGGATTCAAAGCCTGGCTGTCCAGCAACCCAGTTAGAAGCAAGGTGGCTTTTTTTCCCAGCAAACGATTTGCCCTGCAAGTCAGCAGCCAAAGATTTGACACAGCAAGCAGAGAGGGCGGGAGAGAAGAGAGAGAGCTACCTGTATAAGCATCGGCTCCCCCTCCCCAGGAGGAAAAACAAAAACACACACTTCCTTGCAAAACTGAACCGCTGGCGGTGGGAAGTTGTCGAAATGCTGGGACTCGACTACTCTGTTCAATCACAGCCAGGGGAAAAAGACAGCTTCCTTCTCCTTGCACATGAATTCAGACCCATGACAAAACCCGCTGCCCTGGCAGCTTTTGCAAATGCTCTGACTTGCCTGAGTACTAATGTCACCTTCTCCTTCCTGCATATTCAGACCATTAACTGAGGCCAACCAGGGCCAGCTTGAGGCACGCTGTTGACTCAAGCCAGGCCAACACCCATCATCTCCTGGGGCTGCGCTACAGCCTGCTGGGGCCGACCCCCACTGGAACCCAGCAGCAGCAGTAGTGCAGACGCAGGAGGTAGGGTTGCCAACCTCCAGGTACTAGCTGGAGATCTCCTGCTATTACAACTGATCTCCAGCTGATAGAGATCAGTTCACCTGGAGAAAATGGCCGCTTTGGCAATAGGACTCTATGGCATTGGAGTCCCTCCCCTCTCGAAACCCCACCCTCCTCAGGCTCCGCCCCAAAAACCTCCCGCCGGTGGCAAAGAGGGACCTGGCAACCCTGGCAGGAGGTGATGCCAGTCTGCTCTTGTGCCACTGATGAAGGGGGTGAGATGAGCTCCTATAGTACATCGGTGTCCTTCTCATTGCTCAGCGAGCCCGCCCAAGCAGTCGCTAGAGTGGGTTTGGCCGGAGAATCAGCCTTGCCGTGAATGGTTTCTTGCTTTCCATTCCCTGTGAAACTTCTAACATCATCAGTTATGGGTCTTCTAATACTGTGGTTCTTAAGCAGTGGCATACTTTGAGATGCAGAAGTAGTCTAGGTGGGGGCACAGGGTTTTCCTGGCAGTTACTAAGAATTCGCTCTCCCTCAGTCTCCGTGTCCACCTGCAAGAGTCGTGCTGACTCTGGTCATTTATGCATGGGTACTTTCACTCATATTTGCCCCCAGTCTGTCTCAGTTGTTCCTTGGAGTTATGCATGAGTATTCCCTCCATTAGAGATGACCTCGCTGCCAGCCCTCACAAATCCTAGACCTTCCTATTCCTCTGTTAATCCCTCTCCCCTGAGCTCAGCCCGGGTGAAATCCTCGTGCATAAGGCAAAGTGTGGGACACGCAAGCTTGGTTTCTCTCACAACCAATTACAAACCAGCGTATAAAGAGGTGGGGATTCAAATGCTTCCTGGGATCGCTTTCTGAGCAGAAGAAAGGCTTTTTAAAGCCAAGGCTTGGATTTCTCCCCACCCCCTTCAGATTGCTCCGTTTTTTGTTTTTTGTTCTTAAAATGCTTTTTTATGCAGAAATTGGGTTTTTTGGGGGGAGGATTTTCTCTCACAGTAAACTCTACAAAGTAAGCCAATTACAAAGCAGCATATAAAGGGGTGGGGACTTGATTTGAGCTTGGAGACTGCTGTTGCATACATTCCCAACAGGAAAGTGTGGGTCCAGTGAGCAACGAACCTCCTGTGGAACTCCCATGCATTAAATGACCTCTATATGCCATGGATTATCCACCCATGATCTTTTGGCATGCTTGGAGACTCCAGCCTTTCCGCTTAGTCCCCTCTCTGTTCCCTGTTGCACACCAGCAAGTGTCTTCTGCATGCCCTTAGAGCTTAGCATAGATGATAAATAGGATAACAGAATGCCTGTGAACTTACAAATGTCCAGCTCTGGGTTGGGAAATACCTGGCAATTTGGGGGCGGAGCCTGGGGAAGGTGGAGTTCAGGATGGGGCAGAATGCCATACAGCCCATCCTGAAAAGCAGCTTTAGAGGAACTGGTCTCTGTACCCTGGAGATAGGGTTGCCAACCTCCAGATGGTAGCTGGAGATCTCCTGCTATTACAACTGATCTCCACTGATAGAGATCAGTTCACCTTGAGAAAATGGCTGCTTTGGCAATTGGAATCTATGTCATTGAAGTCCCTCCCCTCCCCAAACCCCTCCCTCCTCAGTCTCCGCCCCAAAAACCTCCTGCCGGTGGTGAAGAGGGACCTGGCAACCCTACCTGGAGATCAGTTGTAATTCCAGAAGATCTCTAGACCTCCGAACCTGCAGTTTGGCAGCCCTACTTATACATGAAGTAAGTAAATACATAAACTAAATATAAAACCAACATTATCAAATCCTAAATGAATGACCAGGACCATCACTACTAAGGAGCACCCTACACATGATGCTGGGGTTCCTTAATATATGTTATTTGGCCATCAGAAAGCAGTTATATGGGCAATAGGCTGTTTTGGATCAGAATCATATTTGATTTTCTTTCTCCAGTGTCATGGGCTGCCCCAAATTTAGGGTTGTCAGGTCCCTCTTCGCCACCAGCAGGAAGTTTTTGGGGCAGAGCCTAAGGAGGGAGGGATTTGAGGAGGGGAGAGACTTCAATGCCATAGAGTCTAGTTGCCAAAGTGGCCATTTTCTCCAGGTGAACTGATCTCTATCGACTGGAGATCAGTTGTAATAGCAGGAGATCTCCAGCCACCACCTGGAGGTTGGCAACCCTAATTAAGGAGCATCCTACTCATGATGCTGAGGTTCCTTAATAGATGTCATTTGGCCATGAGAGAGCAGTTTTATGCTATTTTGGATCAGAATCATATTTGAGGAAATGGCCTCTTTCTCCAGTGTCATGGCCGCCCCCAGACTGGCCTCTGCATAGCTCCTTCTGTGCTTGTACACACCCGGTCCATATGAGGAGGCTGCTCAGGAAGGAGAGAATTCAGCCCTTCACCCCACTTTTGCGAACTTAACATGGGGGGGGGGTCCTGCTCTATTAGCACTGTAAAGGGGAAAGGAGTTGCCCTGTAAAAACATGTCTCTTTTCTCTTTAAAATGCGAATAAAAGCATGGGGAACCCAGTATCAAATGGTGAGATTGAGAAGAGGTTGAAAGGTTAAATCTCCTCTCCACTTCCCTGTCCAAATCATGACCAAGCATAATGTTTGTTGCATCTGTTTTGACCCTGAGAGATCTTGGATTCTGAATTGAAGGTTTTCTCGCGCACATGCAGCTGATGGGTCGCATCTCCTGGTTTTGTGTTTGCCAGGGGCTTAGTTTCTGCATCTGTCTGCCAAACAGCCTCAATGCTATATACTTGAGGGTATATAGCACTGAGTAAATTTTTAAAAAAATTCACACCAATAATTCTGTTGGGTTGGTAAGGTATTTATCACTGGGGGTGGGGAGCCCAGCTTCTGCCTCTATCCCCCCTTCCCTCTATTTGTACTACCCGGGAGGGGCTGTGGCTCAGGGGTAGAGCATCTGCTTGGCATGCAGAAGGTCCCAGGTTCAATCCCTGGCACCTCCAGTTAAAGAGACTAGGCAAGAAGGTGGTGTGAAAGACCTCTGCCTGAGACCCTGGAGAGCAGCTGCCAGTTTGAGTAGACAATACTGACTTTGATGGACCAAAGGTCTGATTCAGTATAAGGCAGCTTCATGTGTTCATGTATACTGGCAATAAACTTCCCTTTATTCCTTTCAGGACATGTGGGCAGGCTAGCCCTGCCTACATATCACAGCCGAAGAAGCCACAGCCTCTGTACCTCTAACCCTTCTGTCTGCCAGTAGGTACAAGCAAAGTTTCTTCCCTGCCTGCTGAGCATTCGTGTAGCACCAGAAAACTAAATATACATTATATAAATAAAAGAAATAACAACAGCTCAGGAAATCAGGGCCTGTGGTTACATCAGACCAGAAAGCCTTTGCAAAGTCACTAGCCCCATTCACATGTTACAGTGAATGCATGACCATCCTGCATGTATGAGTGTACTAGGGTTGCCAGCTCTGGGTTGGGAAATACCTGGAGATTTGGGGGGTGGAGCCTGGGGAGGGTGGAGTTCGGGGAGGGGAGGGACCTCAGCAGGGTATAATGCCATACAGTCCACCCTCCAAAGCAGCTGTTTTCTTCAGGGGACCTGATCTTGGTCATCTGGAGATCAATTGTAATAGCAGGAGATCAGGTTGGCAACCCTAGCGTGTACACCTGTTTTTAAGAAAGAGCCAATGCATGCTCACGTTACAAATGACACTTGGATAAAATAAATGGGGGTTTAAATAACACGCTCAGCTGTACTTGGGTTAAACGTAATGTGATAATTACGCAACAGCAGAGAGTCAGCGTGGTG
The DNA here is from genome assembly GCF_029931775.1 of Euleptes europaea. Classification (NCBI taxonomy): domain Eukaryota; kingdom Metazoa; phylum Chordata; class Lepidosauria; order Squamata; family Sphaerodactylidae; genus Euleptes; species Euleptes europaea. The sequence goes on from NC_079328.1 coordinate 12,099,175, forward strand.
TAGTAGTTAAGGGTGGTTGACTGTAATCTGGAGAACTGGGTTCAATTCCTAGGGCTGCCAGCCTCCAGGTGGTGGCTGGAGATCTCCCACTATTACAACTGATCTCCAGGCGACAGAGATCAGTTCACCTAGAGAAAACAGCCGCTCTGGAATTATACCCCACTGAAGTTCCTCCCCTCCCCAAACCCCGCCCTCCTCAGGCTCCACCCCCAAAATCTCCAGGTATTTCTTAACATGGAACTGGCAACCCTGCCGATTCCCCATTCGTCCACATGAAGCCTGCTGGGTGATCTTGGGCCAGTCACAGTTCTCTCGGGGAAAATGACCTCTGTAGTCTGAAGATCAGTTTGTAATTCCAGGAGATCTCAAGGCCCTACCTGGAGGTTGGCAACCTTATACTGGAGATTCAGGCTGCAGCGCTTCTCTAAGGGCCTCTCAGCAAGTACTTGGGCCGAGCAGAAGTCCTATTCCTCCCCATTATGCCAAAAGGGAAGCAGGCCTTAGAGGGTCTGGTGAATGCCTGGAAAAGAACAGGAGACTCTCTGGCAGCAATTTTCTTTCTCCCCCCTTCCTGGTCACCCGCTTTTAAAATTTGCACAGCCTCCACAAATGACAAAGTGGTCTTGCCGCGCCCGCTCCCCACCCCCTCCTTCCTAGCAAGTTGTTTTTTTTTTTTGCTGGTGTCATCCCCCCCCAAACGCGCACACGCACGCCCCACACCCCGGCCCCAGCGCACTGCACAGATGGCTGTGGAAATGTCACGCTACGCACAGCCTCCCGCAGAAGGGCAGAACTGGCTGGCGAGGGATAATGCGCCAATCGCAGATGCTCTCGCTGGAAAATTTTTAGCAAGGAGAGCACCAGGGAAAGGTGAAATCGTCAGAGCCGAGGGTGGCAATGATAAACCTCTCCGAACGCCTGGCAATTAATCTTGCGCGGTGAGTCAGAGGCGCCCAGAGCCACAACAGACCAGCGCTTGGCAATGAGACGCGCCACCGGATCCAGCTCCAAGGAGTTAATCTCAGCTTTGGGAGCTTTCAAATGCCATCAGGCTTAGAAAGATATTAATTCTGAGGAGGAACAAATGAAGGAGGCACGTCTGAGGGGCACCGTCGGCAATGAGATGTGCGCGCACGCTGACAGCAGCTCCTTTACCGCTTGGAGAAACTGCCTGGATAGATCAACAAAATATATAGACCGAAGCTTGCCGGGTGTTTTCCTCGGGAAGGTGAAAAAGAGCTTTCGGGGAGAAATGGAAGAGCTTCGGCTTACCGAAGCGATACTCCCGGGCATGCTAACGTCGTGTGCACAGATGGGCCGCTTGGACTGGCCTGACTACTTAGGGGGCAGCCATCCTGCCGTTACCTCTCCCCTTTGTGTTTGCCGTACGCCTTGCAGAGTGATGGGCTCATCTCTCCCATGCAAGAAGTTCAGGCACAAATGCAGTTTGCATGTTTTAACAGCAGATGTCTCCCCTATTATGATTTATCCAAATGTTTAAAATAAATAATGCAAACATATTTACAGGAACCAAATCCCATTCCTGGACGGAGCTGAGCCTCAGAGAATCCTAAACGGGACCGCATCTCAGTATCGTTCTGGCTTTGGGATTATATTTCCGAACGTGGGGAAGAGGATGACCCAGCCAAAGATTTAAGACTCAAAACCAAGTCCAAATCATGGAGCATGGAATGCATTAAATGCTTTACCTGGTTGTGCCCAGGGCCTGGCTTTACCTATACCGATAATTTCACAGGCCTATGTTTTCACCCACACATTAACAGATACCTGCATTTATTTTTCCTCCTGGGAAGGGAATACACCGCAGGGTGAAAAAGAGAAATGCCGCTCCTTCCCACTGCCACAAACACATTTGCAGCCTACCCCAGCTACATTTTGATTTTTAAAAAGGGCAAGAGGCACCTGTTTCCTGTGCAAACAGCAGTTCTAGACTTATATTAGGGTTGTGGCGGGAGACTGTGTGCTCTCTTCAACCTAGATCTGTTCCTTCTCTCCCCGTCCAGAAGTTACGCCTCATCCTTCAAGGCGTGACTTTTACTCTAAGTGGCATAAAGGGCAGGAAGAAAGGCGCTGTGCCTGGCAAGGTTCTCAGCATAATTCACGGCAACAACTTTGTTCCCTGGGGGAATGCACAGACAACTCCCTCTCAGAAGCACTGGGAGCAACTGCCAACACTTCGCCAACATCTTTGCACTGCCGCCGATGCGGCAGGGGAAGTGTGATAGTCCTGCAAGTGATAGGGAGGAGGGGTGGGGAAACCAGTCCACCCCTTCCTCTCATTGTAGCCCATTTCCTTGAGATCATATAAGCCTACAGGCTTCTGGAATCATTAGGACAAACTCACAGTATGTATAGTCAATGATCTTTTATGCATGGCTGTTTCCCTTGCCGTCACCCCTCCAATGACTTCGGGACTTTGTTTGGATTATGCATGCCGTTTCTGACTGTCAGAGGTCGCCTCGCTCTCCCCCTGCCTTTTCCTGCATTTTGCCTGTGTTTTGAGGGACCTGTTTTATCTCAAATTTGAAAACATGGGCAAAATGCGGGGAAATGGTTGGAAACAGCATGCGTAATCCATAGGGTTACCAGGTCCCTCTTCGCCATCGGTGGGATGGTTTTGGGGCAGAGCCTGAGGAAGGCAGGGTTTGGGGAGGGGAGGGACTTCAATGCCATAGAGTCCAATTGCAAAAGTGGCCATTTTCTCCAGGTGAACTGATCTCTATTGGCTGCAGATCAGTTGTAATAGCAGGAGATCTCCAGCTAGTACCTGGAGGTTGGCAACCCTAATAATCCAAACAAAGACCCCCAAGTTGTTGGAGGGGTGATGATGAGTGAAACAGCCATGCATAAAAGACCAATGTAATTGCTAACAGGGGGAAAGAAAAAGATGTTTTGCAATTATTAATGGACCCCCCAAAAAATCTGGGAAACCAATATTCTTGCCTCAGGGCCAGTATAGGCCATGGCAAATCTTCATAGGAAAAAATGTATTCATAGGCTTCTAACTCTAGATGGATTAATCCAATCCTAATGTAACTTTTAGGACGGTGGTGGAAAATTCCATCAAGTCGCAGCTGACTTGTGGCAGCCTCATAAGGGTTTCAAGGGCAGAGACAAACAGAGGGTGTTTGGCATGGCCTGGCTTTGTGTAGCAACCCAGGATTTCCTTGATGATCTCTCATTCAGGTACTAACCATGGCTGAGCCTGCTTAGCTTCCAAGGTTGGACTACCCTGGGCCATCCAGGTAAGGTTGCCAGGTCCCCTTTGGCCACCAACGGGGGTAGGGGGGTAGGGTTGCCAGCTCCGGGTCGAGAAACTCCTAGAAATTTGGGGAAGAAAGGAACCTCAGTGGGGTATAATGCCATAGAGTCCACCCTCCAAATCATCCATTTTCTACAGGGAGCTGATCTCTGTAGTCTGGAGATGAGCTATAATTCCGGGGGATCCCCAGGTCCCATATGGAGGCTGGCATACCTATATCCAGGTCAAAGCCAACTTTTAAGATACAGTCAGCTTATACCAGGAAAGGTGTCTGTCCAAACATTCACCAGTAGGAGGGTCTGAGTCTGGAACTGAGTGCAGCTGAGAAAACCCAGCATGTAACTTTGCTTTAATGGCTTAGAATTTTGCTTCTTTTTCATTGCACATCCAAAATAAACCACCAAGAGAGGCTTCGCTGCAGTAGGGCTGTTGTCAGTACCTAAGAAGATGTCAAAAGAGAGTGTGAACTTGGTGGCTTATGTTCTGTGCTGACCCTATTGAGGTCCTCCACTGCCGTGGAAGAAATGGGGTCTTGATATACTGTGTTAACAAGAAACAAATCAACTGCTTGTATCCATTATATGAGAAGGTTATATGACCCTTGCAAAAAAAAAAAAAAAGGCTATCTATGTAACCATGCCCTGACCTGGATGGCCCAGGCTAGCCTGATCTCATCAGATCTCAGAAGCTAAGCAGGGTTGGCCCTGGTTTGTACTTGGCCAAGGAAGTCCTGGGTCGCTATGCAGAGGAAGGCAATGGCAAACCACCTCTGTTAGTCTCTTGACTTGAAAACCCTACTGGCTTGCCAGAAGTCGGCTGCGACTTGACGGCACTTTACAAACACACCCCTATGTAATCATACAATGCTTTCCCAAAGAAAATATGAAATATGCACCATTTGGATGATGGATGCCGTACCTCAGACATCAATAAAGCAATAGGCAAAGTATTATAATGTGCCAGAAAAGGTGCAGTGCTTGAAAACCTGGACGCTGGCATATAAGCAAGTCAGCTGGGCTCACTAGGGTTAGCAATCGCTGTGAGTTGATGCTTGCTTTTGAACGCCTGCTCAGGTATGGATAGCTTTACCGCCATTTGTTTCAGATCTGGAACATGTACAAAGCAAAGCTGAGCACATTATTTCACCTATATCCATTTGACGTGGCATAGACTAGCCCTTAAACAAGGTGAGAACATTTGGCTCCCAGTTTTTATGACTCTATAATCTGGAAATGAAAGGGCAATCCACTTACTTAGGGTTGCCAACCTCCAGGTACTAACTGGAGATCTCCTGCTATTACAACTGATCTCCAGCCAAAGGTCAGTTCCCCTGGAGAAAATGGCTGTTTTGGTAATTGGACTCTATGGCACTGGAGTCCCTCCCCTCCCCAAACTCCGCCCTCCTCAGGCTCTGCCCCCAAAACCTCCTGCCGGTGCCAAAGAGGGACCTGGCAACCCTACGCTTACTGGAAGTGGGGTGTGTCTTGTTCTTGTCTTGCTCTTCTTCCCTACAACCATATTTTAGACCCCCACAAAAAAAGAGAGGCCTCCCTTCCTTCGCAGCTGCCGTGTACAACGAAGTCTCCCAATTACTGTTCCGTACCCTGCGTTGCCGTTTCCATGGCTTCACACTACGGTATTTCCATCTCTGGAGGCCATCCATGCAGGAGCTGGGATCTTATCAGTGGGGATCTTGACGGCAACGTCCTCCTAATCTGTGCCTCCTGCAACCTCCACCAGCAGCAAAGGATAATATCGTTCTCCCTCAGGAACTGCTGATTTGTGCCTGCTTGAATTTGTGCCACCATCTTCATCAACATGTTCATAAGTGTGGGGGAAATGGGCTGTGGATGTGGGGAAGAAAGGCAGCTAGCTGATCCTTGAACAAACTCCTGGCCCTGTTGGCCCTGTTCACAAGGTACAGTGAATGCACACACAATCCATGTACAGCATCCATTTGATTGTTTTCTTTATAAATGCGCTGAATAATTTTCATGTTATAGAAGAAGAAGAAGAAGAAGAAGAAGAAGAAGAAGAAGAAGAAGAAGAAGAAGAAGAAGAAGAAGAAGAAGAAGAAGTTGGTTTTTATACCCCGATTTTCTCTACCTTTAAGGAGGCTCAAAGCGGCTTACAATCACCTTCTCTTTCCCTCCTCACAACAAACACCTTGTGAGGTAGGTGGAGCTGAGAGAGTTCAGAGAGAACTGTGACTAGACTGAGGTCACCCAGCAGGCTTCATGTGGAGGAGCAGGGAATCGAACCCGGTCCTCCAGATTAGAGTCCACCGCTCTTAACCACTATGCCATGCTGGCTCTTGTTGGGATAGTTGGCATTATGCAGACTCAGGGTTTTTCTGCATGGTTCCCTCCTCCCATTTGTTCTGGCCCCATACCAAGGGTTGCCAGCTCCAGGTTGGGAAATACCTTGAGATTTTGGGGAAGGAGCCTGAGGAGGGCGGGGTTTAGAGAGGGAAGGGACTAATGCCATAGAGTTCAATTGCCAAAGCAGCCATTTTCTCCAGGGGAATTGATCTCTGTCACCTGGAGATCAGTTGTAATAGCAGGAGATCTCCAGCCACCACCTGGAGGTTATGCAAAAACAATCCACACAAGGCTCAGTTCTATACATATGTTCAAAAGGAGATAGTCAATACAAAACATAGTGCAAGCAATATCTATAGGTGAGCGACAGTCAAACAAGAGAACATTATACTAAAATATCAAAAGACAAGTCAAAGAACAATATATACAACAAATCTATGTCTAATGTTTCTCTTTGAGTCTTAAAGACTTTCCAGTACAATTTCAGTCTTTGTAAGAGCTGGTCCCGAAAGTAGAAAGAATTCCTACAGATTTTCCAAGAGTCCAAGTGGGAAATCAGACTTTTATATCCACTGGCTATGTGCTGCAGGTGTTTCAAAAGGAGACCAAGCTGGCACTTAATAGTAGAATGGAAACGTCTTCCAGGTAATAGACACTTTCACCAATGATGGCTTCTTCAGCCTTGTTGTTTTCTTAACGCTACATAGTAGTCTGGTGGTTGAAGTTTGCCTGTGTAGTGGTCTCTGAATCCCCAGCTTTCATTTCTTAAAAAAGGTATCATGAGATAGAAGGAAAAAGGTATATATCTGTGAGGGAAGAGGCTAGAGCCTTACTTTTTATAAAAATGAAAGATGGGAATTCAGAGAACCCGCTAAACCTATCATTAAAAAACTATATTAATATATTGATATTCTAGGTCCAATTTCTTTTTAAAAATGCAAAAGCCCTGGTGTGTTTGTGTGTGGAGGGGAACCACTTCCAGCGCCAGAAAAAAGTGGGGCATATACAGTTCATAGATGAGTGGCTGAGCTGCTCCCCTTTTAGGCTTCCCTGTACAAAGGTAGTCATGTGATGGGGACTCACACTGACCCTCCCCAATAGCCAGCTGTAGACCCCCCACGCCAGGAGTGCCACCCTTCCTCCCCCCAGCAGCCTTGCATGTGTCGATGGAGCCCCCCACTCTCTCTTCCTTCCTAACCATATGTTCATTGTCAATCTTGTTAAAAATTCAGCCATGATATCAATATATTGATGTAAGCATGTGCAAAAAATAATGGGTATATGAGCTGTATCTCAGAAGCTAACAGGGTCAGCCCTGGTTAGTATTTGGATGGGAGACCCCCAAGGAATACCAGGGTTGCTGTGCAGAGGAAGGCACTGGCAAACCACCTCTGTTAGTCGCTTGCCATGAAAACCCCAAAAGTGGACGCCATAAGTCGGCTGCGACTTGACGGCACTTTATACACACATGAGCTGTGATACCGTGGATGACACTTCCAATGATGACAGTACCCTCCCTTGAAAATCCTGATTATTTAAGGCATGTGCAGAAGAAAATAAACTGACTCAACAATGGTGAAAATGTAGAGGGAGGGAAGACGTGTGGAAGAACCAGGCCCAGACCGATTCCAATGCTCGTGTATCAACTGCAACAAAATCAGGAGTAAGGGCACTTTCACACATGCTGAATAATGCACTTTCAGTCCACTTTCAATGCACTTTGCTGCTGGATTTTACTGTGTGAAATGGCAAAATCCACTGGCAAACCATTTCTATAATGCTTTGAAAGTGGATTGAAAGTGCATTATTCAGTATGTGTGAAAGTGCCCTAAGTTGAGCATGCGGAAAGCCCTAGGAGCAGCCTGTGGGGCTCTACACTATTGTTCTGGGCATCTAATGCAGAATCCTCCTTGGTCTGGGAATCTAGTATAGCATAACTTTGTTGCTTGCTGCAGTACTCTGCTTGCTTCCACTATGCTCTACTTGCATATTAATAAATTACACAGTATTACAAATTGTCAGTGCTTTCCCCTGAAGTACACTAAACCATGTACTTCTTCCCACTCAGGAAAGTGAGGAATGCTTCTTTTCTTTTTTTTTAAGGAATAAAAAAGTCTCATGATTTATATCAGTAATCTGAACAACCACCTTAAGGACGTTTTTATCCCCCATATTGGAGATGCTGGTTGGTGGCCGTGGAATAGCGGCTGGTCACCTACTGGGCTTGTGGTTACGGTGAGATTTGAATCGGAACCTGAATCATAGTTCACACACAACCTTTATAGTTCTCCCCAGTCATTGTGAGAATGCTTAACACAGGAATCACCAAACTATAGATTCTAAGGACACGTTCTGCAGCTGCTCCAGGGAGCTACATTAACCAACATGACCATGTCTTACTCCAAGGGTGTTTACACAGCCCTCGAGCAAGCTGAACCAAGGGACTTTGGTGGTGTTGGGTGTGTTGCAAAGGCTGCCCAGCTTGTACTTGAGCAACAACAATGATGACAACGGCAGAAGTCTCGCCCTCAACAGCAACCCCCAGGCCACTTGGCTTCGCATGTTCCTGACCACCAGTGGCCATTCATGACATGAACTTCCCTGGTAAGTTACAAGCCAGCTCGCCCTGTCTTACTGTGCCATAAAAGTGCTCCACTGAGCAAAATGAAGGAGGTGGGGGAAATCATGGAACTTGAGTGCCAGAATTCAAATGGCCGTGTTCCGTTTTCCGTGCTCTCGCCAGTCCCTGCAACGACAATGTCACATTCCTCTAATCACAAGCCTTTAGTCGGTTGTCTTGATACCCATAGGAAAGCCAGAAGAACCGTCATCAGCATTTTGGATGTGCAGCAATTAGGAATTCTAATCCTGGCAGCAGCAGCCATACGCGAGAAATTCTGAGGGTTGGCAACGATCCATTGACGAAAGACCAGAGAGAATTTGGAATCCAAACTGCAAGACAAACAGGAGCCTTCTGAAGTTGATTTCTCATGAGCTTCGCTCTTCGCCTAGTATTTAGATGCTCGGATTCAGCAATACATCTGTTGTGCTGAGGATGTTTGTTTCCGCATGAGCACAAATCTGCCTGTGTGCTGTTGTGCGTTGGCTCCACGCTGTTGTCGCTGAGCTCTGCAGTCTACCCCAGGCGGAGGGTAGCTCAAATAAAGAGGAAATCTGCTTGTGTAGCCAGGTGGAGGGTTTTATTGGGTTGCTATCATCCTTATGTTTGCAGCTTGTGTGCCTTACCGTTTCGAGAGCTGGACTCCTGTTTAATACTATCTTTAGCCAAAGAGAACTGTTTTGGGAACCCCATATGCAGCAGAAAAGTGGTACGTGTCATAGATTTGTTTAGACTGTGTTGTATCGTAATTACCAGTTTCACAAAGGTGACGAAAAGCAGGTACCCAGTCAATTGACCTTATAACAGGTTTATGGCATGGGATTAAAATACATTTCTCCCAAACATGAGCCACGTCCAAGGCAAATTTGAAAACCCACCATTCCAGTGAAGATTTTACCTTCTTTGGCTCATAAATTTATTTATTTATTTATTTATATATACACACACACATAGCGCACACCTTTTCGAGCCAACCCTATGAGAACTACAGACGACAGCTACCATTTGCTGAGCTCTTTGACCCTAGTATTTTGCATATCACTCAAAGTAGTTTATTAAGTAACTGGAATTCTGGGTTTATGGAACATGATCACTGACAACTCTGGGACAGAAGGGGGTGGGTTGGGGGTGGGAATCAATTATCTAATTCTCAATATGGCCAAATCTGTGGATACTTAAATCTAGAGACTGGAACCATGGCCAGAAGACAAATCTTGCAACAAACCTGAAAAAATTCCAAGGTTTGCAGCACCTTAAAAAACTAAAAAAAAAACTGGGGTGGGTTAAAACTTCCCAAACTAATAGAAGCAGTGTTTGTACATTTAAGAAATGGGCGCTGTCTGTGGCCATTGCTAGGCAACCACAACAATATTGGCAGTATTCAAGCCTTGGTTCTGTAAGTGAGAGCCCGGGAAGGGGGCAGGGCCATTTCTAGGCTGTTTTGGTATTTGAGGGAAGACTCGTTGGTATCAGGCCCACCAGTAACCATCAGGATACTTGCTAACATGTGACTTGCATGACTCACCCAGGACTGGCTGCTTACTAGTACTTAAAGCAGCCATCTCATGAAAGCCAGTGTGGTATAGTGGTTAAACTTTCAGACTAGAATCTGGGAGATCCAGGTTCAAATCCTCCCTCTGCTGTCGAAGTTTGCTGGGTGACTTTGGACCAGTCACACACTCCCAGCCTAAACTACCTCACAGGGCTGTTGTGAGGATAAAGTGGAGGAGAGGAACATGATATACACCACTTGATTTATTTATTTAGATTTATATCCCGCCCTTTCTCGGCCAGGGGCAGGCTCAGGACGGCTCACAACAACAACAACAATATATATGAGATAGAAATTAATTAGAATGGAATAAAATATACAAAATTATTACAATAGTGATAAAATTAGTACATTGTAGCAACAGATTGTTATAACATTTTAATGCTCTAGCACAGCGGTCGGCAAACCGCGGCTTCCGAGCCGCATGCGGCTCTTTGGCCCCTTGAGTGCGGCTCCTCCTCTTTTTTTCCTCCCCCTTCCCCTCCTCTTTGGCTATTTCCAGACACTTCCACCCCCTTCTGTGTCCACTCCCTTCCGCCAAGCGATAAAGGTGCTCGGCCCAGCGGGGCTGGCTCTCTCCACTCCCCGGTGCATGGCCCGGCTGGCGGCGGCGCGCTGCTTCCCGCCACTCTGTCGCTCTCTCCCTCTCACGCCGGCCTCTGCCCCAGCCCTCGTGCTCAGCAGCAGCATGAGCGCGGCCACTCAGTCCATGGCGCAGAGTGGTGGGGGCGAGCGCGAGCTCCTGCCGCCGGGCTGGGAAGTGAAGAAAACTGCACGAGGGGCTTATTGTGGAGTTTGGAGGATTCAGATGGGGGGGAAATGTGCCTCTAAAGAGCGGCCGACCCAAGACGGAACCTCCCGTGCACGCTCGGCCTGGTTTTCCTGCGCGAAGCCAAAGGGGGAAAAACAAGGCTCCGCGGCTTCTGTCTCTCTCCCCCCCCCCCCAGCCCCCCAGCAGTACCTTCAGGTAGTCCTCTTGCAGGCGCGGGTCGTTCCAAGTGGCGGTGTGGCTGTTGTGATCCATGAACCGCCACTTGGAACAACCCGCACCTGCAAGAGGACTACCTGAAGGTACTGCCGGGGGGCGGGGGGGGGAGAGAGAGACAGAAGCCGCGGAGCCTTGTTTTTCCCCCTTTGGCTTTGCGCAGGAAAACCGGGCCGAGCGTGCACGGGAGGTTCCGCCTTGGGTCGGCTGCTCTTTAGAGGCACGTCCCCCCCCCCGCCCATCCTAATTCTCCAAACTCCACAAGAAGCCCCCCCCCCCCCTGTGCAGAGTTTTGAGCCTTCAGATGTGGGCAACATGCATCTAGAGAGCGGCAAAACCTCCCATGCGTAAGGGAACAGGGCTGCCTCCTGGGCTCTCTACCGGGTTGAGTCAAGGGCAGGGGCCTGGCGGCCCTTCGGGCCCTTCCTTCCCGCTTCCCCCCGACTTCCGTGCAACGTGACAGGACTTGAGGAGTTCCCATTTGTGTGTGTGTGTGTGTGTGTGTGTGTGTGTGTGTGTGTTTTACTCTATTTCCTGGTTGCGGACCGTCATAAATACCTTGGTTTGACTGGAGGGGTTTCTGGGAGGACTGGGAGGGAGAGTTGGGAGGCTGTTGGCTGAGAGGACTGATTGTCATGATTTAATTTTATGGATACCTTACTTACAATTTAATTTTTATCAATAAATAAGATCATTATTAAGTATGATATCAAGTTTTATTCAGTGTACCTATAGTTTAATTAAGACTTAAAACTTTAATTAAAGTTTATTAAGTTAATAAACAGTGTACCTATCTGTATAGTTTAAGTTTAAGAAATTTGGCTCTCAAAAGAAATCTCAATCGTTGTACTGTTGATATTTGGCTCTGTTGACTAATGAGTTTGCCGACCACTGGTCTAGCACAATAGCAATTACCTATTTTAACACCCCGCCCAAAAGCCCTCTGGTGGTGCAGCAAAGGGGGTGGGGAAATGCAGGAATATTGTGACTTGGCCCTATCTCCCTATGGCAGCAGCCATTTAACCACTACTCATTCTCAGAATTCCAGAACTGCCCATAAATTTAAGAAGGCTGTTGAGTGCTGTTTATACATTTGATTCAGAAAATTGCTCGAAGTTTACACAAAATGTTGAGAGGTTTCAAGCCAAGCATCCTCTTCCAGTGTGGTGTAGTGGTTAAGTGGTTTGGAGCTGTGGTTTGGAGCGGTGGACTCGGATCTGAAGAACCACATTTGATTCCCCACTCCTCCACATGAGCGGTGGACACTAATCTGGTGAACTGGTGTTGTTTCCCCACTCCTACACATGAAGCTAGCTGGGTGACCTTGGGCTAGTCACACTCTCTCAGCCCCACCTACCTCACAGGGTGTCTGTTGTGAGGAGGAAAAGAGAAGGTGATTGTAAGCTGGTTTGATTCTTCCTTAAGTGGCAGAGAAAGTCGGCATATAAGAACCAACTTCTTCTTCCAGTGGAAGCAGTTGTTTCCAAAGGGTCCTTCTGAAGACACAAATGTGATATCTCCTGGACTCTTTTGAGGTACCTTCTGGTCAGCATTGTGACCGTTGCAGAGAAGGCTGGGGTATACATTTAATAAATATATATAGCTGAAGATGTGAGGAAGATAAAAGTGGGCTGTTACGAAGATAAAAGGTATGTTGGTGGGGGCTATCAGGAGAATAGGCTTGCCAACCCCCTGGTGGGGCCTGGAGCTCTCCCAGAATTACACTTGATCTCCAGACTAAGGAGATCAGTTCCCCTGGAGAAAATGACAGCTTTGGAGGGGTGGACTCCATGACATCAAATCCCTGCTGAACTCCTCCCCCTCCTCAAGCTCTGCTCTCTCCAGGCTCTGCCCTGAAGCTCCAGGAATTTCACAAACCAGAGTTGGCAACTCTACAAGAAAGGAAAGAGAAAACAGTGTAGGGAAGGGAATATGGGTGAAAGGAGGTGCCCCTGCAAGTCCTTGCTGGTTCCCCACCATGCAACTCAGCCAAAGATTTTGAGTAGAGGCTGCCAGGACAAAGGAAGGAAAGCTGAAGAAAGGAAGGCAGATAAAGGTAGGCTGGCAGGTGGGTGGGAAGTAGAAAAGGAAGCAGGAAAAGGGGGACAGGCTATAGAGGTAGGGCTGCCAACCTCCAGGTGCTAGCTGGAGATCTCCTGCTATTAAAACTGATCTCCAGCCGATAGAGATCAGTTCACCTGGAGAAAACGGCCGCTTTGGTAATTGGACTCTATGGCATTGAAGTCCCTCCCCTCCCCAAATCACGCCCTCCTCAAGCTCCGCCCCAAAAACCTCCCACCAGTGGCCAAGAGGGACCTGGCAACCCTATATAGAGGCTCTCAGGAAAAGGAACGAACAAATAGTGGGAGAGGAGGAAATGAGATGCCCCCTGCAAGCCCTTGTGGGTCCCCGCTTGTTACATCCAATTGACAAATTGTCCCATCCCATGCTTCACATTTCCATTCTGTATAAAGTATCCTCTTGTAATTTTGCTACAACTCTACCAGCGGGGAGAGAGAAGTTTGACACGCTGATACCACTCTCCAGTTCTTCAGTAAGAGCTCACACCAATTCTCTCTGTTTTCAGGAACTGAGTGGCGCTGGGTTTTTCCCCTCATTTAATTCCTGTCTTGAAATTAATATTTTAAGGCTCAATATTTGGTGTTTCTGTTTTACTTTACATTCTCCTTCTTTGCAAATTCAGTTCTTTCTTTTGGTCTACAAGATCATTTGGGGGGGGGGCAATGGCGCCCAATTTCCTCTTTCCATCTCTGTTACCCCCGATATCTCTAATTGACTTACAACAGCAATTTCTACTTGCGTGTTAGGTCCCTACTGCAAGCTCAACACATAGAAGGCCTCTTTCTCTTCCCCTCTTGGTAATGTTTCCTTTCAGAACTGATTGCATGTCAGAGAACCAGAATGAGTCATTTCTTTGCTGAAAAATATGGTTGCCAGTTCCGGGTGGGGAAATACCTGGAGATTTTTGGGGTGGAGCCTGAGGAGGGGTTTGCAGAGGGGAGGGACTTCAGTGAGGTATAATGTCAAGAAGTGCACCTTCCAACCCTGCCATTTGCTCTAGGGGAACTGATATCTGTCGCCTGGAGATCAGTTGTAATAGCAGGAGATCGCCAGACACCACCTGGAGGTTGGCAACCCTACTGACAAACCACATCAAGAGGCAACAATTTTCAGTGTCAAAAATGCTGGGGCGGGGGCTGAATCTTTTCCTTGTTGCTTTTCTGCTGCAGTGCCCCCAAATCTGGTTTCTTCTACACCACTGCAAGAGTCCAGATTAGGGTTGCCAACCTCCAAGTACTAACTGGAGATCTCCTGCTATTACAACTGATCTTCAGCCGACAGAGATCAGTTCACCTGGAGAAAAATGGCTGTTTTGGCAATTGGACTCTATGGCATTGAAGTCCCTCCCTTCCCCAAACCCCACCCTCCTCAGGCTCCAGGTATTTCCCAACCCGGAGCTGACAACATTAGTCCAGATGTCCTTTTACCCTCGCAAACATGAATTGGAAACCTCACAAGGGACAATACCTCAATGTGTGACACATGCTAGGTGTATGCCCCAAAAGCATTCTTCTGCATGTGCGGAATCAGACCCAGAATGCCATTCTGCATACACACACAAATGTGTTTGCTTGTAGGTCTTCTGTGCTGGATCAGAGCATTCACTAAATCCCTTATTACCAGAAATTAACTGAGTCCTGTTAATGGTCTCAGAGGACACTTTTAGGAGAAGATAAAGGTCAGTTTTGGGGGAAAATTAGCCCCATTAAGAGCTTTGAAGAGTTTAGCTTGCCATTAGGTAAACAATTTCCCAATCGACAGGATCAGTATCCAGTTGTAGGAAGGCCTGCGCAAATAGTCCAGCCTGGGCAACAAGCCAGTGCATGCCACACAACCCATGGCTTGCCAAGCTCCAGCGGCTCACAAGGCCTCTACATGTGGCCATTAGCAGCTGATGTCAACATCCTGAAGATTTCAATTTCTGAGAAGTCTCCTGGCTGATGGGAAACATTCATAGTTGGTCCTAAAAGTTCAGAACCAAAACATATAAATAAACTAGATTTTTAAAAAATCCCAAATGGTTTTCAGATCTCAGTGGCTTGAATCCTGTGACCAAGTTACATGTGCTCTAGATATTGCTGCACAAATTTCTAGATATTTGCAGCTAAAATGCCCAAGAGCTCATTGTAAACCATTCATCTTGTGCACATGGAAATGCAAGCAAAAGAGGATTAGCTAGCGCACACAGAATTTGTTCATAGGATGCATGCCATAATTTCGAAGCTAAACTCATAATTGTAACCTTGAGTCTAGATTATTGTAGCATACTGTAGATGGGACTGCCCTTGAAGATAATTCAGCTGACACAGAACACTGCCGCTACATTGCTAAGAGGAGCTAGGCAAAGTATACACGTTGTGCCCATTCTGCAGATGCACCATTGGTTACCAATCATTTTCTGGGTTCAGTTAAAGGTGATGGCTATTACTATAAAGGTCAGGAAGTCTCCAACACTAACAGCATTCCATAAACAAGCAAAATGGAACTTTTCAGGAGGGCATTTTTATGAAGGAGATATTGTTATAGTTTTTTTTTTCATTTTAAAAAAATATTTGCAAATGGTTTTATTGTGCTGGTTGATGGCTTTTAACTTTTACGCTTCACCTTGAATCTCTGTAAGCAAGGGAGTTGAAAAACAAAGCAAGTAAATAAATAAAAATTGGGACTGAATTATGATTGCAAGTTTCAGGCACCCTGTCTTGAAGGGTTTTCAAGGCAAGAAACATTTAGAGATGGTTTGCCATTGCCTGCCTCCGCCTCAGGACCCTAGAATTGGTCTCCTGTCCAAATACTAACTAGGGCTGACCCTGCTTAGCTTCTGAAACCTGACAAGGTCAGGCTAGCCTGGTGCTATCTAGGTCAGAGCAATTCTAGCAGACTTTAAGACACCACCCCAAAGACAGGGGAGAGGTTTACAATTGTTTCTATTGTTTCTATTGGACAAGCAAAATCCATCATTCTTGAATTCTTTTTTGTGTGATCCTCAGAACTATAGGGAAACAGCCCATATTAAGCACTTTCAGCAATGGTTTGTAGACACCTGTCCTCGTCTATCTTCACACACTCCATGCACCCTAGAGACAATTGTAGCATACTGGTGCTAAAACCCACCAAATGTTTGTGACAGAGGTAAGCATGGAAAAATCTGAATAAGTGGTGGCATGTTACCTCCCTTGCTAATGCCTGACTTTGGTACTAAATCTTCACATGCTATCCTCAGTAGGCAGGAATTTTATGCTGGGATATGAAAAACAAACAAGCATCAGTCCTCAAGAGGCCATGAAATGCAAGGAACAATTGAAAGGCAATTATATTATATCCAGATCTAATAAACAGCAGTACAGAGACCATTTACTAGTTATGCTAAACTAGTTAACACTGTAATGGGGTTGGAAGTCCTAGATTTGGCTAAGGTAGTGCATAGATATAGAGATAGAGGTCCCTGTTGGGATCAGGGAAATTCAGGACTTTGGAACTAACTATTGCTGTCAATGCCCTGATCTGGGTGACTCAGGCTAGCCTGATCTTGTCAAGTCTTGACTGCTAAGTAGGGTCAGCCTTGGTTAGTACTTAGATGGGAGATAAACAAAAAAACCAAAGGTTGCTATGCAGAGGCAGGGACTGGCAAACCACCTCTGTTCATCTCTTGCCTTGAAAACCCTACTGGGTCGCCATAAGTCAGCTGTGATTTGACCGTACTTTCAACCACCGCCATCATCTCCCTTAGCAAACTCTGGGACTCCAGAGTTACAGGTGTTAAATTGTAAATGGTCACATGAACACACATGAAGCTGCCTTATACTGAACCAGACCCTTGGTCCATCCAAGTCAGTATTGTCTTCTCAGGCCGGCAGCGGCTCTCCAGGGTCTCAGGCTGAGGTCTTTCACATCACCTGCCTAGTCCCTTTAACTGGAGATGCCGAGATTGAACCTGGGACCTTCTGCATGCCAAGAAGATGCTCTACCACTGAGCCACAGCCCCTACCCCTCTGTATTGGTCTCTGTATTGTTCTGAATTAGATTTGAATTTTTGCATAATTACGTTTCACCCTGTACATTTCATGGCCTTAGGGTTGCCACTTACCAAGTATGGTGTGTGTGTGTGTGTGTGTGTGTGTGTAGGGGGAGGGGATAACCTCCCACTCATGCTCCTTGTCCCCACTTGATGGAGTAGTGGGGGACGGGAGGGAACATTACATCTCACAGCACATTACTTCTGGCTGAAAACCCAGAAGTGATGTCACCACATTGAGCAACTCTAGGGATTTTTCCAATCTCTATGGTGTTTACTTTCTAGGAATTTCCCCAATGTCTACCATATTAGGGGGATTCCTAGATCACTGAGCAACACGGTGATGTCATTTCCAGGTTTTCACCAGGCATCCATATTAATGTCCCTTTGGTGTTGCTGTGTATTCATTATTTTTTCATATCTGCTACATAAATGTCTACATAGTGAGTATCCACTCATAGCATCAGAAGAAGAGTTTATAGTGGAATAAAATTTTGTTAGTCTCTCGAAGTGCCATAAGACTGCTGTTTATTTTTTGCTACAATGGACCAACATAACTGCCCATCTGGCATTAATACTAAATCTGTTACCAACCTTAAATTCCCTCCCTGAACATGCTCTAAACTGCCTCAACCAAAAGGTTAAAGAAGAAGTTGGTCCTTCCCCTCCCCAAACCCCACCCTCCCTAGGCTCCACCCCCAAAATATCCAGGTATTTCCCAACCCAGAGCTGGCAACCCTACATGTTCAGGGAGAGGGATAACAACCAATCAATAGAAGTCCCCGGCTACAATAACCACTGGATCGATGCTAAGATATTACCAGTTTCTTTTATCTTCGTATTTATTGTCTTCGTTTCTTGTTGAGACTTGAGGCGGATTACAGAGTTATAGAAACTGTGCAACATAGACCAATATACTGCCTACAATGAAATATGAAATAAAACTGAATTACACAATTAAAGAACAATGAAGTAAAAACAGTGCAGTAAATCCCACAAACTGGCTTTTGCTGGATACTTATGGAAAAAGACTCTGAACGGTGTCCATCTGCAATATCTGCATCCTGTAGAAGAAGAAGAGTTGGTTTTTATATGCCGACTTTCTGTACCACTTAAGAAAGAATCAAACTGGCTTACGACCACCTTCCCTTCCCCTCCCCACAACAGACACCCTGTGAGGTAGGTGGGGCTGAGAGAGTGTGACTAGCCCAAGGTCACCCAGTTGGCTTCATGTGTAGGAATGGGGAAACAAATCCAGTCCACCAGGTTAGCATCTACCGCTCATGTGAAGGAGTGGAGAATCAAACCCAGTTCTCCAGATTAGAGTCCACCACTCCAAACCACCGCTCTTTTGCCCTTATCTTTTCTTTCCTCCTCCCCCCACATTTCCATAGATTTGAGAGCATTCCTCAGAATTTGGTGTTTGCCAGCTGGCACCCCTGTTGCGTAAATTCCATTTGCAAGCCAGATGCTCTGAGGAGATTTCACACGTCAGCTACCTTTTTCAGCCTGCATCACCCATCTGTATTCAAGGGAATAGTTTGTAAGTCCCCTGGTGAGTATGTCAGCTCACTGTAGCTGACCTGGGACATTTCATTCTCCCTACAAGCGCTGAAGAAGACTTCCATCCAGCCTTTAATCCATTACCCACTGGAGGATTTCAGGGATCTTCAAGAAGAAGGAGAGTTGGTTTTTATATGCCAATTTTATCTACCTTTTAAGGATAATCAAACCGGCTTACAATCACCTTCCCTTCCTCTCCCCACAACAGACACCTTGTGAGATGGGGGGGGGGGGGGCTGGGAGAGTTCTGAGAGAACTGTGAGTAGTCCAAGGTCACCCAGCTGGCTTCATGTGAGGAGTGGTTTACCAGATTAGAGTCCGCCGCTCAGGTGGAGGAGAATTCAGTGGAATCCCTGGAGCACAAAGCTTCTGATGCTGTCTGTTCACAAAAGGCACCCCTTGCCACCCAAGACTCAGCCTGCAGCCATGCAATTTTCATCTTCTTTTGCTTGATCAAACCCCGGTTGGAAGATTCAGAGGCTTCAAACATTGCTTTGTAGCTCTAACTTAGCATATGGTCCTTCATCAACCCCAAACTGAAGGGTGGAGATCTCCTGCTATTACAACTAATCTCCAACTGATAGAGATCAATTCACCTGGAGAAAATGGCTGCTTTGGCAATTGGACTCTATGGCATTGAAGTCCCTCCCCTCCGCAAACTCCCTCCTCCTCAGGCTCCACCCCCAAAACCTCCCGCTGGTGGAGAAGAGGGATCTGGCAACCCTAGGTGGGAGTGGGAGGTTGGTTATTTTCCTTCAAGGGTGTTTCTTCTTGTCCAGGTTTCCAGTTCAGACAAAAGCCACTTTTGATTGTATATACCTTGTGTTGGGTTCCAGGTACAGGTTACACTTGCCGTTGGTAGGCCATCTGCCTAGCTTGCCCATTGCAGCACCTTTGCAGGAGAAGTATGGCCTTCTTACAAGGGGGTTTTCCCATCACAAATGAAAAAAGGTGTGATTAGACTTTAAAAAGTCATCTTTGGGTAAGAGGGACGTGGGCAATTATCAACCAGTGTCCCGTCTCCCCATTTGGGGCAAGGTGACTGAGGGAAGCATCATTTGGCATGAAATGTGGCAGCAAGGCTGATATCTGGAGTCTTCTTCTTTCTCTTCCTGCTCCTTCCTCCTCCTCCTCATAGAATCATAGAGTTGGAAGGGACCACCAGGGTCATCTAGTCCAACCCCCTGCACAATTCAGGAAATTCACAACTACCCCCACACCCCCAGTGACCCATATTCCATGCCCAGAAGATGGCCAAGGTGCCCTCCCCCTCATGATCTGCCTAAGGTCATAGAATCAGCATTGCTGTCAGATGGCCATCTAGCCTCTGCTTAAAAACCTCCAGGGAAGGAGAGCTTACCACCTCCCAAGTAAGCCTGTTCCACTGAGGAACTGCTCTCACGGTTAGAAAATTCCTTCTCCTCCTTCTTCTTCTTCATTGCATTGATTTACATTGTGCAGTCCACCTTGAGTCTCAACGAGAAAGGCACAGAATAAATCATGTAAAAAATGTAATAACATTGCATCTCTTAATATGCTTCCATGCTCCAGTTACTCTCTTCAGACAGCCTTCTCTTCGTTGGACGCTCTCTTAGGATGAGGCAACAGCTAGATCACAAGTTCTCTCAGTGGCAGGTCGTGTCCTCCGGACTGGCCTGCCAGAGTGGGTGTGGAGGACATCTAGGCTCTTTGATTAGGAAAATGAGAGACCACCAGGAGAAAAAGAGGCAATCCTGCAACTTCACAGGGGCACGTGGCCCATCGACTTGTGCATAGGTACATTTTGTGGACAGCCTGCTTGAACTATTGGGCTGGAGGACTATTAGGGTTGCCAGGTCCCTGCCACTGGCAGGGGCTGGGGAGCTGGGGAGGTAAGGTTGCCAAATCCAGGTTGGGAAAATCCTGGAGATTTGGGGATGGAGCCTGGGGAGGAAAGGGACCTCAGTGGGGCACAATGCCAGAGTCCACCCTCTAAAGCATCCGTTTTCTCCAGGGGAACTGACCTTTGTAGTCTGGAGATGGGCTGTAATTCCAGTCCCACCTGGAGGCTGGCAACCCTAGAGACCATACCTCTTGAAAGACCATACCTCTCGAACTGACCTCTGTAGTCTAGAGATGGGCTGTAATTCCGGGGGATCCCCAGGTCCCACCTGGAGGCTGGCATCCCTAGGGATCATACCTCTTGAAGGGTATCTCTTTTACAATAAGTGGACGGCACCAGGGGACCAAAGCCCGGCAGGAAGTGGGCAATACAATCATAGCCTTGCAAAAGAAGTCTTTAGTGCTGCCTCTTGAGCTATAAGCCAGGAAAATTAAAGGAAACCTCCCATCTGGATCTGCACAAAACTAATCCATGGAAGTCACAGGATAAAGACTGCCCAGCGAAGAGCCATTTTGGCTGCAGTCCCAGTGGCGTGGCCTTGCAGCTTTGGACAGACGGCTCCTTCTGCAGCACTTCTGCCAGCCCTGGTGTGTTCAGTTGCTGCAACAGCTCATGCAAACACAACGCTGGATTGGGTCTCAGGTAATGAAGGTTCTCTTTCCGTCTCCACTGTTCATCTGCTGGGTGACCTTCGACAACTCATTTCCTTGCGATCTTGTGGGCTTCCGTTCCTAGTCTGCCCTTTCAGTCAGGAAAATTTGGAGGGCAGAGAGCAGGGCAACAGCATTTCCTGCCTCCATTACTGGAACCAGAGCCAGACAGAAACCAACCTCCCTTCTCCTCCACAAATCCTGACTGCCATGGTGATAGGGTTGCCAGCCTCCAGGCAGTAGCTGGAGACCTCCCGCTATTACAACTGATCTCCAGCTGATAGAGATCGGTTCACCTGAAGAAAATGGCTGCTTTGGCAATTGGATTCTATGGCATTGAAATTCCTTCTCGCCCCAAAAATCTCCAGGTATTTTCCAACCCAGAGCTGGCAACCCTACATGGTGACTATCACCGCCAAGACTTAATATTTGTGTCTTTATAGCTAACAGTATGTGCAGCAGAACACAGGACTGAGAAATGATACAACTAGGGTTGCCAGCTCCGGGTTGGAAATACCTGGAGATTTTGGGGGTGGAGCCTGAGGAGGGTGGGGTTTGGAGAGGGGAGAGGGGAGGGAACTTCAATGCCGTAGTGGCCATTTCAACTTCAATGCCAAAGTGGCCATTTTCTCCAGGGGAACTGATCTCTGTTGCCTAGAGATCAGTTATCATAGTGGGAGATCTCCAGCCACCACCTGGAGGTTGGCAATCTAGATACAACAAAGAATATGGTGACAGGAAAGCAGAAAATGAGAAGGGGACTGATGGAAACTTCCTATCTCAACTGACCCCTCTGTTCTTGTATTCTGAGATGTTGGCCTCTTGTTTCTCACACATGAAAGTATCAGATCAAAGACTCGCGTTATTTCCCCTGATTTTCATATTTTTTAAAAAATTTCAGTTCAAAACTCTGTATGGCGGGATTCCTCAAAAAACTATGCAAGATTGCTCAGAAAGTTTAAGAATTATTTAAGAATGAAACAGCTAAAAGGAAAGCTGAAGGAACGGCTGCTTTCCCCAAGGAGTCTTGTTCCTTCAGACTCATAAGAAGTGGAGAAGGTGAGAATATCTGTTTTGGTTTGGCCGTTGGCAACTCTGCCAGAGCTGTCGGTGCCCCATTAAAGTGTTCCATCGAGGACTCAGAACCAGGGGCTCTTGATTATCTGTTTGGGTTGTGTTCTCACACGTCGTGATCACAGGAGTCAAACAGTGAGCCCATTTGCAAAGGAACAGCTTGAATGTGTCTAGGGTTGTCAAGTGATCTGGAGAAAAATGTCCTATCCCTTTAATAGAGGCTTAATGTATGGAAATTGGCAGTGGAAGCTTTTTATGGCATGGAGATAGGGTTGCCAACCTCCAGGTACTAGCTGGTTCTCTTGCTATTACAACTGAGCTCCAGACGATAAAGATCAGTTCCCCTGGAGAAAATGGCCGCTTTGGCAATTGGACTCTATGGCATTGAAGTCCCTCCCCCAAACCCCACCCTCCTCAGGCTCCGCCCCGAAAACCTCCCTCCAGTGGTGAAGAGGGACCTGGCAGCCCTACACAGAGATCAATAACATCCCATTAATCAATTATTAAAAGGGGCAGGACATTGTTCTCCAGGTCAGTTGGCAACTCCACCCCTCTGTGGATTACATTTGGCTAAGCTTCTTTAACAGTTTAGACCAGTGGTTCCCAAAGTGGGCAGTACCGCCCACTTTGGGGCGCGGTGGGATTGCCTGGGGGGTCACTAAGAGGCAAGAGGGCAGCAGGGGGGCGCTAGAGGTGGGCCCCTTCAATTGTGTCATTCACTAATTTACAACAGATGAAGCTGTGCTGGCAAATTTGGTGGACACTATCAGAATTTTTTTCCAGACTTTGAAGAGCTGGTACCACTGGATCAAGTTCATCAGTTTTGTTGAATAAATTTCAGCTAAAAAGTTTTAATTTGATTTTGAATAGATGTGCAATTAATTGTCACTGTTTTGAAATTTTATTGTTCTTATGTTCTGTAGTGAGTCATGCAAACCCCTATTATGAATAATGCTTTTTATAGAATAGGGTAGGAGACGCTGGGGTTGAGTTTGTGGAACCAAGGGGGCAGTGGCCCGAAAAGTTTGGGAACCACTGGTGTAGACCATGCCCAAGAAAGGAATAAGGTACCTCAGCATCCTGACTTCATTGGCCACTGAGTTATGAATATATAGTTATCGATGGCCTTAGAGAACTGAAAAGGGTCAAGGTACTGCGGCTGAAGAGCAACTTGACCAAGCTGCCACAGGTGGTGACTGTTGTTGGCGTGCACCTTCAGAAACTCTCCATCAACAATGAGGGCACCAAGCTCATCATCCTCAACAGCTTCAAGAAGATGGTCAACCTGATGGAACTGGAGCTCATCCGCTGCGACCTGGAACGCATCCCTCACTCCATCTTCAGCCTCCACAACCTCCAAGAGATTGACCTCAAAGACAATAACCTCAAGACCATTGGAGAGATCATCAGCTTCCAGCACTTGCACCGTCTCACTTGCCTTAAACTGTGATACAACCATATCGCCTACATCCCCATGCAAATCGGTAACCTGTTCATAACCTGAAGCTGATTTGTCCCAGTGGTGGATTTGGATTATCTGGGAACAAACTCAGATAATATACTAAATAATCTAAAGAAATGTTAATTTTAGGGGTGCTGCAGATTTCACCACTAATATGTTCATCAGTTGAGCCTACAGTGTTGGAAGGTGTTGATCAGTCATAAACCGATCACCCAGCCTGTTCGGTTCTTGCCACACAGCCACGAATGCTTGCCATACAGATTTGCACTGGGTTTTTGCAAAACTGCACATGCGCAAAGACTCTGCCAATTCAAATTGGGGAGGGGCTGTGGCTCAGTGGTAGAGCATCTGCTTGGCACGCAGAAGGTCCCAGGTTCAATCCCCGGCATCTCCAGTTAAAGGGACCAGGCAGTAGCTGATGTGAATAGACCACTACCTGAGACCCTGGAGAGCCACTGTTGGTCTGAGTAGACAATACTGACTATGATGGACCAAGGGTCTGATTCAGTAAAGTCAGCTTCATGTGTTCATGTGTTCAAACCAATCATCAGCCATTAGCTTCATTAGGGACTACTCAGACAAATGTTGAAGAGTGGGATTTTCTTTAAATGCAGCATGTATTTATGGCTGATTTAATTGTCTAGAGATCCAGCGTGGTGTAGTGGTTAAGAGCAAGGGTTGCCAAAAAAAAGGGAGAGGAAAAAAAAGAGCTAGGGTTGCTAGCTCCGGGTTGGGAAATAGCTGGAGATTTTTGGGGTGAAGCCTGGGGTTTGGGGAGGGGAGGGATTTCAATGCCATAGAGTTCAATTGCCAAAGCGGCCATTTTCTCCAGGTGAACTGATCTCTATCGGCTGGAGATCAGTTGTAAGAGTGGGAGATTTCCAGCTTGTACCTGGAGGATGGACTCTAATCTGGAGAACCAAGTTTGATTCCTCACTCCTCCACATGAGCAACGGACTCTAATCTGGTGAACCGGGTTGGTTTCCTCACTCTTCCGCATGAAGCTTGCTGGGTGACCTTGGGCTAATCACAGTTCTCTCCGAACTCTCTCAGTCTCACCTACTCACAAGATGTCTCTTGTGGGGAGAGCAAGGGAAGGCGCTTGTAAGCCTGTCTGAGGCTCCTTAAAGGTAGAGAAAATTGGTGTATAAAACCCAACTTCTCCTATTTAACCAATTGCCTGCTGAGCACAGCAGTTATGCAACAAGGGGGGGTACTAGAACTCAATCACGTTGCGTGATGATGTGTGTGTTGTGCCGTCAAGTCGCTTCCGACTCATGGCGACCCTATGAATGAAAGTCCTCCAAATGTCCTATCTTTGAAAGCCTTGCTCAGATCTTGCAAACTGAAGGCTGTGGCTTCCTTTATTGAGTCAATCCATCTCTTGTTGGGTCTTCCTCTTTTCCTGCTGCCCTCAACTTTTCCTAGCATGACTGTCTTTTCCAGTGACTCTTGTCGTCTCATGACGTGACCAAAATACGACAGCCTCAGTTTAGTCATTTTAGCTTCTAGGGTCAGTTCAGGTTTGATTTGATCTATAACCCACTGATTTGTTTTTTTGGCAGTCCACAGAATCCGTAACACTCTCCTCCAACACCACATTTCAAATGAATCTATTTTTTTCCTATCAGCTTTCTTCCCTGTCCAGCTTTCACACCCATACATAGTAATAGGGAATACGATGGCATGAATTAATCTAGTCTTGGTGGCCAGTGACACATCCTTACACTTCAAAATCTTTTCTAGCGTCTTCATGGCTGCCCTTCCCAGTTTCAATCTTCTTCTGATTTCTTGGCTGCAGTCTCCCTTTTGGTTGATGGTGGAACCAAGGAATAGAAAGTCTTGAACAGTTTCAATTTCCTCATTGTCAACCTTAAAGTTGTGTAATTCTCCTGTAATTACTTTTGTTTTCTTGATGTTCAGCTGTAGTCCTGCTTTGGCACTTTCTCTTTTAACTTTTAGCAGTAGTCGTTTCAAATCTTCACTATTTTCTGTATATCATCAGCATATCTCAAATTATTAATGTTCCTCCCTCCAATTTTCACTCCACCTTCATCTAAATCTAATCCAGCTTTCCTAATTATATGTTTTATATAGATTGAAGAGATAGGGAGATAAAATACATCCTTGTCTGACACCTTTGCCAATTGGAAACCATTTCGTTTTTCCATATTCTGTTCTAACTGTGGCCTCTTGTCCAGAGTACAGATTGCGCATTAAAACGATCAGATGTAGTGGCACACCCATTTCCTTTAAAACCAGCCATAGCTTTTCATGATCCACACAGTCAAAAGCTTTGCTGTAATCTATGAAACACAAGCTGATTTTCTTCTGAAATTCTCTCGTATGCTCCAGTAACCAGTGTATATTTGCAATATGATCTCTAGTGCCTCTTCCTTTTCTGAAACCAGCTTGAACATCAGGCATTTCTCGTTCCATATATGGTAACAGACTTTGCTGTAAGATTTTGAGCATCACTTTACTTGCTTGAGAAATTAATGCGATGGTCCGATAGTTGCTGCAATCTTCATGCAATCTTCATGCGTGATGATGCACATGTGCAAAAAGCCAATTGTTCTGCACAGCATGGTCAAGAAGGAACACAGTGAAGCAACTAGCCAAACAGACAGAAGCAGGCTGATGAATAGTCAAACTGATCATCGAAGAATCAGGCCCCTGTTAGCAACCAGCAAACAGGACATGAGCCAAACTAGCAGGTGTTTGAACATCCCTAGTAATCTGTCCCCCCATGTTAAGTGCCAGTTTAGAGAGGACTGATGACTTGGAGAAGAGTTGTGTGGCTGCTTCTCTTTCTTGAAAAAACCCTGAACTGGTCTTTACAGTCCATTGAGAGAAGGGGAAGGGCTGTAGCTCAGTGGTAGAGCCTCTGCTTGGCATGCAGTAGGTCCCAGGTTCAATCCCCAGCATCTCCAGTTAAAGGGACTAGGCAAGTAGGTGAGGGGAAAAACTCCTGCCTGAGGCCCTGGAGAGCCAACTGCCGATCTGAGTAGACAATACTGACTTTGATGGACCAAGGGTCTGATTCAGTATAAGTGTCAGCTAGGCTCTCTGTCGGCCCCGGGTAAAAACAAGATGGTTCCCCACACAGACAAAATGGAGTTTTTGTGCACTCCGTTCCCCCCCGTTTTGCACTCGGTCTCCCGCCCGACATCTCACCTCAATGGAGACCTGCCCGAGTAATCGCTGATCTGATACCAGGTCCCGCGGAACAATGATGGGAGCTCGGGAAGATCAGCCAGTTAATGCACACGTTAATTTCCTGTATGCGTTGTCTTAAGTCGTTACCGGCAGTTAACTTCTTAATGTTTCTTTGTATCCCAAACCTAATCAACCCCATTGTATTTACCCTATATATGTACCTAGTTTTCCCTATGCCTGTATTCTAGCCTTAAGTTTTTATGACTTGCTGAACTCGCTGACTTTCTGAATAAAACTTCTAACTCACTGCAACATCTGGAGTGGAATCCCTTTACAAGAAACGCAACGTGTTGCTGAAGCCTGACAATAAGGCAGCTTCATGTGTTCAAGCATGGGGCCAGCTTTGGAATGCTGGTCTATTGAGAAAGCCTGGGTCTTTTTTCAGAACTTATACAGGCACACGGCTGTAGATTCAGTGCAATTTGGATGATTTCCTTTAATTCTAAGGGCATGATTTGTAGATAATTAAAATTCAATGAAGAAAGCTTTGTGAATAACTACGGTGTTGTGTAAGCTAACCTTACTGGGGAGCATGTATCGCCCACTACAATTTCTGCTTGAAATGGAAGCCAGCCTTGGTCAGCACCGTATTATGTCCTGTGGAGTCTAAATCCACAATCCTCAATTAGATATTTTCAGCTAGGGTTGCCCCCTAACCTAATTTAAACCATCCAGACTGGCTTGGCTTTTAACCATCTGGATTTTTCCAAGTTCACCCTGAATGCTTGTCAGTGGGCAGCTGAAAGAGTGCATACATTTAAATAAATTAACATTTTCAAATGAGCTGTGGACAAGGACAGATTAACCATAAAAAACTCCAGGGCAACTGCCCCTTCCTATTATTTTAAAGGCCCCCATCAGGGGGTCATTCTTTTAAATCAGATCATGCCTTATTGCAGGTAGTTATGAGCTCTCCTCTGCTCAATTAGGAATCAGCTCAGTATTTATGAGCGTCCTCACTGAGCATTCATAAAAATCTGTTTCTCATCCGTTTCTAAGAGTTACCTCGCAGGTTCTACAGCTGGCACATGTGTGCTGTGCATGCACTTTACCATGTTACCCCCAGGGAATCGTCGTTCCCCGAAAGCTTGCCATGGTGGAGAACTGCCCGGAAAATTCAGCTGCTCCCCCCACCCAAAAAAAGTAAACTTACGTGAGAACAAGTTGTTTTAGAACTGGATGGTTGGGGGAGTTTCCTCAAGAGTAAGGGCTCAACATGAAAGAACTTTTGGAGATGACCTGCAAAGCCGTCTCGTTCACCCTGAAGGCTGACTGCGCATGTGCAAAATCTCATTTTATATTCTGAGCCGAGAGAGAGAACATCCAAGAGGAATGACCCTTGATTAATAATTCAGGCAAGCATTATGAGATGGACAAATTTGTGATTCCAAACCAGGTAGTCACAAACTTCAGTGAATTCCTTATTACGAAAGAAAAAAATAGCCTCTGCCTCTCGGCATTTAAATAGCCACCTATTGCATTTCCTTGTCTTTTGACTGACGCCTTGGAGATGGCCTTGCTGAAGGGTCCGACAGACCGAATGAAGATCTCACGTTTTGTCTTGTCAGATTTGAGTCCAGTAGCTCCTTAGAGACCAACAAGAGTTTCAGGGTGTAAGCTTTCAAGACGCAAAGCTCCCTTTGTCAGACACAACAGAATGAGTGTACCACTTCTATTCTACTGTGCCTGACGAAGGGAACTTTGACTCTCAAAACCCTGAAACTCTTGTTGGTCTCTAAGGAGCTACTGGACTCAAATCTAACGGTTTTACTGCACACCAACAGGGTTACCCTCTGAAACATTTTGTCCTGGCTATAAAAGTCAGATTGCAGGTTTCTACAGCCTCAGTTTGCCTCAGGGCCTTCCTTATGTGGAAGGTAGGGGATGTTTAACCCTTCATCTTCCAATCAGTGTTGGTATGTAATTCCATTCCCCTTACAAAAAAGATGCATCCTTTCAAAACACATATTTTCTTTCATTTAAAATGCTAATAAGAAAGCATTTATTATTTCAAACAGTGAAATCAAGTGGCGGAGGAAGAGTTAAACCACCTTTCCCTACACTGCATGGCCATAATGCAAACTGAGGCGGCAGGAGCCTGCAATTCACGTTTTACGGACAAGGAAGATGTGTGATCTTCCTCTCATCATTTTGAGCCCTGAGATGCTAGTAGCTACTAAAGAGGCTTAATGACTGCAGCACAGGAAAAGGGAACCCTAAGGCATGCTGGAACTTCAAGATGAATGTGATCACCAGGTCAACTTACCTTGCTCGATGCTGCCAGTTACACATGAGGCAAGCAGCTGATTGGATTGCCTGAGTGTTGTTGTGGAAATTCGCTCTGAGCACCTTCTCACCTGCACAGTAACTCCTGTGTAGCCAGGTCATAACAGCTAGCAGTTCAAAAATTAAATTTCTTCAGGGATGATTGAGACACATATCCCTCCAACTCATGGCTGAGTCATTAATAGGTTTGCCAGCCTCCAGGTGGTAGCTGGAGATCTCCCGCTATTACAACGGATGTCCAGGTGGCAGATATCAGTTGCCCTGGAGAAAATGGCAGCTTTGGCGATTGGACTCTATGGTATTGAAGTCCCTCCCCAAACCCTGCCCTCAAAAATCTCCAGGTTTTTCCTAACCTGGAGCTGGAAACCCTAGTCATTAAAGTGACCAACTTGAATTGTAAAGCAGGAAGTCACTTGTAGCTCATCCCTTCTTTGCACTTGTGTGGTGAAAGTCATCCTTTAAATGACCAATATCAGCACTGCTTGCTTTTTTCACCTGGGTAGCTAAGGGCATATATTCAAGAAGTGATTGCAAGAAATGATCTCAAAATTAGCTGGGATACCAAAGGCACACAGAGACCACTAAAGGTAATTGATTTTAGGCATTTATTTACTTCATTTTGTACCCCACCTGTCTCCTCAATGGGTAGGGTTGCCAACCTCCAGGTGGTGGCTGGAGATCTCCTGCTATTACAACTAATCTCCAGCCGATAGAGAACAGTTCACCTGGAGAAAATGGCCACTTTGGCAACTAGACTCTATGACATTGAAGTCCCTCCCCTCCCCAAACCCCTCCCTCCTCAGGTTCCGCCCCCCAAAACGTCCCACCAGTAGTGAAGAGGGACCTGGCAGCCCTACCTGTGAGGTAGGCTAGGCTGAGAGTGGGTGAATAGGCCCAAGGTCACCCAGCAAGCTTCCAAGGCACGAGTGGGGATTCGTACCTGGGTCTCCCAGATCCTAATCCGACACTAGGCACTACACTACACTAGTATAATCTAACCAAATTAATTTAATCTAACGAATTTAATACTTGTCTGGCTAACTTCTGTAGCCATTTCCCCGTGTTGTACCTGTCCTCTTTCCTCCCTCTGAGTGGCTTGCAGCTGTTTAAATCATGGGAACACGGGAAGGAAAGCTTATATGCGCCCTTCCCCCTCAACCCTTTCTTAGTCTTCACAGCAGTGGCACAGAGCTGCTAATTACTTTTTTTAAGTGCAAGATCCTAATTACAGATCTCTTGCTTGACGGCTCCATTGGCCAAGAGTCTGAGATGCTGGGGAGGAACAGCTGGGGGAAGGCACTCTTTCCACGCCCTGCTTGTGTGTCCCATTCTCCCCTTGGAAAAAGAATGCTAGAACGGATGGAGCATTTGTCAAGTCCAGCAGTGGGGTCGCCAACCTCCAGGTGGTGGCTGGAGATCTCCCACTTTTACAACTGATCTCCAAGCGACAGAGATCAGTTCCCCTGGAGAAAATGGCCGCTTTGGCAATTGGACTCTATGGCATTGAAGCCCCACCCCTCTCCAAACCCCACCCCTCCTCAGGCTTCACCCCCAAAATCTTCAGGTATTTCCCAACCCGGAGCTAGCAACCCTATCCAGCAGGGCTCTTCTTAGGAACATAATATATGAAACTCTGTCAGAATATTGGTCCATCCAGCCCAGCGAGGTCTACTTGAGATAGCAGCAGCTGTCCAGACTCTTTCCCATCCCCAATTATGTAGTTCTCTTAATTGGAGATCAAAGGATTGAGCTTGGGACATTCTGCTACTGAGAGACAGCCCCTCCCCTAAAAGGATTACAGTGTTCTCACCATATTTAGGGAACTGATTCCTACCTTTTAAAAGTCCTTCACAGCCTGGGACCCTCAGATGTAATGAACCACATCTCCGGTTTTACTCCCATGTGTCAGTTCCTCAGATGGCCCCCTTCTTCCTGTGCCTTCCTACAAATCGATCCACTCTTCAGCTCAGATGAGGGGATTTTCAATTATAAAACCAACATAGTGGAACAGTCTTCCAGATGAGGTGCGGAGGGCACCATCACTCCTCTAGACTGTAGGCCTGTGAAGGAGCCCTGTTTCAGCAAGCCATTTTGGGTGGCAGATGAAGTCGGTGGATCTTTGATGGAGAGTTTATGGTTATTGTATAGTGGATGTTTGGCTTTTCTGAGTACTATGTTGGGAGTATTTGTATTGGGGTTGTGTTGTTTTACTGCAGACTAGTGTAGCATATGTAAGCTTGTTGGGCCGTCAAAGAAAGGTGGAGCATACATACTTTAATAAACAAACAAACATACTTTAATAAATAAATGAAATAAATAAGAATATTGAATATATGAGGCTCCCATACTGCGTCAGACCACTGGTCCACCTTGTCTGCTTTAGTTGAAGTCCCCCATGGTTTCAGGCAGAAGATCTTTTCCCTGCCCTGTTATCTGAGATCTTTTCACTGATGTGGAAATTGAACTTCTCTATGCAAAGCATGTACTCTCCATTGATGATCTTACAAAAACTGTCCTAGCACAGTAATTCATCAGCAGCAATGCTCCCCTCTTCATACATCAATTACATGTGAATCAGGTCACCGCACCATTCTTTGGCAACATACAAATGGAGACCTAAATACTTTACTTTCAGAGCAAATCTAATGCAGCTAATCTTTTCTCTCATGCCAAAAAGTGCATATGAAGCTTAAGGGGAAGGCACAAATATTTACCCAGTCAAAATCTACTCCATGGCACAGAATAGCAATGCAAGATAGAAAGAGGAGAAGAATATCTCAGGAATCCAGTTCCTGAATATTTGATCCCACATGGAATGTGTACATGCAGAACTGATGAAGAAATTAGTCCTGGTTGGAGGAGGAATAGGGTCACCAACCTCCAGGTATTAGCTGGAGATCTTCTGCTGTTACAACTAGGGCTGTCAAAAAAAAAAAAAATTCGGTACAGTTCGGATTCTGCCGAATTTGGCCCTTGTGGGTTCGGTACGTGCCGAAGTCCGAACTCCCCCACTTCGGATCGGTTCAATTCGGCGGGAATTCAAAGTTCGGGAAAAAAATTCGGCCGAATAAAGCCATTAAAAACACAACCGCGCCTTTTCGCTGCTCTGGGGGGGGCATTTTTGGGCTTAGAGGTCCCAAACTTTCAGCAGAGCTTCAAAGGACGTATATTGAAAGACTCCCCAAGTTTTGTAAAGATTGGGTCAGGGGGGGCTGAGATATGGGCCCTGAAAGGGGTCCCCCCCACCCTTAATGTGGATCTCTCCGCAGAGCTTGCCGCCCAGGCACAAAGCTCCCCGCCGACAAACAGCTGATGAGAGCAAGGGCGGGGCAGGTGCTAAGAACTTTGCAAAGCAACACAACTGCAGAGCAACCCCTTTGCAAATATGCAAAGGGCGGGGCAGGTGTGAAGAATTTTGCAAAACAATACAACTGCAAAGAAACACAAGCACGCAATGCAAAACCTTTGCAACAGTGCATAGCAACACCTGACACCTGGGAGTTTGCATACCATGGAAAGGGACAGAGGCAGCTAGCTATGCATAATGAGCAGGAGGGGGTGGAATGTCTCCTTTTGCATTGGACTTGGGACCAGGCAGATGCATTCTTTAAGTCACCATTTGAAAACCAGTTTTGAGCAAGCATCAATAACCTAACTGATCTTATGAATGAGGAAAAACCTGAAGAATAAAAATGAAGCCCCCCCTCAAACCAGGGAGAGAGAGACTGGAGGGGGAACACACACCCCAGGCAGAACCAGCAAAAGCCCCCTTTGGCTTCCCCCCCCCCACCCACAGAAACTGCTCCCTCCCCACACACACACACAGACTCTGCTTTCCCCCCCACACACACACAGAAAAGAAAAAATATAGATTAAAGCCCCCAAAGGGGTCTTACTGTGGCTGTCTTCTGTTCCAGCAGGAGGGGCTGGGAGGCTGGGTAATCCAATATGATTCCATTTGTATCCAATATAAGATCCATATGTATGCATCTCTCGAGGGTGATCCATTCATCCCAATAGGGGAAAGGGGAAAGCCCATATCTCGGGGGGCCCTGACCCAATGTTTACAAAACTTGGGTGGTCTCTTAAAAAGCCTTGACTGAAGTTCCGCCGAAAGTCTGGGATCGGCACACCCAAAAATGCGCCCCCTGCAGCCATGGAAAGAGAAAAGGGGGGGAGCCAATATTTCAGCCCCCACTGAATCCATCTTTACAAAACTTGGGTGGTCTCTTAAGAGGGATTCTCTGAAGCTATGACAAAAGTTTGGGGGCTGAACCCCCAAAAAAGCGCCCCCTGCAGCCACGAAAATGGAAAAGGGGGGAGAGGAAAAAGGGGTGGAGCCCATATCTCGGGGGCCCCTGACCCAATGTTTACAAAACTTGGGGGGTATCTTAAGAAGCCTAGTCTGATGCTCCGCTGAAAGTTTGGGGTCGGCACACCCAAAAATGCGCCCTCTGCAGCCATGGAAAGAAAAAAGGGGGGGAGCCCATATCTCGGGACCCCCTGACCCAATGTTTACAAAACTTGGGTGGTCTCTTAAAAAAACCTGTCTGAATATCCCCTGAAAGTTTGGGGTCGGTACCCCAAAAAATGCGCCCCCTGCAGCCACGGAAAGGAGCGAATGTGCATAAGCACCCCCTCACACACACATGAGGATTTCCCTCTCTCTCTCTCTTTCCCCGGCCGGCCGCACATCAGCTGATTCCTCCAGCACTCAATCCTGACTGATTGGCCAGAAGAAGACCCAGCTTGGCCACCGATTGGCCGGGGGAGGAGAATGCTGCTTACTGACGGTTATGCTGCTTACTGACAGCCGAATTGGCCGAATTTATTCGCCGAACTCCCGAACTCGCTGAATTCGGCCCCCCCGGTTGCCCGCCAGTTTTGAGTTCGGATCCGTCCGAACTAAAAACCGCCGAATCAAGGGAAATTCGGCTGATTTTCAGTTCGGGCCGAACCGAATTGACAGCCCTAGTTACAACTGATCTCCAGCCGATAAAGATCAGTTCAACTGGAGAAAATGGCCGCTTTGGCAATTGGACTCTATGGCATTGAAGTCCCTCCCCTCCCCAAACCCCGCCCTCCTCAGGCTCCGCCCCCAAAACCTCCTGCCGGTGGCGAAGAGGGACCTGGCAACCCTAAGGAGGAAGCATGTTGGCCAGGAGCCTAATCGGTGTGTCTGCACAGATCAGGAATCCCACAATGAAGGAGAACTTGGATCAACCCAGATCAGGCAGTGTGGCCCAAGAGCTTGCCGGCAGGAAAGGAGCCAGCCACGCAAGCGGAAGTCTCTTTGATCCCTGTTACCTCTTTCCGAAAAGAGCATTTAGTTGGCGGCCCAGAGGGGTTTTCTGCACCTTCTGTGGGTGTGTTTCCACTTTATGTTGAGGCTCCATTCTGCCACCGAGATTTGGATAATTGCTGGGTGCCTGTTGCAGAATCAAGGCGTTCCATGCCTTTCCGTGTAATCAGAGCGTTAATGAGGAGCAGGAAAATGGCTCTGTCCTAGCAGCCGTTTGGCTTCTTGGGAATTTGTGCTGCTCGCATATTTCCCCCCTTACATTATCATAATGAAGAGTTTGGGTACAGTGACAGAGCCCTGAGGATGCTGAAGCATCTGCTGTGGTCCTCACGAACAGACGATGGGGGAAGGGCTACGTTCCTCATACTGTATGGAAAAGGGGAGTTTCATCCTGAGACACTCTTGACTGGTATTGTTTTTTTTGTTTGGTTTTTTTGTTTTTATACCCCAATTTTCTCCACCTTTAAGGAGTCTCAAACCGGCTTACAATCATCTTCCCTTCCTCTCCCCACAACAGACTCCTTGTGAGGTAGGTGGGGCAGAGAGAGCTCTAAGAGAACCGTGACTAGCCCAAGGTTACCCTCCAGGCTTCATGTGGAGGAGTGGGGAATCAAACCCAGCAGAGCCCTATGACCACCCAGCCAGCACTTCAAACCACTCTTCAGTGACTATAGAACAGCTAAGGTGTCACCGTATCTTAAGGCCCAGAAGAGGCAGAATAGCTAGAAAAACCCAGGTGAAATGAGCATGCGTGATTTTATTTAGATCACGGAAGGAAATAGGTACAAGTTTAAAATGGCAGGATAATTTTTTTAAAAAAAAATGTGCACTGGCTAGTTAGTAAACACAGGCAAGCCATTGAAAGAAACATGACATGAAATGATTCTTCATTTGGAGCAGATATCTGGGTTGGCAATAGGGTTGCCAAGTTCCGCCTGTCCACAACGGGGGATGGAGGGGTTGCCAGTTCCAGATTGGGAAACTCCTGGAGATTTAGGGATGGAGCCTGGGGAGGACAGGGAGCTCAGTGGGGTACAATGCCAGAGTCTACCTTCCAAAGCATCCATTTTCTCCAAGGGAACTGATCTCTGTAATCTGGAGATGAGCTGTAATTCCAGGGGACCCCCAGGTCCCACCTGGAGGCTGGCATCCCTAGTAGACAAGAATGTGCTTCCAGATCATGTTGCAGATGCAGACGGCTGTGCATTTCCCACCACAGGCAGGAGCAAATCTGGATGCATTCTGATTGTGATGGGGCCAAAGTGAAGAAGCCGGATTGTACACCATTAGAAGTCCAAGCACCAAATATATACATTTTTTTAAAGGAGCAGATTATGTATTACAAAGACTCCAGAAGCCCCCACTGCACTCTCCTCCCAGAAAAGCCAATCCTGTTAAGACTGTTCTCACTTTACAGTAGGGTTGCCAGGTCCCTCTTCGCCAGCGGCGGGAGGTTTTGGGGGCAGAGCCTGAGGTGGGGGGGGTTGGGGAGGGGCTTCAATGCCATAGAGTCCAATTGCCAAAGTGGCCATTTTCTCCAGATGAACTGATCTCTATCGGCTGGAGATCAGTTGTAATAGCAGGAGATCTCCAGCTAGTACCTGGAGGTTGGCAACCATACTTTACAGGGGGGGAAGACAATAGTTACCACAGTGTTAAATAATGATAACTGGCAAGGATGTGGTCCCACAAGGCTTGCTCAGAAAGGGCAGCAAATGTGCACCATGTCAGATGCATTTTAAAGAGGTGTTAAGATGTCAGTTCACCAGTTCACTATGGGCGAAAACGCACGGTCGCTTTAGCCTCCTTTATTCCCTGTTTCAGCCAGGATTCAGCCAGGATCGGACGTATGCGTTTCGCCAAACGTGTGTTCGATCCCGGCTGAATCCTGGCTGAAACAGGCAATAAAGGAGGCTAAAGCGGCCGTGCGTTTTCGCCCTCTCAGCTCCTCATCTCATTTGTTCTAACCTCAAGGCCAATGAAACCAGCTAAATCGTCCACTAACTGACCATCATAAGCAACACTTTTAGAATATTTCTGTCCCATATAAATATGAGGGAGAGTCACTGAATACCTCCGAGAGAAAACCACTCCTAGGTATCAGCTCCACCACTTGGCGGGGCAGTCCAGAGGCCTACTTTGCAACTTTCCTCACAGAAGTAAAATCACTTCACCTTTAGTTAATAACTTTACAGGCTCTTTAATATTAAGCCTGACCGTTTTATACAGAACTATTATTTCCCGTCTTTATATATACTTCGATAGAAAGCTTTTCCATGCAGGAGTTTAGCTGTTTCTCCACAGGATGTTTGCCCAACTCCAATTTCTTTGCTTGCCAAAAGCATCCACGGTGTGAATAAAGAAGAGGGAGGAAAGAGAAAAGAAAGGGGTCTAAAGGCAACTTTAGAAAAGGGTGGAAATGGTGTGCCTGTTTCCCCTGTTCTGACGAACTTGACTTCTCTATCTTGAACCTTCTTGTCTCTTTGGGCTTAAGAGATGCTGCGGAGGCAGCTTCCAAAGCTCAAAGGGCCAGAGGCAGCTCTTCGTTTATTGCCATACTTGGATGTCTTTGCCACTGATTTGTGGCTCTGCATTTA
Source organism: Euleptes europaea (assembly GCF_029931775.1). Lineage (NCBI taxonomy): Eukaryota > Metazoa > Chordata > Lepidosauria > Squamata > Sphaerodactylidae > Euleptes > Euleptes europaea. Next base: position 12,136,065 of record NC_079328.1, read on the forward strand.
CCCGTGCAGGGAGGGAAGGTGGCATAGCCTAGCCCGATCTCATCAGATCTCATAAACTAAGCAGGGTTGGTACTTGGATAGGAGACTGCCAAGGAAGGCTCTGCAGAATAAGACAATGGCCAACCCCCTCTGCTTCTCACTTGCTTTGAAAGCCCCTTGCCGGGGTCACCATAAGTCATCTGTGACTTGACGGTTCTTTCTTTTCTTTTCTTTTCTTTTAATTTATTGGAGAACAACAATAACAATAACAATAAACAATAACAGCAACTAAAAGAAGCAGGGGGGGGAAAGAAAGATGATCTTCATGATTTAAAATACAATATATCTATATATCTGCCCAGACCTGGATGCCCCAGACTAGCCTGATCTCATCAGATCTCAGAAGCTAAGCAGGGTCAGCCCTAGTTAGTATTTGGATGGGAGACCACCAAGGAAGTCCAGGGTTGCTGTGCAGAGGAAGGCCCTGGCAAACCACCTCTGTTAGTCTTTTGCCATGAAAACCCCAAAAGGGGTCGCCATAAGTCGGCTGCGACTTGACGGCACTTTACACACACACACGTATCTATATACACAATAAAATAACAACAGGATTTCTATGCTACAGCTTATTTCTTTGTCTTCATATTCATCATTCCGTCCTGACTGAGCACAACGCATTCCCCCTTTCTTGCCCTTATTTATAAAATTCTCTATTTTATTTATAGTTTGTGACCACAACTCATCTAAACTCATTGTATCTCTATTTTTCTGAAATGTTATTAGCTTAATTAAAAAATATATTTCTTTAACTTTAACCACCCATTCCTCTATCTTTGGAGTCGGTTTTTGTTTCCAATGTGTGGCAAAGGTCATTCTAGCAGCAGTTATCATATGTAACCCCATACAAAGTTGGTCTTTAGTTAGATTAGGTACCAGATTTAACAGGAATAGCTCAGGTTTACATAGGATATCCATCTCCCTTCCAACAGCTAAGCTGTGACTTGACGGTTCTTTACACACACACGTTTATCTGTTTCTGTGGCAGGAACTTTTTTTTAAATAGCTAAGACTGCTGGTTTTGATTTGGGGACCTGAAGGGCTTTGACTTCAATACGGCCACAACTACACTATGCAGCGCAGAGTATGTCTTCACAGTGTGGAATCTGCTGTTTTCCCTCAGAATCTTGACAACCTCCACTTTTATTTTTTACTTTAGCAGTTAAACTGCATGACTTAAATCAGCAGCCTCTGTGTGTGTGCGCATGTGCACATGCCTACTGAATGTTCAGAAGCAAGAAATAAGGCACGGGAGACACCTACCGCAGGACTCTGACCTTTTCCATGGTCCTCTCCTGGACTCTCCAAAGATTTATGTGTACATACATGTGCCTCTCTGGTTAAAAACACTAAAAATGTGCAAGGAGTAGCACTGTTAAAAGAAAATTTCTTTACACAGTTTCTCCTTGAAATCCAACAGTCTTTTTATTTTCTGGAATTTAGAGTCTGTTTCAAATCCATTCCATTTTGATTAAAAGCGAGATTCGAAGAGAGGAGGGACAGGAAGGGAGGTTTTGCAGAGTTTCAGAATTTCACTCTGCAGATGCCCAGAGAACAAGAAATGTTTTCTCAAACCTTCCTATCCTCCTGCTAGACCACCACCCTGTGGTGTGCAACGTCAAAAAGACTTGGAAAGGCTGAATTTACAAAAGGCTGCATATGTTAAGTATCAGGAAACTGCAAAGAGAAATGTCTCCTTTGAAAGAGAACACAAGGAATCCATGGCTATATCTAAAAAAGTGATGGTGGGGGGGAGAAGGGATGCAGAGCAAGATATACTGCAGATACAAAATGCACAGTTTTCAAAGTGGTATCCCCTATTTAAACAGAACAAAGCCCCCTCTAATTACCTTGAGGAATTGGTAGAACCTGAAAAGAGGAGAGCTTTTACAGTGGCCTGGTTACAAGTGTTTCCATCAGAAGTTATTAAAGGCAGACATGGTAGAATTCCATATGGTCAATGGTTTTGCCCCTGCTCTGCTGACCAGGTAGAAGACCGGCCACATGTTCTTTTTCACTGTGCCCTGTACACCACGATACGACCTAGATTGATTCAGTGCAATACCAGATGTTGGTCTCAGAAGAAGAGCGAATAAGATTCTTGCTGGCTGATGTAAATTTATCTATTACACACAGAGTGGCCTCTTTTTTCATTATAGCGATTAAATTAAGCAAAAGTTTTAATAGGTCTGATACAGGTAATATGATGGCTTGATGTGGTCCACAATATCCTGGTAAATTATTTTAACGGGGGGGGGGGTCTTTATCTCAATGTGTAGTAGTACCGTAGATGTTATTGTGATGTTGAACTAATACAGCTGTGGGTTGAATTTTATTCTATTCTATTTTATTTTGAGTGTAGTGTCTGTGACCACAACATGAATAAATCTGACCCTGATTGGGGGGTGGGGGAGGATCCCGCTCCCCATAACAACACCCTAGCAAGTATCCATATTTTAGCATAAGGATAAAATATACAAAAATCATACATTTATGTTCAGGCCAGCCCCTCTCTCAGCTTCAGCCTCTCACGCCATCTGCAGAAAGCACATTGGCCAACTTGGCAAGGCTTTGGAACGATTCTGAGATCATGTTTGTGGAGTGAATAAATGTACAGGAAAATGCTGTATAAATGTTAATAGGATGTTTACGTGCACATCGTTCTCAATTTGGACAATTATTTTCTGTGGGGCAGAGGACTGTAGAATTTTAGGCAGACTCCCCATTGGGGAGGAAGGTGGGGAATAATGGAATAAATTAATTGATAAAGCAAGGAGGCCTTTGGCCACATGTATAAATTGAAGGCATTCCCTGGGATAATTAACTATATACAACCATCCCAAACTAAAGGAAGTTTTTCTGGGCCCAGAAAAGAGACTGTCAGGTAGGGTTGCCAGGTCCCTCTTTGCCATCGGTGGGAGATTTGGGGGGCGGAGCCTGAGGAGGGTGGGGTTTGGGGAGGGGCGGGATTTCAATGCCATAGAGTTCAATTGCCAAAGCGGCCGTTTTCTCCAGGTGAACTGATCTCTATCGGCTGGAGATCAGTTGTAATAGCAGGAGATCTTCTGCTGTTACCTGGAGGTTGGCAACCCTACTGTCAGGTGCCCCAAGGTCTTTGCCTTCAGAATAGGGCTGCCAACCTCCAGGTGCTAGCTGGAGATCTCCTGCTATTACAACTGATCTCCAGCCAATACAGATCAGTTCACCTGGAGAAAATGGCCACTTTGGCAATTGAACTCTATAGCATTGAAGTCCTGCCCCTCCCTAAACCCCGCCCTCCTCAGGCTCCACCCCAAAAACCTCCCGCCGGTGGCAAAGAGGGACCTGGCAACCCTACTTCAAAAGTTTATTTATTTATTTTCAATTTGTATTCCTCCTACTATCCCCAGCCTAGGTCAGCCTCAGAGTGGCTAACATCATCACTTTTCAGAGGTTCTGGTAACAAAATTATTGGGCAGAGTGCCTCTTATTTACCAGTAATGGTGCCATCCTATTCATGCTTAATCAGCATCAATCCCTTCTTTATTCGTTAGGATGAATTCCCAACCTAGTATGCAAACTAGACTTGGACAGGTACATTTGCATTTGGGGGAGAAGGGGAAAGCGCCACCGTTTTATTCAGTGACTTATTTATTGACTGAGTTTCCTTCCACCCCTCTTCTCGGAGCCAGGGAAAAGGCAGAAGGGCAACGGCCACCCTGCACGCTAAGAGAGAGGCTTCTGCTGCTGCTGCAAAAATCCATACCTGAGTCACGTGAATCCTCCTCTCCAGGCTTTCCCCTCATACTAAAAGAGAATGGCTGCCACCTTCTCCTTGGAAGAGGGAGGGCGAAATATCCTGAATGGAGCAGGCATGTTTTTTTTTTAAACCCACCAGAGATTCATTCTAATTAATAAGCTTGATTCTGAAGAAAGGGAGGAATGGAGACGTTACAGGGACAGTCTGCTAGATCATAGAGGCTTCAGTGGCCAAAAGGATCTCTCCATCTGGTCAGTTGTTTTCTTTCCTTCCCTCCCACCTGGGAAATAAGAAAGATTGACCGGTCAATGGATTCTTATGGATCCATTGACCAATCAGGGACTCAGAGGGAATGTAAAGTAATCTACCTGATGCAGATGGGGCTGCTTTGAAGGGGAGGACAAAAGCCCCCTGCCTCCGCTTGCTTGCTTGCAGTTCTGTCTGCTAAGGACAGTAAAGAGACAGGCAGGAGGGGCTGGGGGCAACCTGAATTGGTGGGGCCCTGCCCCATTCAGCATAATGGGCCAGCCAACAGTAAGTTGGGTTGCCGTGAGGGGAATCAAGATGATAATATTGACAACCCAAGGCATTCTAGGGTCTTTTGTATTTCAATGTTTCCCCCCCCCAACCTGATTTGTGGTGATTGGGGAAGACACAATTGCAGCATTGGCCATAGGTGTGTGGACTCACGCAAGGCCATTTATGCATGGCTGTTTCTCTCACAGTCAGCCCGATTGGTCCAGTACTTTGTTTTGATTTTGCATGCCTTTCCCGACCATCAGAGGTCACCTTGCTCTCCCTGCGTGTTTTGCCCGTGTTTTCCAGATGCTGTTTTAGCGAGAATCCGGAAAACATGGGCAAAATGCATGGAAACGTGTGGGGAGAGCAAGGCGACCTCTGATGGTCGGGAAAGGCATGCATAATCAAAACAAAGAACTGGAGCAGTTGACGGGGGTGGCCGTGGGGAAGCAGCTCTGCGTGAATGGTCAAAATGTTTCCCATGAATCTGAGTATTGCTAGATCTTTATGAGGAATACAATGTCACATTGTTTTCTGCATAGAAGAAAAGGAGCAACTAAACTGTACAAAAGAATCCAACGTTGCATCCATATATTGTTGCCCTATATCCTGTATGGATTTTCTTGATGACACAAGAAAATCTACTTAGGTATGATCACTGATCCTGAAGAGTTTAAAGACCATGTAAAGAACATATCTGCATTACTAAATTCAAGTGAATGGGAACCAGAACAACTATGGATTGAAACCAGAGATATCATCAAGGAAGAATGCACAAAGACTATTCCTATAGTCGGAAGAAATGAAAAGCCTCAATGGATGACTGGTGAAACTCTTAAAATTGCTAAAGATAGAATGGAAGCAAAAGTGAACGGTAACAGAAATAGAATCAGCGGTCTAAATGCAGTGTTTCAGAGACTGGCATGTAGAGACAAAAAGAACTATTATAATAACCAGTGTAAAGAAATAGAACAACAACAAAAAAGGAAGAACAAGAAATCTGTTCCATAAGATTCGAGAAATCAAGGGGAAATTTAAAGAACAGTTAGGCATGCCGAAAGATTAACATGGAAACACATTAACTGAACAAGACAAAAATAAAGAAAAGGTGGGTAAATACACTGAAGAACTATACAGAAGAGGTTAAAGAATAACATTTCTTCCAAGAGGAATATTTTGAAGAAGAACCTGCAATTTTAGAAAGTGAAGTAGAAGTTGCACTCAAAGCAATTGGGAGAAACAAATTACCAGGAGTAGATGGGATATCAATAGAGCTATTTCAAGCCACAGAAATTGATTCCATCAACATCTTAACAAGAATATGCCAACTGGCCCACAGACTGGAAACGCTCAATCTATATTCCAGTGCCAAAAAAGGAGACATCGAAGACTGCAGCAACTGTTGGATCATCTAATTAATTTCTCACACGAGTAAAGTGATTCTCAAAATCTTACAACAAAGATGGTTACCATATATAAAAAGAGAAATGCCAGATATTCAAGCTGGATTCAGAAAAGGAAGAGGCACTAGAGATCATATTGCAAATTTACATTGGTTACTAGAGCATACAAGAGAATTTCAGAAAAAATCAGTTTGTGTTTCGCAGATTACAGCAAAGCTTTTCACTGTGCAGATAATGAAAAGCTATGGTTGGTTTTAAAGGAAATGGGAGTGCATTGTTTTCATGCACAACCTGTACTCTGGACAAGAGGTGACTGTTAGGACAGAATATAGAGAAACAGAATGGTTCCCAATTGGTAAAGTTGTCAGATAAGAATGTATCTCCCTGTCTCTTCAATCTATAACCAGAACATATCATAAGGAAAACTGGATTAGATTTAGATGAAGGTGGAGTAAAAATTGGTGGAAGGAATGTTAATAATTTGAGATATGCAGATGACAACACATTACTGGCAGAAAATAGTGAAGACTTGAAATGACTACTGTTGAAGGCTAAAGCAGAAAGCACCAAACAGGATTACATTTGAACATCAAGACAAAAGTAATGACTACTGAGGAATCACACACCTTTAACACTGACAATGAAGAAACTGAAACTATTAAAGACTTTCTACTCCTTGGCTCTATCATGAACCAAAAGGGTTGAGACTGAGACTAGGAAGGGCAGCCATGGAGGAGCTAGAAAAGATTTTTAAGTGTAAAGATGTGTCACTGGTGATGAAGATCAGGATAATTCATGCCATAGTATTCCCCATTACTATGTGTGGGTGTGAAAGTTGGACAGTGAAGAAAGCTGACAGGAAGAAAGTTGATTCAATGTGTGGATGTAGCCCTAGTGTGGAAGCAGCCCTGGTCCAATGACTACATCTGCCTCCCTAAATGGACATTTGCCCCTGAATTACATGCACCTGGAAGTCCATCTTTGCATCTGAATTTACAGTACATCAGTACAGCATAGTACAGTACATCATTTCACTGTGTGAAACTATGGCTCTCTTAACTATGGTGAGTTTGTAAAGCCAGGATTCAGCTCACAGGCAAATCCTGCTTTGCCAGGGCAGATCCTGGTTTCATAGTCTTCTCTCCTGGTTTCATAGTTTTCTCTCTGGGGTCTGGGGTGGGGCCGTCACCAGAAAACATTCCAGTATTCAGACAACACACAAAACCAGAGTCCTTGTATTATCTTCTTAGCAGCAGACAACAATATATCAAATTAAAATTATTAAGTAAGTAGGACCTTCCGCATGCTGCTGCTACACTGTCACCATCTTGAATCTAGCTCCCCACAAAACCAGTTAAAACTATGGTTAACAAACCAGAGCCAGGCTTCAAACCTGTCCTGGTTTGACAGACAGTAACCATGGTTAATGGAGTGACCTGTATTCAGCTAGTTCCACTAACTGCAGTATAATTCAAGCATGGTTTTGCACAATGTCTGAAATTGTGTTTTTAGATTTGCTGCTGACAGTCTTTGGGGAATTATGAAAGTGTCTCAGTTCTCTTATGAGAGTGACTAATAGGAGGCTATCTGGTTCAAGTTGAGCTGCTAGGCTGCCTGTCCAGTTCCTATGTGAAAAGATTCTTCTGTCCAGCTGCAAGGGGCTTCTGCAAAGGAAGTCTCCATCTATGTAGGATATTGATATCTTTGCAGCTGTCCTTCCCCCCTCCCCTCCTGTTGCTTTTATTTCCATTAGCCAAATATCAGAGAGGGAGGAGGATTTTACTGGATCTTTCCGCTTAGCAGGGAAATTTGGGCAGGCCCAAATGGGTTGTTCCAGTTCCATGACAACATGGCAAAATAGCGATTGCCTCCGTAATTCACTCTCCCCTAAACATTTAGGCAGCCTAATTCTCTGCTCAACCTCTGTGTGTCTGAAAACCAGCATAACTACAATGCAGGAGTACCACTAAAGAAAATCTCCTAGGTAGTAGTTGGCAGGCAGAGTTGCCTATCCTGCATTCAGCCACACTCTTCCTAGAAGAGCTTGTTTGCAATCTGGGCTTGTTCCTTTCCGTCGGTGCCAGCTGTAACCTGGAGCATTTTATATCATCAAATTTGCAGGTATGTGTGTGTTTGTGCATACCACATGCTGGCTGAAACCGTTTCCTTTGGTTTAGCAGAAAATGCTTCTCCCTCGGTGTACTGCAGCTGCTTGTGAACCTACCTTATCCCCAGGACCAGGATGCTGTCTCTCAAGAAGAAGGCACACTTTCCTTGGAGGCTGCCCCACGTTGACAAGGGGGATGGGAATGGCCTTGTAGGAACTGGCCAGAGAGTGTGTGTAAAGTGCTGTCAAGTCGCAGCTGGCTTATGGCGACCCTGTAGGGTTTTCAAGGCAGAGGACCAACAGAGGTGGTTTGCCATTGCCTGCCTCTGTGTAGTGACCCTGGGCTTCCTTGGTGGTCCATGTTAGGGGTATGCATTTGGCTTTGCTGAAATGAATTTTTTTTTTCTCCCTTTAATAGCCGGAAAATGCCAAAGACGAAAAATTCAGCTTTTGGAATTCCCCATAGGTTTCAATGGGAGCCTTTAAATCTTCCTGCTCCATTATAGTCTATGAGGAACCTTTTTTGGGCTCTGGGGAGTGCTTTTTTTTAAGGTAGAGGCACCAAATTTGCAGCATAGCTGCTGGTGACTCTTCTGACATAAACCCCGACTTTAGTAAAGATTGGGTCGGGGGTCCAATTTTATTGGTCCCCATTTTTCCCTCCATTTGGAGGCCAATCAAATCGGACCCCCCGGCACAATCTTTATAACGGAGCTGAAAATTTTCAGGATTCCCGAAAAAAAAACCCATATCGGTATGGGGCTTCGGCTTTTTTCAGAAATACCGAAAATTTTCGGCTCTAATATACCCAAATCCGAAAAACACCCTATTTTTGTGTATGCACACCCCCAGTTGATGTACTAACCAGGGCCAACCCTGCTTAGCTCTGAGCTCTAATGAGACTGGGCTAACCTGGACCATCCAAGCCAGGGTGAGCCCGGGAGGGGCTGCTGTTAGCAGCATCCATGCATTTAAAATGCATTGAGTGCTTGGGGAGAAGCCCCAAGCAGCCATGTTTTGAGCCAAAACCGCTTTACACAGCAAGTATGGAAAACAAACATTTAGAGGGGGAAATACAAGTATCTAATTCAGAGTTTCATGCTGGATTTTGACCAGGGAGACTGGGCTTCAGACTCCTGCTCTGCTCAGAATACGGCTGTCACCAAACCAAGTCCCTCACAGGGTTGTTGTGAGGGCAAAACTGGATATTCCCTTCTGTTCCACTTGTGCTGGTTTGGAGCTCTTGGGGAATCTGGGCTTCTCTGTCTGCTTAGCAGGATCTTTAGGAACAAGAAACAACTCCCAACAATGCACTGTTGCCCCAACAAAGCAGGACTGGTGCTGAGACTTACCTGGAAGAATTGCTGAGCCAGCCTGCCTCAGAGGACATTTCTTTCTTTCTTTTAGCCGTCAAGTCACATCTGACTTATGGCACCCCCCGGTGCAGTTTTCAAGGCAAGAGACATTCGGAGGTGGTTTGCCATTGCCTGCTTCCGCATCACGACCCTGCTATTCCTTGGAGGTCTCCCATCCAAATTCTAACCAGGGCCGATCCTGCTTAGCTTCTGACGAGATCAGGCTAGCTTGGGGCGATCCAGGTCAGGGCTCAGAGGAAATATAATACATAATAAAGGATGTGTATGCAGCCACATGACAAAAGCCATGTAACCTGGCCAGCATCTGGTTTGGTCTGCTGGTCTCCATTTCTGATTTAGAACCAGAACCATTATCTGAAGGAACTCATTGCACACTTGTCACTAGGGATGCTAACAGCCCATTCCTGAGGGGGGCGGAACCTATTAGGAGGAGGCGTGACCCCGCCACCAGAATAAGTGCATATAATCGTGTGATTACACGCACTTACGCTGGCGGGGAGGCCAGTCCCGCCTGTGGCCGAGAGCGGCAGGACCACGCCTTGCCTCTCCGCCGGCGAGGCCTCTCCGTGGCGCAGGCCAAAGTGTAGACAGGCCGCACCGGCGCAGGGGGGCGTTCCGGGGGTGGGCCAGGGGGAGGAGCCACCGGTTAGGCAGCTTCCTAACCCGTTTTGGCCCTGGCTGCCGCCGGTGGGAACAGCGTCGCTGTTTTCAATGGGGCTTTTAGCTTTGAAAAGGCTTTTTTCTTTCCCATGGAGTGCGCAAGTCGGCTTAGGAAGAGGCACTGCTGCATCTCTTCCTCGCCAACTCCGCACACCATCAGCTCAGGAATGGGCTGTTAATCACCCATCAGTTCAGCTCATCTTCTCATCACCAGTTGGGATCAGGAAGCCAATTTTTTGATAATTTGGCATGAATAGGAATCTTCTGGCTACATTCCAGACCTACAGGGACTCAGGAAGCAACCAGGGGTGGGGTGGGGGGATCCATGCCAACTGACTTGGTTACCACCAATGACATACAACTTTAAGAGCGGGGGCATGGCTTCAATGCAGAGTGTGGACACAAACAGAGATCTAAATATTGCTGTAACAGAGACTGGGCTTTGCCGTTTGCATTGGGAAACCCATCCATCTCGGTCTGAACTGCCTGCTGGGTGGGGCCAGCCCTGCTTCCCATAGCAGCAACAAAAATGTCTCCATATGGTGGGCATGACCAGCGACGAGTGGTTCTGCATGCTGAGAACGTGGCATTGACACAACCCCTATGATCAACACAGGCTGTGTCACTACAAATCAGGGCTATTTGCCCCCATAAGGGCCTCATATTCTTCCCCCCACAGGGAGCTCACATCTGTTTTAAAGTTCTTCTGGTGCACCAGATGTGACCCAAATATTTTGTAATGTGTATGCACTACACAGGTCCTAAGTGGCAACTGTAGATTTTTCTAAAATGGCCAGGAAACCCCTCAGGAGAGAGGCTCAACCGCAGTCAGTGTGGTGTAGTGGTTAGGAGCAGTGGTTAGGAGCGGTAGACTCTAATCTGGAGAATCAGGTTCGATTCCCCACTCCTCCACGAGTGGTGGAGGCTAATCTGGTGAACTGGATTTATTTCCCCACTCCTACACACGAAGCCAGCTGGATGACCTTGGGCTAGTTACACTCTCTCAGCCTCACCTACCTCACAGGGTGTCTGTTGTGAGGAAGGGAAGGTGATTGTAAGCCGGTTTGATTCTTCCTTAAGTGGTAGAGAAACTCAGCATATAAAAACCAACTCTTCTTCTTCTTATCCTACTCTAGTTTAATAATCCATTTTAAAATGCAGTCCTGCAAATGTCTACAAATACTGACTATTCAATGAACTGACAAATAACGAAAAGCTGTTTAGCAGGCAAAATCCTGAGCGCTGCAATAACAGCAACAGGCAAGTTATTGTCAGAGCAAGTTTCAATGCATGTGCTCCGTCACTCTGAATGATACATATTGCAGGGAACTGTCAGCCCTGATGCATGTGGACAGGCTGTCTCTAGCATCATAAACAGCATCAGGGATAGCGTGCTCTAATATCTCTATGGCATGGGCTGGAAGAGAGGCCTCTTCTGATCCTTTCCTGCTTCTGAAAGGAGCTTTGCTCAACCAGGGCTTATGTGGACTTTATGTATCCTGCAGCACCATAAAATAAAAATTATGCCCTAGGGCTGCCCAGATTCAGCACCCAGAGAACATGAATTTGGCACCCTGCATACCTTTTACAATCTGACCAGACTTGTGACTTCACTGTGCTTTTGCTAGTCACGGGGAGAGAAAAGAACAGGGAGCTCGGTAAAGCTATGAAGTCTGAACCTCTGACTACTGGAATAGGGTTGCCAGGTCTCCCCACCCCCACCCCACCGCCCAGCCAGGGTTGAGTGGTAGGATTGCCAGATTCAGGTTGGGAAACTCCTGAAGGTTTGGAGGTGGAGCCTGAGGACAGGGACCTCAGTGGGATACAATGCCATAGAATCCACCCTCCAAGACAGCCAGGGGAACTGAATCCGGAGATGGGCTGTAATTCCAGGGGATTCCCAATTCCCACCTGGAGGCTGGCATCCCTATATTGGAAACACCTCTGAGGCTTCATCATGTGTTTCCTGCACCTGCTCAACCCAACTTTTCATTTATAAGGGCCCACTCTCTGCTCTTCAGAACTTGCAGAGATTCACAGAATGGAACGATAAGAAATCTCCCAGTAGGCTGCTGTTCTAGAGGGCCAACGGCTACCAGGAAAAAGCTAGCAGTATTATCCGGAGCAAGTGGAGACAGTCAGAACCAAGTTTATACTTACAAAATAAAGAAAAATTTAAAAGGCCCCACGTGAGAGAACGAGGAACGCCAGAAGGGCACCATGACTCCAAAGCAAGATGTCTTGGGGAGGGGCTGGCTGATCGCATTTCCTTTCCTTCGTCCTTACTGTCCAAATCCTATAACCTTGTTAGAGTATAAAGTTGTGTGAATTTGCAATGATACATTTGAGAGAATCCAGTGACAACTGCAGAACCAATTTGCTTTTATTGCTTAAGGAGCAAACTTGAAACAAATCTTTCCATTTCTAAGTATTCCCCTAATGTTTTTATGGGCAGGTTGAAATACCATCTTCTGTTACGGGACAATGAGGCTGACTTACCAGATGCAAGTGTCCACGACAATCATTTCTCCCAGGAAAGAAAAAGAGATCTAAACCCATCTCATATTGGGGAGTGGGAATGTGGAATTGAGAGCCAGCTTGGTGTAGTGGTTAAGAGCAGTGGTTTGGAGCGGTGGATTCTGATCTGAAGAACCGGGTTTGATTCCCCACTTCTCCACATGAGTGGCGGAGGCTAATCTGGTGAGCTGGATTTGTTTCCCCACTCCTACGCACGAAGCCAGCTGGTGACCTCGGGCTGGTCACACTCTCTCAGCCCCGCCCACCTCACAGGGTGTCTGTTGTGGGGAGGGGAAGGGGATTGTAGGCCAGTTTGAGTCTCCCTTAACTGGTAGAGAAAGTCGGCATATAAAAACCAACTCTTCTTCTTCTTCTATAGTGTAGCCCGATCTCGTCAGATCTCACTAAGCTGGGTCGGTAATTGGAAGGGAGACCACCAAAGAAGATTGCAGAGGAAGGCAATGGCAAACCACCTCTGCTTAATCACTTGCCCTTATAGCAACCCCTATAAGTGGGCTGCGACTTGATGGCACTTTACACACACACACACACACACACACACACACACACACACACGCTGGGGGTGACCAAGGTCTGTTTGTTTTTTCCCTCCCCTGAATAAAGTGATTTGGTAGAGAGGTTTGCATTCTCACTGTCCCAATGGGGATAACCTTGTTGGAAGTCCCGGAAAGGCTGTAAGAGGGCTGGGAACTGTTTCAGCAGAGCAAAATTAGCCGGAGCCCAAGACCCCAAACAATGCTATGATGGCAGCCCCACAGCTTTCCTTCCCAAAGCCTTCATTTCCAGTGCTGTTGCACAGTATCAATAAAGTCAACATCCAATTCAATGTCGAGCATTTTGGAGCTCGTGTGATGCCTGATCTTGGGTCCCAGGATAGCTGAAATGCGCACGTCTGCCCTAATCAACCAGCTTGCCTATTAGAGCAAACTTTCCACCTGTCAACTGCTTCATTCAGCTCGTTTTTAAGTCTGGGCTGCTAACAAAGCCGTACCAATCCCAGAGTTGGTACACCATATCTTTGTCGAAAATGTGCTGTTGAGCTAACCAGTAACACATGCAAATGACCCAGACAAATGGCTGGTTGTTACACAGGCACTATTAAGCTACTGTTATCATTGTCTTGTTATAAAAAAATTAAGAACAGCAAAAGCCTAGAAGTCCATCCGAAGCAGAGTTACATCTTTCAAGGCCTACTGTGTGTGTGTGTTAAGTGCCGTCACGTCGCTTCCGACTCATGGCGACCCTATGAATTAAAGTCCTCCAAAATGTCCTATCTTTGACAGCCTTGCTCAGATCTTGCAAATTGAAGGCTGTGGTTTCCTTTATTGAGTCAATCCATCTCTTGTTGGGTCTTCCTCTTTTCCTGCTGCCCTCAACTTTTCCTAGCATGACTGTCTTTTCCAGTCATTTCATGACGTGATCAAAATATGATAGCCTCAGTTTAGTCATTTTAGCTTCTAGGGTCAGCTCAGGCTTGATTTGATCTATAACCCACTGATTTGTTTTTTTGGCAGTCCACGGTATCCGTAACACTCTCCTCCAACACATTTCAAAGGAATCTATTTTCTTCCTATCAGCTTTCTTCACTGTCCAGCTTTCACACCCATACATAGTGATAGGGAATACGATGGCATGAATTAATCTAGTCTTGGTGGCCAGTGACACATCCTTACACTTCAAAATCTTTTCTAGCTCCTTCATGGCTGCCCTTCCCAGTCTCAATGTCTCCTTCTGATTTCAAGGCCTACTAACCACAGATATATAAGGGTGTGACTCTGCCTAGGAAAGCACTGTAAAATATAGTTAGCTCACAATTTAAAACTTCTTTAAAAGTTTGATTCTGACGGAAGTTGGTTTCAGGTAGCCGGCTCAAGGTTGACTCAGCCTTCCATCCTTCCGAGATTGGTAAAATGAGTACCCAGCTTGCTGGGGGTAAAGTGTAGATGACTGGGGAAGGCAATGGCAAACCACCCCATAAACAAAGTCTGACTAGTAAACGTCATGATGAGACATCTCTCCATGGGTCAGTAATGACCTGGTGCTTGCGCAGGGGTACCTTTAAAGGCAAACCTCAGAAATCATTGTGGAATGAACCAACATATCCCAAAGAATCAGGTTGCCAACTTCTAGATGGTGGCTGAAGATCTCCTGGGATTACAACTGATCTCCAGGCAACAGAGATCTGTTACCCTGGAGAAATTGGCCAATTTGGAAGATGGATTCTATGGCATTACATCTCATTGATGTAGCTTCCCTCCCCAAATCCCGCCCTTCTCAGGCTCCACCCCCCAAAGCTCCCAGTATTTCCCAACTTGGACCTGGCAACCCTACCAAAGAAGATACTTTGGGTTCCTCCCCCGCCCACCCCGGCCCATTAGCTCACAAACCACTGCAAGCAACCACGATGGACAGAATAACAGAGGTGTAAGCCATGACACAAAACATGCTTTCATTTTTATTCACAAAACAGCCTGAATTGCTAGAACATTACAAACAGCCTTTCAGTTTAGTGGTGGTGAGAAAGCAGGAGAGGAGGGCTTGGAACAGAAGAAAAAGACTCATTGCAAATGTTTTTCAGCACAGGTCCCGCAATAGCTTATTATCTGAATTCCAGTAACATTTTTCAAATGGTTTCTAAAAGTGAATCGTTGCAATTAGTTCCAGAGTTTGTTTTTAGTGTGTAGTTGGGTTTTTTTCCTTGTTTCTAAACGCAATAGTTGTTTTTACTTTGCTTTAAAAATCTTGCCTGTTTTGCAATACACTTCCACTTTTTAATACCAAACATCTTGCTGATTAAACCTTATTTTATGTGTATGGTTAGGGAAAGGGAAACTACTTTATTTTAAACATATTCTCATTTATAACATGAAATTGAGGCATTCTAGAAACTATCCACGCTATTTTTTCTTTAATGATGGAAATTAATCAAGTAAAAAAAATGAATGAGTAAACAGCTGTGCTAATTACAGTAGTGCTTATTAGTAACTAGATTTTAAAAGGTTACTGTAAATTTACATTCTCTACACAAGAACTGCATCTTCCACACATAAACCACATCAACACCAAAACACAGGAAAATAAAATCAATTGATTGTCCATACTCTATTACATCTTGGTACTTTATGGATTCCTTTTTAAAAAATTATCTGAAAAGCAGTTAATGTTTGTTTTACTAGTACTTGGAGATGTTAAAACAAATGCCAAAAAAAAATTATAAAAACAGGAATGAGATCTGCGAGAAAATATTTTTGGTTCTAAAGGAGACACAGGCGCATCCATTCATTTCCGCCAAAAAAATTCCTTGCCTGAGACAACACAAGCAAGCAGTGACGTGGCACTGGATGACCGAGCTTTGGGATTCTTGTTCCTACTGAAACCATCGGAAGGCCGCGCCTGTAGGAAGCATCACTTTCTGTGGAGACAGAAGAGAACAAAAAAAGGGGGTAAAATGATGAGTAGGCAAAGCAGAAGAACAGAGATCAACCATTTGCCTCTTTTAAGGACTGTCCAGAGCAACACACCACAGAGCAACACACCATCTGTCTCCCTTGTTTTCCAAATACTGATCTGGCAGCTTGATACATCGGGAACTCCAAATGCAGCATCCTCCCCCCAAAACCAATTTTTTTCCACTTCCCCCTTTTGCCCTTGATCTCTTTACGACTTCTCGTAACACTCGGACCTTCTCTAACCAGCGCCTTGCGGAGGATCGTGACACTGCTGGGCATTTTGGCTGATGCCACAATCGCTTGCCTCTTAGAGCTTCTCCTGTGCAAGCACGAAGAACCCAGAGGCAGCCCGTTCTACCAGCCCAACACCCAACAATGTGTCAATCCACTGTTTCGTCTCACAGGATCCATCAGCTCCTTCCATGAAGCCCTTTGACTGGGACTTCCTGAAGCAGGCAAGCAAGCAATTGGAAACAGGCATGCAATGACTCTTCCTGCATAGTCCTTATAGCTTTGACACAATACAGGGGGTTGGTTTCGGGCCGTGCAAAAGCCATTAACCAGGAGCATACCTAGCACCTATGATGAGAAAGGGATGGATCCAGTCTGAAGCCTCCCTCCAGTCTAAGGGGGAAACACAGGCAGGACAATGCTGCTGCAGTCGTTTTGTTTGTGAGCTTCCTAGATGCACCTGGCTGGCCACTATGTGGACAGACTGCAGGACTTGATGGGCCTTGGTCTGATCCAACAGGGCTTTCCTTATGTTATTATGAGCCTTCCTCCAACTTGAGCGGCTCTTCCTCCAATGGAAGGGCCACTCACTAAGATGGAGGAAGGCTTCAAGCTGAGCTGAGTGTATGGGAGAACTGCACACTAAGAAGACACGTCATATACTGTGCTGGGACACTGACACATATGTACATGCCTCTAGCCCTAGGAGGATGGGGAGCTTCTGGCAAGCTAAGCTCCCCCAGGGAGTAAAGAGAGGTGACTTAACAACCTGGGAGGGGAAGTGGGAAGGAGGGAGATGGGACTGTGTTAACCTGATGGTGATGAAACTGGAGGGACGATGGCTTGAGCACCACTGGCAGAAGACTCAGAGCAAGACTAATTGAACACTGCAAAAAGCCCATATTAGAGCATATTCCGTGGCAGTGATGACAGCGAAAAGGGAATATTTTTCCACTACCATTGTGTCTGCATATAACGATCCAGCTGAGCTGTTTTGTGTGGTCCGGGGGGCATCATGGCCCCAGGGAACCGGATTCTGATCACACAGCATCCCGCTGTGATCAATTTGCTACTTCCTTTGCAGACCAAATCGCCCAGATCTGCTCTGGGTTAGATGCCAGTGTGGATGCATGATCAGAGGATGTATCTTTGGCACCTCCTTGTCTGATTTATATGGATACCTTTCCACTTGTGGAGCTTGAAGATGTGGACAAGATCCTTGGGGAGGTGAGACCTACCACCCATGCTCTGGACCACTGCCCTTCCTGGCTGATATAAGCTACCAGAGGGGGGTTGGCTGAGTAAGGGGAGTGGTAAATACTTCCTTGAGGGTAGGGGCCATACCATCCGTGCTCAAGGAGGCAGTGATTACACCTGTTCTGGAAAGAAAAAAAAAACCCTTCCTAAGCCCTACCATGTTGGAGAACTCTGGCCAGTCTCCAATCTTCCATTCTTGGGCTACGTGCTTGAGAGGATTGTTGCTTCTCAGCTCCAGGGGCTCTTGGAAGAGACTGGTTTTCTGGATCCATCTCAGTATGGCTTCAGGCCAGACTTTGGAACAGAGACTGCTTTACTCGCCTTGGTTAATGACCCCCAACGAGAACTAGACAGGGGGAATGTGACTCTGCTAGTTCTGCTGGATCTTTCAGCGGCCTTTAATACAATTGATCATAGTATCCCACTGAGCCACCTCTCCGCACTGGAACCGGTGGGGGGCACCAAGTTATGGTGGTTCAAGTCTTATCTGGAGCTCTCAGGTCGTCCTGTGGGTTTTCTGTTCTGCCCCGTGGCCACTGGCCTGTGGGGTAGCGCAGGATTTGATCCTCTCCCCTACATGAAATCACTGGGAGAGGTAATCAGGAAATCTGGGCTGCCATGTCACCAATATGCCTATGATACCTGGCTCTACCAATCTTTCCACCTAATTCTAAGAATGCTGCTGATATTCTGAACTGGTGCTGGATGAGGGTGAACAAGCTCAAACTTTAGTCCTGACAAGACAGATGTTCTCTGAATTAGCAGAAAGGCAGACCAGGGACTTGAGTTTCTTCTCAGGAATTAAGATCACAAGAGAGGCCCTAGTGACTGTCCCATCAATCAAAGAAGCTTGTCTGGTGGGAACATGCGAGAGGGCCTTTTCAGTGGCAGCCCCACGATTATGGAACAATCTCTCCAGGGAGGTATGCCTGGCCCCCTCACTTTCGATCTTATTTAGGACAGTTTGTTAAGTTTACTAGCAGTCCTGAGTAGTGATTTTAAATTTTGGCTTTTATATTTTTTAATGTATTTTATTCTATGACTTTTATCTATGTTTGAGCTCCGTAAGGAAAAAAAGGTGGCTAATAAATGTTTTAAATAAATACAAATTAATTAATTTATAAACCAGGTGTTCCAAATTTGAGTAACCAAACAAGGCTGAAAAGGTGAGTCAAAAGACTGACAGACTCCTGGAGTTCAGCTTGCAGAAGAAAAGGCCTTGGCTAGAACAAACTACTTTCCGCACGCCACATTCCTCAAGCCTCACAGCATCTTTTTTTTTTTAGAGGTTTAATTTCACTGGCTGCAGTTTAAACATTGCTTAGATTGAATCCCATGATTAAGAAAGGGGACGGAAGCTGTCCTCTGTGGCTGCCCCACAATTACACAAAGCTCTTTCTACCAAAGTCTTCCGTGAACACCAGTTCATAGATTTTAGCTGGGATATGAATCTACAGATTTTCATTCCAACGTCCATTTTTAAATGACTTTTAAATTGTGGTGCTGGCTGAAACTTTGTTCCATTTGACTTGTAACCAATACTAGCACATTGAGTGGAAAAGAAAATTCTCTCCCAATACCAAACCAGCCGCCTGAGCATGTAAGCCTCTTCCGGGGCTTGTTTCTATTTTAACAACATTTCAGAGGGGACGGGCTGAGGAAACATCCAACCACCTGTAAAGTTGAGACGTGGTTTCAACGCACCAGGATTTTAAAAGTTTGGCTCTACAGTGCTGGGAGGCATGGCTTGACACAAAGGAAAGGAATTTAAATTGTCAGTGAGGCCCCATCCGTCCCCGCTGCTGTTCCAAAAAGCTCTGACAGTCATTCAGGTCCTCAAAACATTAGCCAGAAGATGTTCTAGCCTTCTGTATAAACAGGACATAGAGTAGTCACTGTTACTCCCTACGCAGCCAAACCTCAAGCAAACTTCAACGGAAATAATTTCTTACACCCGTTTCTTCTCGGGAGAATGTACTGGATGTGCCTTGCTTCTCTGTCCCCCCCCCCCTTTTTTTTTAATTGAAATAATTAAGACAGAAGAATGTCTCAAAAAATAAAAACAACACCCTAAAGAACAATCCCAGTCTTTCAAACATAGAGCATTTTAAATGTATACATAATTACTAATTTTATTTAGTCAATGAGGTATCAAGAGGAGGGGCTAAAATAAAAGTTGAAGCATTGACCCGTTTCCATTGGAAACATTAGTTGGCTTTAACAAACTTCTGCCTTGTGGGTTTTGAGAACATGCTTGAAACAACCGGTTGGATCCGGCAGTTGGTTCCACCAAGGGAGGTCCTTTCCTCTGGTGCAAGGAGACGCTGCCAGTGGGAAAGACCCCGGGGGGGGGGGGGTTTCAAGCCATGTGACATCCCCGTTCTATGTGCAGCTAATGCGGCATCCAGGAAGGGTCACATGTAGAGTAGTGGACAGAGTTTCAAAGAAGACAGATGGACATTCTAAGTGGAGTGAATCAGACACATACACACACACCGCTCTGACAACAAATGCCTCCGAACGCAGCAGCTGTGTGTTCAAATGACTTCCATCACGTTTTAAAAGATGCGTTGCTAAAGGAATAGGAAAACTACCACGGAACTACTCATGTTATCAATATAAACACATCTCACAATCCCCTTTGGCCTTGTAAGCCTGTAGCCTAATCCTGTGCATGTTTACCTGGAAGTAAACTAAAGCTTAAACCCCCTTCGGTCAAGGGCCTGGCTGTCCAAAAGCTACTTTTCGGTCATGTGTCTTAAAGAAGTCCCAAGTCAGTTGCATTCGAGTGACAACTACCTACAGGGGTTCTGGTTGAGAACAAACAGTTCTGCATCTCACAAACAGATCTCACTCTGAGATCTCCACCATGTGCATCTGAGGGTGACCCTAAGGGATTTATTTTTCCCAGAGAGCAGAAGGGTCCTGTTATTTAGGAGGGCTACCTGTTCTCCAAAGCCCCAGGGTTGGTTTTCAATGTGGACGTGCCTCTTGGATCAGGACCCGGGACCCCACAAGCTCCCTGCACCTCCCGGGGGGTGAACCTGAGCTACGATATTTTTTTGAAACTGTATTGGAAACGGTTCATTGTTCAAGGGCTTGCCTTAGTGTGAAGAGGGAAGGGAAGCCAAGGGAGGTGTTTGAGGTTACTCCTGAAAGGCTAGTTAAAGCAACGTGGAAGAGGTACTCTGCTCCTTGTTCTCCCCGTTCTGACTGTTCCAGACACAATGCAGCCAGCTTCTCCCCCCCGCCCTTCCTTCCCTGTCTGATGGAGATTACAATGTCTGACTTCCATGGAGTCAAACACAGAAGTGGCCAAGCAGCCTGTGCCGTCTGACTGGCAGAGCGGTGCTGATTTCCTCGACAAAGATCCCCGAGCCTCCCGCTGCCTGTCCCAATCCGCCCCCTCACTTCGACGAATGGCAAATGAACTAGGCCAGAGCGCTGCGCAAATCAGAACATGACTAAAGGAATAAAATCTGAGAGATCACCAAGGCTGGTAACATAAGTGGGAACACCCACTGAGCTCTTTCATTTATCTGTGAACCACAGATAAATGCAACATTTAACTTCGAGGGCTGCACACACTTTAAATCTGTTTGCATTGTTCTTAGCCTGCTGGTTGACATCCGGTGTGTGTGTATGTGTATGGAAACAGCCAGCGTCTCACCAGGAGAGCGCTAAAAGAGACAAATGCATGACAGGGAGGTTTGTTACCCCTCATAGCTAAATGGAACCTCCATTTACAGGGGCAGTATACTTCTGAGGATCAGGTGCTGAATACCTCAATGCGCTGCTTGTGAGATCCCAGGGGCATCTGGCTGGCTGGAAACAGAGTTCTGGGTTCGACGGACCTTGGGCTGATCCAACATGGCAATTCTTATGTTCTTGGGATCGGGAAGCAGGAAAAAGAGATTACAGGATGAAAAAATTCAGTGGCTGATTTATCACCGTCATGCCTCAGATCTCAGATATTCATACCGCAGCAACTGGGATTAATGGCCCTGTTTTGGCAGAGCACGTCTTTGAAAGAGAACTGCCTTCCCCTCCCAACCACTCTCCTCTGCAACCACTTGCAAATGCAGCAAAAAAGGAAGGGAACTGCCCAAATTCTTACGCTGGAGCAGCCCCACTGACCTCAGTGGGACTACTCAGTTTGATTTACACAGAATTAGCTAGCAGGCCAAGCTATACAGAAGAGGGATTTGCAATAGCTACAGGAAGGGAGCTGCATACCCTCTGCAGGTGGCTACACACAAGGGGACCCAGCAATGCCACCACCTGAAGCAGCTGGCGAGGCATCCAAATTTATGCCATCTTAAGGCGTGCTGTACCCCTCCTGCGCACGCTCGTATATTAAACATTATGTGGCTTTGCACAGAACGTACAGCTAATGCTGCAAAGAGGCAGGCGCCATGCTCAAGCATCTACGCCACGGGCATGGCTCTGACCCGTCCTCCCCTCACTATCGAAGTGCCCCCTGCAGACTTCTACTTCTGGCGGCTTGGCTTGCTTGGTGCCCCGCGAAGAGGAGCCGTGTCGGTGGGGAGCCCCATCAAAAGCACCTGCCTGTCAATTCCACCCAACCGAGAGAATACACATCACGGCTGCTTCTCACTTCGATTCTGTGCAGCCGTTGTAGATGACGGCTGAGGTAGGAACGATTCTGCATTGTTGGGTGGTTTGGTTCAGAGGCAGCCTGCTAACAGGGCTCCCTTTCAGACTTTCAGGGTTCCGCCAAAACACAACCAAATCCTGCACGCAAAAGAGTGGCAACCTCCTCTTCCCAGTGATGTCCAAGACTAGAAAACACTGTACAGCACTAAGGTTTTATAGGAAAGTGTACACTGCTCAGTTATTAAAGTACCACAGCAGCAAGTGTAGCAGTGAAATAATAATAATACAGTTATCGGTTACAACATGATCTCTTTCAACTGGACCATTGTCCCCAATACCATGCAATATTGGGGTGGGTGGAAAAGGGCTGTAATAGCTGGTGCAAAATAGTTTAGAATATTTTTCTACCCAGCAATTTAAAGTCTCAAAGAACCAGTTTCCTGTTCAATTGGCTTGGCTGCCAAAGACTTTTTTTGGGGGGGTGGGGGGAGAAAAAGCTGTTCAGTTTCCCTTCACAGAAACTAAGAATCCACGCAAAATTAAAGTCTGAAGCTCTGACTTTTGTTTAAAATTCTTTACTTTTGAGATTCCTTTTTGCAAACTTTTGCTTCATTGCATTTGAACCTGGCTCCTCAAAGTGAATGGCTTCATCTCACAGTTGGATATAGGGGCGCTTTACACTGAAGGGCAGAGAATCAGCTGAGGAGGGATCGGAAAGGGAGAGGGAGGCCTCGGTACAAGAATTCAGAAGAAGCTCATCTGCCTTGCAGGATAAAGGAACTGCTTGCTCTTCTTGCATCTCTGGCATCTATATCATGCTGCAACCAAAGGCTACTTATCTCCTAACATTTCCCGGAATGTGCAATCGCAATCACTGAGATGCAAAAGAGGAGAAACTCCGGGAAGTGACCTGCTTGCCTTGTCAGAAATGAAAGCACTGGAACGACCTCCCCAAGGCTGTCAACTGGGCCAGCCATTAAAACAGGGGCTGGCGGTCGTCATCTTTGTGCTGTGAATTGAACAATGCGAGCAAAAAAAAAACCCCAAAACCCTCTGCTCAAATACTGTTGCCAAGATTTCCCCAATGACTTCACCCCTCATTGTGGACACTGGTGCAGGGAGATACACGTTAAGCCAATCAAAATTGTGGCAGTTTCTGATGGACCGAGAGGGTAGTGTCCTCTGACAGGAAGGGTGCCAGCTAGCCTTCAGGCAGCGCAAGAAAAGCCACTGCATTCAGCATTTCTACCACTCCCAATTTCTACCCCTGATGGGTAGGAGACTGGCTCAAAGAGAAGTCAAGGCAGGTTTCCCAGTCCTGCAATTTCTATGCCCTGCGTTGCCCTCTCCTCCTAGAGCAGAATAACTTATGCAAATAACCTCAATCAATGCAGACGTGCTAAATTTCCACAATTTATACAGGGGGTTCATAGAAATCAGGACTTTTTCTGTGCACAGAATACTGCTATTCCTTAACGCATATCGGTAGGTCAGGAGGCTCAACAGAGCTATATTTTTCCCCGCTGCCAGCGGATTCCTGTCTACAAGATTTAAGTTACTTTGTGAGAACCTCGATCAAAACTGAACAGCAGGGGACACTTTGGAAATTGTATTGTCTGAAATAAGTGGCTTGCATGAAAACCACGAGGTTCTAGAATATCATTATCATAACTATAACCAATTATGTATTTATTTTAAAAGTTTTTTCAATCCCCCCACCTAGAAGTTTACAATTAAAAAAATGGGAAGCTGACAGACCAGGAAAAGAGGAAAGGGGTACCCAAGGACGACAGCCAGCAAATTTAGTTAAATGTACTTGTGTTTAATTACAATGAGCATGAAGATTAACCAAGCAATCCTGTAGGGAGGGCGGAGCTGCTTTGGAGGCGGTGTGACCCCTATGTCAACATAAGTGCCACTTGCGCCGGCTGTGGGCATAGACGCCAGCACAAGGGCACTTGTATGAGTGTAGGGGTGCTGCGCGGGAGCGCAAGGCTCGGGCACCAGTGCTGCCTCCCCGGCACTGTTTTTCCGGCACTTCATCCAGGGGGGCCTTCCTAGAGGCAGGGCTGATGTTAGTTCGGCCCAGGAATGCCCCCTTTTGCAGGCATTGAGTTATGCTTGCAAAAAAAAAGGTGGCATAGCCCTGTGAAACACTATTGGCGAGTTTCACAGGGCTTGGGGTGGGGGAATTGTTGTTTTTTTCCCACGCTGCTGCAAGCTGCTCAGGAGGTGGCACGGCTGTGCCGTCCACAGGAGCGTCATAATTACCACCCCCCTTCAGGATTGGGCTCCCCAACATTCAATCACATTGGGAAAGATTGGGGTTTGAAGAAAAAAATCACTGATGGATTTCAGCACATTTGTTTTGAAAAAGAGGAAGGAGAAGAATTTACTTTTATACCCCAATTTGCTCTGCCTTTATGGAGTCCCAAACCAGCTTACAATCACCTTCCCTTCCCCTTCTCACAACAGACACCCTGCGATGTAGGTGGGGCTGAGAGAGCTTGGAGAGAACTGAGACTCGCCCAAGGACACCCAGCAGGCTTCATGAGAAGAGGGGAATCGAACCCGGTTCTCTAGATTAGAGTCCACAGCTCCTAACCACTATACCATGCTGGCTCCTGAACTGGTGCCACCCTTCAACCACCAGGCTTCTGAGATGGGCAACAATATTAAATGAAAATGAAATAGCAGTCATTTGAGGGTTGATTGCAGAGGATCAACGAGGGACTTGGGAGAGAAAAAATCAAGGCACTGGACTCCAGGAACAGCAAATTCCAGGAGTTTGGGAGCATGAGGTGGGGGGACGGATGGAGGAAACTGGCTGGTAATTAAGAGAGTAAGGATTGGCTTTGCCTGTGTCTTCTATAAAGTTTGTATCTCCGGTACCTGGCACTCAATTTTATGGTACACATGGCCCGGCCCGACCAAGTGACATTGACGTCATATCCGGCCCTCGTAACAAATGGGTTTGACACCCCCGTTCTAGGGGGTATGTGCATGCTCAGGGAGACGGCTCCTTCAAGGAGGGAATAACGAGCACCAGTTCCCTGGTTGAAGCTCTACAATGTTCCAGAATTAGCTAGCAGAACTATGCTAGCATAGATCTCATGTATGCGAGTGCACAGAGCTCATGAAGAATTTTGGTTTTAAAACAGAAGAGGTGAAGGTTGTTTCAAAGAAATCAACAGAATTGGAGGGGGGCGGCTTAGGAAAGTATCAAAGAGAAAGAAAACTCCATGGGATGTTAGAGTGTGTGTGCCATCAGAGTGGTGGAATAATGTTGCTTGCACAGAGGAGGAGGAGGAAGAAGAGTTGATTTTTATATGCTGACTTTCTCTACCACTTAAGGGAGAATCAAACTGGCTTACAATCACCTTCCTTCCCCTCCCCACAACAGACACCCTGGGAGGTAGGTGGGGTTGAGAGTGTGAGACGAGCCCAAGGTCACCCAACTGGCTTTGGGTAGAGGAGTGGGGAAACAAATCCAGTTCACCAGATTAGCCTCCGCTGCTCATGTGGAGGAGTGAGGAATCAAGCCCGGCTCTCCAGATCAGAGTCCACAGCTCCAAACCACCGCTCTTAACCACTACACCACACTGGCTCTCCCAGCGGAGAACATGAATGTATTTTGATTTCCTCCAGAGGGGCTGAGCAGCCTGAGAGTCAACTGGAGGGGGTAAGCCAAGCCAGGCGTTCGTGTGCCAAACTGTTCACAGTGAGGCACAAATCATGGTCATGAGCAGTGGTCACGGAGGAGGCTGAAACTTCAGGGCCTGAGTGGGAACAGGTGACAGAAGAGGGAAGCAAGCCACAGCCACAAACAGACTACAAGTGATGGGAGAAGCGAGAAGCACGGCTGAGGGGAAGGTGGTGGAAAGCGACAAGGTTATGGATGGAGAGAAGGAATTCCACAGTGGGGAGATCTGACGAATGTTTAAGGGAGTGTCCACAGGTGGGACACAGGCCCAGGCCAGAAACGATGGTTACAGTGAAAACGGCCAAGGAACCTGATGACCAGCAAGATTATCTATATCAGTGGTTCCCAACCTTTTTTTGACCAGGGACCACTAGGACTTTTTTGTTCAGTGCAGGGACCCCAAGGTTCAAAATAAAAATTCTGAGAATTTGAAAATAAACTTTAATCATAACTGTTAGTTAAACATTAAACTTAGAATAATATTTGAATATATATTTTTATAATAGAGAACTTTTAATTGAAACTATTAATTTATTATGGGTTTATAACTTTGTTTCGCGGACCTTAATTTAGTTCTCGCGGACCCCTGGGGGTCCACGGACCCCTGGTTGGGAACCAGTGATCTATATGAATGTAGGAGGAGAAGTTGGTTTTTACACCCCGCTTTTTCTCCACCTTTAAGGAGTCTCAAACCGGCTTACAATCGCCTTCCCTTCCTCGCCCCACAACAGACACCTTGTGAGGTAGGTGGGGCTGAGAGAGTTCCAAGAGAACTGTGACTGGCCCAAGGTCACCCAGCCACAAGGTCATGTGGAGGAGTGGGAATCAAACCCGGTTCTCCAGGTTAGAGCCCGCTGCTCTAAACCACTACACCATGCTGGCTGTAAAGAGAAGGAAGTTCTGGGGGAAGATGGAAGGCAGCTGGGACATCCCTTTGAAAGAATAGGCATCTGTCAAGCCTTTGTAAAATGTGACCTGTAGCTCTGTAAGAATCCTGCATAGCACATGCAAAGCAGACATGTGTCTTTCTACCATCCTTTGCCCAGCTCCACTTTTAAAATTCAGCGTTCTACACACACACAAAAGTACTCATATTTGGAAGTACTCTATTTGCCTGGTTTATTGGTTGACCTTTGTTGGTTGACATTTTCTCTATTGCCAGACGAAGAACGGTGTCAGTCAGCCTGACGGCATCTTTGCAAAACCTATGATACATATAAGTTGCATTTCTAGAGTTTCCACTGCCAGCTGCATGAGTATTTTTGGGCTACCTTCCCTCCCAAACGTATTTGATTTACACTTTCTTTTAACTTGGGCTATTTTTAAAGAGCAAAATAACGTCTAAAAATACGCATAAGTGGTGGTGGGGGGAGCATCCAATTTGTAGCATTAATGCCTAATGTGACATTGGTGTAGCTGGCGTTTCCTCAAAGTGGATCTTCGTGCGAAGATGGAACTTATTTTTGGTGCCGTGCATAGGACCTGTCCAGATCGGCCTCCTGCCTCTGGAAACCGTCAGAGCAGAATTCCTTCTGCAGTTCTTATGGGAGCTCAGATATTGTGTGTGGAGGGGTGAGAGTTCGGTTTCCAGTGGAAGGGAATCTCAAAATTGGGGGGATGTGATTATCCACCCCTTCCAAGCCCATGGGCGCTGGGGAGAAGCAGTAATAATCAAGTAATAATCAATCAATAATTGTGTCCATTTTGTCAAATAAAAAGTTTGGATGTCACCGTCTTCCTGTCTCATTTCAGCTGCCTTAGAGGACAGGGAACTTTTATAATGGCTCGTACCCCTGTGGCTAGTCCAGGTAAAGATCCATTTAGACCAGGGGTCCCAAACCTTTTTGAGCCCGTAGGCACCTTTGGAATTGTGACATAGCACAGTGGCCACAGCCACAAAACGGTTAACACAAAAGGGATGCTGCAGGAGGTGGGCCGAGACACCAAATGACTGCCACAGCTCAACTTCAGTCACACACAGTGAAGATCCTTGCGCTGTGGTGGCAGCTACTGCCAAAGCAACTTTTTAAAAAAAAAATTACACAGCCAACCAAATCTTCAATGGCCATTCAGAAGGCTTGCTGGGCAAAAGCCCTGACTGGTCCCACCCATTTTCTAAAAACACTTGGCAGGCACCAGAAAACGGTGTTGGTAGGCGCCAACCAGAAAACTAGGTGTTGGGGACCCGTTTTACACCCTGTGAGAAACAAACGTCTGCAGCAGACAGCCTACCTTTTCCCATCTCTGCCACACATGGACACACGAAGCTGCCTTCTACTGAACCAGACCCTTGGTCCATCAAATCAGTATTGCCTACCCAGACCGGTAGCGGCTCTCCAGGGTCTCAGGCAGAGGTCTTCCACATCATCTACCTGCCTAGCCCCTTTAACTGGAGATGCCAGGTATTGAACCTGGGGCCTTCTGCATGCCAAGCAGAGGCTCTACCACTGAGCCACGGCCCCTTCCTGCCTCACGGGAAGACTCTCTTTCCTCTCGGGTAGGGCTGGTCTTGTCACGCTAAGCCATTCATTACAGGCTTCCTGGACTGATTGCTGCCACAGGCTCAAAGTAGGAGTGCAAAACATTAGGGGGAAATGTGGCTGCTGCCATTTTACGGCAGGGTGCCCGATCCTATTCAGTCCATGGTTCAGCCGTTGCATGAGCGGCCAGTTTGCTTCTAGGTTCAGATAAAGGCGTTCACCTGGCAACCTTTTAACAGTCCGGGCTCTACCGAGGTGAAGGACCACTTCTGCGAACAGGGAGATCCCCCTGGCAGGGGCTACCGAAGAGTCTTTCCGCCCTTGGACTGAATTAGTATTGGTAAGAAACTCTGTGGTTACATCCACCGCCGTGGAATCGCAGCCGTATACGGGCAGGGAGGGCGATCTCTTTGTCAAGTTTCCAGAGAGGCGGCAAAAAAAAAAAAAAAACCCTCCCTTTCAAAACAGGGTTTTAATCTCTGAAGTGGATGGGGAGATTTTGAGGATGTGGATTTTACCTTCGGTGCTTCTTACTATTTCTTATCTGTTAGGTTATTTAACTGACCATTTTTTAAAAATTTTATTCCTGAAGATGTTCCATCTTAACAGGCAAACAATCACGCACAGGTCTCACAGACCCGTGCTGCTCGGCAGGGGCAGGCAGCGTCCCTTGCCGTGGAGATATTGCGTGCATGCACGCTCCGCAGGTAGGCGAAGGAGCAAGTGACCAGGCCAGGGGATCAACTCCAGGTCAGTTGCTAGGCAACGCCGAAGAGGAGGATTACTGGAGCAGGAAGCAGCCACACCTGCCATGAAGGGGGGGGGGGGGGCGGGGAGCTGCGCTGAGCAGTCGGGTTCCCAGATGCCTTTGTCTTCCTTGGCCTTTTGTCTTCCCTCCTTTTTATCAGATTGCCAGGCAAGCAGGGCTCTTTTTGCACCTCTGTGGCATCAACAGCAGGCATCCCCCACCCCCAGGCTAAAGAGATGCAGAAAACCATTCAGGCTGTCCCTAGCCCCGATCGACACCTCTCTCTGCCCCCGCGGGCAGCTCACTCACGGCTGGCATGCTGGCACCACAACCCTAGAGGCAGCAACACTCTTCCCCCACCCCATGGCTGGTTCTGAAAATTGAAGAAGAGTTGGCTTTTATATGCCGACTTTCTCTACCACTTAAGGGAGAATAAAACCAGCTTGCAATCGCCTTTCCTTTCCCTTCCCACAACAGACACCCTGTGAGGTAGGTGGGGCTGAGAGCGTGTGACTAGCCCAAGGTCACCCAGCTGGCTTCATGTGGAGAAGTGAGGAAACCAACCCGGTTCATGTGGAGGAGTGGGGAATCAAACCCGGTTCTCCAGATCAGAGTCCACCGCTCCAAACCACCGCTCTTAACCCACTACACCACGCTGCTTCTCGTTGAGATGTGGGGCATGTCCTTGAGTCTGGAAGGGGAAGGATGTGAAGACTCGCATACTTTCCAAGGAGCTGCTGGCCTAGTTGAGCTTTCCCCAGGTGCCCAAGGCAAACATTAACATGGTTCCTGCACCTGGAATATCCAGGCAAGGGAGTTAATCAGAGTGGTGTAGTGGTTAAGAGCAGTGGTTTGGAGAGGTGGACTCTGATCTGGAGAACCGGGTTTGATTCCCCACTCCTTCACATGAGCAGCGGACACTAATCTGGTGAACTGGATTTGTTTCCTCACTCCTACACATAAAGCCAGCGGAGTGACCTTGGGCTAGTCACAGCTCTCTTAAGAGCTCTCAGCCCCACCTACCTTGCAGGGAGTCTGTTGTGGGAAGGGGATTGTAAGCCGGTTTGTTTCTTCCTTAAGTGGTAGAGAAAGTCAGCGTCTAAAAACCAACTCTTCTTCTTCTCTCTCCTCAACCCCTCTTAACACAGGGCTGAAGGTGCTCAGCACTGCTGGGCCTCGGCATCTGCCACCACTCCTAGAAGTTGGGGGGAGCCACACTAACCGAAGCAGGAGGTTTTCCATTCAGCATCCGGGGCCTTGACAGTGGAAAAGGTGCTGTGTGGATTTAAATCAAGGCTGTTGCTTGTTTGTGTGTGTATGTGTAGAACTAGGGAGGAAAGGCAACATGGTATATAGCCCAGTCTTGGCCAGATTTGGAAGCTAAGCAGTGTCTGTACTCAGAAGGGAGACCACCAAGGAAGGCTCTGCAGAGGAAGGCAACGGCAACCCACCTCTGCTTCTCCCTTGCCTTGAAAGCCCCTGGCTGGGTTCGCCATATGTTGGCTTCAAGATGGCATTTTATGTGCATGCTAGTTTAATCTGATATAATGCCTTTTTTATTAAGTGATAGGGATCCCATGGCTGCTTTGGCAGTGGCAAAATTGATCTCAGTCCTTATATCCCTCAAACATTAGATTCAAAACTATGCTGCTCAAGGTCAATAGATCAAGGAGCTTCTAAGGGATAAAGGAAAGGACTAGTTTAGTGTTAAACCAATTAAATCATTTTTTCCCATTTTTGACATTCATACTAAATGGTGTCAATAATTCACTTAAATATATAGCTTTGCAATAACGTAAGAGTCTGCATCACAAGCCCTTTCCTTGCCCGTGATCACGAACTGCAGCTATTAGACCTAGGAATATGACGCAACATTCGTGCAGCCCACGTGCCTTCTGCAGGACAGAATTAAACTTGCTTTGACACAAGGGTCGCCCGTGTGAAGTAAAGGGTGCTTTTTTGGTTCTCTGTATGCATGAAAGGCAACAAAGGAAGACTGCTTAGGGGGTGACTAAATGCCAGGAGTCTTCCAGACCCAGGGGCTTCTTGGGTACGGGGCTGAAGAGGGCATTGAAGACATTTTTTCCTGGCTGTCATGCTCAGGAAGATGGTTCCTGTGTGGTGCATAACAGGACGATGGGGAGATGTCTTCACACAACGCACAGTTAAATTGTGGAACTCCCTGCCCCAGGATGTGGTGATGGCTGCCAGCTGGGAGGGCTTTAAGAGGGGAGTGGACATATTCATGGAGGAGAGGGGTATTCATGGCTGTTAGTTAGAATGGATATTAGTCATGCTGCATATCTATTCTCTCTAGTATCGGAGGAGCATGCCTGTTATATTGGGTGCTGTGGAGCACAGACAGGATGGTGCTGCTGCAGTCGTCTTGTTTGTGGGCTTCCTAGAGGCACCTGGTTGGGCACTGTGCGAACAGGCTGCTGGACTTGATGGACCTTGGTCTGATCCAGCATGGCCTTCCTTATTTTCTTATGTCATGTTCTTACGAGATGACAAAATCCAAGGCCACAGGTGCCATGAATGGATCAGTTCCCTGACGGAGGATGCTGGTCCAAGATTGATTATCACACTGCATTCTAAGGCATGCATAAAGGTGTCTACCCGTGCATGCCTGCTGAGTACCAGCAGACAGAGCTAGTAAGATAGTTTTTTTCTATTTCAGTTGTAGTAATTATGTGTACCTGGGAATTTTTCCTTCTTGATTGTTAACACTATGTCTGCAGACAAAAAAGTGATCCCCTTATACCTGATCACTAGACTAATGTACACAAGGGTATGGAAACAGAAGATTGTTCCTACTAGAGAAGACTGGTTGCTTAAAATTAAAGATTTATTCCATTTGTTTAAGTTAATTGCTCTTTAAGATGTCTATAGACAAGGAAAGATTTGGAATGAGATTATTACTGATTTGGGAACTAATGAAGTTGGCATGTGTGATTTATGCCAGGCTTGATTTTTTTTGTCTATTTATATATAAGTTGTTGAAGTTGTAATTTTAAAAAAATTGGAAATAAAAAGGAAAACAAACTGTAGTAATTAAGTGTAAATTAGCATCTATTCATGAAAATTATCACATGTAAATATTTCAGTCGCCCACAGATGGCCACCCCTAGCTGCATCACCAGCCTTTATATCACAGATCAGTGGTCATGATCCGAGGAGCCCCACTTTTCCCACTTGGTGTTGCAGTGGGTAAGGACCACCTGTACTCGAATTTCTATATTCCGTAATGTAAAAGGGAACTCGGGGGCATTCGTGCACAGAGGCAGGGGGCTCTTGCTGAAGGGAGAAATCCCCATTTCAGCTTGCAGTGTTCCTCTTTCCACTTTGCAAGCTGGAACATAGGAAAGAGGCCCTCAGGTTCATGGGTGGCTGTTCTCCCGTTGCACAAGTCGGGATCCATGTATTCTCTAGCCAACCCTAGCTGCATCACAAGCCCTTTCCTTGCCTGTGATCACGAACTGCAGCTATTAGACCTGCCAAAAGGTGGGCTGTATGGCGCTTTTCTCCTCCCCCTCCACTGAGTTAGCTGCCAGGAAGATGTTGCTTCCGGATGTGGCTCCAATCCTTTGCCAGGACAAAGAACTCCCCCTATCCCCACACACACAGATCAGTATTGTGCAACACTATATGCCCAACTAGTAGGCAGAAGGGCTCCAGATCTTCCCCTGAAAAGTCTCTCTCTCTCTCTCTCTCTCTCTCTCTCTCTCTGTGTGTGTGTAGACCTCACCTGGTTAGACCTCACCTAGAGTACTGTGTTCAGTTTTGGGCACCACAATTTAAGAAGTATGTAGACAGGAGGAGGAGGGCAACAAAGATGGTGAGGGGTCTGGAGATTAAGTTTTATGAGGGAAGGTTGAAGGAGCTGGGTATGTTTAGCCTGAAGACGACAAGACTGGGAGGGGACACAATAACCATCTTCAAGTACTTGAAGGGCTGTCATATAGAGGAGGGTGCCGAGTTGTTTTCTGTTGCCCCAGAAGGTCGGACCAGAACCAATGGGTTGAAATTAAATCAAAAGAGTTTCCGTCTAGACATTAGGAAGAATTTTCTAACAGTTAGAGCGGTTCCTCAGTAGAACAGGCTTCCTCGGGAGGCAGTAAGCTTTCCTTCCCTGGAGGTTTTTAAGAAGAGGTTAGATGGCCATCTGTCAGCAATGCTGATTCTATGACCTTAAGCAGATCATGAGAGGGAGGGCACTTTGGCCATCTTCTGGGCAAGGAGTAGGGGTCACTGGGGGTGTGGGTGGGAGGTAGTTGTTAATGTCTTGCATTGTGCAGGGGGTTGGACTAGATGACCCTGGTGGTCCCTTCCAATTCTATGATTCTACACTTTCTCAGGTGATGCTGTTGTGAAGCCCCTGCTGTTGGGGTGACTGAGGCTCTCTGCGCATGGCTAATGCTGGTCTCCTGCTGGCAAATGGGCTGCAAGATAGCCAATGTAGCTACCTGTGTTGCTGGCATCTCTCATTTCTACAGCCCTTCCTGCGCATTTTCTTTTGCTGCAGGGCATACATGCGGTTATGTTTACATAACCCTGTTATGAAGCAGCAACCACTAGGACAGCTGGCCCAAAGGATCATGTGCTCGTTCCTTAGAGCTGCTTGCCCACTGCTCACCCCATCCAAAGGCTTAAAACGGGGCTGGAGAATACATGGATCCCGACTTTTGCAACGGGAGAACAGCCACCCATGAACCTGAGGGCCTCTTTCCCGTGTTCCACCTTGCAAAGTGGAAAGAGGAACACTGCAAGCTGAAATGGGCATTTTCCCCTTCAGAAAGAGCCCCCTGCCTCTGTGCACAAATGCCCCTGAGTTCCCTTTTACGTTACGGAATACAAAAATTCGAGTACAGTTGGTCCTTACCCACTGCAACACTGAGTGGGAAAAGTGGGGCTCCCCGGATTATTACCAATGAGCAGTGATATAAAGGCTGGAACTAAAGTGGTAGATATATGTGTTGCAAATAAATATATATAAATAAATAGTCTGGGCAGACACTGGCTACTGCTGAAAACTGCTGTTCCGTGTTAACTGCCTTTGTGATGGTCGGTCATGCAAAATGGGTGACTTTGTGTTGTCCCCCTGCCAAGTAAGGGCAGGGAAACATAGCTTGATGACTTCGTTCTGCTCTACATTTTGCATCGATAAATATTACAGGGGAGAGACACAAGGCTCCTCTTGGAAGCCCTGGGTCTGCGGCAAGCGGGCACTTCCACAGTCACTGAATAATGCACTTTCCAATCCACTTTATCGATCGTTGCAAGTGGATTTTGCCATTTCACACAGTAAAATCCAGCTGCAAAATGCACTGAAAGTGGATTGAAAGTACATTATTCGGCATGTATGAAAGTGTCTAATTTCAGCCCTGGATGCAAACCGTTAAAAGAGGGGTGGGGGGTGGCAAGGAAAACTAACACAAGATGCAATGGCGCCAGTGGGCTGCAGAGGTAGAGCGGGGCAGGTTCCCCTTCCCACAACCCTTCAGCCAATCTCTCTCTCTCCCCCAGCCTCAACTACCCCACCAAATTGGCTTACAGCTCCAAGAACCTCCCAGGGTTACCACTCAGACCTCCTGGAACGAAGAGCAAAATTCCAAATGCGACTATTGGCCCTGAAGGAGGTGAGAAGATGAGCGCGAAATGTGGCCGGAGCAGTCTGAAACTGTGCTCCTAGAAACCCTTCATCTTAAAAGCTTGGCTGCCAGAACATCTGCACACTTCAACGGCTGTCTATTAAGCTCCCCTTGGCTGCTCGCTCTATTACCCAACTGAGCTTATTTTACAGCAAGAAAGGGTCCCCCCTCCTTTACTTGCAATGAACCAAATTGCAACTATTGTTTCTTCCTCCCCGCAGTGGCAATTATGGGGGGGGGGGAGTGCTTTCCATGAACTCAGGGAACACAATCCACACTGACTCAGAGGTGTCCCACTGTGTTCAGCAGGCTTCTCGCTGATACGCATGCACAGGATTGGAAGCTCATGCCTGA
The DNA here is from genome assembly GCF_029931775.1 of Euleptes europaea. Classification (NCBI taxonomy): domain Eukaryota; kingdom Metazoa; phylum Chordata; class Lepidosauria; order Squamata; family Sphaerodactylidae; genus Euleptes; species Euleptes europaea. Next base: position 12,170,933 of record NC_079328.1, read on the forward strand.
TATATACTGAGGTAGATCCTACCCTACCCTACCCTTCCACTCCACTGAATTTACTTATGTATGTAATTATTTAAACATTTATACCTCAACTTTGCTTTTGGCTCAAGTATGAAGTCTTCCCCCAATCTAAGGAGCCTTCCTTCAACTTAAGCGGCTCTTCCATGGGAGCAAGAGCTGCTTAATTTGGAGGAAGGCTACTTAGGCCAAAGGAAGGCTACTTGGAGGCGACCCATTTCATCTTATCTCAGAACAAGCCTTGCCCTTACTTGAGAGATGCTTGTCTTAAAACCCCCTCCCCAATTATGGCAGGTCTGTTCCAACTAGGAATGGCCCTTTGACCAATTCAGTCGGCTCACTTTAAACTGTTTTAAATTCCCAGCCAATCACAGAGTATGAAACCAAGTGAAGGGCAGAAACTTGCATAGCTGTGCAGAGTCATTCCACTTCCCCCAAACTTTAATAATGCAGGGAGAAAAAGAGAAATAATTTAGCCTAGCACGCACTGTGGAATCAATTTCCCTACTTTGGGCTTCTTGGGGAGAGATGGACTTTTCCCTCTACCCTTTTCCAGATCACTGACTCAGCAAATTAAAACAAGAATATAATTTAGCAATACAGCAGTTTTTCAAAGATACCAACCCCCCCATCACCACCACCCAGATCGATCCCCCCTCCTAAAGTATTAATTCCAATCTGATGCTAATTGAAAAACTTTGAATGTGGCTAATAAGACAGCAAGTTATCTCATCCTTGGAGTAACATATCGCTGTCTCCGCCGGGACTGGGATGTTTATAGCCTTCAACGACTTCACAGAAAATATCTGAAGGCGGAAGGGAAGCACGGCCAGGCAACACAACGTTGTCCCTTTGACAATCAAGCATAGATTAATTGGAACTGAAATGAGACTTTTTCAGAAGTTGCAGCTCCTTTGAAATTAGCCAGTTGTCCAAATCTCAGGCCAGTCACCCCAACTCAATGGAGATGGCAGGAAGCAGACTAAGAAGAAGAGTTGGGTTTTTATATGCTGACTTTTTATACCAGTTAAGGAAGAATCAAACCGGTTTACAATCACCTTCCCTTCCCCTCCCCACAACAGACACCCTGTGAGGTAGGTGGGGCTGAGAGAATGTGACTAGCCCAAGGTCACCCAGCTGGCTTCATGTGGAGGAGTGAGGAAACCAACCCGGTTTACCAGATTAGCGTCCACCAATCATGTGGAGGAGTGGGAAATCAAACCCGGTTCTCCAGATTAGAGTCCAACGCTCCTAACCACCTCTCTTAACTACTATACCACACTGACTAGAAAGGAGCCCCCTCCCCAAGTTGCTGCAGAGGAATCTATGGCACTTCCAGCATCATACTCATAACTTTTTACCTTTTATCCCTTAGAAGCTCCTTGATCAATTGATCTTGAGCAGCATATATCTAGTGTTGGAGGGATATAAGGACTGAAACAAATCTTGCCGCTGACAATGTAGCCTTGGGGTCCCTATCACTTAGTAAAAAAGGCATTATGTCAGTCACAGAGGCATTGGATTTGTATATTAAAAGGGGGGAAATATAGTGCGATCGAAGTTCCTCGTAAAAGCGGCATTCCAAAAGGGCATGGGCATACTCATAACTAGGAATGAGGCTGGCCAAAGTGTGCCTCAGGGTATCCCCATTCCCCCTTGTAAAGAAGCTGGAACACATTTGTGCAGACTATTTAGATGCACATTCTGGGTTCAATGATAAATTCCCACTTAGCAGTGGCAGGGGAGAGAGATATGGCACCCAAACTCTACAACCACCCAAAAAACTGAGTTTTGAAAGGTACAGGCCCCGTCTCGTGATAATGAGTTTAAATTGTGGGAGGAACGGTACCAGCTGGATTGTAGGAAAAAATGTTTACAGTAAGAGTTGTTTGCCAGTGGAATCAGCTACCTAGGGAGGTGGTGAGCTCCCCCTCACTGGCAGTCTTTAAGCAGAGGCTGGACAAGCATTTGTCAGGGGTGCTCTAGGCTGATCCTGCATTAAGCAGGGGGTTGGATTAGATGGCCTGTATGGCCCCTTCCAACTCTATGATTCTATGATTCTGCAGATTATGACTGAACTTCTTTGCAATTTGAAGATGAACCTTGGGGAATTAGGAAATTTCTAGAGATTTGGAGGTGGAGCCTGGGGAAGACAGAGTACAATGCCTTAGAGTTCTCCCTCCAGAGCTACAACTTCCTCCAAGGGAACTGATGTCTGTAGCCTGGAAATCAAGAGTAGTTCCGGGAGTCCTCCAGGATCTGGAGGATGGCAACCCTAGAACGCCTAGAATTAATCCACAGCTATGTCGCAATCCCAGCTTGAAGCTGCGCGGCTTGCATGTGAGCCCATTAAATATAAAGACATCTATGAAAGTCATGGACGCTGCAGCGTCTGTGGAAAAGCAGCTGGGCGGGCAACATGGAGTGGAGAAGTGATGGGGAGGAGACACGTAACCTTCCACAGTCCACTGCACCTCCCCTGGCCTCCAGATGGAGGTTTACCCTTGCAAACAGGAATCCAGATCCCATTTAGGCAAAAAGCAGTGGCGCAGAAAGGAAAAGCATTGGGCAAGGGAAGAGGCAAGCAACCCCTCCCTGGCAGCTGCAACCGCAGCATCACCGCACGTAACATGTAGTTCTGCCAGAAGACTCCTGCTTTTGCTGGCTTAACATGCTCTTTTGTACTGTTGTTTTGGAAACATTGCAAGCATGGTGTTCATTGTCCCTGAAGTTGTACATAAACATATGGAGACAAGAACTGAATTTTTAGGATCAGGAACGCAATTTTCAGCTGGCGGCCTGAAAGGCTCCCAGCGGAAAACAAGTGAACAGCTTCCCACTCCACCCAATAAATCCAATGTTCAAAGCACGCCAGCACCTCCACAGACCGTGGGGACCAAAAAGACAGCACCCAAACTGCTGTTTAGAAATCCTGGTACGCTTGCCTCAATGTCTAGGAGACTAAGTAAAATCCACCACAAACTGCAGAGGAGCTAAACGTCCTTAACTTTTTAGTAATTGATTTACTAATGGCAGCATTTCTGTCCTTACTTTTTTTCTGCAGGCATTTCAGATGCATCTGCTTACCCAACTCCCATGTTTTCTTTTGAAATCTTTCATAGTATAATTGCCATAAGCTACTTCACTGATTTTTAGTAACAACCCGTGCAAATTCCCAGGAAGAGACGTGGCTACTCTTTCCTAGGGCAGACTCCGGAAGACTTTCCTAAGTCAAACCTCACTGACAGGAAGAATTTGCTCCAGGGAAGGTTAAAGAGGCTGATCTTCCAAGAAACTCAGCAGCTAGGCAGAGAGTCAGGACAGGCCAAGATCTGTAAAGAGATACCCATGATTCCTCCTAAGGATGCTTCCTGGCTATAAAACCCCACTCACAATATTTGACATTTTGACATAGGTCACATTCTTTTTTAAAAAAATAGGCACTGCAATTTCTACAAATCTACTTTTCAACAAAATGTTAGTGTTCACAGAACCTAATGAGCATCCTAAGAATTATACTATAGTGTCCAGGAATATACTAACATGCTTATTAGACTATGTTTGTGGGTTGAACAAAAGGGAGTCTAATGCATCAAGGTTACAGCATTTGTGTGGACTGCAAAAGGTCCCCAAACTCCAACATTATCGGTTTTAATACCTTCCGTACCCCTATTTGACACCCACTTGCAGTAGACAGCAAACCCACTCACGTTACAGTGAACGAACATCCACCCTCAATGCTCCTAAATGTACGCGTGTACCTTAGTTTGTAAGAAAAGAGCCAATGTGTATTCACATTACAAATGAAACCAGGGACCAGTCCCTGGATAAATGTGGAGTTGAAATCTCATGTTCACCTGTATAGGCGTTGATTGTAACAAGAGAATTATGCAAAACACAAATCAACACAAATTACGGAGAGGCCATGGCTCAGTGGTAGAGCATCTGCTTGGCATGCAGAAGGTCCCAGGTTCCATCCCCGGCCTCTCCAGTTAAAGGGACTAGGCGAGTAGGTGATGTGAAAGGCCTCTACCTGAGACCCTGGAGAGCCTTGGAGAAGGGCCGTGGCTCAGAGGCAGAGCATCTGCTTGGCATGCAGAAGGTCCCAGGTTCAACCCCCGGCATCTCCAGTTAAAGGGACTAGCAAGTAGGTTATGTGAAAGACCTCAGCCTGAGACCCTGGAGAGCCACTGCCGGTCAGAGTAGACTATACTGACTTTGATGGACCAAGGGTCTGATTCAGTATAAGGCAGCTTCATGGGTTCAGGTCTTATACAGGGCATGGATTGTATGTGCATTCACTGTAACTTGTGCACAGGGCTAGAGAGGCAGCCTCACGTGTTCAGATGCTAAGCCTAAAAAGCCAGACTTCGTAACTGATCTGTGAAGGCCACTAGAAGGACCCACCGCATTCAGCGTGATTTTGGGAGAGGCCAGCAGTGGTTGTGTGTTGTTTCTAATACCCAATGTTGCCTCCTTACATCAAGCTGAAAATTAACTTGGAAAGGAGATTGATGCATTTTAAAATATATAAGCTTCACTTGCTAGGGAAAAAAAAGATGTAAAAAAAAAGGGACAATTAAAGATCTAGCAAGAAGAGCAGCTTTTTCCCCAGTGCAATCCTATGCAGAGTTACTCCAGTCTAAGCTCATGGAAATTAATGAGCTTAGACTGGAGTAACTCTCCTTAGGGTTGTACTGTGTCCCTCCCAGGTTAATAAAAGGCATGAGCATTAGAGCCTAGTTCTCACAAAGACCAGATAAGGTGTTAAATGTGTGTGTGGACTGTCCCACTTCAGACTGCAGGTGGACTCTCACATGATGTGATGGTGCCATACTCAGGATGGTGATGGGCGGGAACGGAATATTCCTACACTTTACAACCTGGAGCATCACTGTGGCAAAGAGACTGAGTTATGAGTCAGAACTTTCTCTGGCTCTTACCGCAGCAACAAATTCACTGGCTGACCTCAGGCAAACCCATTCACTCAGCTGCCCCCACCCCAATCTGCAATAATAATAATGACCCACCCTACAGGGTTGTTGTAAAGTGCTCCACAAGCTCCCAACACATTAGCAAGTACTAAATATTGTCTGATTATATAAAAGCTAGCACTTTCAGGGAAACAGCTAGACTGGAGCCCTTTGTAATGGTATGCTATTTTCTTTGCGGGGGATCTTATTTATGGGTAGGAGCATCCCATCATGTGACACTCCCCTCCCGCCTACAGTCTGAAGGGTTTCCCACAGCCCTCATCAGCTGGTTGTAAGAACCTAGGCCCAAGACCCAAACGGCTGAAGAGAAGTCCTGCAAAGGATTTAGAGAGAACCCCTTAGCCACCCCAAGGAATGCCGGACCCCCGGAAACCATTTCCCTTCTGGTTTTCAGTCAGAGTAGCAGGCACACGTGTAACCGGTGAGAAGACTGGATCGTTAAGTGCGATAACAAAAGGTAAGAGCTGCTAATGGCTACAAACCCCCGGCCACTCCACTTCCAATTCTCATCAGTGGGGATTCTGGTTCCACACAGGGCTGCAGAGGGAGACCTAGAAAGCGGCTCGACCAAACCCAATTACCTCCAGTGCAGCAGAAGGCTTCTTTTTAAGTTCCTCACATTTTCGGAATTTGCAAATCTGGTGCCCAGTTTTACGGTTCCTACAACTGCTGCACTGCTCGCAGTTTATCCGTCTTCTGCACGGAGGGCACATGCCACATCGTTTCCGTTTCTTTTTCCCTGAATTGATGGCAGACGCCAATTCATTCTGCATGGGGTACTCGGCCAAGCCAGCCATATGGAGCGCGCTCTCCGCCAGAAACACGCCAGCGGGGGTCATAATGAAAAGGCCGGGGTTGATCGGAAAAGCCCCCAGGTAAGGAAAATCAGACGGGCTGTTCATCGCCTCCGCCGCCGCCGAAACCGCCTCCATGTCGGCGATGCCCGTCCCATGGTCATTAGGCAGGGGAATGTGCTCCTGGACGACTCGTTTGAGCAGCTCCGTCGACTGGGCGAACTGCTGCAAGATGCTCTGTCCTTCTGAAGAAAGATCTGATTTGCTCAGCAGGTCGGCGATGTTTTTGTGCTTTGAGGTAGAATTGCTTTTATCCAGCGCGGCTTCATTGCCATTGGCTACGGGGGCACCTTTCTCGGAATGTTCGCTTAACGAGCTGGTGCTGCCGAAAGTGGAGTAGTGGGAAAGCGGGCGGGACTTCTTAAGACTTTTGTTCAAAGGTTCGCTGATTATCCCACTTTTATTCCTCCTCTCCGAATTGGCCGAGGGCTGGGAGTCACTCGGGCTGTTTTTCCCCAACAAGCCCGGCTTGACGCCAGGGGATTGATGAGAGCCAGGATCAGACATCTTTTCAACGGAAGGAGAGGCCCGATGACGGCGCGGCCCCCGTCCGCTGTGGGAAACAACCAAGCAACAGAGTAATAATCCTAAAACACACACAAAAAAGTTTTGGAAGGGACCGGGTCTGTCTTCAGTGCAGTTCCGGGGCCATAATTGTCTCTCGCAGGTGTCCTATATAACACGCACAGCTCTGGAAGTAAAAAAGGGAAGAGTTAGTCAAGGGCCTCTGCGAAGGCAAAGGGGGCTCTTGGAGTGGTTTTCACCATCTCTCTTCTCGCAACTGAGGTCACCTCTACTGCACCCCACCCCTCCCCACAACCTCACCAAAAGTAAGAGGCTTAAATGCAGGTAGTTGTTTGTAACTTGTGAAGAGGGGGCTTCAGCTGACATTATCATGTGGTTGGTCACCGCTTGGGCATGCAACCATGTGGGGAGAGCAACGACTCGAGACAAACATGTACGAAGGCATGGATCGAAACCACGGGATCGATAAGCTTCCTGGGGGGCACGCTTCTTCTCCCCCCACCCACGCAGATAGCAGGACAGACCTCCCTTTCCCCATTTACTTTGTCAATATTTGCATACCTGGTCAGGACAATGAGCTGGTCTCATCCTGAAGCAACGTGAAGCAGCTGCTCCAGGCAGCCAGTTCCCAGAGGGATATGTCTGGCCTCCAACCTCTTTTTCTATGTATCATTAGAAATGGGAGATATAATGGGAGCGTGTGCACGTGTGAAAATGCCTAAGACCACTGCTGAATTAAACTGATTTTTAATTCCATGGGTACATCTATTTATTATGTTCATCTATTATTTAAGTGACAAACACTCTCTGCAGCCACTACGCAAGGGAAAGAACCTCATCACACACCGAGCAGGGGACAAAAGCACAAGCTCCCAACGTTCAACAGGGCATTCTCTGACAGTAACAAGTGTGCACTCTGTACGTGTGAAAGAGCAGAAAATACCTAAATAAAAGCCAGTAAGTTTCCATTCTTGAAGCAAAGACGATGTCATTGCCACAGTAGCCAACTGACCCAAACAGGCTGCAGGTTTGTGAATACCATTATTGGATCCAGGGGGGAAAGGGGGACACACCACAATGACTGAGCTTTGTACTAATTTCTACTCCCGTCCGTCCTTCAGAATGGTGAACAGGATGTGCAATGGAGCCCAAATGTTCTTGCAACGAGCAACAGCAATTCAGCTCTTGACTACCCCCTGAGTGTGTTTCCAGACTGCAGGGAGTCTGTCGCTGGGTATATCCGAGAAGGAATTCACTGAGCACCGGGTTCCCCAAATAACATGGGTTGTGGCTGCAACTGACATACCTTCCGATCCGGTGATGGTTGCCATGCCAATGCAAGGATCCCACTCCAAGATGCTCAGATTTGTTTGATTTAATTATGCAAATGCATCCATTTAAAGTTCATTTTATGGAGTTCAAAAAATGTCAAGCTATGCAGAAACTGTCCCGTTATCTCTATAGCCACTTGCAGAACTGGTGTCCAAAGACCGAGTGGGTTACGGAGATAACGCCATTTTAAAATGTCCATTTCAAATATTTTACTTGCCCTGTGGACAAACGACAAGGGTCTGTTTCCCCCTCTCCCCCGTTTCTTCTGCCCACGCTGGCGCTCAGGAGGCCATAAAACAGGTTGCAGGGAGGGAGAGAGAAGATTTGAGTAAGCCTCGGAGGCTGTTTGGCACCTGCATGGATCCTGTGATCAGGGAGATAATGGCGAGTTGGCAGGCGGGCCTGTGCTGACGCTTCCCCCTTCGTGTGGCTCACGCACCCCACCGCCTGCCTGTGCCAGTTCGCAGCCCCTGCTGGCATACTCTGCTCAGACGCTTCAGAGAGGATGGCAAAAAGCAAACCAGCTACACAGATGCTGGAGGGAAATCGCCATGTTGGATTTTTTGTTTTGTTTTGCTGAGTGGAACTGAGTTCTCACGGCAGCGGATTCGGACGGGCGGCTTTCATGGCATGGCCCTTGAACAAGTGACGTTCTGCCCTTTTCCCTCTTGCCGATGTGGAACGCTTCTGCCCTACCATGCCTCCCTCTTCCCTAGAGAGGTTTACTTGTGGAAGAAATGGCTACAGGAGCACCCAAAGAGAGACAATGAGAGCATCCAGAGCGACGGGCTCAGCTGAAAGGCTCTTTCCCCAGTCAAATATTACTCTAAGCCAGTGGTTCCCAAACTTTTTGGGCCACCACCCCCTTGGTTCCACAAACTCAACCCCAGCGCCCCCTACTCTATCCTATAAAAAGCATTATTCAAAATAGGGGTTTGCATGACGCACTAAAGAAGATAGTAACAATAGTATTTCAAAACAGTTAACTGCATATCTATCCAAAATCAAATTAAAACTTTTTAGTTGAAATTTATTCAACAAAACTGATGAACTTGATCCAGCAGTACCAGCTCTTCAAAGTCTGGAAAATTTTTGTGATAGTTCCCACCAAATTAGCCAGCATGGTGCCATAGCTTGATCTATTGTAAATTAGTGAACAACACAGTTGAAGGGGCCCGCCTCTAGCGCCCCCTGCTGCCCTCTTGCCTCTTAGTGCCCCCCTAGGTAATCCCACTGCCCCCCCCAGGGGGTGGTACTGACCACTTTGGGAACCACTGCTCTAAGCAAATGACTTATAGGCCTAGCCCAATTCTGCAGCCCCACTAGGGGCAAATTCCCTGGTTCTCCAGTGAAAGCCTCGGTTCAGCTCAATGAAAAAGGCACTCCTGTTTGTGGAAGGGGTGAAGGGTTTCTCCTGTCACTCTGCAGAACGCCGGAGCAGTTCCAATCCCAATGCAGTATGGCAAACTCCCCCTCCCCACAATTCTCTGCACTTGGAAAACAGACAGGGTTGGTGACAACTGCAAATCACAAATTAGCTAGGAAGCAAAGCCAAAATGTTCTCTAGCCATCAAGCAGGAAAAGAGCACTATCTCCTTTCCACAGATGGTTCGCCCTCACCTGCGTTGGCACCTTATTAGTGACCATAGAGTGGCAGAGACCTGTAAAACAAGCACAAGTCCAGTGACACCTTAAAGACTAACACAGTTAATTCCAGTGGCACCTTAAAGACTAATTTGGGTCATTCCAGTGGCACCTTAAAGACTAACCCAGTTCATTCCAGTGGCACCTTGAAGACTAACACGGTTCATTCCAGTGGCACCTCAAAGACTAACACGGTTCATTCCAGTGGCACCTTAAAAGCTAACCCAGTTCATTCCAGTGGCACCTTAAAGACTAACACGGTTCATTCCAGTGGCACCTTAAAAGCTAACCCAGTTCATTCCAGTGGCACCTTAAAGACTAACACGGTTCATTCCAGTGGCACCTTAAAAGCTAACCCAGTTCATTCCAGTGGCACCTTAAAGACTAACACGGTTCATTCCAGTGGCACCTTAAAAGCTAACTCAGTTCATTCTAGTGGCACCTTAAAGACTAACACAGTTCATTCCAGTGGCACCTTAAAGATTAAGACGATTTATTCCAGGATGAGTTTTTGTCAGACAGAGCTCATGTCTTCAGATACGACAGGGGGAAAGAGACTTCTTTACCCCATTTTTACATCAGGTTACAGAAGGGGAGGCGGAATGTGGGAAGCCAGATCCTCTGACCTCTCCCATCACTCACTATTAAACTACCCAATCTGGTCAAGGCCCTTCACAGAGAATCTCACCTGATTTATGATATTAAGCCTCTCTCCGGTGAGCTTTTCCCTCTCCCCCCTCCCTTTCTGTAAAAAAATAAAATAAGGAAAAGGAGTTTCTTTCTCCCCACTGTATCTGAAGAAGTGAGCTCTGGGCTGGCGAGTCATGGCCCAGCCAGACCAAGTGATGTTTATGTCATATCCCGCCCTCGTAACAAATGAGTTTAACATCCCTGCCTTAAATACTCCTGAAATCCCAGGAGATAAATTTTTTATTCCTCTTGGAATCTGGAAGTGTTTGGGGTAATTTCAGATATCCTCAAACCTAAAACAGGTAATTTCCAGTTTATTTTTGGCTCGGGTATATCTGAGTACAGAGGGAGGGAAGGCGGCATGGTACATACCCTGATCTCATCAGATCTTGGAAGCTAAGAAGGGTCAGTACTTGGAAAGGAGGCCTCCTAAGAAGACTCTGCAGAGAAAGGCAATGGCAAACCACCTCTGCTTCTCACTTGGCTTGAAAGCCTCTTTTTGGGGTCACCAGAAGTCGACTGCGACTTGATGGCGCTTTACTCACATGCATATTCGAGTACAGATCCCGACTTCATTTCCTATTGGAGGTCCCTCAGGTGTGTGCCAACCAGACCTGGTCACCTGTTAATTTGTCCTATAGCACTGAATTAATCTTTCATCACCTCTCTTCAATTTGGTTCTTTCAACACCCTTCTTGAAAACAGCAACTACGGGGGCAAACAATTATCCCAAATTTTCTCACAGTGAAAACTGAGGCAAAGAATGCCTTCCATTTCTCTACAAACAACCCATCTTCCTTTAGCAATCTGTCATGCAAACTTCCCCTCTGCCTGCCTGGCCAGTTTCCTGCTTCTGATGTAGTTGAAGACATTCTTGCTGTCTTAATGTTTTTAGCACTATGATCCACGTACTCTACTTTCATCTGCTTCTTGTCAACGTTCGTTTGGGTTGCCGGAGCCCGTGCTCCTTCGTGCTCACCTCTTCTGGCCAAGACTTTGGCTTTTTCTAAATGAAGACTTCTTGGCTCTGCTCCTTAACCATACTGGCCTCCTCTTAGACTTGCTCACACCTTTCCAAATCTGTAGTATGCATTTTATCTGAGCTTTCATTGGTGTATTTAAATCAAACAGCTGACTGAGATCAATAATCTTTTTCCATAGATGGCACTACCTCTTCTTTTATAGCTTTATTTTTTAACTTAAATTTATTATAATTAATATTGTTAATCTACTATTAATACTCTTAGACTAATTTTAATTTCATTGCCTTTGACTTATATATGAAGCTGATTCTGTATCGAAATGAATATTGATATTTAAAAAACTTCCAGTCTGAATGGATGTGGCCTTCTTTAACCCCACTGTTTTAGAAACATTTCCTCTTCTGAAACCCAGTGTCAGATCAATGTGGAACATAACATCACAGTGCTCACCGTTCCCAGCTGGTACAGTGACGCGTGCTTCTCCCACCAGATCCTGAGCATCACTCAGAACCACACCTGGGGTCACCTTCACAGCCAAATTTGTGGACCCCAGATGTGAGGCTGAGAAGTTGTTTGCTGCGCACATTTCACTGTCTCGAAGTAGAAGCCTTCTGGGGTTCCACACAATGACTCATTTGTAGTGGGATCTGCAGGTGTTGAGCCAGAACAGCTAGAAAACCCAAAGCACCTTCTTCCCCCCACCCCCCAGCAAAGCATCTGGCCAATGAAACCATGATTCCATTTTTGGCCTACCGCTCCCCTTCGCAGGCACAGAGGGGGCACGCATCACAAAAAAACCATCCCACTGGGATTCCCCATCCATCTTCTGCAACTTATCATCGGAGCCTCCTTGTGACCTTCAGTTGCGGAGGCTGCAGCGCCATTCCAGGTCTCCAGGCAGCTCAGCCATGCTCCTCCATCCAGGAGCCCGAAAGGCTGCCACTGGAAGGGAACGACGGCACCCATCATTCTTCCAGTCCGAAAAGAAACAGCACGCAAAAGCATGCCTTGTGTTCAACTGGCAACACGCTGCCTGTTCCCTGCCTATCAAGTGCCACTCTCTGTGACTCCGAGGAGGATCCAGTTTTAAAGCCCACCCACACAGACGGTGGCGAGAGAACCTGCGTGTGGTCAGACAAGACAGAGCAGGGCTCCCTGGGGGTGCGTTTGGCTCAGAGGCACAATGGCACCATGCTAGACCACACCCACAGTCCGCAGGAAATTAAAAGACCCTGAAGAAGAGAATGGGATACCTGAGACTTGAGACGGCTGACCTATTCTCCATCTCTGCTAGTTAGATAACATCTCACCCGTTCCATCTGCACTAAAGGCAGCAAATGAAAAATGTTCCCTGGATCCTACCATTTGAGCAGAGTGGAGTTCTATGGAAAGATCGGGGAAATCTAATTCAACTTCCTGAATTTCCTTCATGCCTTGGAAACAAACGGTGAGGTTTCGTTCATAGAATCATAGAGATGGAAGGGATCCCCAGGGTCATTTAGTCCAACCCCCCCGCACAATGCAGGAAATTCACAACTACCTCCCTCCCCACCCCCACCGACCCATACTCCATGCCCAGAAGATGGCCAAGATGCCCTCCCTCTCATGCCTAAGATCATAGACATATGCTTCTAGAATTTACACCAAAAATTCTGCATCCCAAAACCCAGCTTCTTCGGCTGGAGTCAGCAATCACCAAATTTGCAAGCCTTGGAATATGTTCTAAATAGGGCTGCCTCAGAAGGTAGTTCAGAAATCTTAACTAGCGCCCTTCCTCTCTCTCGATATCTGGTTCCTTCGCTGGGTGTTTTCCAGTGCCAGACCAAGGCCTTTTATGCAGGGACGTTCCCCGTGGTCATCCCTGACAACTGCTTCGGGGCTTCCGTTTGATTATGCATGCCTTTCCTGACCATCAGAGGACGCCTCGCTCTCCCCATGCATTTTGCCCATGATTTCCAGATGCTGTTTTAGCCAGAATCTGGAAAATGCAGGGGAAATGTGTGGGGAGAGCGAGGCAACCTCTGATGGGCGGATAAGGCACGCATAATCAAAAGGAAGCCCCAGTCGGCAGGGGTGACCACAGGGAAATGTCCCTGCATAAAAGGCCTAATACGGTTTTTATTTTTAAATTTACAGCTAGTAATATATTGGGGGGGGGTGTACACTCTGGGGCCAAGTTGGGACTTAGATGCAAGATACAATTTGTTTATTTGATTTTATTGTTGTGAGCTGCCTCAAACAAACAAATATGGTGAGTCTAGTTGGGAAGGCTGATATCCTGGAAGGAATAAGTTTATTTGATCGTGCAAAACTTTTTAGGGGGAGGGATTGGGGGTACTACTGGACCTAGCCCTGCTAAAGGAAAAGCAGGTTGGCCCTGTTGCTGAGGGAACTTCCTTTCAATTACATCTTCCATGTAAGCTGGCTGTCCTGACCCAGGTTCCTATAACTACAAGGCTGGATTATTGTAGTATGCTTTACATGGGGCTGCCCTTGAAAGCAACTAAAATATTCAATTAGTACAGCTGTCCCCTTTTTGACTGGGGCAAGTCACTTTTAATATGTGACACCTGTACCGAAACTACATCACTGGCTGCCTACTTGCTTCCAGTGTCCATTTAAGGTGTTGGGTCCTTGGCTTTCAAAATGTTCATAACCTAGAACCCACATCACCAATGATGTTGTACATCATCTGCGTTCCTCTGGTCAGTCATCACTTACGATGCCCTTCCATAGATCTGAGAACAGCCCATCTGCTCGGATCAACCCTGTGGAGCAGTTTGCCAGAGGAAGATCAGCAGAACCACATAATCATTGCCTGTTTTTAAGTAACTATGCCAAGCCGTTCCACTGAAATGGGATTTTAGCCAAGGTGGTCTGTACTGTGAGGTCTGTTTGAGGACCACAGTGGGATTCAAAGGAATTTGTACCTGTCATTTTTGAGAAGTGATTTTAAACGTTGTGATTTTATTGTATTTTGTTCAGCATTTTGTTAACCACCTTGAATCCTTAAGGAATGGCAGTCTAGAAATATTTAAAAGTAATAAACAGCAAATATACCTGAAATATGTGAAGATTTTTGCAGGATTTTGTGGTGCTGAGTGAAAGGTCTGCTTCCTTCTACAGAAATCTCTACCCAAGCCTTCTCTATTTTCAGCTATAAGATGGGTGTGTTTTGTTTGTTACTACAGGTTTGAGTATCCCTTATCCAGACTGCTTGGGACCAGAAGTGGTCCGTATTTAGAATCTTTCCATATATTGGAATATTGTTGAATTTTTTACATATACATAATAAGATATCTTGGGGATGGGACCCAAATTCATTTATGTTTTATATACACTTTATACACATAGTCTGAATATAATTTTAAACAATATTTTTAACAATTTTGTGTACACTGAACCATCAGAAAGCAAAGGTGTAACTATCTCACCAGAATACCTGTATCTGCTGTTTAACGAGAGCAACAACAAACAACAATTTTCTACGATGCAGTGTTCACTGTATTTTATTTTTTTAGGTGAGAGGAAACATTGAAAGCAGGCAGCACAGTCTGCCTGCATGCCAGCTTGAAGGGTCCAGTTTTTGCATCAATCCGGATATAGGAAGTCCGGATAAGGGATACTCTGTGTGTGTGTGTGTGTGTGTGTGTGTGTGTGTGTGTGTGTGTAAAGTGCAGTCAAGTCGCAGCCGACTTATGGCGACCCCTTTTTGGGGGTTTTATGGCAAGAGACTAACAGAGGTGGTTTGCCAGGGCCTTCCTCTGCACAGCAACCCTGGTATTCCTTGGTGGTCTCCCATCCAAATACTAACCAGGGCTGACCCTGCTTAGCTTCTGAGATCTGACGAGATCAGGCTAGCCTGGGCCATCCAGGTCAGGGCAAGGGATACTGATTGCTGTGTCCAAGCAGAATCCTGCCACTTGAGCCCACATGCTAAAAATCTCAAGTTTAAAAAATATATATGAAGGGATACTCTACCTGCATATATATATATATTTTAAACTTGAGATTTTTAGCATGTGGGCTCAAGTGGCAGGATTCTGCCTGGACACAGCAATCAGCACATTTGCTGATGCAATTTGAGCTTTTTGCATTTTCACAGAGGGCATCAATGAAGGCTTACTTGGAATTCCCAAGGAAGTCTGCACAGGATTTCCACCTCAGTCAACTAATGCAACAAACTTGACTGTATTCATGTAGTCTGCACTATTTAATCCAGGATAGCTGCCACATCTTGGTTTGATACTCTCAATCAGTAATATGGACTAGACCCTCTACTTCACCCACAAGCACTGAAATGGTGGTAAAAAAAATCTATTCTTTTCCTGCATCTCATTATTTTGCATTTGAGAACTGCAGCATGGTTAAAAAGTGTTCAGGGATAACTAATCTGGATTAAGTAATGCTGAGCATAGTCTTCTAGAAGACTAAAAGTCCTTCTGAACCCTCAGACAAATTCTGGTCACGCATCTTCTTCATCCAATCAATTTCCAAAGGAATTCTGCAAAACCTGTGAAAGTTATTTTCCTGCTTGAAATAATGCTAAACTTGGATTTCTGAGGTTCTCTTACAATAACACGGTCATCACCTAAAATTAATAGTCTGCAGCCTGAGAGCTCTCCATCAATCACTTGACCCCATTTCACCTCTCACTGCCAAGGCAATCAGGAGGTTTGCTGGATTCCTGAAACAAGGCCCTGCGAGTAATGCAACCAGAATATTATTAAGGAGAGAGTGAGACCATGCACCTTTTCTGGTGTGAACTACACACCCAAATGTATAACCCTCCTTCCAACCAAAAGAACTTAAAAAAAAATATGTACAAGAAATTGCAAGATTATAAGGGTTTAAAAATAATAAAGTTAAAGATCCCAAGGCGCTCTTAGAGCTAGTATCTTGCTACAAATCCAGTCTCCATGGACAAGGAATATGATGCTGTTCATGGAACCACTGGCATGGTAAAGAGACAGAACCTCAGGAATACAGACGAAAGAAAGGAGGTTCTGTTTTGCCAAGCTGGTTGCCCTTTCGTCCTCCAGTTCTCTCATGGAACATGTAAACACACAGAAATTTGGGAGAACAAATTATCCCAGGATAGCCAGTGGTGTCAACAGGGCCTAAAGTCAAGAAGAAGCTCACCGGGTTGGCCTGCGTGCCCAGACAGAAGGTAATTAAACACAGATGCTTGAAATCAGCCCTGTGATTTATTTCAAGTAGTCATAGCTGACTGCATAACCATCTGCCTTAGGGTTGGAGTTTGAACATGAAAGCAAAGGAGACAGGGCACTAGTTGTCTTCTAATGACCATAGCAGATCACCCAGGCCATATGATAACTCACATGGAAACCACCCACAGATCTCTAGAACCTTCCCTGGATACCGGAACGCTAATGGAAATGATCGTGACATCAGTTCTGTTTGCTGCAGACGCCTTGCTCTGGGGACCTTCTTACCCCCTTTGAGGTGAGGTGTGCGACAGACAGTCCTCTTTCCCATGGCACCTTCTCTTGGGAAAGCTGGCCTGAAACCCAACATATTAAGAGCAGTAACACCATGAAACCCAAATCAGGAAAAAGCCCACCAAAACTAACCAGCCGTACACTGCTGCATAAAATGGATACTTCAAGTATCAGCCCCTTCCGGAAGAACCAGGCAACCACAGAAAACACTCTTGCTTTGGCAGTTATGGGCCTCACTCCCTCACTGTGAGGATCTTAAGAACACAAGTATATAAGAAAAGTCCTGCTGGATCAGACCATGGTCCATCAAGTCCAGCAGCCTGTTTGCACAGTGGCCAACCAGGTGCCTCTAGGAAGCCCACAAACAAGACGACTGCAGCAGCACCATCCTGCCTGTGTTCCACAGCACATAATATAATAGGCATGCTCCTCTGATCATGGAGAGAATAGGTATGCATCATGACTAGTAGCCATTTTTACTAGTAGCCATGGATAGCCCTCCCCTCCATGAACATGTTCACTCCCCTCTTCAAGCCTTCCAAGTTGGCAGCCATCACCACATCCTGGGGCAGGGAGTTCCACGATTTAAACATACGTTGTGTGAAGAAATACTTCCTTTTATCTGTTTTGAATCTCTCCCCCTCCAGCTTCAGCAGATGACCCCGCGTTCTAGTATTGAGAGGGAGAAAAGCTTCTACCTGTCCAATCTCTCCATACCATGCACAATTTTATACACCTCTATCATGTCTCCCTTCTTTCCAAGCAAAACAGCTCTAAGCGTTTTGACCACTCCTCATAGGGCAGTTGCTCTAGCCTCCTGATTATTTTGGTTGCTCTTTTCTGCATCTTCTCAAGCTCTGAAATATCCTTTTTTAGGTGTGGTGAAAAGAACTGTACACAGTATTCCAAGTGTGGTCTTCAACTGCTACCCATTGTTTATTTTGATGGTTTTAATGGCTAGTTTATTAATTACTGTTGATTTTCCTACCTGCAGAACAGATAATTGTTTCTGGTGATTTAAATAAACCCCAACAGAAGTCTCAAGGTAAGAGTCACACGGGATACAAATCTGTTAATGAATTAATTATGGGAATATCAGCACTCATGGGGGGGAAATGCTTGTAGGAGAAACAATTGCTATGTGTCTGCAGAGCACAACAGGACCCATTCCCACTTATAAGGAATTCTGAAAAACCACACACACACACACACACACAAAGCTGCCTTATACTGAATCAGAACCTTGGTCCATCATGGTCAGTATTGTCTACTCAGACAGGCAGCAGCTCTTCAGGATATCAGGCAGAGGTCTTCCTCATCACCTCCTGCCTGGCCTTTTCAACTGGAGAAGCCAGGGATTAAATCTGGGACCTTCTTCATGCCAAGCAAATGCTCTACAACTGAGCCATGGCCCTTCCCCTCTTTAGGACAATGTGTAGCGATCAGGAGACTCCCAGGAGACCTGAAGGATGGATGGGTCAAGGCAGGGGGAAGAGGGGGAAGAATGGGTGTGTCTTCAGAGACCAGAATGAGTGGAAAGCTGTTCGACTGAAGGCCCGTCTATCCCTTACTTTCTTCCTTGTGTGGAGCATCTTTCACCACGTGATATAAAAAGCAAGCAATGAAGCCCAGACTCTCTCCCTCTGTTGCTTCCTGGATTGCTATGATGCGACACGATATTTTGGAGGAAACACTAGGAGGTCTTAAGATTTATCAAGTAGAATAAACATTTCAACAAATGTTGGTTGGCCTTCCATGTTTTCCCCCCTCTTCTTGCAAGAGTTGTGGCTTAAATTACTCACGACAACAGGATTTTTGCAAACTTCCTCGACTCCAGAATCCGAATGACTAAAACGATATACTGAAGAATATAACTTCCCTTTAGGAATGTATCTTGAGGGGCAGAAATGCTGCAGAAGGCAGCGTATGGGCGCTCTTGATGGCACCACCCGTAGGCTGCTATATTCTCCTGCATCGCTATAGCAAGATTGGGGGAATCTCTGTGAGTTATCCCAGGTTAATGGGACATCTTCATTTGAGATGCACTGAGAAGTGCCATAATTTCAACACCCACACATCTGCTGTTGCAACTGATGTCCGTGAGATCCACGTAAGCCTTCAAGCAGAAAATAGGAGTGTGGCTTCCACACTATAGTTTAATGAGAGAACGCCAAAATTAGATCTGAAGGATGATGCTTCTCAATCCAGGAATACACTCTCAGGAAAAAGCAGATACAGCAACATTTGAGCTTGATTACAGCAGTTTATTGAGGGAGGGCACACATTTCTCAGAGCTGCAGTAAGTCTTAAAGCCACACAGCCCATGTGTACAAAGATGACCACTCTGGTTATGTTTGGGGCCATTGGGGGGGGGGGTGCCACGTTGCCGTCTGAGGCTAGATGGGTGAAAACCCAAGAAAGGGCCTTCTTGGTCATGGCTCCAAAATTATGCAATTCCCTCCCATGGGAGATCCAACTGACCCCTTCTATCATCATCTTCCGCCACAGAGGGCTGCCGTTCCCTGACTGACCCTACTTCCCGTGCATGTGTTTGGATCATAATTTGCAACTGCTTTTATACTATGTACTTTGAAAGCTTGTAATATTTATGATTTTTGTCGTGATTGTTCGCCACCTTGGGGACCCTCAGCTGGGTGGGGAGGCTGCGTAAAGATGTTCTAAATAGATTCAATGAAACAGTCCTCTGCTTCCCCTGGCAACTGGGCAAGTCTTGAGGCATCAAAGTTAGGGAAGGGCTGTGGCTCAGTGGTAGAGCATCTGCTTGGCATGCAGAAGGTCCCAGGTTCAATCCCCGGCATCTCCAGTTAAAGGGACTAGGCAAGTAGGTGATGTGAAAGACCTCTGCTTGAGACCCTGGAGAGCCGTTGCCGGTCAGAGTAGACAATTCTGATTTTGATGGACCGAGGGTCTGATTCAGTATAAGGCAGCTTCATGTGTTCAAGTTGGCCAGCACAGATTGTGCTTTTGGCTTCCTGGGCTCAGCAGTTACCCAGGGATACTGAGGGAACAGCAATGGTTTTTGGTTTCAGCAACACCTGACTGAAGCTTCTTGATGGGCCTGCATAGAAGTCGATGCACATAATTCAGCAGGTGGGACGGCACCCAAAAAAAGGCATCCCTCTCAAAAGGCCACAGTGGGAAAACCTCCCCTGGAGCCCCGAGGTGCCGGTCATTGTTGTACAGGGGGCTGCTGAGTGGCACAGCTCGCAAGACTCAGATCCTGCGGAGGCCGGCACTGCAGAGGAGACGTTCGAATTACTGTCACCTTGGAGGAGAAGGTGGCTGCTTTCCCACTCTGCCCGGGACTGCATCCAACCTGCAGCATTCTGGATCAGTGCAGAGGAGAGAGGCGGCTACTCCTTCCAATTTGCCAAATGGAAATAGGGGAGAAGGATCAAAATGGCTTCGGCTATGAGGGGGCTAATGTGCAGCTGCGTCCTAAGGAGCACACAGCCGCGTCGCCATCGCATTGCTCACGACCGCACCTGCAATGTCGTAAGTCGCCATTTCAACAGTTAAAGCAGATTCCCAATTCTGTGCTCCTCACCCCAAGACATCATGCAAATTAAAATGAAAACAAAAGGGATAAAACAAATGTTACCTATAGAGAGCAACTGGTGACATCTGGGACAAGATAAAGATGGTTGCAAACCCCACAGAGACATGTCCTTGAAATAGTAAGTTCTCACCACTCAGTGAGAAACTGTTGCTGCTCTTCTACAGCAAATCTTCTTGCCACCCATTGCAGGGAAAGCCTGCTAGTCCAAAACACAGTAACGTGTGCCAGACTTTCTCCACTAGTAGCGTGAAGTGACTAAGAAAGCCATCCTAAGCAGGTCTACTCCGAATTCTAGTCAGGCCTCTTCCATGGGACTTACTCCCAGGAAGGTGTTCTTAGGATTGCAGCCTCAGTGTGCTTCACTGTATTAAGTTGCTAGCAGGGAGAGTTGGCAAGAAGCTACAGTCATACTACTCTGCACACCCTGCAGCCTTAGCTTGCCCAGAATCTTACAGTCTGATTTGCAACAGAACTGCACCCTTCTAAGGATACTGAGCCCTGACTGGGATATAGCCCAGGCTAGCCTGATCTCATCAAATTTCAGAGGCTAAGCAGGGTTGACCCCGGAGAGTATTTGGATGGGAGACCTCCAAGGAACACCAGTGTCATGACACAGAGGCAGGCAATGGCAAACCACCTCTGAACGTCTCTTGCCTTGAAAACCCCACCAAGGATCATCATAAGTCAGATGTGATTTGACCGGGAAAGAAAGGCTACTGAGTTCAATGGACTTAGACGGGTGCAACGTTGCTTAGGATCCCACTGTTAGTGTACCTTCTCAAAACTGGAGGATTGGCCCCAGGTCCCATCTCATTCCAAGGCCAGGGCAGCTTGTGCAAGGATTTCCCCCAAGCAACCACCAGGATCTTTGGAATTTCTTCTCTTACTCAAGCAATTTGTTTGGTCCCATCTCTGCTGGCCTTCCATAGAAGTTGCTCTTTAGAAACATGGACTTGACCAGTTGCCCCTCTTGTCCTCTTGCCCTTGGCCGATTTCTGCTTTATTTTGTTAATGTGGTTTCGGCATAATTGCTGAAGCTTTTTCTTTACATTTTTCATTAGGTAAGCACTCAAAATTTCCTGGTTAAAGTGAAACAGATATAAACATCTGACTTTTCCTCTGTTCCCTTGCAAACCAGAAGAAGAAAATGGAAAATTATTGTAATAATGACTATTGACCTTTTTAGCCCCCTGGAACCTAACTATGAACAACTGGCACATAATGCAACAAAAACTCCTGAGCATTTGCTGTCAATAGCAATCATTTGGTATGTCCAAGACACGCAATAAAATTAACTGTCAAATACATTCATGCCTTTCTACATCCCACACTGCATCTGAGGAGGAAGTCCCTATTGGGCCACCCAAGTTACACAACTACCCACTCTTCAAACAAGGATTCATCCCAGGTTAGGGTGAAAAATCAATTGTCCTCTAAGGCCACCCTGTGAGCAACGTGGCTGAGCAAGAACGTGAACTGCAGCCTCCTCCACTAAAGTCTCTCTCTCAAACTAAACCAGATCTTAAGACCAACGTCATGACCTCTTTTTTTCTTTACAGGTTCTGACTCCAAAGACAGACTACTTGCTGCGCAATTCCTATGCAGAACAACTCCTGTCTAAGCCCGTTGAAATCAACTGATCGAAAGAAGGTTAGAAGAAGGCTAGAAGAAGGCTTCAGCTGAGCAAAGGGGGAGGATAGTGGCCCATGAGTATTTATTTCCATGACGTTGTCTGTTTCCTTGTGTTGAACTTTCCCCCATTAAATGCTTTTTATGTGGTCTCTCCTATGTTATTTAAGAGTCAACGTGCCAACCGGCAACAAAAATGGGTGGATCCAAACCATCTATAATGTATGAAAATAAAAACAAAAATGTTAACACCTCTCTCTGAGGTCTTGGAGATGTGCCACAAGTCAAGAGTGGACAGTATGAGGATAGGAAGCAATTCCATGTATGACGCCTCCCACCCCAGGCGCCCATCAGATGCCAGTCTACTAGTGTGGCCAGGTTTTTACAAGCTATTGCTATTGGGGTCTGGAAAAAAACCTCCATAACCCTCAGATCAAGCCTGACAACGATGTTTTGCCATACAGATTTACTCTTTTTATAACAATTGTAATTTGTATATATGCTGGTCTTTGACTGTAACAATAAAGACTGCCCAGGATGTTTTTCTGCCCAATGCAACCAGTACCTGTTATGACTAAACAGGCTCCATCCTGGGTCTATTCATGTCACGCCAGATTGTCACGCTCTGCCTTCAGCCTAAGTCTTGCTAGTTCCCTCGTCTATTCTGACCCTACACTTTGCCTCTGGCAACAAATATCTTTGAAATCAGAAATTGTCAATCATAACATCAATCCTGCAGCATAAAACAATGAAGGCTGCTGTTATGAGAAGAAAGCAAAGAAATCCATCAGGCATGAGAAGTGACTGTGGGAAAGTCCAGAAGGACAGCCGTTGTTGAAAAGAGCCCTGTTTTAAATACGCAGTTACCGTATTTACTAGAAAGGAAGACGACCCTGAATATAAATCGACCACCTTAAAAATGTTATGCACACACACGCACAAATTATTGGACACAGCTGTAATCTCTATGCAAATCTAAGGTGACCCCATCCTTTTTTTATGGCATACCTGGGAAAAGACCTTGCATTTCAGTAAATACCGCAGATGGTTTCCCTTTGCTAGTTCAAATGTTCAAGAAACTGTTCATTACATCACAGTAGCCCAACCAGTAACTAAGAGGGAAGGGGAACCGACGGCGGCAAACATTTTTAAGACTGCTTAATAGATATAATTACTGTTGATAATTTCTTCCACAAAACCTTGGTATTACATTTTTTTAAATTAAACATTTGATTCCACTGAGCCAACACAATGAAAGCTCATCCCTTCAGTGTCTTTCAGAAGGGAAGGGGAACAGAATGCAGCTGAACGTCTGAAATTCCTCTAGCAGCTGTTGTACACACACATTGCCTGGGAATGTCTTTAGGAAAATTCTGAAAGAAATCAAAGGTACCTACACACGCCGCATTAGCTTGCTGCTGGACATACCATGCCAGGAGGAGCTGACAGAACTGTTACAGTCTATCGGACTGATAATCCGCAAAATAAAACGGATTTATCATGCAGGGCAGATTGTAACCGCTCCAAAGAAACCATCACTTTCTACTGCACTTAAAATTCACTTGTTTTTTT
The DNA here is from genome assembly GCF_029931775.1 of Euleptes europaea. NCBI lineage: Eukaryota > Metazoa > Chordata > Lepidosauria > Squamata > Sphaerodactylidae > Euleptes > Euleptes europaea. The sequence goes on from NC_079328.1 coordinate 12,194,213, forward strand.
CTCTCTAAGGGGCGTAGAACATGGATTCCAAAGATAAGGGGGCCAGGTTGTTCCGATCTCCCGCACAAGGAGCCCCATCGAGAACACAGACATACAGGGCCATCAAACCCAAAATAAACACTATTATATTTTCAGCATTCCATTCCAGGGACTGCATTTTCCACTGGTGTGACCCAGATTAGCACTTTTCCAAAAAGATTTCTACCTACGGTGCACAACTTTCTTGTCTCCATCCTCCCACAGCAGCGGAAATCCTTGCACCCATGGAAATGCTGGCCTGGATTCAACCAAATGGATTACCAGAGATGGTTCATACCCTCCTACTAACTAGTTTAAAAAATAGAGCCCAGAGGCCAGTTTCCATTTCGTGCCCACAAACAGAATTTCATGACTTTAAACCCCATTTAAGGATGTCACCTAGCAGAATTAGGTTAAAGGGTTTATTTAAAATCGCACTACTTTTTATTTTTTGAAATTTATTTGTGGCAGGCACAGTGCAGGCAGTGGCTAGATAAAAGATGTTGCCAGTCAGGAGCGAGAGAAATTCAACACTCTGCTCAAGTCATAATTTAAGGCTAAAAATTGCCCTATCAGGTTTCATGAAGAACTTTGTCTGAGTTCATGTAATTGTGGAAGGGAGATACGCTCCTGGTTTTGGTAGCGCAAAAGGCGAAGATTAATCGCCCTGAACAGTTAACCACCAAGAGTAATTCCTGGAGGTAAGGGGGGGTTCAAGGACAGAAGATTGTCTCTATGTCACCTAAAGTCCTATGATGTTCCTCCCCACACACACACACCCCAAAAAGAAGACACCCTCTTGCAAGCCTGTCCCTCAGCGGTTTTGGATGGCAGATATAAAAAAGTGCCATACTCAAATAGATCATGTAGATGCTCACATGACAAAGTTGAAACTATCAAACGTATGATCATGGAGTGTCCTACATTTAATGAGATGAGGGCCAGTTTAATTACTCCTTTATTTAAAAATATGGAAATGTCCAATGAGGCATCTGGCAGTATGAAGGTGCAGGTGATGTGGCTATTATCAGATACAAATGATTCTGTTACTCTGTCTGTGGCAAAATTTATGGGGCTAATAATTAAATACCAAAAGAATAACGCGAAGTAAGGCATTTTTATTCCTTTATTTTCTGCTCAAGGCTATAGCTGTATGAGCAGAGACAGATAGACAGATACACGATAGACAGAGAGATACCCTCTTGATACGAACAGCTGTTACTATAATTATAAAACCTATATTGCAAACCGGATATTTCTCCAGAAGGCTACTGTCTCACAAAACCCACCAACAGAATATATCTCAAGGCATAATTCCATGACCATCAGCCATAGTCTGGAGAGAATGGTTGAACAACAACCAAGTTATTTCAGACTAATTCATCCAAAGCACATAGGTGTGATTTCATATAGCTGATGCTAATTGTAATGTTCAGAGAAAACCTAGTTGTTGAGTTTCCTTGAAAGCACCACAGTCGGTCTGACCACAGGGCAAGTGGCTCACTTAACATATGAACAGAAGCATTAACCATTAAGAGAATATCCCTGTAGGTTTCCATCATATTTTAAGATGATCAGGTACCATCGATGGTTCGGTGAGCAGCTACAAGATCTAGAATCATATTCATAGTGGTTCTCAGTCAATTCCAGTGATGAATGACGGATCCATCGTATTCAAGGAACTTTGTACGGATCCCACCCACTCCACAGCCTTGCCCAGGAAACACCTTGTGATTGGTCGATAGTTTTAAAACATCATTTGGGTTCAGAGACACCTGAAGAACCTCTTGCACTGAAGGAAAGCCCACAGTCAGTGGAAAAGATTCATGGACTCTTTACTTTATTCAAGGTTCCCAATCCCACCGGCTGAATTCGCAATTCAGAGAACTTAAAAACAATAGTTTTTAGAGGGACCCCATCACAGATCTGAAGTGTCAGTAAGGACAGTGGGACCAATGGTATCATGTGCAGTCACCAAGATGCACACTGAGTATCAGGACTGATCCATACTACTCCTTGATGAGGAAAAACAACAACGGATGTCTAGACACAGAAATCTAGTCTGCCGGGCAGAAGGAAGTGCAGCCGTTCAAAGCCTGTCTGCATAGAGCACCATCTGTTGACTTAATCAGATTTCTCCATCAGGAAATGGAGAATTTGGGGTCTATGCAAGGTAAGGAGCTTGTTGGTTTTTACCTATGCCCCAACATGAACACCTGAGGCCATCAGAATCTTGGAGGGGAACACCTCCTGAAAGGCAACATAGTGGATTAAAGAGAGAGTAGTAAATAGCCCAGGCTAATCTGATATTGTCCGATCTCAGAAGTTAAGCAGGGTGAGCCCTGGCAAGTATTTGGATGGGAGACCTCCAAGGAATACCAGAGTCATGACATGGAGACAGGCAATGGCAAACCACCTCTGAACGTTTCTTACCCTGAAAACCCTCCGGGTCGCCTTAAGTCAGATGGGACTTGGCAGCAAAGAAAAAAAGAAAGTATTTTAGACTCTGACCTGGATAGCCCAGGCTAGCCCAATCTTGTCAGATCTCAGAAGCTAAGCAGGGTCAGCCCTAGTTAGTGGTTGGACAGGAGAGCACCAAGGAAGCCCAGGGTTGCTATGCAGAGGCAGGCAATGCCTTGAAAAACTCTACGTGGTGGTCATAAATCGGTTGCAACTTGACGGCACTTTCCGCCACCAGTAGTTTTAGATTGTGGAGATGGTGCCACTGAGATTCCAGTAACCAAAAATAGGTGGAGTAGGTGAGGTAGGATTAGAAGAACTGAGTCTTACACTTGTCTGACACTGACCCTCCAAACAAGCATAATTTGGATATAATGGTCGAAATAGCCAAGGAGGATCCCACCTCCAAGGGACTTCCTCAGGCCTGATTTTCTTCTCATCTACCAACAGAGAGACATAAGAAAGGGGAAATGGAAGGTGCATCTTTGGGTTGGTGGTCTGTATTGCCAATAGTGTTTAATTATAAGAAAATGGACCATCCTGTGAGGGAGAAGGAATTGGAGGCAATGCAGATGTGAGGTCTGGCTGAGCCTCCTGGGTAAGTGCTCTTAGAATCATAGAGTTGGAAGGACCCCCAGGGTCATCTAGTCCAACCCCCTGCACAACGCAGGAAATTCACACCTCCCCCCCAAACCCCCAGTGACCCATACTCCATGCCCAGAAGATGGTCAAGATGCCCCCCCTCTCATGATCTGCCTAAGGTAATAGAATCAGCATGTCCATTTAGCCTCTGCTTTGAAGCCTCCAGGGAAGGAGGGCTTACCACCTCCCGAGGAAGCCTGTTCCACTCTCTTGAGACACACTATAGCAGGGGTCCCCAATGTGGTGCCCACGGGCGCCACAGCACGCACCAACACCTTTCCTTGCACCCGCTAAGCCTTTTAAAGAAGTGGGTGGGGCTTTTGCTCAGCAAGGTTCTTGATTGGCTGTGCAGATTTTTCAAAATGTTGCTCACAGCACAACGATCTACACTGCATTACTGAAGTTAAGCTGCGGCAATCATTTTGTAGCTGGCGTTGCCTCTTGGGGCCGCCATTTTGTTGCTGCGTACACAGTGCCATGTCAGAATTCCACATGCGCCCGCAGGTTCACAAAGGTTGGGCAGCCCTGCTCTATAGAGTCCCTCGCTATGACCTATGGGCTGTTTGCTCAGCCAACTGGTTTGATAAAATGCATCATGAAGATGCCTCATAACGAATTGGAATATCGGTATTTTCCCTTGCCCAGTCTTTTAACGAGACGAAGGGCAATGAGCCCAGGGGGGCCTACCCGTATGCCCAGATGGTGTTCTACCACTGAGCCACCGCCCATCCCCTTCATCGGCAGCGCATATAACATGCATACAGGCAGAAGGAATTTCCTGATCCTTAGGTCAGAGTTTTTCTTTTCTTTTTGGGGGGAGGAGGAGTAACCAGGACTTGGCATTTTTGAGGGACGGTGATTTTGGTTGATCCGTCTGCAAAACTGCCTCATCCGCGTGGTGTCAGGGCATGTGAATGGCATAATTAGACTGGGGAAATCCAAGGGCAAACAAACCGTGGGGGCACAGCAAAGAACCACCAATATGTTCAGTTCAGGGCCATATGCTGATTTTGTACATACTCAGACACAAATCCTCAATCAGTGAGTGCACCAGCCCAAAAGAGAAGATGCACTGATAAGTTCAGCCATACAGGAAAGGGAGTCTAACAACCATTCTGTACAGATGGGCAAAAGGGGGGGGAAGCTCTCTGACATGGATTTACCACGCCCCAGGTGTTCCCCGTTGGAAGGGTTTCATCTTTTTAGCTGTTGTTTTTATGGCTTGCTTTTAGACGGAGGGTTGTTTTATGAATACTTTCAGTGTTGCTGAATACTGCCCGTAGGCTGTTTTTATACCTCTGGCAGACTCCTCATTTTGTTTTATTGCTGTGGGTTTAATAGTGGTCATTTTTTATGCTTGTGGTTTTATTATTGTACTTTTTTACCTTGTGAGCTGCCTCAAGCAACTATCTGGAGAGATGGCATATACATTTTCCAAATTAATAAACGTTACCTCCCCTCCCCGCATACCTTAAAGCAGGGGTGTCAAACTCATTCATTACAAGGGCCGGATATGACATAAATGTCCCCTGGTCAGGCCGGGCCATATGAACCATAAAATTTAATGCCAGATACTGGAGATACAAACTTTATAGAAGACACAGGGAAAGCCAATTAACGATATTATGTTTTACTTTATTTTTTTTACTCAAAATACAAACATGCTTAAAGCAATAACACTCTTACAGTATTTGCTTTTATTGAACAGTCTTTGATAACTGACACCTCGGGACTGGGGCAACTGGCTGCCTTGGGTGGCTTGCGGGCCAGATAAAAACCCTCAAGGGGACGGATCCAACCCCCAGGCCTTAAGTTTGACACCCCTGCCTTAAAGCATTCCCCAGGGTGCACTGGAATTCATGAAAGGCCTTCCTCAGCTAACAGAACTGGATTTAGATGGCACTCCCAACAACGTCACGCAAAGTCGACAAGAGTAAGGGAGAGATCCTAACACTCACGGTGTCTTAGCCATAAAGACTGGGGCACAGCTCAGTGATAAAGTAGGTACCCAGGGCACAGCTCAGTGATAAAGTAGGTACCCAGGTGGGGAAGTCCACTCTTTCTCAAAGCCCTCGGAAAGTAATTGGAGTTGGCAATACTGAAACAGATGGGCCAACGGTCTGACTCTGTATTAGATTGCTTCATAGGAATATCCGCCCCATTTCTTCCTTAAATCTGTTGGTGAGCTGGCTGGCTGTACAAATTTGTTTCCAGAGCTGATGATAAGTTGTATTTTATCTAGAATCTGTTTGTGTGTGTGTGTGTGTGTGTGTGTGTGTGTTTATAAGTTTTATTATTTATTCAAGTTTTAATGCTGGGTTTGTGGGTGAACCGCCCCGAGCCCTCTGTTGAGGAGAGAGTGAGGGTTATAAATCGAATAAGTAAATGCAGAGAGGAGGAGCTGAGGAGGGGGAGAAGATGTTCTCATCTCATGACACTTTCTTGACCCATCGCCCTGAGGCAAACTGATGACAAGTTGTGTCCAACAGATACCAAGTGCCACTGGCAGACTGGCACACTGGTAATACCGACTGGCAGCTTCATAACATCACCTTGGGTTGAGGGTAGGTGTTAAAAACTATGGCTGGCATACCTCACAACAGCATGAAAGGAAAACAGTCCCTTGCTACTGCAGAATCATATTCTGGTTGTGGAAAATAGCCTGAATTCTCAGATATATTCCCCCCTCACACACACATAGATATCCCTGGTCCAGTGGACCCTCCCCAAGACACTAGCCTGGTGCTACAAAGAGATAAGCAGCCATGGAAGATTCTGCTTAAATGGACTGTCATAGAATTAGAGTTGGAAGGGATCACCAGGGTCATCTAGTCCAACCCCCTGCACAATGCAGGACATTCACAACTACCTCCCCCTCCCCACACCCCCAGTGACCAGAAGATGGCCAAGATGCCCTCCCTCTCATCATCTGCCTAAGGTCACAGAATCAGCATTGCTGACAATGGCCATCTAACCTCTTCTTAAACACCTCCAGGGAAGGAGAGCTTACCACCTCCCGAGGAAGCCAGTTCCACTGAGGAACTGCTCTAACTGTTAGAAATTCTTCCTAATGTCAAGACGGAAACTGTTTTGATTTAATTTCAACCCACTGGTTCTGGTCCGACCTCCTGGGGCAACAGAAAACAACTCGGCACCATCCTCTTTATGACAGCCTTTCAAGTACTTGAAGATGGTTATCATATCCCCTCTCAGTCTTCTCCTCTTCAAGCTAAACATACCCAGCTCCTTCAACCTTTCCTCGTAAGACTTGGTCTCTAAAAGATGGATTCAACAGACGTGATAATGAGCACCTTCCCATGGCTGTACCAGCCCTCACGAATGAAAGCCTGAAAAGCATCAAGCCACTAAGTCAACCAACGCACATGGCCCAACATACCTGCCGCACTACCTCTTCACAGGATCCTACCCCTCCTGTCCACACCTTCCCGATCCCGAGGCTAAGAAACATCAGCCTCAGGGTATAGTAAGCCAGCATGGTATTGGGTGCGGTGGAATCAAATCTGGAGAACCGGTTTGATTCCCAACTCCTCCAGATGAGTGGCGGAAGCTAATCTGGTGAACCGGGTTCGTTTCCCCACTCCTACACATGAAGCCTGCTGGGTGACCTTGGGCTAGTCACAGCTCTTTAGAGCTCTCTCTGCCCCCACCTACCTCACAGGGTGTCTGCTGTGGGGAGAGGAAAGGAAGGTGATTGTAAGCCGGTTTGATTCTTCCTGAAGTGGTAGAGAAAGTTGGCATATAAAAACCAACTCTTCTTCTTCTTCTCTGTGCTTTCAGGTATTACATGCCCTTTAGTGAAGAAGCTTCTGGGAAGTCATGTTCCAACTGTAGCTTCTCCTGATCCCTCAGGATCATGAGGATCCTTTTTCATCATTATTATTGGCTGTACCACCCTACTCCCTACAGAAGCGGTTCCCAAAGTACCACCCCCTGGGAGGAGACTACCCCGGGGGTGTTAAGAGATAAAAGGCAGCAATGTGAGCAATTGTAAAGTGATGCATATCGGGGCAACAAATCCCAGCTTCACATATACACTGATGGGATCTGTGCTGGCAGCGACAGACCAAGAAAGGGATCTTGGAGTGGTAGTGGATCACTCAATGAAGATGTCAACCCAGTGTGTGGCTGCTGGGCAAATTCCATGCTGGCCATAATTAGACAAGGAGTAGAGAATAAAATTGCTGCTATAATACTGCCCTTGTTCAAATCTATGGTGAGACCACACTTGGAATACTGTGAACAGTTATGGTCACCACACCTAAAAAAGGATATTGCAGAGCTTGAGAAGGTGCACAAAAGAGCAACCAAAATGATCAGGGGACTAGAGCAAGTGCCCTATGAGGAACGGTTAAAACGCTTAGGGCTGTTTAGCTTGGAAAGAAGGCTGTTAAGGGGAGACATGATAGAGGTCTATAAAAGTATGCTTGGTATGGAGAGAATGGACAGGGAGACGCTTTTCTCCCTCTCTCATAATACTAGAATGCGGGGTCATCTACTGAAGCTGGAGGGTGAGAGAGTCAAAAGAGATAAAATGAAGTATTTCTTCACACAATGCATAATTAAATTGTGGAACTCCCTACCCCAGGATGTGGTGATGGTCGCCAACTTGGAAGGCTTTAAGAGGGGAGTGGACATTTTCATGGAGGAGTGGGCTATCCATGGCTACTAGTAAAAATGGATACTAGTCATGATGCATCCCTATTCTCTCCAGGATCAGAGGAACATGCCTATCATATTAGGTGCTGTGGAACACAGGCAAGACAATGCTGCTGCAGTCGTCTTGTTTGTGGGCTTTCTAGAGGCACCTGGTTGGCCACTGTGTGAACAGACTGCTGGACTTGATGGACTTTGGTCTGATCCAGCATGGCCTTTCTTATGTTCTCAGAGGGGGCCTGGAGATGGGGCCCTTCTACCATGTTGTTAGCTTATTTACAAAATGGCACTCAAAGTTTCTGCCTCTGCTTAGCACTGAAAACTGGTGGAAACTATCGGAATTTTTAGTAAACACACCACAGTTCTAGTCAGACCAGTTTACCATGTTTGGAGAAACAGTCACCACTGCATGTGTTTTTGTCTCTGTCATTTTTCGAGGATTTTGCTCGTAAGTCCTTAACATCATAATTTTGAGTGTGGTATTTATTTCCCTGTGTTCTCAGTTATTGAGCTTGTTGATTTTGAAGTGCGCATTTTAGCTGTGTTATTTTTGTCGCAGCTGGCCCAATATTAATATTTCTATGTTATGTAAGGATTTAAAATTTCTCAATAACTGTTTTCAAAAAGGAAACAAAAATTTTTAGGAAAAATTTAGGGGGTAGAAGGAAAAATCTGGGTAATTGAGAGAAAATTTAAGTTATCAATAATAAAAATTTCAGTAACAAAAGGAAAAATTATGATAAATAAATAAAAATATTGGCGGGAAATGTGGGTATATTTTCAGCAAAAAATAAAAAATTTAGACAAACCTTTACAAAGAAGATAAAGCACATTTTATTACTAAAATTCCGAATAAAGACAATGAAAGAAAAAACAATAAAAGTATTAAAAGAAGGCAACAAATTTAAAAACTGCATCCTGCAGTTTGTTGGCTATCAAAAGACAAGTGTGCGAGATGCTTTTACAACCTTTCACACTGTTGTCAAGTGTTTTGAAGGCATGAATGCTTTGCTCAGCGATGAACTCAAAGAGATCAGCCTTGACACTGCTTAGTTATCAGAACTATTGGCAAAGTTCAATGAAAACGAATTTGCAGTTACAAGGAAACGAGGTCAATCTTATTAAGGCCAAATCTGTCATCTCTCTGTTTATTTCAAAGTTAACTCTATTCAGATGCAATATGGGCCACCGTGGGCTATACCAGTTTCCAAGCCTGTCTGAGCTAGAAGAGAAAGGTGGGGTACAAGATGACCTGCAAGCTTCCTGTGACCATTTGGATAGGCTGCATGAAGATACGTCTCAGTGATTTGAGGATCTTCTTTCAATGGACATTCCAGATTGGGCGATAAATCCATTTTCAGATACTGAGGAAGTTGGGAGAGTGGAGGAAGATATCATTGAGCTACAAAATGACCCTGAGCTGAAGCCAAAGTTTGAGAAATCGTACCAAGAGTTTTGGTTACAGAAGGAAATTTCTGATCGCTGTCCTGCACTATGGACGGTGGTTAAGAAGCTCCTTGTCGCATTTCCAACGTCATATTTGGTGGATACCAGTTTTAGTGCAGTCATCCAACTTCTCTCCAAGCAAAGAAATTGCCTCCAGATTACTAAAGGTGGTGATTTAGCTCTCCTGCTAAGAAACTTTAAACCAGACACTGGGAAACTGGTATCACTTCATCAAGCCTAACCATCGCATTAAGAATCTACTGGACGGTGCAGTAGTTACTAAATGTGGTATCACTAGATCAAGTTCATCAATTTTGTTGAATAAATTAAATTAAAAATTGAATTGGATTTTGAATAAATGTGCATTTAATTGTTACTGCTTGGAGTTTTATTGTTATTATCTTCTTTCATGGGTCGGTCAAACCACTATTCTGAATAATGCTTTTTATAGGGTAGGGTAGGGGACACTGGGCATGAGTTTATGGAATGAAGAAGGCGGTGGCCTGAAAAAGTTTGGGAACCACTTCCCTATAGGCCAGGTTTCTTTACAGCAGCTGGCCTTTTCTCACCTCCCCCCAAATATATCTACCTATTTCACCCACAGCTGATCTGTCTCCAAGTCTCTGCTTTGCCTTTCAAACTCTGGCTTAAATGAGAACAATGCAGATGATCCCTCTCTTTTCATGGGAGGCGTGCATTTGCTTCAGACAAGTCTCGTACTTCCCTTATGCTGTTCTTAGGTGCAACAATAGACAACTGACATTGCGTAGTGATTTTTCATGACATTAATAAGCAAGTATGCAAGAAAGGGCTGGAGTGAGCACGTCAGCTCTGGTAGAAGGCTAGAGGCATGTTAGAAAAAGCAAGTATACCAAAAGTTGAGATTAATGCACACAAATCCATTTCACTACATGAATATGTGGCATGTTCCAAGCACAAACTAGGACTTCCTATGGCGTGCCCATGCCTTTCTCCCCAGTGGAGACTGAAAGCAGCTTACATTATTCTTCCCTTATGTTATCCTCACAAGGTTAAGGCAGAATATGAGTGACCGGCCCAAGGTTACCCAGCAAGCTTCGATGGCAGAGTGGGGATTCGATCCCAGGTCTCCCAGATCCTAGTCCAACACTCTAACCACTACACCACACTGGTACACACCCTTCCCCCACACAGGGAAGTGACAGCCATTTTGGAAGCCACCCTACTCCCAAAATTAGAACCATTCCCTCAATGTGATTTTAGTGGTTCCGGCACCCTATTTTACACTTTATAAAAATGAATGGAAATAGGACTAATTTCCTAAGGACAGTGCCAAGGGCTCACACTCCGCCTTATCCTTACCCACAATATTTTGCAAGCTCCCCTAAATAAATACCTTGCAGAGAGATACACCCTGTAGAACAAATGAGGATAATTAGCACCTGCGGGGGGAAGGGGGAAGGCTTTGGATCAGGGGTGTCACACATAAGGTCCGAGGGCTGGATCCAGACCCTTGAGAGTTCTTATCTGACCCGCGAGCCAGCCGAGGCAGCCACCACCCTCAATCTGGGCTGGCGAGGCATGGCCCAGCCCAACCAAATGACATTTATGTCATATCCGGTCCTCGAAACGATAAGAGTTCGACACCCCTGCCTTAGCTGATAAATATTCAGATGAAACTCCAAGCCTCCAGCTAATCTTTAAAATTATTCACCCGGTGGGGGATCACAAAAGTTCAAAATAAGAAAGGCTATATTACTATGGAGACAAAACTTGCCCCTTCTGCTAGGACAGAAAAGTTCTCAAAGCGTGCAGTTGTCAAGTTTGTTAGCCATATGCTAATATTTGATGCCTCTCTCTTCTCCAGTATTCTCTGAAGATAAGCATTCTCACAAGTTAGTTGCCAAGGCCTTGACATTTCAGCTATTTGTTGGTTTGGACTATTTACAGTTAGGGATGCCAGGTCTCCCACTATGGTAGGAGACCTCCCGGGCTTCCCATCCGTTGCCTGGCAATGCTCCCAAAACCGGCGGGGAAAATGGGAAGGGGGAACTGGGGTGGGTGCGCCAGCAAGTGACATCACTTCCAGTGATTCCCACCGGTTTCTCAGAGAGGCAGGAATGAATCTTCTACTTCTTCTCTCCTGGGCGGGAATCTCCCACTCATCCTCAGTTCAAAGACTTTCTGAGATATACTGAGACAGGAAGGAAAATTGCCCTACAAAAGCCACCTCCGAAGGGGGTGGAAGTACTCAATGGTAGATCAGAACTAGCCATCTGTGCTGATGGGATGCTATCAAGGAAGCCAGTATGACTAGCCTTGGGAGCTTTTTTCTCCTCTGGAGCCATTTTCATGCCTTTTTGGGGAGCGTTGCGTCCTATCTCCTTTTGGCCGCAATCGGCTCTCCCCTTATGTTCTCCTCCATTTTGCCGCGAGAGCGGCTGCTGGAGGGCTGATCATCCCGTCGAGGAAGGGCTGTGAGGAGGCCTGGGTCCAGGTCCTCCTCGGAGATACAGCTGTCTGTGCTGTATTCATTTCAGTCTGCCATCTTGTTTTGCCAGGAAAGGAGACAATAGGAGAGGAAAGCTTGGCAGATAAGGAGAGAAGCAAGGAGAAAGGAGATAGAGAGGGCAAAAGTCACTTCAGCGGGGCAGAAGTAGAGGTAGGATAGAGGTTTCCTAAGCTATCTAGAAAGACTGCAGTAGAGAGCTGCTGCAGAAGCTGTTCTCCCTATGCAAGGCAGGTAACAAACTGAGGAGGAGGAGGAGATTCCCACCTAGGAGGGAGGAAGTGAAAGACTTGTTCCTGCCTCCCTGAGCAACCAGTGGGAATCACCCAACTTGCAAGATACCCTTCCCCTCAGAGCAAGAACAGGCAGTTGGATCCTGTGTTACACTGTCAATCAAGAGCCTTTCGCTCACCTAAGGCGCCTTCCTCCAGTCCAAGAGGTATGGTTTGCTGGTAGAAGGTGCCATCACTTGCAGAACAGGTTCACGATCTAACCATAGCTGTATTTTAGATATCAGACAAGTGCACAAAGAGTTGTCAAATGAAACCAATGAGATATTCCTGATTATTCTACAGCAAATTCAATCAGCCTCCCATAAAACCCAACATGCAGCTGTCTCTTGTTTTTTAAACCATGCCAACCATTGAAAGAAGTCATAAACCAGACTGAAGCACCCCAACCATACGCTGGATTTCAGAAGACACTCTAACATGTTTAAATATATTTGAATATCACTTTTGCTAGGAGGAAGTCTGAAATTCATATCTGCATCACACTGAGATGTCCCAATCTTGAGGTTTCAACTTCTGCTATGAATATTATTTTACTTTAATTAATTTCTACATTTCAAAACCGCATACTACTAAGAGGATGCCTTGAACAGTTTTGTTATTCCTGCCCAAGTAACCTTTTGTTCCTTGTGGTAAAATCATTTGCATGCTGGTTCAATGCAAACCCAAACATCTGTGCCAGAAACCCAAGAAAACGAGCTGGGAAATGCTGAACACTAAACAGCAAGGAGGGACGACGTTTATTTATTTATTTTTTATTTGTTAGATTTATAACCCTCCCTCCCCAGCCAAGGCCAGGCTCAGTTGGGTCCCGGAGGACGTATTTTGGAAGGAGAAAGGTAAGCCTCCCATCTCGGCATCAGGTGCCAAGCTGGGGTGTTTTGGAACAGGAGGTGACTGCTTTGTGGTTCCTAGACCAAGTAATCTGATAGAGTGACCCTTCCACGTTAAGCTCCAGTATTGCTCGGGCTGGCAGATGGTAGCCAGATTTTCTGACCAAGCGGCCTTTAGGCTTAAAGAGAATTTCAGATTTCCACTCCCTCTGGATGAAAGCAGTGGCAACCTTTACGTCCGCTTCAAGCAGAGCAAGGCTAAGCCGAGGACCCAGAGCCCCGTGCCCTTATAATAACCCACACAATTCTTTGGGTATTTGTACTAGAACCAATGTGAGCAAAAATGTTGCCTACCACACTTTGGATGAATACCCTTTCTTAACTGACGGTCCTCTTATGCAGGTGAACTGTTCTGGCTTTCCTCCATAGATGGCTGATTGCGTAAAGCCGAGCTGAAACAAAATTTCCCACACACTTGTGAAAAAATCAGTAAAATTTCAAAATTCAGCTTGTAGAATTTCAGGTTTCAGTTTTGAAGTTGTGACTGAGGGGGTTAACTTTTTTTTAAGCAAGGCACTGTTAAATATCAACTCACAACACCGTAATTTCTAAAAAAATTAAATCCAACCGTGTACTTGACAACATTCAAATTAGGATTGCGTTTCTGCAAGTATAAATCAGGAAACTTTGCTTGAAGATGTCCCATCCCCCATCCCCGCTTCCCAAAAAGAATTCATTCACACTGTTATGCAAAATGTGCACCATCTCCCCAGGAATGGTTTCTTCTTCCCTACCACAGACAATGGAAGGACGTGTTTTTTTCAAGGAAGTTGTATCTGTTTGCTACGTGACCTGCACCATTTCCACAAGGGTTATCTATCCCGGGTTTAGTGCTGTTGGGGAAGGGTTTTTCCTGCTTGCCCACAGCATCGAGATGGATTCCTTCACCTCGTAGGGTTTGCCTGGTTTTCACTGATCTTTCCCAAACCTGCTTTGCTGCAAAATTTTGAGAAAGATCACAACAAAGCCTAGATGGCTTCCATGTGGGTAGGAAAGTTCAGATTTTCCCAATCCCACACACCTCGCATATTTCCCCCCATAATGGCCATATTCCCCACCACCACCATTGGGAAGGGCTCTAAAAACTGTTAAATCTACAACAGCTCTATATAATTACAATAATATGTGTAACAAGTTCTCTGAATTCCCAGCTTTAATTTAAAAAAAAGTCTCTAGCATTTTCGTTGCTGAGATATACCTTTCCTTTTATACATTTCCCTTTATATCCTCACAATGAAAGGGGCTACAGAGTTTTTAAAAGTAAAAGATGGGAATTCAGAGAACCTGTCACCACATATTGTGACAACATTGTATTGATATAACATTATTTAACACCCAACTATCAGACCTCACTGGGGAGAAAGATGAGATATAAAAGGTGAGATATAAAATAAATAAATGCCTTTTTTAAAAACCCTGGCATGCATGGTGGGCAAATAGCCTCTGCCTGGGGGGTACAGGGCAGCGAAAATATGGCGGAAACAGTCACGAGGAAGCCCCATTTCCTGCTGCGTTGCACTGTCAGCAACACCAGCAACAAGGAAACGACATATACCTGGTCTCCGTGAAAAAAACACCCTAATGTAGCTGTTATGTAATTAGCATTGTAGTAGGCATCATAAGCATTACACTACAGCATATTTAAAATAACAGAGTGGGGTAGGGGGTGTACATATTTTTCTCTTTTCCTCTATCTTAGCCTCAAAACAGCCCTGTGAGATAGGTTAGGCTGAGTGTCTGGCCCAATGACCTACCTAGTAAGTTTCATGGCAATCTCGGGTGTGAATATGGGTCTTTAGTTGAGCAACTTAATTCAATGGGTAGAACCCCTTGGGTATGCAGGTCATCAGCAGCACCCCAGACCATGCTGGCAACCTGGGACAGATCTCTGCCCAAGCAACAGAGGGCCTGCCAGGGCCAACAGCACAAGTGAAGGCAGCGGGCATTGCTTATGCCCATCACCCCTCCCAGACTTGCACTGCTACCAGTCAAGTCCAGGATGAATTCCCGAGGTGACACCCATGGGCTTAGCTTGCGCAGGGCATGTCTGGCCAAGAACAACCCTTCTCACTCTGAGGCGGAGGGCATCTTGGGAGACAGATGGGTGATTCCTTTCTGGTTCTAAGGTAGGCAGGAACTAGTAAAACTTTTCCCCACTTCCCGCCTGGAATCGCCCTCTGTCTCCAGTTTTCTTCCTGCCTCACTAAGGTAAGGCAGCTCCTGAGGTTGCTCCGCTGCAACCTTACCAACATGTGCTTCAGGACCCTGCTGACTTCTCGTACCCCCATTTTGTTTTCCAGCACACCAACACTTCTCACGGGTAGACATTGCTTTCTTCTGGGACTTGAGCCAAAGAAGGTGGCCTACCCTTGCTCTCACCATGTCACCACAAAAAGTACCTTTGTGAGGATATTTAAAGAGAAGTCTACAAGCACATTTAAGCAGGCCACATGCCGGCTGGAAAATTCATTCTGGGATGACACGTCAATACAGCAGCACTTTCTAGGTCTCTGTGAGGGTCCAACAGGAGACAGCGTAATGATGGCAAGATCGTGGGCAGCAACAACAGCTTCTTCTTCCTTGTGCCTCTTATTTTATCATCCAGCCCGATGAAACTATCTGGAGACCTCAAAGAGACCTGAGGGCAGCTGCAAGTCTTTCCCATTTTCATCATTTGCTGGCCTCCCCATCGCCCCCCCCCCAACTTGGGGATCCACTGTTGACCAGGCCTGTTTAGTGTTTTAGTGGCTGTAAACGAAGGAAATGCCATCTTACTTAATGTATAATGAAAAATGGTTTTAAAGTACGTTTTAAGATATGTTTTAACCAATGTTTTATGACGTTTGAAGTATGATGTTTGTTGTGACCCCGCTCTGAGCCCAACTTGCAGGAAAGGGTGGGATAGAAATGCAATAAATAAATAAATGCTTCCATGCTGTTCTGTCTTATTTCGTTGGTCTTCAAAAAGGACATTACAAACATTTGGCTTTTGGATTTCTTTGGACCAAGGGAGCTTCAGCCATTTGCACTAATTTGCATTTGCCAAAGGAACTCACAGTACAGGATAAAGTATGGATCCGAGGCAAAACTGAGCACACAGCAGCCTTTGTCTTGCTTATATTAAAGAAGCCGCATCAATCCAATCTTGACCCATTCGGCAATGAGCTCTGGCTGGCAGGCTGACGCAGAGCCGGAGACAAGGGGTATCTGTCTTGCCGCCTGCCAGGAACATAGAAGTGCACCAGTGCTCGGGGTGAAGCTCATGCTGGGTGCAGAGGCAGGTGGGGTTCGACTGATGTAGGCACTGGCAAAGATGCCAACCGACCAGACAGAAACGAACTTGGCTTGCTCTTGTGCCTCCCAGCTACTCACAGGGGTGTTGTGAGGATAATGTGCCAGTTTAGAAAAGAGACGGCTAAGGGGGGGGGGACACAATACAGGTTTATAAAATTATGCATGGGGTAGAGAGAACTGACAAAGAAAACATTTTCTCCCTCTCCCCAAATACTAGAACTTAATGGCACTCAATGAAGCTGGTGGGCAGTAGATTCAGGATGGACAAAAGGAAATCGTTCTTTACACAGTGAGCGATTCAAATGTAGAATTTAGCTGCCAAGAGGATGTAGTGATGGCCACAGCCATAGATGGCTTTAAAAGGGGATTAGACAGATTCACAGAGGAGAGGTCTATCAGTGGCTACTAGCCCTGATGACTAAAGGGAACCTCCAGAGACAGCAAACCTCCAAATCCCAGTGTGAGGAGGCAAGGTTAGGGGAAGGCCTCAGCCTCTATGCTATCTTTTGGACCTCACAAGACCATAAGAAAGGCCCTGCTGGATCAGACCAAGGCCCATCAAGTCCAGCAGTCTGTTCACACGGTGGCCAACCAGGTGCCTCTAGGAAGCCCACAAGCAAGACGACTGCAGCAGTGTTATCCTGCCTGTGTTCCACGGCACCGAATAAAATGGGCATGCCCCTCTGATACTGGAGAGAATAGGAACTGGTTGGCAACTGGTAGGAACGCCAGAGAAACTGGTTGGCCACTGTGTGAGACAAGATGCTGGACTTCTAGACTAGGGCGTCTTAGACTTTTTCCACTCATGACCCCTTTTCGCCCGAGAAATTTTTACGTGATCCCAGGTATATAGGTATATAAAATAGGTATACAAGACAAGGGATTACTGATAATAAATAATAAAGAAATTTATTTTTAAACAATTCTTTGGTGTGTTTTTTTTGCGAACCCAACATTCAGTGATGTGACCCCATATGGGGTTGCCACCCATAGCGTAAGAAGCTTTGTTCTAGACGAACCACTGGTCTGATCCAGCAGGCTCTTCTTATGTTCTTATATCATGTTGAAATGGGGAGAAGGCTGTAAGCCACTTTAGGTCCCCACTGGGGAGAAAGGCCGGACATAAAGCAAGTAAATTAATAGAAATCAGGAAGTGAAACCTTTCACTTCAAGGAGACCAATGCCGATCAACATCTACAAAGCAAACAAAGGCAGAGGGGCCGGTAAGCATGTTGGCAGGAAGAAGTGAGGCCAGCTGCCGTTCTTAGGTTACAATTTCGTGTGAAAGGTAATCTAATACTCAGGTGGCCCCACGGCAAACAGGATCTGGCCCATACGATCTGTGTGCTTTTGACAAGGAAACTCGCCTCGATCTATACATTGCAAGACATCGGAACTGGTGAGAACTGCCAGCATCACTCTCAGACCCAAAGCAGACAATGCTATCGACGAGTCCCTCTACACCAGCAGACATTTAGCGTAAGGAACTGGTCCGCAGCGCTGGCCAGTTTCAGATGCTTATCAGGCCACGAGCACAACCCGTGCACCACATGAGAGAGAACGAGCCTTGGCTACTTACCGTGAAGGCTTCTTCTGCTCAGAGGGACGAAGGACATCTATAGAATGGGTGTTTTCCGTTCCTCGTTCTCCGGGAGGCAGGACTCAAAACTCAACTTCCTGTCCCTTGAGGGAAACGCCCCTCCTTTCAGTTTAAAGACTTTCCGAGTAAATACATTTCAAGTTGGATAGGTAAACATAAATATTAAAGATGGAGGATAACCACCTGAATAACGACAGAAACTAAGAACGTGCAACTATCTAAGAACGTGCAACTATCACAGGGTTTAGGAGGAGACCCTGTAGTGTAGAGCATTAAGGAACTGTCTGCTAACTGCCAATCGAGTTGATAGGACGTCTGGGTGGGCCAGATGTCCTTCGTCCCTCTGAGCAGAAGAAGCCTTCACGGTAAGTAGCCAAGGCTCGTTCTCGCTCAGAGGGAGAAGGACATCTGTAGAATGGGACATACAAGAGCTGTCCCGGCCCGGGTAGGGTTTAGACGTCCTGGAGTATACTTTGTAAGATGCGCCTGCCGAAGGCGGCGTCCGCAGAGGCGTATACGTTTAACTTATAGTGGCGCACGAATGTGGAAATGGAGGACCAGGTCGCGGCCTTGCATATTTCCTCCAGTGGGGCTCCCCTATCGAAGGCGGTGGAGGTGGCCGCGCTCCTGACTGAGTGGGCTGTGACCCCTGAAGGAATGGGAAGGTTGCTTTCTCTGTATGCCTGTGAGATGCAATGTGTGATGGTTCTGCTGATGGATGCCCTAGACATAGGTTTGCCCTTGTTAGGGGCTGTGAGATTAATGAATAGTGAATCAGAGTTTCTGATCGCTTTCGTGCGTTCTATGTATATATGGAGGGCTCTTCTAAGGTCTAGGGAGTGCCAGGCCTTTTCCGTTATGGTCTTAGGTTTAGGACAGAAGGAAGGCAAGACTAGCTCTTGCTCCCTGTGAAACTGACTGTTGCGTTTTGGGATAAAGGAAGGATCTGGTCTAAGGACTACTTTGTCCTTGTGGAAAATGCAAAGGTTTGGTCTAACTGACAGGGCCCCCAGCTCTGATACTCGGCGGGCCGAAGTGACCGCTGTTAGGAATAGGGTTTTCATGCGTAGCCACTTTAGACCTATCTGAGTGAGTGGTTCAAATGGTGGTTTAGTGAGGGCCGTGAGGACGGTATGGAGGCTCCATGAGGGGAATCTGTGTTTGACTGGAGGTGAGGCAAGGCTGACCCCTCGCAGGAAGGACTTAATGTGGGGATGTTTGTTTAGAGAATATCCGGAAACTTTTGGAACTATAGTTGCGATGGCTGCTAATTGTCTGCGGAGAGTGGATGGCGCCAGACCCTGAACGCGACCGTCCTGGAGAAAGGCTAGAATGCCGACTGCGCGTGGTTTCAGGGGGTTTCGGTGTTTCCGTCTACACCAGCGAGCGAAGGCTTTCCATGTGGTGTTGTAAATCCGTTGGGTAGATGGCCGTCTGGCCGCAAGAATGGTGGACACGATCTTGGGGTTGTAACCCTTGTCTAACAGTCTGCTCCGTTCAATAGCCATGCGGTTAATTGAAACCAATTCGGGTCCGGGTGGCAAATCGGGCCCTGTATCAGAAGGTCTGGTCTGTCCGGGAGCCTCCAGTGGTTGTGTCTGGACAGTTCTATCAGAGACGGGAACCATGGACGACGGGGCCAATGAGGAGTCACCATGATGACTGAGGCCTTGAGAAGCCGGACTCTCCTTAAGACTCTCGGGATGAGAGGGAGGGGGGGGAAGGCATACAGAAGACCCTGTGGCCAAGGGGAGAGGAGGGCATCGATTTGTTCCGCCCCTGGTTGTTGGTACCTGGAGAAGTATCTCGGGAGCTGGTGATTGGTCTTGGAGGCGAAAAGGTCTACTAGTGGGGTGCCGAATCGGCGAGTGATGAGGGGAAAGACTTCTGGGTTGAGGGACCACTCGGCTTCGTCTAGGTGTTGCCTGCTGAGCCAGTCCGCCTGTATGTTCGTGGTTCCCCTGATGTGTTCTGCACATAGTGATGAGAGATGAGTTTCCGCCCATAGCAACACTGCTGTGGCTTCCCGGTGGAGAGCCGATGACCTGGAGCCTCCTTGCTTGTTCAAGTAAGCTTTTGCGCTCACATTGTCTGTTCTGATCATCAGGTCCTTGCCCACCAGTTGTTTTTGGAAATGTTGCAAGGCTTTGAATATAGCTCTGGTTTCCAGTATGTTGATATGTAGCCTCTGCTCGGAGGGGTTCCACAACCCCTGCGCCGGTTGTCCAAGTAGAGTTGCACCCCATCCTAAGAGGGAGGCATCTGTGAACATCTGCAAAGGGGTGGGTCTGATGTATTGAAGACCCTTGGAAAGATTGTTTGGTTGTGTCCACCAGATGAGACTGGACCTGGCCGCCTTTGATAGGATTAGGTACCTGTCCCTTTTCTGGATGATATGCTTCTGATGGGCTCTGAGGAACCGCTGGAGAGGTCTTGCTTTGAGGCGAGCCCATTGCACAGCTGGTATGCAGGAAATCATGTGGCCCTGTAATTTCGCCAGGGTCATGAGGCTTACGGTTCTGGATTTGAAGGCAGATTTGGCCATGGAGTGTATTTTGAGAATCTTGTCCTCTGGTAAGATGAGAGCGTTGATTGTCGTGTCTATGTAGACCCCTAGGTGACGGAGTCTTTGAGTGGGATCTAGATGGCTCTTCTTGAAGTTTATCATGAATCCGTGAGTTTCTAGGGATTCCAGTACCCTTTGCGTGTGCAGTGAGCTTTGCTCGGTGGATGAAGCGCAAATAAGTACGTCGTCCAGATATGGATGTAGACGTATTCCTTCTTTTCGTAGCAGTGCCACCACTGTCACCAGCACCTTGGAGAAGACTCGTGGGGCTGAAGACAGACCGAAGGGGAGCGCCCGGAACTGGTAGTGATGACCTTGATACTGGAACCTTAGAAATCTTCTGTGTTGAGGGTGAATTAAGATATGAAGGTAGGCTTCTGTCAGATCTATAGAGGTGAGGAAGTCTCCCGGTCTTAGGGCCTCCGCGATGGATTTCAGGGTTTCCATCCTGAAGCGCTTTTTGAGAACGTGCCTGTTTAGGTGTTTGAGGTCTAGTATGGCACGCCATCCGCCGTCTCTCTTGGGCACGGTAAAGAAGATTGAGTAGATTCCCAAGGAGCGTTCCAATGGTGGGACCGGTTCTATGGCCTTGATAAGTTGAAGGTGTAGGATGGCCTGGGAGGTCCTGTGTTGTTTGTCCCTGTTCTTGGAGGTCGGTGAAACTCTCATCCGATCTGACGGAGGTCTGAAAAATTCGATTTGATAGCCTTGACGTATTAGCCGAAGCACCCAAGGGTCTGGCTGGGAGGCTTCCCACTGAGGGTAAAATAGAGTGAGTCTGCCCCCCACCGGAGGTGGGTTGGCGTCACTGTTTGCCTTGGCGAGCAGTCTTGTCTCCTTTTTCCCCTTGGAAGTTGGAGAATCTGTTGGATCTAGAGAATCGACCTGTTCTTCGAAAGGAGCCACGGTTGGAACTCCAATTGCCTCTTCTCTGTTCTGGTCTGAACCGCTGGAGGGTATGGTAGGGTCGAAAGGATGTGTTAGATGAGAAACCTTTGGGGTCCTTGCGTAGACTCTTGGGAAGCATCTTCTTTCTGTCCCTGGTTTCCACCAGGATGGAGTCCAGTTTATCTCCGAAAAGCCTCTTCCCTTGGTAAGGATATCCCATGAGGACTGATTTAGATCTGTGCTCTGTCTGCCAAGGTCGAAGCCAAAGCGCCCTTCTAGCGGAAGAGGCGGTAGCCATGGCTCTAGCAGCGAATGTCATCGTATCTAGAGTAGAGTCTGCCAGGAAGGACACAGCTCTCAGAATTCTTGACACTCCCTCCTGGGCATTTTTCTCCTCTGCCGGAATAAGTTGAGCTAGTTTGCGAGTCCATATGATGGCCGCTCTGGAAACCAGGGCCGATGTTATGGAGGAGCTTATGGCTAGAGCAGACGCCTGATGAGACTTCTTACATGCTAATTCCGTCTTCCTATCAGCTGGGTCTCTGATCATCACTAAACCCTCCTCAGTGACCAGATCTGAAGAGTGTAGAGCTGTAACTGGTGACTCCACTAAAGGGACCTGTAGCAGATCAGCTGTGCTATTGGCTATAGAGTATAACTTTCTAGTGGCTAGGGGGACCTGTTTGGTTGCCATCGGTTTGTCCCATTCTGCCTTTAGTAAGGACAGGAAATAGTCTGGGACAGGGACTGTCCTGTCTGGGGCTTCATGCATATGGAAAAATTCCTTGGATCCTCTCTTTTGCTGCTCTGATTGCTTATCAGGTTCTGCTGAGAGGTCCAACGCTGCAAGCGTCTTAGTTATTAACAGGGGAAATTCCTCAGTATTAAAGATTCTATTTTGTTTTGGTTGGTCAGGGATCTCCTCGCCCTCTGAAGAGAACTCGCCCTCCTCTTTGTCACTCCCTTCGTCTTCAGAAGAAAAAGGGGAGGTGGTCTGTTGCAAGACATTGTCCTGAGTAGCAACAGTGGTCCTACGTCCCTTCCCTATTAATTGACTGGAGTAAGGATCCAGTGTTTGAGCTCTGGATCTCTCCTCTGGTCTGGGTGCAGAGTGCCCAGCCATGATGGATGGAGGTGGGGAGGCTATTTGTGCTGCTCTGATGCCTTCAGTGAGGGCTTCCTTAAATAAGGTAGAGAGCTCTGCTTTTAGAAAGGAGAGGCCGCTAGTATCCAGCAGGGGGGGTGGGGGGAAGATAGGATTCATTGGTAGAATGTTGCCAGAGGCGATTTGAGGCGAGACGCCGGGTATATTTTGAGGCGAGACGCCTGGGAGGGGAGGGGGCGAGACGCCCATGAGCGCGCTGGGATTGAGCAGGGGCGAGACGCCCTGGAGCATGGCGGTGGAAGGGACTGGCGAGACGCCGACCGCCTGGGTAATCCCCCGTGCGCTGAAGGAGGGAGGAGCGGCAGACGCCGCTGAATGTTCCCCGGTTCCAAACATGGAGAGGGGAGGGGCGATAGCCGCGCCGTAATCGCTAGCAGCGGTTTGAATATCAGCGGCGCGTGCTACAAAACCCGAAGCGGCGTGTGCTGCTGTTTCTCCCCCCGCCCGTCTGGTCGGCTCGTATTTTTGGGGCGGCCTGCGGGGCGGGCGCCGCCGCGTCTTTCCCTTTGTTCCCGCTTGTAGGCGCGGTGGAAGAAGGAGAGGTGCGATCGGCTTTAGGCAGGCGTTTAGCTTTGCCAGTTTTAGAGTTGCCGGTCCGCTTCCTCTTTCCCGCTCCGGGGCCCCCTTTTTGCTTACCCTTAGCCTCGAAGGTATAGCTGCAGGATGGCTGCTCCTGCAAAGTTTGAGTGGGCTGCAAAAGACCCGGGTCCAGATCCCCCGGGACTATGAAGGGATCGGACTGCTTGTCCGCCATCTTGGAATGGCGGGAAGGCAGGTATCCTAATGCAGGTTAAATTTAGGACAGAATTAGGGATAGATAATTAGTAGTAGATAAGTGATTATAGTAGTAGAATAGGAAGAAGAAGAAGAAGAAGAAGAAGAGGAAGTAATCAGATTATTTTCTATTTTCTAGTAGGTCTGCGCAGAGCTGCGACTCTAGGCTGCTCTCCCGACGAGGCAGGAAACAAAACTGAAAGGAGGGGCGTTTCCCTCAAGGGACAGGAAGTTGAGTTTTGAGTCCTGCCTCCCGGAGAACGAGGAACGGAAAACACCCATTCTATAGATGTCCTTCTCCCTCTGAGCGAGAAAGTACGGGGAAGAAGAGAAAGCATGTGGGTTGCCTTGTATGTAAGAGAGGCAACGGATGTGCGAATGTTTGTCTTCAAGGGTTGGAGAGGGGTGGTGAAAACGAGAAAACCTCTCTCCTGCCCCACCGTGTTCCCTTCCACCACCACCCCACGGTCCACTTGGAATCCGACTGCTTTCTTTTCATTCCCAGTTCTCAAACCAAGCTGTAATTTACTGTCTTATCCAGCTCTCCCTTTGCCTTCCCAAACACCACAGAACAACTTATTTGCTGGTTGAGCAAATCCACCACCTTTCGCCCCTCCCCATGTTTCACCATTAAAAAAACACACACTAAAGAGCCGATTCATTTTAATCTTTACCTGAGGTCAGATTTGCTTATCTTTTCCTTAATCCTCCAGCTTTCCCCACCCCTCCACCCCAGTTCCTTTGGAAATCCAGCTAGAAGACTGAATGTAAGAAGGATGGTCTTAAAAGGGGGAGAGGGGTCCTGTATCTCACAGGATCAGGCCCTGATTGGTCCAACAAAACTAAAAACAAAACAAAAAACCACTTTAAGGCATTCAGAAATTCACCAAAGCAATGCAAGGTCAACAGGAGCACTTGGACACTTAAGGACAGAATAATTTATCTCCACCACAACCCTTTAAAGGAATCTCAAGGTCTTCGTAACAAAGCAAAGCGGAAGCAAGAGGAGAAAGCCAAATACCACCAGTACACTGAGCCTCTAACTTTTTGCTTTAGAAGAAGAGTTGGTTTTTATATGCCGACTTTCTCTACCTTTTAAGGAGAATCAAACTGGCTTACAACCACCTTCCCTTCCCCTCCCCACAACAGACACCCTGTGCGGTAGGTGGGGCTAAGAAGGTTTGGAGAGAACTGTGACTGGCCCAAGGTTACCCAGCTGGCTTCATGTGGAGGAGTGGGGAGACCAACCTGGTTCACCAGAGTAGCACCCGCCACTCATGTGGAGGAGTGGGGAATCAAAACCAGTTCTCCAGATTAGAGTCCACCGCTCCAAACCACCGTTCTTCACCGCTACACCACGCTGGGGGAAGAGGGGGAAAGCTGCAAACAGCTGTTGTGGCCCACACACAAAAGCCAGAACAAGAAACACTATCCATGCAATGCCTTTTATTGGTCTAACCGAAACGACACAAAGCATTGTGTGAGCTTCTGAGCTCATTAGAAAGTAGTCTTCTTCAGGCCGGATGTTAGGGGGGGAATTAAAAATGAAAATTTTCCATGTCCTTACAAGTAGAAGAAGAGTTGGTTTTAATATGCCAACTTTCTCTCCCACTTAGGGCAGAATCGAACCGGCTTACAATCACCTTCCCTTCCCCACAACAGACACCCTGTGAGGTAGGTGGAGCTGAGAGCTGTGACTAGCCCAAGATCACCCAGCTGGCTTCATGTGGGGGAGTGGGGAAACCAACCAGGTTCACCAGATTAGTGTCTGCCGCTCATGTGGAGGAGAGGGGAATCAAACCCGGTTCCCCAGATCAGAGTCCACCACTCCAAACCACTGCTCTGAACCACTACACCACGCTGGCTCTCATTGGCCACTGACACTCATTTCAAAGAGATGATCACAAAACTGTATCTTTAATACCACTCCCCGCAAAACAGAAGGGGAATATATTGCTTTCCTCTGACACCATTCAGATATAAGATTAACTACATGATAAATTTTAGCCCTGACCTGGATTGCCCAGGCTAGCCCAATCTTGTCTGACTGGGGAAGCTAAGCAGGGTCAGCCCTGGTGCATCATTTGGCTGGGAGACCTCCAAGGAATACCAGGGGCATGACGCGGGAGGCAGGCAATGGCAAACCACCTCTGAACATCTCTTCCCTTGAAAACCCTACAGGGTCGCCATAAGTCAGCAGCAATTTGACATCAAATTTATTATTTATTTATTTATTTTAACTCCCATCAAGTTGGTTAAAGAATGCAAACAGTATGGACAACTCTCACTTTTCCATAGACAGGAAAGTTATTCTACAGGCCGGTGGTGACTTTTGGAACACCGCAGGTTAATTTGCGCCAAATGGAAGAGTTGGGTTGCTTTTGCACAGGTTCTACTGATCACTGATACAAATGCCAAAGCAGTTACAGCCGCATGGCATTTATGCTACCCCCTCCTGCCTGCCTCCCCCCCCCCAACATCATCAGCATGAGGTTTTTTATTACCACCAGTCATCAGTTTATTACTACAGTATTTTATCACTATAGCAATCTATCTACTACCTTTTCCAAAAAATGTCACAAAGCCTGCCAACTGCAAGAATGGGAATGGTGGGCAGGAGATGAAATAAGACCCTCCCCTTCTTCACTGCCCCAACCCCATTTTCAATACAAGCTTCTAGGAAAGAAATATCAAAGCAGGTTTGAAAAGAGTCACAGCCAAGCAGGGGAAATCCCAGAAGGATGGCAGAAGCATCAATGATGTTGCGTAGAAGCCGAAATTAAATCCCCTGTGGTTTGGGGTGGAGGTGGGGAGACATGGAGCAAGAGTTCTGTGCAGAAACAAGCTTGGACTAATATACTGAAAACTGACAAAGAGGGGATAAGATTCCCATCTTTTTGAAGACATCCAGCAGCAAGCCCAGTAGATTCAAGGGTTGGAAACCACATTCCTCAAGGCAGAGATGAGGCATAAAAGCTGAGAGCCAACAGGAAACACTCTGTTCCTCTACTAAGGTGTTCAACTATTTCATGCATTTACAAGTCACACCAAGCAGTACACTTCCACAGATGGTAACAGGACAACACAGGTAAATCAACTATAGTCCAGATTCCTGTCCTGATGCAAGCACAAAGCAACGGCTCAAAGGGCATATAACTCAAACACAGGTGACAGAGCTCCAGTTTACACATTTACCCACATGTGGAATACATAGGTACACAACACATTAAGGAATTAAGGATTTAACATTGAGGACTAAGGATTTAACATTGAGGACCGAGGATACATTCTGCAAACCAATTCATCCATTTTAAGATCAGAAAAGCTGACACAGAGAACCTCTACTTCAAAAGACAATTGCCGTTCCCGTGTGATAGGGCAGATCTCTCAAGAAAGTGAGCCACGGGGCACAACTACTGAATCCTGGCAGGGCAGGAGGGAGGAAGAGCCTGCCAGATGCAAAACCAGCAGTAGCTGAGTTCTCTCCTTGCCACCAGGTCACAAGCTGAAGGGCCCTCAGAGGGGAGTGGACATGTTCATGGAGGAGGGGTATTCATGGCTACTAGTTGAAATGGATGCTAGTCATGATGTATACCTATTCTCTCCAGGATCAGAGGAGCAGGCCTATTATAGGAGGTGCTGTGAAACACAGGAAGGATGGTGCTGCTACAGTTGTCTTGTTTGTGGGCTTCCTAGAGGTACCTGGTTGGCCACTGTGTGAACAGACTGCTGGACTTGATGGGCCTTGGTCTGATCCAGCAGGGCTTTTCTTATGTTCTTACCGCAGCCTGGGGTGCAGGGAGGGGGGCAGGGGCTGCATTAGGCAGCCTCATCGATCCAGGCCAGCCCAGGGTACATTACTTTTGTTGTGTTGCATTATTTATTTAAATTGGTAATGTCTTTGGGATTTTTATGCCAACTGCTTTGGGTCCCTCCTGGGGAAAAGTGGCATGCCAAGTCCTAAGAGGAAAGGTTGAAGGAGCTGGGTATGTTTAGCCTGAAAAGGAGAAGACTGAGAGGTGATATGATAACCATCTTCAAGTACTTGAAGGGCTGTTATATAGAGGAGGGTGCCGAGTTGTTTTCTTTTGCTCCAGGTCGGACCAGAACCAATGGGTTGAAATTAAATCAAAAGAGTTTCTGTCTAGACATTAGGAAGAATTTTCTAACAGTTAGAGTGGTTCCTCTGTGGAACAGGCTTCCTCGGGAGGTGGTAAGCTCTCCTTCTCTGGAGATTTTTAAGCAAAGGCTAGATGGCCATCTGTCAGCAATGCTGATTCTATGACCTTAGGCAGACCATGAGAGGGAGGGCACCTTGGCCATCTTCTGGGCATGGAGTAGGGGTCACTGGCGGTGTGGGGGGGAGGTAGTTTGGAATTTCCTGCATTGTGCAGGGGGTGGGACTAGATGACCCTGGTGGTCCCTTCCAATTCTATGATTCTTTGATTCTATGATTCTGTGTGGTCAGAAGGAAACTTGTTGTGTCTACTACCCCTTCTATTTAGGAGAAATCATATTCCCCCAAAGGCTAGTATGAATCACTGCATAGCCCAGCACCATAAAGATTTGGACCGGGAGCCAGCAAAGCAAGCTGAGGCAGTGTTTGGTAGTTAACTGTTAAGTTTCTATTCACCAGCTGTGAATCCCAGTCTCATGACAGTGTTACCTTATACAAGCTGTGTTAACAAAAGGAAAATAATTTTCTTTTAACTCTGAGAAATAAACCTGCTCAGTGCTTGCGATCTTCTTTTATCTAAATTAAGTGGCATCAAATGATTACTTCTAAGCCGCCAGATTCCCATTTCCTTCAGCTGCAACAGATTAATGCAGCTTCCCCTTCAGAATTATTACTGACTTATTTACTTTTTATTTACTTCATTTATACCTCACCGTTTGTCCTAATGGGGACCCAAAATAGCATACCTATTCCTCCTTGCTCCATTTTATCCTGGCAACAATCCTGTGAGGTAGGTTTGGCCAAGAGTGACTGGCCCAAGGTCCAGGGCCGAGTGTGGATTCAAAACACGGTCTTCCACTGGCGCTTTCAAGCTGTTATGAATTTTGTATCTTTTTTACAGGTTTGCCCTTTCAATTTTTAACCCCCCCCCCCAAAAAATGTAACATTTATAAGATGTTCAATTAACTGAGTCTCACTTAGAAAAGCAGACTATAAATGAAAACAAATCAGCCCATGCATAAAATGGCTCACGTGCCTAACAAACCCAGAAATAATTTTTCAAAACAGCAATGAAGCGTTATCCACCAGGAACTGGATGCCGCCAGGAAAGTATTTTGCACCACATGGAAGAACAGAAGGATGGTTACAGAGAATACACCAGAAATTTAAACCAAGAGGTCCCTGTGTTTTTGGAAGGTGGGAAGGCATCACAGAGATCCCATGTTTTGTACACCAAGCAGGGGTGGTACAGGCTAAGGGCACCGATGCGTGACTCGACAGACATTTCTCAGAAGCTCAGCAAGGGGAAGGTTTAAACTACAACTCAGACCAGACAAACAAGAGCCGGAACAGATGAGAGCAGTAGCTAAAAAATCAACAAACTGGTGCATGCATCAAAATGTTCCTGGCTTGAAACCTACCTCTGCAAGCCCCTCACTCTCCACTCCATATCCGCAATAAGGGGATAACAATATCCTTCTTCTAGGGTCCTTGTAAGGACTACGAGATTGGCAGAACACTTGAAAGCACTATACAAATGCTAATTATTACTATTGGCACAAGCAGCAATACGGTAGCAAGCAATAGGCTTAAGCTACTCAGTGAAAGCTGTATGCGATGAGGAACAGAAATTATGAGGCCCGGGGTCTTTCTACTGAACGAGCCGGGTCTGGATCCTCCTCTCGCAAAGCCAACTCGAGCTGAACAGTCTTATGCCTCGGCCTTCTGTCTCTGTAATGAGCGTCAACAGCCAGGGAGTTGGTCTCACCTGCAAAACTCCCACTGTCTCCACATACAGTCATCGTCCTGGCTGACCAGGGAACCAACATGAAGAAACCCCACCCGAGCCTCACAAGTTGCAAAAGAGAGTGAGTCTGAA
Organism: Euleptes europaea; assembly: GCF_029931775.1. NCBI lineage: Eukaryota > Metazoa > Chordata > Lepidosauria > Squamata > Sphaerodactylidae > Euleptes > Euleptes europaea. The sequence goes on from NC_079328.1 coordinate 12,223,467, forward strand.
GAGTTCAGGGCAGCATTCCCCGTTCGTTCTCCAACGGTGCAATCTTAAACAGACCCTTGTAAGGCTGCTGAAGGGAGTGTGCTTAGGAGAGGGTGACTCTGAAACCACAAAGCGAGTAGCTCACACCAATGTTTTACCTGTGTCCTACCTGTGTCCACTCATCCCAGCGTGGTGGTGTCGTTAAGAGCAGTGGTTTAGAGCGGAGGACTCTAATCTGGAGAACCAGGTTAGTTCCCCCCATTCCTACGCACAAAGCCAGCTGGGTGACCTTGGGCTAGTCACAGCTCTCTTAGAGCTCTCTCAGCCTCACCTACCTCACAGGGTGTCTGTTGTGGGGAGGGGAAGGGAAGGTGATTGCAAGCCGGTTTGATTGTTCCTTGAGTGGTAGAGAAACTCGGCATATAAAAAACAACTCTTCTTCTACCTTAGCCATTTTTCACTCATGGAAAACTATAAATCAGCTTTTATGAAGTCTTCCAGCCTATTTGCCTGGAGGAGACTCTCCTGCTCCACAGGTGACCAGCTATTTTTTTGTTCCTGATTTGGAGACCAGGAAGGGTAATACTTTTAAAAGCCATGTGAAGCTGCACCCTACTGCCACAGAGAAGATTTAGGACACACCATTTGCCTGATTTGAATGACAAAAGTCACGGCGGCTGAACCAGTGCGTAAAAGGATAGACCTCGCTAAGATGCGCCTCCATTCTCTAAGACGCAGAGGGATAAATAGAACATAAATAGCCACCCCGAAGGAAACTTTTCCCTAAGACGCCAAGTTTGTGAGCCTGTATTTGGAATGCTTTGCATACTTCTCATTATCAGATTATAGCTGAAGAAAATAACGCAGAGGGCAACCAGAACTGATACTTGGAGCCAGCTGTTGCAGTCATTCACAGCGGTGGCACGAACTAGGTCAAAGGTTTCCAAAAGGCAAGGCAGGGCAGGAACGCCAGGGGGATCCAGCTCCTAAAACCGATCCCCCCCCCCCCGCCATTCCCGCTCGGCAGGCAATATTCTGTCGACGCAGCACGAGAGGAGCACCCCCGCCCCGCACACACCATCAACCTTATCAGGCGGAGGCGAGAAACAAGGCCAGGCCGGCAGCTGGAGACCGTCCACTGGAATCTGCTTTGTCCTCCGCAGCCGCCGCCAAGGTTGTTGGGAAGGCAATCGGGACTGAGTCACAGAGAAGGAAACTTAAAAATAGAACGCAGAGGCCCAAATCTCTCCCTCAAGGAAGGCCATAGGGTTGAGAAGAAAAAGAATACGGGGTGGGACTCAACAGTCCCTCCCCGGATACTGGATAGGGCCAAACAAGCCAGTTCTGCATCTTAAGCTAAGCACTGTCAGCTGGAATCAATGTCGCTACCAGCCACTCACGTCAAAATCGATAAGAGGCTTTTCTGTATCGCAAACACCTGAAAATCTTGGGGCCTATCTTTCACACTTCCTTGCCTTTGCTGTGGTTTTAAAGCATCCATGTTCAAGTGCTTGAAGGGCTGTCATATAGAGGAGGATGCCGAGTTGTTTTCTGTTGCTCCAGAAGGTCGGACCAGAACCAACGGGATGAAAAGCAATCAAAAGAGTTTCCGTCTAGACATTAGGAAGAATTTTCTATCAGTTAGAGCGGTTCCTCAGTGGAACAGGCTTCCTCGGGAGGTGGTGAGCTCACCTTCCCTGCAGGTTTTAAAGCAGAGGCTAGATGGCCATCAGTCAGCAATGCTGATTCTATGACCTTAAGCAGATCATGAGAGGGAGGGCACTTTGGCCATCTTCTGGGCATGGAGTAGGGGTCACTGGGGGTGTGGGGGGGAGGTAGTTGTTAATGTCTTGCATTGTGCAGGGGGTTGGACTAGATGACCCTGGTGGTCCTTTCCAACTCTTATGATTCTATGTTGACCGAGCCAGTCATGGGCCGAGGTAGCCACGCATCCATGACACGCATCAAGATTTGGCACGTGACTACAACTGGATGTCCTAAAGGTCCTAAATAAGTATCTCTCATTTGTGGCTCTTCCAAAACATGCTTCAAGGCTGCCCCCCACCCACTCCCCTGCCCCGACCTTTTTAGTACTCTGAAGGGGGAATGGGAAGGAGTCGGCCCTGGTCTCATCCAGATTTCACTCCCCGGCAGGTACCCTTGGAGCATTGTTTGAATATGAAGACGTTGATATCATGTTCAGGAACAGAGAATCATACAAGATTCAGTTCCACTGCCCTTCATTCCCCCAGAAGGTGCACTGTGGCAGCTACTGACTGGGTGGGAACATTAACTGACAGCCAGCGTGGTGTAATGGTTAAGAGCGGTGGTTTGGAGCGGTGGAGTCTGATCTGGAGAAGCGGGTTTGATTCCCCATTTCATCACATGAGTGGTGGAGGCTAATCTGGGGAACTGGATTTGTTTCCCCACTCCTCCACATGAAGCCAGCTGGGTGACCTTGGGCTAGTCACACTCTCTCAGCCCCACTTACCTCATAGGGTGTCTGTTGAGGGGAGGGGAAGGTGATTGTAGGCCAGCTTGAGTCTCCCTTTAGTGGTAGAGAAAGTCAGCCTATAAAAACCAACTCCTCTTCTTCTACAAGGTTTTTTTTTTCATTCTGGGGTCCCAAAAACCCAGTGATCCACACTTCAGGTGGCCATTGCTGCGTACTTACAGAATGTGGGATTGGGGATGTCATTCAGCTTCCTGAGAATCTCAGCTTTTACTTTTTTATTTTAAAAGTAAGTTTCTAGCCCTCAGGGATGCAAAATGTGTTTGACAGTGTGGGCAATACCTGCTGAAATCTCACAAGCAGTAATATTTGGCTGAACATTTAAACTTTCAGCACCCAGCAGAACCATTTGTCCCTCTTCATGATTAGCATAACCAGAAAAACTTATTCAAAATGGTTAAAAGGCAGAATAAATATTGGTCAATTTGATCATATTGGTCATATTTGGTCAATTATTTTTTTGGCACAGATGTGGATGTTCTGGGCACGGCGTTGCCTCTTTTTAAATCTCCTCTGCACCCCTGCCCCCAGCTTCCCCAACTGCAGAAGGCTGCTTGCTGGATCACACCTCCCTGCTCATATAAGCAGAAAGTGCCTTTCGCCAAGCAGTGCCCAATACAAAATAGATACTGTCAAGGACTACTGAGAAACAAAGTAGAACAATAACTCTGAAATGTTTACAAGTATGAATCCAAAAAGGAACGTGGCTAGAATTAGGGAGGAAAACACACACAAAAAAAACCAGGTCCAAAGGGTAGAGGGGCCACTACATTCACCACAAAGTCAGGCATGTTGAAGAAGACTGAACTCAAATGGTTTGAGGTGTGCTTAATTTTGCACTGGATTGTACCCGGACTGTGCAAGTACAGGGAGACTGGCTGATGGCCACAAAAGTAGGGAACAATGGGAGTTATTTCCTCACGGCAGTCAAGCAACCACAGCTACAAAGCCGCAGAAACAATTGCTTCACAGCTAATATTTACAGAAAAGTGGGGGCCCCGGCAGGTTAAATAATAATAATCTACAGAAGAGAAGAAAAGACAACTGGAACTATCCAGTCAGTGCATGTGTGTGTTAAGTGCCATCAAGTTGCTTCTTATGGCGACCCTATGAATTAATGACCTCCAAAGCATCCTATCGTTTGTTAATAGCCTTGCTCAGGTCTTGCAATCTGAGGGCTGTGGCTTCCTTGATTGAGTCAATCCATCTCATGTTGGGTCTTCCTCTTTTCCTGCTGTCTTCAACTTTTCCTAGCATGACTGTCCTTTTCAGTGACCAAACTACGATAGCTTCCAGTTAGTAGCATTTTGTATACCACATAAACATACAAAGAATCATGGAATGGGACACGTGAATCCCCATAAAGGAGCAAACTAGGTAACAAATTTAAAAATTATTTAAATTCACAGGATCACAACAATGAAATGTTTTCAAAAATGGCAACTGTTTCCCAGTTGTACATTATTAAAATATAGAAACGACAATTGTAAATTTACGATATAGGTACCCTTAAAAGTATGCTTGCCTCCTTCTAAAGAACAAGGATAAGCCAGAAATGGGACACAGGAAGCTGCCTTATTACTGAATCAGACCCTTGGTCCATCAAAGTCAGTACTGTCTACTCAGACCAGCAGTGGCTCTCCAGAGTCTCAGGCAGGGTTCTTTCACATCACCTACTTGCCTAGTCCCTTTAACTGGAGACGCCAGGGATTGAACCTGGGACCTTCTGCATGCAAAGCAGATGCTCTACCACTGAGCCACAGCCCCTCTCATTTTGCCTAGATTGATTAGAAATGCTCCAGTTTCAGTAAAGAGAAGGAAAAGTCCACACAGGAATCTAGAAGGCAGAAAATTAAGGCAGGTATCCTGCAGGACACTTGGAACTTATTTTTAATAACTTACATTCTACCTCGTGGAGAATTTGAATGTGACGCTCAAGGAGTGAGATACTGCAATATTGTGAATATTGTGGACACTGAAGAAAATACTGGGTTAGATCCCACAGATCTGTTCCACTGATGGAGGCTCCTCCAGCAGAAGAGCCTTCCCCCCAGCGCAAAACTTTGGGTCCAGGGAAGGCTCCTTCCATCAGAAAAAGCCACCTCTGTTACCAAAAGAGATCCAAGAAGCACAACCCACCGTATCCTTTCCAAAGTGAAGTCTTTTTCCGTGTCAATGCCACAACTGTGGGCGTGCCTTGGTTCAGTGTGCACATGGCATGCAGCATAGATTCCAGGTCTAAGCTCTGACTCAGATTAATCTGTCTGTGTTGCTTTATTTAGTCTATTGCTATGGACTTAGCTGCTCCACACAGTACTTCCGGCTTCAGCCGGCACACATGCTGCTCCTGTGAAGAAGAAAAAAAATCTCGCTTCCTTCTCTAGGCTTCCTAAGATGCTGATCAACAAGTACAAATCCTATGGTATAGTGGACGAGTGAGGTGAAGGCGGAAAATGAAAGCCAGTGTGTTGTTCCAGCACCGCATGTGGATCGGGGAGGCCTGGCTAATCATGAGTCCCCTAAGCGCTAATATAAACTCCAGCCAGGCTCAGATGATGGGGCTCACAGCATGGGGTTACAGACCCTGTTCATAGAATCATAGAATTACAGAAACACAGAGTTGGAAGGGATCACCAGGGTCATCTAGTCCAACCCCTGCACAATGCAGGAAACTCACAACTACCTCCTCTCCCATGCCCCCAGTGAACCCTACTCCATGTCCAGAAGATGGCAAAAAAACCCTCCAGGATACAATTTGGCCCGGAGGAAAATTGCTTCCTGACCCCAAAGAGGCGATCGGCACTACCCTAGGCACGCAAGAAAGGGCCACGAGAGTCAAACGCTGATGCAACCCGTCCTGCCCTCCCTCTCATGATCTGCCTAAGGTCATAGAATCAGCATTGCTAACACACGGCCATCTAGCCTCTGCTTAAAAACCTCCAGGGAAGGAGGAAGCCTGTTCCACTGAAAAACCACTCTGTTAGAAAGTTCTTCCTAATGTTTAGCCAGAAACCCTTCTGATTTAATTTCAACCTGTTGGTTCTGGTCTGACTTTCTGGGGCAACAGAAAACAACTCAGCGCCATCCTCTGTATGACAGCCCTTCAAGTACTTGCAGATGTTCTGCACAGAAACCTTACTGGTACTCCACCTCAAAACACGTACACGTGTCTAGCTTAGGGTTGCCAGGTGCCCGCTGGTGGCGGGCAAAACCCCGGTAATGTGCCCCTCTGCCCGCTGACCAGCTGAGGGCCAGCGGGCAATCATGCACACGCACGCCGACGCGGCACTTTTGTTTTACAACTGGATGTGCCGCCTTGCGAGGAGCCTCAGACCACTCAAACTCTTCGTCTGAGTGGTAAAGGGTCGCTGAGGCACTAAGCGTTTGAGTGGTCTAAGGCTCCTTGCGAGGCGGCACTTCCAGTTGTAAACCGGATCAGCAACGAAACCTCCCGCCGAAGGTGAGTGGGGACCTGGCAACACTAGTCTAGCTAGTCTAGAAAGTCTAAGGCGGCCCAGATTTCCAGGCCAAAGGAGACACTAGTTCCATACACTAGACCACTGGTTCCCAACCAGGGGTCCGCGAGAACTAAATTAAGGTCCGCGAAACAAAGTTATAAACCCATAATAAATTAATATTTTCAATTAAAAGTTCTCTATTATAAAATATATATTCAAATATTATTCTAAGTTTAATGTTTAACTAACAGTTCTGATTAAAGTTTATTTTCAAATTCTCGGAATTTTTATTTTGAACCTTGGGGTCCCTGCACCGAACAAAAAAGTCCTAGGGGTCCCTGGTCAAAAAAAGGTTGGGAACCACTGCACTAGACACTACTTCCATACTGACAATATATTTTTCTTTTCTTTTCCCTGCAACGGTTTAAACAGGAATGAGGGACATTTGCTTTTGGGTCACCTTATGACACTCTGGCCAGACAGCGTAGGCTTCTGATATCTTACTGTTGCCTCTCCGCTGCTGTTGAAAAATTATTATGGCCTTGTTTGCACCACTGAAGAATCTCAGGCGGTTTCGCAACTATCTCGCTGCCCTTTGACAAACATTTGGGAGTTTCAGGCAGCAGAATCCCAGGCTGGCGGCTTTCTCGCCCTCAGGAGCACAGGAAGGCCCTGCGGCAGAAGCGCCCAAACAAAACCCAACGGAAGATAAGCGCTTGCTTGCTGACTCGTTGCAGAGTTGTAAAGATTAGGCCGGGAACCTTCCAGAGAGTTGGGAAAGGTTCGCGAGAAATTATTACTGAATACACTCAGCAACGTGAAGGTTTTTTGGGGAGGGGAGCAGGAAAAAAACGACAGCCCGATTCACACGGGATGGATGAGGCAAGAACAATACTTCTGTGGCATTCTGCACACGCACAGACAGCATCTTGTTTGAAGTGGGCTGCCTGCCAGGCAAAACAGTGACACGACGCATGCAGCAGCCTCGCACAGGCGGCGAAGAAGCAGAAAGAAGAGGTTGTCAGTGCGCGTGCAGAACCCCACAGAGGTGTGCTTTTGTCTCACTCACCATCTTGTTTAAATCAAGCTTAAGAGTGCTTCATCTTTACTAGACCTTGGCCTGCACAAGTAATGGCATTAGTGGCAGATAACACTGAGGTTTCATAAGCCAGTTGGTATCGCAGATTTCAACTTCTCCCAAAATCTTCATTTTGTCTCCAGTGGGTACCAGGGACAGAATAATTCAAGTCAGGCCCCAAAGGGACATACCATCAGTGGTGGTCACCTACAGCTCCCGAAGAAAACCAGTCCAGTATATTCTGGAGAACAATTGTTGTCTTACACAGGTTTTAGGGAGACCGGCTTTTATTTGCTTCCACCCAGCCTCCTGATAATCAGGAACAACATACAGGTAGAGTATTCTTTATCCAGACACCCCATACCCGGACTGATTTCAATCAATCTTTATTGTTACAGCATACATACAATCAGTAGTTATAAACGGAGAAACAAGAAAAAAGGAAACTATATAAAGTCAGAAACTAAAAACCCTGACTGAACGTATTAGCTAATGATAGTTATATAGCTATCATAAGTAAATTATGTGCACCTCAGCTACCATATAAGTTAGTACTGTGTATATAAGGCCATTAATCCACCTCCTTACTTGTGAGAGCGTTTATCTTCTTAATATCTAAGGTAAAGGTCCCCTGTGCAAGCACCGAGTCATTCCTGACCCATGGGGTGACGTCACATCCCAATGTTTACTAGGCAGACTTTGTTTTACGGGGTGGTTTGCCAGTGCCTTCCCCAGTCATCTTCCTTTTACCCCCAGCAAGCTGGGTACTCATTTTACCGACCTCAGAAGGATGGAAGGCTGAGTCAACCTTGGGCCGGCTACCTGAAACCAACTTCCGTTGGGATCGAACTCAGGTCGTGAGCAGAGCTTGGACTGCAGTACTGCAGCTTACCACTCTGCGCCATGGGGCTCCTTCTTAATATCTAGAAAGCAGAATTTTGCCACTGCATGAGATACGGCAGCCTCCTTATCCTCAAGCAGTAGTTTAACCAAGGCTAACGCCGTAGCCCCCCCCCCCCCACCACAAAAAAAAAAGTTCAGATGCTTAAAACGAGATAGCAGAGGGGAACTGGACTGCTCTGAAAACCGGACCCTTCGAGCCGGCATGCAGGCAGATCCATGCTGCCTGCTTTCATTGTTTCCTCTCACCTAAAAAAAAATAATACAGTGAACACTGCATCGTAAGTGGAGACCGAAAGCCCACCATTGTTAGTTTGTTTGCTGTTGCTCTTGTTTAACAGCTCATACAGGTATTCTGGACAGTTACACCTTTGCTTTCTGATGGTTCAGTGTACACAAAATTATTTAAAAATATTGTTTAAAATTACGTTAAGCCAACTGTATAAAGTGTATATAAAATATAAATGAATTTGGGTCCCATCCCCAAGATATCTCATTATGTATATGCAAAAATTCCAAAAGATTCCAATATACAGAAAGATCCAAAATACGGACCACTTCTGGTTCCAAGCAGTCCAGATAAGGGATACTCAACCTGTACTATCCAAAAGAGAGAACTGGAACAGACACCAGGCCCCGCAAGAAGCCTAGGAGCCAACTCTGTCCCCGTATCCACTCACACCAGCACTATTACAAGACCTGCTAATGGCTGCCATACCGTCATTACCCATCAACATATCCTCTGCCAACAGTGCCCTTCTGCACCCGATAAGGCTGTGGTTCACAACCTTTTTTTGACCAGGGACCACTAGGACTTTTTTGTTCAGTGCAGGGACCCCAAGGTTCAAAATAAAAATTCCAAGAATTCGAAAATAAACTTTAATCATAACTGTTAGTTAAGCATTAAACTTAGAATAATATTTGAATATGTTTTTTTTAATAATAGAAAACTTTTAATTGAAAAGGTTAATTTATTATGGGTTTATAACTTTGTTTCGCGGACCTTAATTTAGTTCTCGCGGACCCCTGGGGGTCTGTGGACCCCCGGTTGGGAACCAGTGCGATAAGGGGACACAAACGTGCCATGAACAGCAGCAATGATCAGAGGTTGGGGCGGGCGGGGGGGAGAGAGAACATTTCAGCCTAGCAGCTCATGCTTCCACAAAGCTGAACATCCCCATTCTTCAAAGGAACTTCAAAAGGACACGAACAGGAAATTGCCAAGACAGAATTTAGCAACAGGTCTGAATAGGGATGAGCCAGGGCCTCCACAGGTCTAACAGATTTCTCAGCCTCTACACGAGTTAAATTGCTTGGCATAACTAAAGAGTCTGCTTTATCACCGATTACCGCAGTCACGAATGATCACTGCACTTATCTGTATACTGTTCAGTATTTATACCCTGCTTTTGTCCACAGCAGTGACCCAAAGCAGCTTACAAAATACAAACATAAAAGCTGAAACAAACAGAAAAGACAAACAGCACAATAACCACATTCTGTGCTAGTCTTGAACCTCCTGGCCAGGCTCAGCTGAGGCCACAAGGACATGCCATGCACTAACAGCCCTTCACCTCTTGCCTTTCAGCTCTAACCTCTGGCCATGCCAAGGTTAAAACCTGCAACTTGGGAAGCCAGGCCTGGCCACCAGCAAGAGACTGGAGTGGTGTTGCTGGGACTTCACTTTTAGGGGAAACCCGGAAGTGATGTCACTTCTCTCTAGGAATCACCAGAAACTCTATGGTAAGCTATAGAGTTTTCAGTGATTCCTAGAGATGACTGATGTAACTTTGGAGGTTTCCCAGGTGCCATCACTGATGGCTTTTTTTTAAATACCATTTTTCTTCCACCGTGTCTCAGTGGTCTTTACCAGAGAGATTAGGGGAAATTCCTAGAGTATCACAGCTTACCCAAACGCTACCCTCCCCCAGCACCACCATCAAAATCTCTCAGCATGTGCATCTGACCAAGCGCACTCAAGCCTTCAACAGCTGCTGCAACAATAGATGTGTTAGCTTTTAAGGTAACACAAGACTCTTATTTTGCTTTTCTGCAAGGCAGACACTTAGGAGAAATGTTCTCAGTATAGTGACATTTCATCTGTGATTACCCATACATAGAATTATTCCAATTTTAGGCAAGTCAGTTGCTTGCATAAATATTCTGACGATTTAAAATAATGAGGTAGGACTTGGCCGTATAGATGGCAAAAGCTTTCCTCCGGATACTTTCTCTCAACTCTGAAAATCTTTACAGCAAGTCAACTTATTAATGCAGGTTCACTGCCTCCTCCAAACAGGTACTTCCTTCTACTTCTGATTGTCCCATCACAGATTTCTGCTTTCAAATCCTTTTATTTGCATAAACTGCCAGAGTGTAAGACAGAAAAGGACCCATTTCCAGAAAGGTGGGCGGGGACAGAATGGGAAAGAAAATTAATCTAATTGGCAAAAGGCAACTGTTCTGTTCATGAACTAATTCCCACCTTCAAAATGAAGTTTTTAAAAAGAGGATTGGGCAGATTCATGGAGGGGGGCGTTATCTGTGACGATAAGCCATGATGACTCAAGGGAACCTCCATGTCCAGACGCAGTAAACCTCTGAATACTAGTGGTGGGAGGCAGCAGCAGCAGGGGATGGGCCTCTATGCCGTTTATTTGGCCCTCCAGGGCAACTGGTTTGGCCATTGTGTGAAATAGGATGCTGGACTAGATGGACCACTGGTCTGATCCAGCAGGGCACTTCTTATGTTTTTCACCACATAAGAACATAAGAAAGGCCCTGCTGGATCAGACCGAGGCCCATCAAGTCCAGGAGTCTGTTCACACAGTGGCCAACCAAGTGCCTCTAGGAAGCCACTAACAAGACGACTGCAGCAGCACCACCCTGCCTGTGTTCCACCGCACCCAAAATAACAGGCATGCTCCTCCGATACTAGAGAGAATAGGCATGCAGCATGACTAGTATCCATTCTAACTAATAGCCATGAATACCCCTTTCCTCCATGAATGTGTCCACTCCCCTCTTAAAGCCCTCCAAGCTGGCAGCCATCACCACATCCTGGGGCAGGGAGTTCCACAATTTAACTATGCATTGTGTGAAAAAATACTTCCTTTTATCTGTTTTGAATCTCTCACCCTCCAGCTTTAGCAGATGACCCCGTGTTCTAGTATTATGGGAGAGGGAGAAAAACTTCTCCCTGTCCACTCTCTCCAAACCACACTTGTCTGATACACAGAAGTCAAAAAAACTCAGAAAGAAAAGGTGTGAACATTTTCAGAAGATTCCTTTTCATTCCAAGACTAAAACCTCCAACTGATAAAAGGTAGCTTTATTTTGTCTCCCTACATCTACATATCATCAGGGAAAAAATTAGCAGCCCCTCTAAAGTCACCACTCTCTCTACAAGAGCTTTCTAGACAGACCCACCTCTTTGCGTGGTGTAGGGTCAAGAGCAATGGTTTGGAGTGGCAGACTCTGATCTGGTGAACTGGATTTGTTTCCCCACTCCTACACATCAAGCCAGCTGGGTGACCTTGGACTAGTCACACTCTCTCAGCCTCACCTACCTCACAGGGTGTCTGTTGCGGGGAGGGGAAGGGAAGGTGAATGTAAGCCAGTTTGATTCTTCCTTAAGTGGTAGAGAAAGTTGGCATATAAAAACCAACTCTTCTGCTTCTTCTCTTTGTCATGGTTTCTAGCCAAGGCCCTTAATTCTCACCCCTAACTGCAATTTAGAGGGTTGCCAGCCTCCAGGTACTAGCTGGAGATCTCCTGCTATTACAACTGATCTCCAGCCAATACAGATCAGTTCACTTGGAGAAAATTGGGTTTGAACTCCACTCCACTGTGGAAGATGGCTGGGTAGCCTTGGAACAGTCACATACTCTCAGCCAACCCTACCTCACAGGGTTGTGAGGATAGTGGGGGACGCTTTAAACCACCTGGGTCTTCATTGGTCCGCATCCATCCCCTCCGGCTCCAGGTTTCCACTCTGCTTTTCTCAGTGTCTATATAAGGCCGAGAGTCTATATAAGTCTATATAAGTCTAAAGGGACTAGGCAGGTAGGTGATGTGAAAGACCCCTGCCTGAGACCCTGGAGAGCCGCTGAGTAGACAATACTGACTTCGATGGACCAAGGGTCTGATTCAGTATTAGGCAGCTTCATGTGTTCAACGCTACCCCTGTCCCATTATGAAATTCTGTAAAGCACCACTGAGGGGTCATTTTGAACTGGGAGAGATGGTTCAATGTGCTCCCTCCAATTACTTCTTTTCTCTCAATCAGCCCCTCGTGAAGCGACTTTTCAAGCCAAAACAAGGGGCCATCCACTTTGTCTTTGGCAGCCTGGACCAGAGTCAAAAGCATTCCACAGACGTATTTCCTCATCACCGAAGCGCCCAACATTTCTCTTAGCCCAAGTCTATGTTTTTGCCCAGATGCAGTTTCTCCCTTTCCCATCTCAAAAGCAGCCAATGTGATTTCAAAATCCCATTTCTATTAGTGTCTAGCTTTGTCTTTTAACACCCAAAATAGCCTGGGCTCAGAGTTCAGTAAGGAGCTGCTTCTCCCACAGCTAGGGTTCCCAGGTGCCCGCTAATGGCGGGCAATCGCCTGCCAATTCCTGCTGCTGTCAGCCGACACTCAGCTGGTCGACGGGAGGAAGCAGGCTGGCAGAAAGGGGGGGAGCAATCCACCTCCCCGCATGATGTTGTTCCTTCCTGCATTGACGCGGAAGTGGCGGCATTGCACTGGGGGGGACGGGACGCTCTATCACTCTCCCCAAAACTCTAGTTTTGGGGCACGTGCTAGAGCGTTCCCCCACCCCCATGTCTCCCCTGCGGGCCTACAGATCTGCAGAAGGCCTGCTTTGTCCAGAGGCCTGGACACAATTAAACTCTAACAAGACTCTTTGTAATAGTGAGACTCCTCTATAAACACTGAGAGAGCAAAATGAAAATGTGGTGCTTGCATTCAGGATACAAATCTATGTTGCAAGTTCAAACACCAGCTCAAGACCTTCACCACATGTTCCCAGGGTGGCGAGAGAAAACACAAAATCCAGTGCAATGCACTATCTTCCTTGGAAACCAAGATTTCAGAATGGGCCTTAGTGCACCCAATTCAGGACGCAGCTCAACATTGTACCTTCAAAACCACCCGTTTAGCTTTCACTCCCATTTTTAAGAGGGCCGGCAGACTACAACACACACCATTCCCTTCAGCAGAGAGACCACGTGGAGACTTGGGGCATTTATCTTCTTAAAGCATAATTCCCAAATGGAAATCCAATATCCACTAGACTCCCCCACATGCTCCCATTTCACGGAAAGGGAGAGAACACGCCAAATACCCTGTAATGCAACACCCAAAACAAGACCTGTCAAAAGTTGTCCTTAACTAGTCTAGTGGGTTTATTTCCTTCCTAAGCACCTTTGACAGGCCGAAGGGGGCAAGTTGAAACTGGACGCATTTTTCAAAAAGACCAACGAGGACTGCCTCAAAAAAAATCCACAAAAGTTACTAACCAACCACCACCATTTTTACAAGTCGACTTGTCCGCGAGTATTCATGTCGGTGACCTCAAAGGATGAAAAGGAAAACAAACACCCACTCTTGCAATTCACACAAAGCCTTGGGGGCCCGGAATCGGTTTTTGCCTGGCCAGTGGGCTACTGACCAGCTGGAAAGAGACATACATTTCAACAGATTTTATATTTTTATCACGATCCCTCATTACACACACACACACAACTGCCACATCCTGCTTTTTGAATCCTAAGAAGGGTTACAGCACAAGACCAAATTAAACGCAATGCAAATGCACAGTCGCTGCAGGAAACGGCACCTCGTCCAGGGTGGGGGTAGTGACTCGTGAGGCATCCCTTGCATTAGGAAATCACAGTGCTCTCCCAATCCCCTCCCCCACTCGACCCCAAGGGCTGCCACGGGCAAAGAACTGAGGAATGCTGTCGGGTCTGTGGCAGGAAGCTTCATCATAAGACTCCCTTTGAATGCCCTTAAGGGGGGGAGCTGTCGGCACCCCCCTCAAACATGTGCACTAGCACATCTGCCTATCGGAGCATCAGCACAATATTACAATCTAGGGTTGCCAGGTCATCCCACGGGCCCCCAGTGAGGGTTGGGGGAGTATGGTTGCCAGATCTAGGTTTGGGGAGCTCCTGGAGATTTTGGGGTGGAGCCTGGGAAGGGACCTCAGTGGGGTACAATGCCCCGGAGCCCACCCTCCAAAGCAGACATTTTATCCAGAGGAACTGACCTCTGTAGTCTGGAGATGAGCTGTAGTTCCGGGGGATCCCCAGGTCCCACCTGGAGGTTGGCACCCTTACTACAATCCTGTGATGGCGGCAACACCACTACTTCGGGATTGTGCTTTGCCCGGGCTTACATTCTGAAACAGCAGCTTTCCTTCGAGTCCTCAGAGAGAAGAGTTTCAGCCCAACAGAGGAAGACTTTTAGTTTCTGCCCATGTGAAGAAAGTCCGTACTTCTCAGAAAAGAATCCGAAGGAAGATCTAAAGAGAAGACTGCCCGGCCATCAAATCCGCTTCTCAGAAGTTCAGGCGCCCAAAAAACACCTCTGAAGTTGGGCGGGGAGGAAAAACCCTTCAGCATTATATTCTAGCTGAGCAACGGAGCATGAGTAAGTAATGGAGGCTTTTCGTGGTCTGGTGAGTTTAAGCTATGAGCTGAAAGTTTAACTGTTAATGCACTTAGGGTGCGCACAAACATACATCAAAAGAGCAGTCGGCAGCTTTTCTCTCCTCTCTCGCAGGGCAATTCTTGCTTCCTTCCCCTTCTGCTGTTTTGAAGATGGTCGTTCATATCAGCAATTCCAGCACTTTCTCATTCTCCCCCCCACATTTCAGGGGGACTCTCTTTTTCTATTTTGAAGCACAGCCTGCCTGTTCCCATGGCTGTTTAGCACCTTTCTGAAAAGGAAAAGAAAGCCCAATCGATTGCATAAAGATTGCAGAGCCACTTGGGGGGTTTGGCTGGAAGGGGCTGAATTGGGTGGGACAGGACACTGGCCAGTCAGTGATGAGCACAGCCCAGCTTCTGCTGCAAACCGACAGAACCAGCCTGCCCAGAGCCAAGTCCTGGAGAGAAACTGGAACATCCATCCTGAAAATGGTGAGTGCGCTTCCAGGGAGCTGCTGTCAGAAAAAGAAGAAGAAGAGTTGGTTTTTATATGCCGACTTTCTCTACCACTTAAGGAAGAATCAAACCGGCTTACAATCACCTTCCCTTCCCCTCCCCACAACAGACACCCTGTGAGGTAGATGGGGCTGGGAGAGCGTGACTGGCCCAAGGTGACCCAGTTGGCTTCATATGTAGGAGTGGGGAAAGGTTCACCAGATTAGCATCCGCCACTCCTCCACATGAAGCCAGCTGGGTCACCTTGGGCTAGTCACACTCTCTCAGCCCCACCTGCCTCACAGGGTGTCTGCTGCGGGGAAGGGAAGGTGATTGTAAGCTGGTTGGATTCTTCCTTAAGTGGGAGAGAAAGTCGGCATATAAAAACCAACTCCTCTTCTTCATGCGGAGGAGTGGGGAATCAAACCCGGTTCTCCAGATCAGAGTCCACCGCTGTTAACCACTACACCACACTGGCTCTGCACCACACTGGATACCTGTGGGCCTCCCCGACCACCAGACGTCTCCTGCACCCCGGGTCTGTCAAAAACTAGCTGTCCCTTAGCAAAGAACCGGAGAGGGAGCAGGCGGATAAAAGCCACCGGGTAACAAGGCCGGCCGGCTGACCGCACCACCCTGGCGAGGAGGTGGCTGGCGCAGCCCCTGGAGGAGGAGGAGGAGGAGGAGGAGGGGAGGGGGGGCTGGCTCCAGCTTCCTTGTCGTAAGCCCGGCTGTGGCGATTAAAGCATGTGACGAAGTGGCAGCCAGACAAAGCGTGGAAACCTACTGCTGACAGGAAATTCAGATTCTTCCCGGCACAGAAGCCACTTGAATAGCAACGGCAGGAGAATGCTGAAGGGAATCCGTGCTGGAGGCCAAAAAGGCAGAGCAGAAATGCGGCGCAATCCTTAAGTGCCAAGCACGGCTGAGGAGGAGAGCACGGGGCCTTCTAACAAAGCCATTTTAAGATGGAAACGGGATTTGCCGTTTCAAATGCCAGAGACCTAAGCTGGCGGCACACAGAGCTTGCACGGCAGGCGGGTTCTACCCCAGGACCGTTTATTCTCTCTGCAAAGGGTGGGGGGGCCTTCCCCCAGAAAAGTTGAATGTTGTGCTCCAAAGTTATGCAAATGGGCTATTTTTGCTGGAGCTTTCTTTATGGGCATGCCGAGTAGCAGAAGGGCAAGAAGAATGAATAAAAGGAGACATATAACAGCCAAGATCCAGTAAAATCAACAGCATAGGAGCAAGGGAGAAAGAAAGGATATGCTCTCTGGGTCTTCTTAGCATTCTCACTGCAGCAGCTCTTGCCAATGAAACATCAGACTCTTAAAAAAAAAACAATTCTCCTATATATAAAAAGTAGTATTTCCAAATTTAGACTTGCTTAGCAGCAACTACATTGCACCGTGACGTGCTTTCAGACCTTGCTCCTAGGACTTGACCCTGTTTTTGTCTGCTCCATACAAAGTGAGGTGACATTTGCAGAGGAGATGCCGTAGGGAGGAAGGGGTGCTTAAACCTCTCCCTCACTGCCACGTCTCTTCTGCAAAACCCCGCCCCCCATCTTTTTTTGAGAGCAGGAAGCTTGGTCTTGGAATGAAACTTGAGGTAAAGCAGGCAAAAGAGGAGAAAAGCACACCCTTATTTATTTATTTATTTATTTATCTATTTATATTGTTCATTTATGTTATCGATTTTATTTATAGTATCTATACTCCACCTTTCTCATTTGGACTCCAGGAGGATTACACAGAGTGGGTCAATCCGTTCGACAGGATGGGACATTCAATAAACAAATGCAATAACATTAGGCTTGTAGAACCACTCAGAAGAACTGAAGCGAAGCATAAGTATTAACATGACGCATTACATGATGCAAAATTACATAGTAGGAGCCTCCTTACATCAACAATACACAATAATATAGGCCACAGTCTCTAATAATTTATCCAAGTAAGTTTGTGAATCATTTAGTTCAGCGCAACTCTATTGCCTGCATACAAAAACCCTCTTGATTAATTCAATTTTGCATAGTTTGAGGAAAGCCAGGAGACTGGGAGCCTTCCTGACCTCCTCGGGGAGGTGATTCTATAAGGTGGGGGTTACAACTGAGAAGGCATGTATACGGGCAATTGTTGGTTTTGCCCATTGAACACGTGAACACACGAACACATGAAGTTGCCTTATACTGAATCAGACCCATGGTCCATCAAAGTCAGTATTGTCTACTCAGACCGGCAGCGGCTCTCTAGGGCCTCAGGAAGAGGTCTTTCACCTCACCTACTTATCTAGTCCCTTTAACTGGAGAAGCTGGGGATTGAACCTGGGACCTTCTGCATGCCAAGCAGAGGCTCTACCACTGAGCCACAGCCCCTCCCATTTTGCCTAGATTGATTAGAAACGCTCCAGTTTCAGTAAAGAGAAGGAAAAGTCCACACAGCCTACAAAGAGGAATCTAGAAGGCAGAAAATTAAGCTTGGAATTATCTTCCAAGACACTTGGAACTTATTTTTAATAACTTACATTCTGCCTCGTAGAGAATTTGAATGTGACGCTCAAGGAGTGCGATACTGCAATATTGTGAGATGCTTGCATTTTATGTCAGCAAAGAGGAAATGAGCACGGAGTTCCTGTATTTTTCAAGACCCACCAGCAAAGCAAGCCCAGTCTCAGAAAGTTTGAGAATGGCAAACTTAAACGTATCTCAGAGTTTTAATAACCCTTTTGGAGTGTCAACCTTTGCACATGAATGCTTCAGATTTCAGACATCCACTCCAACATGCATAAGGAGTTCTGCAGCACTACACTGCTTTTTGCACAAGCCTTACCTCAAAACTTAGTAATCACTGAAAATCATGTGAGTAAAGTTTCCACCTGTGCTGTTTCAACAGCAGCACCTACCAGCACCATACAGTGTCTTCATCTACCACGATAAACAGAAGTGAAGTGAGAGGAACAGGCCGAGCTGCCATTCCACCACTCCCGAATATAAGAATATCCTGTTGTCCAGGAAACAGTATGGTGAGGTTCCTTTGACAATCAGCACACAAAAGGTTGTACCATATTTTCTGGCACCTTCAACCATGAAAATATTTTTTTTTACACAATCGCTCCAACATGGTAGATTTGGGGACAGTTGGTTGTTACTGCCTTAGAAAAAAGCACATGAGCTGGCACAGACTCTTGGACTGCCCCATCTACCCTTGATGTTATAACTGGAATCCCCCCCAGGTAAGAAGGGAGTAGACTAGGTGGTCCTCAGGATCACGGTCCAGCTCTCTGCTTATCTTGCTTCTGCCATCCACTTTTCAACTTCTCACCCCCACCAAACTCTGCACCAACATTTTATTGAGCTTCAAACTGTCTGTCCCATATGAACTAGAGGTCCCAGATGTGCCCCTCGCAAACCTTCCAGACGCAATTGTTCTTTTCTCCCACTCAATCACCACACCCCACAACAGTTACTAAGGGGGCTCTCATTCCTTTAAGAGGCTTTAAGAGGGGAGTGGACGTGTTCATGGAGGAGAGGGCTAGTCATGGCTACTAGTAAAAATGGATACTAGCCATGATGCATACCTATTCTCTCCAGGGCCAGAGGAGCATGCCTATTAGGTGCTTTGGAACACAGGCAGGATCATGCTGCTGCAGTTGTCTTGTTTGTGGGCTTCCTAGAGGCACCTAGTTGGCCATTGTGTGAACAGACTGCTGGACTTGATGGACCTTGGTCTGATCCAGCATGGCCTTTCTTATGTTCCTTCCCACACTCCCTGTCAAGACAAAGTTCCAACCATTTCTACATGCACACATATTCCTGCAATCCTCCTCAGCACATCATATCTCTGTCACTGCAACAGCCACAGGACTGGAACCACACACAGCTTCTTGCCTTTCCACCCAAGCCAAACATGAAAAATATTAACTTAAAATCATGCACTAATTACAAAGTGACAAGTCACTTCCGGCTCTTCTGAGCTCTGTTCCCCAACATGGCACCTGCCCCAAGTTTCAGGAAAGCAGGCAAGGCATAGTTAAATTGTGGAACTCCCTGCCCCAGGATGGGGTGATGGCTGACAACTTGGAAGGCTTTAAGAGTGGACATGTTCATGGAGGAGAGGGCTATTCATGGCTACTTGTAAAAATGGATACCATTCATGATGCATAACTATTATCTCCAGGATCAGATGAGCAATGTTTATTACATTAGGTACTTTGGAACACAGGCAGGACAATGCTCCTGCAGTTGTCTTGCTTGTGGGCTTCCTAGAACAGGGGTGGGGAACCTTTTTCCTGCCAAGGGCCATTTGCACATTTATAACATCATTCGGGGGCCATACCAGATGTAGATCTCCTGGGGGGGGGAGAGGCTAGGGTTGCCAGGTCTCCGGCCACCACCTGGAGGTTGGCAACCCCAGGGGAGGCCACGCAGAGAAGGCCTGGAGGGCGCCCCCACTCCCCCCCAGGCGGGAGGGCAGCCAGCGGGAAGCCCGAGCAAACTAGGCGCCAGGGGGGTGCAGCCCGCAGTCGATCAGCAAGGGAGGAAGGAAGGAAAACAGAGAAAGAGGAAAAGGGAGAGAGGGAGAAAGAAATGGAAAGAGGGGGAGAAAGAAAAGGACGGAGGGAGACAGACAAAGAAAGAGACAGAAAGAGAGGGAGAGAGAAAAGCCTTCCCCCACACACACACACCTGCTGGCCCCACGCAACCTGGCCCCAGGCTCCATGCCTTCCCACCCCCAGAGTCCACAAAAGGCCCCCCGAAGCCCGATCGGCTCCTGCGCACATGCTCTGCCGCCAGGAGCCATGGGCCTCTTTTCCCCCCCTCCCTCTTGCTGCTCAACAGCCGACAGGCAGCAAGAGGGGCTTACAGTGTGCCCCGGCATTCCTGCAAGCTGCGGTGATAGGGGGCAGCCTTGGGGAAAGCGTCCCTCCCCCTCTTCCTGCCGACCAACAGCCTTCAGTCGGCGAGGAGGTCCAAAGGGCGCCGCAGCGCCTCTGCAAGCCGTGGCCCCAGGAACACCCTCAGGGAGGGCCACCCTGTGCTGCGCCTCTACGGCGGGGCCCCGGAGCTCCCAAGGGCCACAAAAATGTCCTCGGGGCCGCATACAGCCCCCAGGCCTGAGGTTCCCCATCCCTGTCCTAGAGGCACCTGGTTGGCCACTGTGTGAACAGGCTGCTAGACTTGATGGACCTTGGTCTGATCCAGCATAGCCTTTCCTCTGTTCTTAAGGCTGTTAACCAGTAGGGCTTGTGGTTGGTCATTGATTCTCACCTTGAAACAGTCACCACCAGAGGAACAGGTAAGCTGTGAGCCACTCTTGAGGTACAAGCCTCATGCTGGGGATGGAAGTAAACATGGCTCACTTGGCTGATGGTAACTGCGAATGTGGCTCTCTGATCCGTGGAGTGAGTACCCCTGCTCTGGGGCATATATATTCCTGCCTATATGTAGGCTCCTGCTGGATTAGAGGCTGATCTCTCTTTTTAAAAAATGTATTATAGTAGGATGCACACCCAGACAGCTGCACACACAAACATACGCAAAATGAACACATAGGCTTGCCAGCTCTGGGTTGGGAAATACCTGGAGATTTCAGGGGTGGAGCCTGGGGAGGGGAGGGACCTCAGCAGGGTATAATGTCTCAGAGTCCACCTTCCAAAGCAGCCCTTTTCTTCAGGGGAACTAATCTTGATCATCTGGCGGATAACTGTAATATTGGGAGATCGCCAGGTGCCACCTGGAAGTTGGCAACCCTATGAACACACCATGCGCGCACACATACCAATAATGGCAGGAGAATGAAAAAAGTGTGGAGAGGGGAAACAGCTAGGGATGCGCAAGGTCACAGACACAGCTATCAAAGGGGAGGGGCTGAGGAACAAAGAATTACATTTTAGATGTTAGAGAACACTGTATAATTGGATTCATTTTTTTTAAGTTGTCAAGGTGTGGGGTATTTGGCAACATTGTCAAAGTGCAGGAGATGCCACAAATCTGTCGGCAGGAGGAGAGACATTTCACAACGTTTGTCCAAGCACGGTGGTAAGAGATCCCAGTACCAGTATCTGGTTACTAAAGTTCTCAAGAAACTCAGAAGTGAACTAGTAATCAAAGGCAGGACTCCGAATGAAATATGGGCTGCCCTCTGGTGTATCTGGGTGCAGCGCGGGGATGACAGCCCATTGGTAGATGTGCGTGATGCAAGCCAAAAGGCCCAAGTTCACCCCCCAACATCTCTTTCTGCCAGAAACCCCAGAGAGCTGTTGCCAGCAGACAGAGAAGACAACAGTGGAATTGATGGGCTGTGGCTCAGTGGCAGAGCCTCTGCTTGGCATGCAGAAGGTCCCAGGTTCAATCCCTGACATCTCCAGTTGAAAGGAGCAGGCAGTAGGTGATGTGCAGTAGACCCCTGCCTGAGCCCCTGGAGAGCTGCTGCCTGTCTGAGTAAACAATACTGACTTTGATGGACCAAGGGTCTGATTCAGTATAAGGCAGCTTCATGTGTTCATGTGCGACCAGTAGCCTCACCCAGCAGAAAACAGGGCCTATCTTCAAACCCTCAATACAGCTATAGCTGCCCTAGCCAAACAGCTATCAACTCCAAACAATGGGTTTTCTTCCCATAAAGCTTTAGATAGAAAGAACATTTGGACATAAAGTATTCAGTGTAAGGGAGGCATCCTCATTTTCAATATTATCTGGAAGTCTGAATTGTGCTCGTTAGCACAAACAAAAAACACGTGCATTTTGTCACATGCGCTTCATATTTACAGAATACCAACTACGTTCCGAGACAAGTTCATTCATTCAAAGAGCTTTTTTTTTTCTCCATTCATGTGACTAGCTGCTGGGTTTAAATCACTCTTCCCATTTGCTACATTGATTTCATTCATCCAGCACTCTGAACTGTCATTTTCTCATGCAATGAACATTTTCTCATGCAATGTGCCGGCTTTACTGTACAGAGGCAGCGCATCGCCCAACACGTGGAATACACAGATAGACTTCAGCAGTCGTCTCTTCCTTGCAAACAGATTACAAGTGGGCTTCCCCCCCCCTCCTTTGTGACTGTAACATTACAGCGTTGCAGATTACCGAGTTAAACGTACCCATCATCCCACAGTTTTGAAAAATCAGGTTGTTTTGGATCTTGGTAAGAAAACAGCTTTCTTCCTGTAACAAAAACACTAACTGCTCCCAGGATCCTTAGCAAATTGGTAAGTAAAGTTTATGGTAAATTCACATTTTTTACTAGAACAACAGGGGAGAGAAGAGCTGGCTGCTTCACGACTTTTTGGCAACCTTTGATGAAGAAGCTATCTGTTTTTGAGCAACCAAATGTCCCATGAGCTCAGATTTCATTCACACCTCTGTTTTCAGGGGAACACCTGGGGCCTTTTTTCTTTCTTTAGCAAATTGTTCTAGTTTGGCAAATCCCCTGAAAAAAGGGAGAGGCTCTATAATCCCCCATATTCTTATGCACAGAACGATTTCCTTTAAGAGAGGAATTCAACTCTTAGAGAAAGAAAAAACAAGGTTACTTGGAGGCTTGTTTCCTGTGGCCCCCCTGAAGGTTACTCGACACTCAGAAGCCAACAGGAAGGACCTCTTATGATTCTCTTTCATGTTTCATACCTCTTGGATTCTTTTTTTCAAAGCATAAATACAAAAACCAAGTGTCCAGCGCCTGGAGATTCCTCTGAGCACAAAATGAAAGAGCCGCAAGAACTGCACCTCCTGCTCAGGCGGCTTCCAGTCAGGCTGGGCACTTCTGGCCACCAAAGCCATGCTGGGCTGAACTTCCAGCTCTGGTAGCAAGACCCAAATCTGCAGTTAACCGACGGCCATGATCTTTTTGCTGCTATGTGTGGGGAAAGCTTATGGAGGAACAGCACACCCTCAGCATATTAACATAAAAGCAACAGATGACATGTGTGGGCAGCCGGCACCACCACTACTGGGCGTCTGCAGTTTGTATTCTGGAACCGGTGTCATATAAAGTCACTCAAGTCACGCAAACGCTGCCAAATATTGCTTATGCAAAATGTTCCTTACAGCTGCGGGATACAGGAAATCCCAAAGCGGTGAGCCTTCCCCCTCTCCACTTTCTAGGGCACACACAGATGTCCTTCCTGGATGACCAATTTAGTACAGGAGCACACAATGCCTGAGGTACCGAGGCATCACTGGACTCACCAGGGTAGCCAGACCTCCTACATGGACTCTTAAGCGCCCCGTTTGGGAACCGGCAATAACCCAAAGCATACTGCCTGCATTCTAGTTGTCAAAGGCAAACAGAGCAGAAAGGCCCGACCTTCTCCAGGAGGGACTTCTGAACACAATAAAGTGATGTTCATTTTGCATTCCTCTATGTAAATATCAAAAGTATCCCTAGGATTAAAAACTTTTTAAAGGGACTATCCTTTGTCTCTCCCCCCACCCTCCATATACACCATAATGGACTTTTCATTTCTGAGCCACTGCATTCCCCAAGCCACTGCACAAGATGCCACAGCACCAAAATCTTCAACTGCCTGGACATATTAATCTGGCAAGCCTTAAAATACCTCTGGGCCACTGATATCCTGCTGCTATACTCTGTTTAAAACCTGTAGCCACTGAGCTGGGGGAATGTCACCTAGATTAAGGCGGAGGAGCCTGGACAGCCCTCAGAAGCCAACAGACCATCTAAAAGACAGGCTCTTACAGTTACATTTCAAAACTTGCTGCTTAGCCTACAGAACAGCAATTCTTGAAAGGAAGTGGCGTGTAACAGGTGTTTAAGCAGATTCCCTTGGGTGGAGGTCAGACCAGAGCCTTTACCACTGAAGATGTCAGGACTTCTGGCTTACATGAAGATCTACTCTGATTTTGTCCCAAAGTTTGTTGGTTCCCAAATCCTATGGCACTTTGTTTCCATAACTAGGACCAATTCCATTGAATTCCAGAAATCACCGGGGAGGGGGGGGGTGTTTCAGGACTGATTTGGCCGACATCATGATCTGTGTATGCATACTGCTTTGTTAACAGAAAGAATTTTTAAAAACTTTAAAAACAGATCACCAGAAAAAAAAGGGGGGGGGAAATAAGGTACCCCGTGAAACAAACCAGAAGAGCCAAGAAAGTCATCTCACACCTGAGCCTTAAAGGAGCAGTGGTCAGATTATCCGATTTTGATACCTTACGGCTGAAGACGCACATACCAAAGGCAGCTCCCAAAATTCTGTCACAGCCCAGTGCGACCA
Organism: Euleptes europaea; assembly: GCF_029931775.1. Classification (NCBI taxonomy): domain Eukaryota; kingdom Metazoa; phylum Chordata; class Lepidosauria; order Squamata; family Sphaerodactylidae; genus Euleptes; species Euleptes europaea. The sequence goes on from NC_079328.1 coordinate 12,247,795, forward strand.
AACAACCCCCACAACAGAAACCAGGACATGGCCTGGCAGGTAAGCCAGCAAGACCATGCAGAGAGAAACAGGCCTGATTCTCAACCGCCGGGGTCATTGGGGGTGGGGGCAGCCAGGGAGCAGATTCGGAACCACTCCAATGTTGTTCCCCCACCATAACCTGGTCCCACAGGAGCAAATGAAAACATTTTGGAGGACTTTCATTCATAGGGTCGCCATGAGTCGGAAGTGACTTGACGGCACTTAACACACACACACAGGAGCAAATGAAAACCATCCATTCCTGCGACAGGAAAGCAGAGTGCTGAACTTTGGGGTCCCGCACAGCCCCTGCACCCTAGAAGGGGTCTGCACAAAATCTGTACGCAAGAGTATTCAGATAGGCACTCAAAGCCCCCACCCCTCTAACTTTCCTCCTCTTCTGTGACACATCCCTCACCGTGCTCGCCCATGCATCTATGCTCGACCCTCACGGCCACATCTCGCTCGCTTACAATATTTGCAGCGTCCCCCAATCCGTTCTCTTCCGGAACGCGTTCCCATTTCCCGGCTCCCAAAGAAGATTATTTCAGCCGGATTCTCTCATCTCATCTCATCTCTTCCCATCTCGAAGCTTCCCACTGGTCCCAGCAGGCAGCCAGACTCCAGCAAAGAAGAAATTACACGCCGTGGAGCCAAAGGAAGACAAGGGCCGGATGTGAGCGCGGAGAGGGCCAAGCTGACCCAAGACTGGGGGAGGGGGGGGGAGGATTCAGGGATAGGCCCCTGGGGGCCGACCGGGCCCCCCATCCGCCACTAACTTCGGGGGCCCCCGGGGGAGCCCTCGCCCTGCAATTGCACAGGTGCCCGAGAGGGGTCGCCCTCTTGTCCCACGACCTTGCCCGGGGCCACCTGGAGCGCCCTTTCCAGCCACTTCCCAGGCGGCGGGGAGGAGGGAGGATCGCAGACGGGGGGGGGGGGGAGAAGCCGTATAGGGGGGGGTCGTCTCCAGCTCTCGAAAATGGACGGCCGCGGAGCAGCGGGAAAGAACTCGCCTCCCCCCCGCACTTGGAAGAAAGACCCCCCCCCCTTGCAGACACGCACAAAACGAGGTCCAAGCCCAGACCCGCCGCCGTCGGGTCGGCCGAGAGCCTCGAAGCGGCCAAGCGGAGAACTCCCTCCCGGGGGGGGGGGGAGTCCGGCCGGGGGGGAGGGCAGGAGGTCCGACGGCCCCTGCCCGGCTCCGGGCGCCGCAGGAGGCCGGCGGGGGAGCGCCAGCCCGGCTCCAGGCGCGGCGGCTGACAGCCCCTGCAGCGGCGGCGGTGGCGGCTCCGCTCCCCTCCGCCGCCCGGGGTCAGCCCCAGCCCGCCCCCCTCCCTGCAACAACCGCGGCTGTAACCTCGGAAACGGGGCGGCCCGGACGGCGAGGAGGGGTGGGGGGCTCCAATGCAGTGGCCGGTGGAGCCGGAGGGAGGGGGGAAGGGGGGACGGAGGGGGGAAGGGGGGACGGAGGGGGGGAAGGGGGGACGGAGGGGGGGAAGGGGGGACGGAGGGGGGAGGGGGGCGCTCTCCCACCTGCCCCGCCAAACTTTGCTCCGCCGCCCCGCCGCTCTCCTGCGGGGCGCGGCGTCGAGCTGCACTTACGGGGCTGGGGGGCCCCTTCCCCGGGGCCGGGCGGCGGGGCGCTCCGTCCGAGGCGGGCGCGGGCGAGGCTGGCAGGCGGCGCGCAGCCCCGGGGGCCCCCTCCGCTTTTTGTCTGGAGCCACTGAGCTGAGACCAGCGTGGCTGCAGCGGCGGCGGCGGCGGCGACACCTCCCCGGAAGGAAGGAAGGCGGGTGGGTGGGCAGGCAGGCAGGGAGGGAGGGAGGGGAGGCGAGGGAGGGGGAGGCCGGCCGGCCAAAGCCAGGACCCCCGAGGCGACCCCCGCCTCCGCCTCCGCCGCAAACTTTTTGCCGCCAGACTTTCCTCCCCGCCCCACGGAAGAGACCCCCGGGGCGGACGCGGGCACCTACCGGAGCCGGGGGACCGGCCGAGGCGGGGGAGAGGTCGCCGCCGCCGCCGCCGCTCCGGGCAGGCGGGCCGTGCGCGCTGTCGCAACGGGGATGCTGCTGCTGCTGCCGCCGCCGCCGCCCGGGCTCTCAGCACCTGCCCCGAAGGGGTCCCCGCGCAGCAAGGGGGCCGCCTCCCCGCCCAGCACATCCGGGGGGGGGGGAGAGGAGGGGCGGCGGCGGCGGGGGGGCCGGGGCGTCGGAGGGGCTCCAGACGGCAGCGGCGGCGGCTCTTCCGCTCGCCTCGCCCGCGCAGCCGCCTCTCCAGGACCCAGACGGGCGGACCGCAGCGCAGCGCGCGGCTCGGCCGGCCGGGGCTGCAGGCAAAACCCGGACCGGACTCCGGGCTGCCCAGCGGCCCCCTCTGCCGACGGCGCGCTCCGGCTCCCGGGCGCGGCGGGGGGGGGGCGCGCACCCCCCTCTCCTCCTCCTCCTCCTCCTCCTCCTCCTCCTCCAAGGGCGGCTCGGCCCCCGCGCCCCGAGCAGCGCCCAGCCTGCTCCGAGCAAGCCCGGCGCCTTTCCCGACGTGCCCGGGGAGCTCCGGGTCTCCCCGGGAAGGCCGCGTGGTCGTTCCCCGGTCTGGGCGGCGGGGGTCGCCGCTCCCCACGTGCACGCCCTCGACGCGCGCGGAGGCTTGCTCTCCCGCGGCCCTTCCCCTTTAAACGCCCCCCCCCCTCCAGCGAGCAGCAAAACTTGGAAGCGGCGCGAGTTGCGGGAAGATGGACGGGGGGGGGGCGGGCGGCCTCGGGGCGTCCCCGGTAGGGGGAACTCGCCGTCGGGGAGGGGGCGAACCCCCCCCCGGGGGGGGCAGAAGGGCGTCTGGCCCTGGACCGTGCTTGCAGCAAGGCGGCGATGGCGGCCTCGAGTCGCCTACCGAGTCCTCGAAGGGGCGCGCCGGGCCACGCGGAGCTGAAGCCCGCTTCCCCCCCCCCCGGGCAGTCCTCGGCGCCCCCAAGCTGATCCTCCCGCGCGTCCCCCCGTGCTCGTCTCCCACGCCACCCCCTGCCGGTAGCGAAGCCCCACCCGCGAGGATCCCCGGCTCCCCACATGAGATGGGGCGGGGGCCGCAGAGCCCCCCCCCCTCCCGGCCGTCTCCTGAGCCCGCTTCCGAGTGCGGAAACGGGCCCGGATCGCCCGTGCGGGGTGTTCGCGCGCGGGGTCGGCGCGGCCCCCTCGGGGGAGCCGGAGGGGGCGCTTGGCGACCCCATTGCTAGCAGCAGGCTCGACGCCGGGATCGACCGGTGCTTGCTGCGGACCGGATCGGGCTCTCCCCCGGGGAGGCGGCAGCCTCGCGCCACAACTTTTTCAAAGGCCCCCCCGTGCCTTCGATAGGAGGATAACGATGCAGCCTTTAAAATAGTTATTTGTAATATTATAAAATATTAAAATATAAAAATATTAAAACGGAAAACTCTGAAGCAGATGCGAAACGCTTCTACAAACGCGGCCCGGGATGGGTTGGCGGTCTCGTTCACCGATGCCGCGTGCAAGGATGGGGCTGTTGGGTCGGCATTTCGGCTCCCACGATAGGGACCCGGCTCTCTCCATCCTTGGTGCTCCCCCTTCCTGCCCCTCGTGGTATTGCAATTCAGGCCAGGTTTTGTAAAAATTTACTTTTTGCTCAATTCCCAGTGGGTCGCCGTGTTAGTCTGTCTGCAGTAGCAGAAAAGGGCAAGAGTCCAGGAGCACCTTAAAAGACTAACAAAAACGTTTTCTGGTAGGGGATGAGCTTTCGTGAGCCACAGCTGAGCTTAAAGACTAACAAAAACATTTTCTGGTAGGGGATGAGCTTTCGTGAGCCACAGCTGAGCTTAAAGACTAACACAAACATTTTCTGGTAGGGGATGAGCTTTCGTGAGCCACAGCTGAGTTTAAAGACTAACAAAAACATTTTCTGGTAGGGGATGAGCTTTCGTGAGCCACAGCTGAGCGTAAAGACTAACACAAATATTTTCTGGTAGGGGATGAGCTTTCGTGAGCCACAGCTGAACTTAAAGACTAACAAAAACATTTTCTGGTAGGGGATGAGCTTTCGTGAGCCACAGCTGAGCTTAAAGACTAACACAAACATTTTCTGGTAGGGGATGAGCTTTCGTGAGCCACAGCTGAGCTTAAAGACTAACACAAACATTTTCTGGTAGGGGATGAGCTTTCGTGAGCCACAGCTGAGCTTAAAGACTAACAAAAACATTTTCTGGTAGGGGATGAGCTCATACCCTACCAGAAAATATTTGTGTTAGTCTTTAAGCTCAGCTGTGGCTCACGAAAGCTCATACCCTACCAGAAAATATTTGTGTTAGTCTTTAAGGTGCTACTGGACTCTTGCCCTTTTCTATTTTTGCTAAATTGTTTTTAATCTCTGTCTCCCCTGCTGATTCTTCCACTCCCTCCTAACCCCATCACGATATTTGTAACTGCGGTGTGAAAAATCAAGTTCAGCGCAGAGTCACTGGAACAGAAAAAAAAGAAGAATGGTTGGTTTTTATATGCTGACTTTCTCTACCGCTTAAGGGAGACTCAACCCGGCTTACAATCTCCTTCTCCTCCCCGCAACGGACACCCTGTGAGATAGTTGGGGCTGAGAGAGTGTGACTGGCCCAAAGTTACCCAGCAGGCTTCACCTGGAGGAGTGGGGAAACAAATCCAGTTCACCAGATTAGCCTCCGCCACTCATGGGGAGGAGCGGGGAATCAAACCCGGTTCTTCAGATCAGACTCCACCGCTCCAAACCACCGCTCTTAACCACTACATGTTTGGTCTGTTTCCCAAATAAGAGCCAACCCAAGCAGGGCACAAAAGCCATGTATCTAGTCCCCATCGTACACCTCTGTACTGAAAGGTGCGATTTAACCATTACAGCAAATTGCAATCGAAGAAAATATCTTTCATTAATTGAATGTTAATTTTTTTAAAATATCTTAATCCCCATTTTCTCCCCATTACTATTGTTGCTGACCTCCCCATCATCCCCCCCCAAACTTGGTTTGTGGGGTCCACTGCCTGACCAGTTTTTTCCAGTATTGTTTGGAATATGTAATTTTAAAGTATGTTCTAACTGATGTTTTTATGATTATAATGTTGTGACCCACTCTGAGCCCAGCTTGCTGGGAATGAGGACAGGCTATAAATGCAATAAACAAATACATATTAATCCCTCTCCAAATCTTATGACAGTGATGTGGTAGGAGAGGGACTTCCTTTATCCTGCATCTGCTGCCGGTAGAATTCCTTGGTTGCCTCCAAGTTTGAGCATTATGAGAGGTTTCCCACAATCCTTGAGTTTTGCTGGCAGTGCCACATTTCCGTCCCTCTCCTCTCTTGTTTTAGGTCAAAAGGCCACATGACCTCCTCTCAGCAAATGTGTAGCCAGTCGATAATTGCTGGTGCCAGAAATTATCGACTAGGCTGGAAAAAGCCACTGGGAGAAATTCTTTCCAGGTCATACAAACCTCTCTCTGCTGCCCAATTGTCTCCTCTGCGATAAACAGAAGGTCATAGGTCCCAAACAATAAGAAGAACCCCTGGCCAGATGTGAGCCTCAGGAGCCCTTCTAGATTCTAGAATGAACCTGTGATGCACAGCGCAAAGTCTGGGGACGGTTCTCTGGACGGTCACATGGAAGAAGGCCTTCTGCACATACAAAGTGTCCCCAATTGCCCAAAATCGTTAAAAGAACTCAAATTCTGGCAAACCAATCACAAAATAAGCCAGAAAAGAAGTTGAGGAGCAAGTTCTTTTAAAAGGGGGGGGGGTAACTGAATAAATGCAAAGCAACAAAAAAAATTAATTGCTGAAGAAGTAGAGTTGGTTTTTATACCCCAATTTTCTCTACTTTTAAGCAGTCTCAAACCGGCTTGCAATCTCCTTCCCTTCCTCTGCCCACAACAGACACCTTGTTAGTTAGGCAGAGCTGGGAGAGTTCTGAGAGAACTGTAACTAGCCCAATGTTACACAGCAGGATTCATGTGAAGGAGCGAGAAATCGAACCCGGTTCACCAGATTAAAGTCTTAAACACTATACCATGCAGGATATTAGGAATACTAGGGGAAATGAACTGGGGCACATTTTTTGAACTATGTGAGAGAGAGATGAAGTTTTAAAATGGACTTTTTACAAAAGTCACCAGGGCCAGATGGCGTTCATCTGAGAAGTCAAATGTAAAATTGTTGATCTTTAACTAACCTGTTATCCAACATCACTAAAATCTGCCACTACATCCTAGATTTTATTTGTTTTTAATAATCTGTTTATCTTGCTTCTTCCTAAGGCTACTGACAAACAGTGGAAAACATTAAATCAGTTCAGGAATGAAGAATGCCATTTTCCAAACAATTAAAATAGCAGCAAGATACAAAACACAAAATAAGATAAGGATTTGCTGTCCCTCCCAATCCAAGATAAAAATACAAAATGCGAAGAAGTAGCATCATCCCCCCCCCCAGGCAGTCTAAAAAGGCTTTGCACTTTTCCTTTGAAGCAAAAAATGTGCAGTAACATACCTCTTAGGGAGATGCTCATTCCACACCTGGGCTGCAAAAGAAATGGCCCTGTTTCTTCCAGAAAGGACTCCAATTTCTTATATGGCTGGGATTCAGAAGCAGCCTTTCCTCCCTACTGGAGATAGGGTCACAGAGTTGGTGTTTAACATATGCATGTAGAGCTTTGAATATTTCTTTTTTTTAAAAAGAGCCTTGAATTGGGCCAGAATCAGAGCCACTGCATGGACTTCTGTCATCCAACGCCTCCCGCCCCTAGTTCCCAATCAGCACAAGACAGACCCGTGAAAGACACCCTCATTTCCAGGGAGTTGTTTTTTATATGCTGACTTTCTCTACCACTTAAGGCAGAATCAAACAGGCTTACAATCACCTTCCCTTCCCCTCCCCACAACAGACACCTTGTGAGGTAGGTGGGGCTGAGAGAGCTCGGAGAGAACTGTGATTGGCCCAAGGTCACCCAGCAGGCTTCATGTGGAGGAGTGGGGGATCAAACCTGGTTCTCCAGATTAGAGTCTGCCACTCTTAACCACTATACCACGCTGGGTATACCACGTTTGTGAGTTCATAGGGGATGCAAGGTTTGAGCCGGCATCTCCCCAATCACACACAGCAACTACAGTGGGCTTCAAGCAGTGGCTGGACAAACACTTGACAGGGATCCTTTAGGCTGATCCCGCATTAAGCGGGGGGTCGGACGGGATGGCCTGTAAGGCCCCTTGCAACTCTTATGATCACCAGAGTCCCACCATTCTAGTGGTGCAGTGGTTAGAGGGTCAGACTAGGGTCTAGGAGACCCAGGTTCGAATCCCCTTTTTGCCATGGAAGTTTCCTGGGGGCGAAAATGCATGAGAGGTTTTGCCTTGGATTTGCCGCTCTCGAAATGCACATTTTCCCCAGCCGCATTCTCAAAACTCAAAAATAAGCCCCCATGCAGAGTTCTGAGAATTCAGGTGGGGAAAACGTGCATCTAGAGAGTGGCAAAATCCAAGGCAAAACCTCCCATGCGTTTTCGCCCTGGGTGACTTTGGGCCAGTCACATGCTCTCACCTTAGCCTACCTCACAGGCTTGTTGTGAGGATACAATGGAGAAGGGGAGAATGATATAAGCCACGGGCAACAGGTATGTGTGTGCTCCAAAGTACAAAACTGGATTTGAAGCCAGGCCAGCCAGCCAGCTAGCGAACACTCGGAGCTTCACAAGATCATTTCTCCCAAAATAATCACCTTTGCTTACACATTCAAGAAATTAACCTTGTAAAGCTGAAAGTCAGCCTCCATTTCATCCCATGATGAACGATCATATAAAAGACCGTGGCTATCCCCAATGGGAAGAATTCATAGTTCCAAAGGGAAACACAGCAAGCTTCCTAAGAAAGTTAGCTGTGGTGAACAAGAAGGGCTTGAGTCTGCATATCCCTGAGCATTTGCAGAGTATCTTTGTCTCCTCGTTCAATAACTCTAGTCTTCTGCCACATCTGGAATACACAAGCAGATGTGTTGTGTATACACAACAGCAAGCAGGATTTTCATACAGAAGGATAGGGCCTACAATCTCTTTCCTCCTTCCCCCCTCCCCGCCCACAGTCTTGTGTTTAGCTTTTTCTCCCTCCTTCCCCTTCCTGTCCTGCCTGCACTGAAGTTACATTTTTAAAACTTAGCAACCACATGGAAGAAAGCAAATTTGATGCAGAAAAGAGCAACCAAAATGATCAGGGGACTAAAAGGCTGTTTAGCTTGGAAAGAAGGCAGTTGAGGGGAGACATGATTGAGGTCTATAAAATTATGCATGGTATGGAGAGAGTGGACAGGGAGAAGCTTTTCTCCCTCTCTCATAATACTAGAACGTGGGGTCATCTGCTGAAGCTGGGGGGGGTGACTGATTCAAAACAGGTAAAAGGAAGTATTTCTTCACACAATACAGTAAAATTGTGGAACTCCCTGCCCCAAGATGGGGTGATGGCTGCCAACTTGGAAGGCTTTAAGAGGGGAGTGGACATGTTCATGGAGGAGAGGGCTTTCCATGGCTACTAGTAAAAATGGATACTAGTCATGATGCATACATGTTCTTTCTAGGATCAGAGGAGCAAGCCGAATATATTAGGTACTGTGGAACGTGGGCAGGATGCTGCTGCTGCAGTCGTCTTGTTTGTGGACTTCCTAGAGGCACCTGGTTGGCCACTGTGTGAACAGGTTGCTGGACTTGACAGGCCTTGGCCTGATCCAGCAGGGCCTTATGTTCTCATGTTCAAATTTAATGTTTTCTATGTTGTTGTTTCGGAGAGGGGCTGTGGCTCAGTGGAAGAGCCTCTGCATTGCATGCAGAAAGTCCAAGGTTCAATCCCCAGCATCTCCAGTTAAAAGGCGATGTGAAAGACCTCTGCCTAAAACCCTGGAGAGCCGCTGCCATCCTAAGTAAACGGTACTGACCTTGATAGATTGACGGACTGATTCAAAATAAGGCAGCTATCATGTGTGGTTTATCAGTGAATTAAAGGGTGTAATGCTAAAAGAAAGCCCTTTTCTCCTGTCCTTCCTCTCCCTCTGTGGAGCTTTGGGTAGAATCTGTCAGCAGCCTAAAAGCAGGAATTGGCCAATAGGAAAAGCACCTAAGTGACATTTAACGCCAAGACTCTCCGGGATAATGTTCAGAGCAGGGGTGGGGGGATGAGTAAATACATCTGAAAAATTTTGTCATGAGAAGGTACCTTGGGCACCAAAATATATCATTTTTTAGGAGTCACCAACCATATTTTCTCTCCCTTTCTCTCGAAAAGTAGAGCAGGGCAGATCTATAGCTTGATAAGGCTTTTCATGTTGGTTACAGCTTTTGGTTGTTATGGGCTGATGCTGGTAAAGAGAGAAGCAAGCAAGAAAAACAAAGTATGCTGGTGCTTTTAAATCAAAACACTTTGTTCCCAGAAAGGTGCCCCCACCTGGTCAGAACACCTATGAATACCTTGTTTCAGTGGATCCATAATAGGAACAGCCCTGGCATCAACATCGCCAGGTTGGTTGGTTGCATTCCTGCTTTCTCCCTTCCCCCTACCTGTTAGGAGGTGACTGATGAAGTTTCCAACTCGAGGGGATGCCAGAAGGGAGATCCTCATTTTCAAGCATGGGTGCAAGCATAGGGTTGCCAGCTCCAGGTTGAGAAATACCTGGAGATTTGGGGGTGGAACCTGAGGAGGGCAGGGTTTGGAGAGGGGAGGGACCTCAATGCCATAGAGTCCAGTGGCCAAAGCAGCCATTTTATCCAGGGGGACTGATCTCTGTTGCCTGGAGATCAGTTGTAACAGCGGGAGATCTCCCGCCTCCACCTGGAGGTTGGGAGCCCTGTGCATACAGCTGGCGGGTCGCGTGTAACTGATGGAAGATGACCATGCGACAGTGGCCTCCTGGGTGCAGGAATACGGCCGCTGCTCTGCGACCTACGTCTTTCTCCACTGGTCACAGGCAAATGTACACCTCGAGATTCACAGTCAGTATTTCAGTCCTCATTTGGACCCTCGTTTCTAGGTAGTGGCACAGGTGAGAGAGCTCCTCTTGGCAGATGAGCTAACAAGAACAAAAAAGAAGAAGAGTAGGTTATTATACCCCAATTTTCGCTGCCTTTTAAGGAGATTCAAACTGGCTTATAAATCACCTTCCCTTCCTCTCCCTACAACAGACCTTGTGAGCAAAGGTTGGGCTGAGAGAGCTCTAAAAGAACTGTGACTAGCCCAAGGTCACCCAGCAGGCTTCATGTGGAAGAGTGGAGAAACCACCCCAGTTCACCAGATTAGAGTCCGCCGCTCATGAGGAGGAGTGGGGAATCAAACCCATTTCTCCAGATTAGAGCCCCCCACTCTTAACCACTACAACCCACTGAGGCTTGAACATCAGCCCTTTTCTACAAGGTTTCTTGATAACCATGTTACTATTCTTAATGACAAAGCTAAATAGTTCCCCCTTATTCCACTCAGCCCTATCATCAGACTACAATAAACAGTATTGCATTAAATAAAATAATCTACAAAGCCACCCATTCACGCAAGAGCATTTAAGTCTTCGAGAGACAGCCACTGAGATGAAGAGAGTATGTCAGAAAGAAGTGAAGCAGAGGCAGGCTGGCCATGTAATTTACAGGGAAAGTTCCCGGTGGACCACTGCCCCAGTGGCCCACCGTGACCCAGTAAGCCCCACTGTTGGCTAAAAGCCCCAGCAAACCTGTCAGTGCCTCTGGGGCAACTCAGCTTGGCTTGTTCCAGATCTGTTTTCACTTCCTCGTCAACTCCTGTAGGGAAGGACAGGATAAAAGGCAAAAGGCAAGACGAAGGAAGAGCTTTGTCCCCTGTTTTGGGTGTCATTAGGGTTGCTAACCTCCAGGTACTAGCTGTAGATGTCCTGCTATTGCAAGTGATCTCCAGCTGATAGAGATCCATTCACCTGGAGAAAATGGCCACGTTGGCAACTGAAGTCCCTTCCTTCCCCAAACCCCGCCCTCCTCAGGCTCTGCCCCAAAAACCTCCCGCCGCTGGCGAAGAGGGACCAGGCAACCCTAGGTGTCATACTGATAATGCAACTTTCTGAAGTTATGGACAATCTCACCTGGCAGCTTCACGTAGATACAAAACGCTATCAGTGATCAAACTGATCCTTAGAGAATGCTATGTTTGTCGTCCCCCCCCCAAAAAAAAAAACATGCTGCCCTGCTCTTCCTTTGGGGTTCAGCCGAAAAGGGAAGAGTGAAATGCGTATGCAGCATTCTGGGCCAGTACACAGGTTCCTCCCAAGTTCCAACAATACAGTAGCAGTCCTCAAACTGTGGGTTGTGACTAGGGTTGTTAGCTTCAGGTTGGGAAATACCTGGAGATTTGTGGGTGGAGTCTGAGGAGGGCAGGGTTTGGGGAGGGGAGGGACTTCAATGCCATAGAGTCCAATTGCCAAAGTGGCCATTTTATCTAGGGGAACTATCACCTGGAGATCACTAGCAGGAGATCTCCAGCCACCATCGGGAGGTTGGCGAGCCTAATTGTGACCGAAAAGCCAATTGTGACTTTCTCACAGGTGGGTCCCAAGGCTCAAACTCCAGAACTGGGAGAGGATGCTCTGGGCCTCGTTCTTCCCAGAGGTGGGAAATGGAGAAAAGTGGACAGAGCTTGTCTTCACTCTTCCTTCCCCCTGCGTCCCAATTAATTCCCAGTTCAGGCAACAGCACTGTAGCAAGTGGTAATACTCTACATCTGGAATTTTCAACTTCCCAGGTATCAAGAAGATTTTTTCCCCCTGCTGGTCCCTAAATTCACATTGTCCACCAAGGCAACGAAACTCTACCCATCTCATACCCACACAAGGTAGAGGAATGGTCAAAAACTGGTCTGGAGAGGGATGTTGTGATTGACTGTCTACTTAGTCAGCATCCTAAGCTTCATCAGGGCTTGGGGGCAGGATGGAGGTGAGGGGGACACACTTCCCTTCCATGGACTCCTATGAGAGCTATTCTGGGATGTTCAGTGATGTAACATTATGCCAGCATCAGAGGTATATCCAGGGCTGGACGAAGCTGACTTACACTGCAATCCTAAAGAGAGTTACTCCAGTCTAAGCCCATTGAAATGGCTTAGACTGGAGTAACTCTCTTCAGGATATCACCGTGAGTCCTCTTCTTTCCACGGTACTCTCTTGATGCCACCCCGTTCTACACCGATGTAATGGTTTCACTGGCATGACACCAGCAAGACTCCAGGATAAGCCAGCATAGAGCTGAGTCACCATCCTGAGCCCTTTGGGATAATAATTTTTTTATTTAGTTTAAATCTTGATCCTATAAAGCCCCTTCAGGGTTGGGGCTTAGAACTGGGCTCTTGATGAATTAAATAGGTAACACAGAAGGCATACATGAAATGAACAGCTAGCTGAAATTCTTGATAAGCTAAATGCTTTCGCTTCAAATAATGTTTTAGGAGGCTTGTTTTATTGGAAAATAAATTTCTTTAAATTAAAAAGGATGGTATCAAGAAGAATAAGCACAACAGGATGGATCCTATCAGCAGCACATGTGAGCATTGACAGAATGAAATGTTAGGATCCGGGCCAATAAGTTTAATGAACTGGGAGAAGCATCAGTAAGTTCCGTTTCCCTGATAAGAAAAAAAATGCCATTGATACCAGAGAAATTTTCTCAGAATCTGATAAAAAATGTGTTAAGCTTTTATGCTCAACAAATTATCCATCGATATTCATTCCAAATGGGTATCTATGTCAGTCTGCTGCAGCAAGACAAACAACACAAGAGTGCTATTTCACTCTAAAGGCTAACAAATATATCGCCACATTGTGAATACTAAGCTTCACCCTAGGAGAAGTAATCAGATGTAGACAGGAATACTCCAGATGAATTTGTATAAGCAGAGTGGTCCATGGAATGAAAAGGAGATGTAATAAAAAAAATAAAGCATTGGGACCAGAAACTATGGCTATGTAGAACATAAGTTTGCCGACATGACATTCAAGCAGGTCCTTTCACCTACTACATGTCTCCCATCATGAGTGATACAATAGTAAAAATGCAGGTTTACATCTTCATACAGCAAATCTTGCTAGTTATAAGTATCTTTTAAACAATATATCTAATTATCAACATGGCTCAGTCTGTGGATACCTAAATCCGGATACTGGGGCCATGAACAGACCGGACAAATCTTTCTACAAACAGATCTTTCTGCAGAAAAATCTGAAATCTTAAAAACCAAAAGTGGGATTAAATTTATCAAAATAATAGAAGCATCACCTGTAGCTTTAAGAAACAAATGCTTTCTATGGCTGTTGCTAGACAACCACAACAGTATTGCCAGCATTCAAGCCTTTGTTTCTGTCAAGAAAGGTAGAGCCCTTTTGAGGGCTGTTTAGCTTTTGAAAGAGGACTCGATTGGGGCTAACCTGGCAGCAACCACCAGGCAACATGCTGCCACATGACTTGCGTGATTCACCCAGTACAGCTGCTTGCTTCTGCTCAACAGCCACTTTATGAAAGCCAGTGTTGTATAGTGGTTAGAGTGTCAGGCTAGGATCTGGGAGACCTAGGTTCAAATCCCCACTCTACTGTGGATGCTCACTAGGTGACCTTGGGCCAGTCACACCCTTTCAGACTAACCTACCTGGCAGGGTTATTGTGAACATAAAATGAAGGAGAACCATCCAAGTTGCTTTGGGTCCCCATTGTAGAGAAAGGTGGGGTCATAAATGAAGAAGATAAAGATAAAGACAGGGGAAAGATAAAACATAGGTTGTCTGGTGGGTGGGAAGGAGAGAAGCAGGGAAAGAGGAGAGGATATCAGGGCTTTTGGAGAAGGGAAAAATAATGAGGGAGGGGAAAATTAGATTCCCCTCCCACTAGTCCTTGCTGGTCTCCTGCTTGTTGGTTTCTAATTTGCATCCATAACATTTAAGCCCTGATATTTCAAGCTACAGATTCAAAATTATTTTTTAAAAAATAAAAAGTTAGTATTACATTAAAAAACCCTCAAAAATAAAAAACACCTCATACATCATTTCAAACAGTAAATCCATGTAACATTTCAGAACAAAAAAAACCCTTAAAACAATCCAAAACTAATAAACACTTTACATATCATCATCTCCACTTTCAAAACTTTTAAACATATTTTCCATTCCAGAAATTATTGGATTCCATATAACATCTAAATTTTTAGTATCTTTATTGTTGTAAAAGCAAGTCAGTTTAATTACAGATCTGAAATTAACAGTCATACGGTATTTTCAATTAACATTTAACTTGTTTGTCATTAAGGGAGTCTAGAATGCTTGACATTCAGCTCACAATGCTTGGCCAAAAAAAAAGTTCTTGACCGTTGATTGCTACTAGACCCATCAGTGGTCATTCAGAACTTTTTAGATTACATATAACAAGAATGTGCCTGCATTGGGCTGGATCCTATGAACCACAACCACAAGTTCATGACAATGAATGGCTCTTCCTTTCCTTCCCCTTTCTCCAGAGGTCTGCTGAGGATCCAGGGACTCCAGCTGACCAAAAGCCATACGATGAGAAGGGGAAATTTGCCAAAATCACAATCCCTCTTGTGCTAGAGGAAAGCATCTTCTCCTACTGGACAAGGGGGGATTTCACCCAGTTTCTTCTCGTTGCAGTCCCCTTGCCACATAGCACTGCATCTCTCCCAATGCTCAGCACTGGTTTTGGGGAGTCACCAGGGGCTGCAAGGAGAAAGGGAAAGCTGACCCCCTTGTACTCATGATTTGGGGGATCCAACCCATTGAGTAGTGTTTGCAGGGTCTGGAAGCAGCAAAATTATTGTTAGCTAAATACTGGAAGCATTTTACTCTGTGGTGGATAATAAGAGTATTCTGTCCCTTGTTCTTAATGTCCTTTCATACTCTTGACACAGCTCTGTATATGCAGAAATTGATTGCTAATACGATGAAACGGGCATGTGGAGAACTGGGTTTGATCCCCCACTCTTCCCACATAAGTGGCGGAGGCTAATCTGGTGAACTGGATTTGTTTCCCCACTCCTGCACATGAAGCCAGCTGGGTGACCTTGGGCTAGTCACAGCTCTCTCAGCCCCACCTACCTCACAGGGTGTCTGTTGTGCGGAAGGGAAGGTGACTGTAAGCCAGTTTGATTCTTCCTTAAATGCCAACTCTTCTTCTTCTCCTTCTTCTTCTTCTTCTCCTTCTTCTTCTTCTCAGATCCCATGGATCTGTTCCACTAAAATATAAGCCTCTTGCATCAGAGGCAGACACCTAGCACTGGAGGAACTGTAGTGGTGTTACTGTAGTGTGAATTGTAAAGTCTTAAAACTGGCTAAATTCCATGCTTTAAAAAAAAGCCCTTTTTGCCACTGCAACAAACCGTAGCAAGACACTCTGTGGGTCAAGTTCGGGCCAAGTATCATTGGGCAAAATAGTTATATTCCTCCAACATTTCTTCAATTTCCAGCAATACCAGTAAGAACTGACAAGTTTAAAGTTATGGAAAAGATTGTTGAGAAAAGATATGTAGTATTTTTAAAAGCTCTGGTCTAGTCGGTCCTTTAGAGCAGGGGTGTCAAACTCAATTGTTATGAGGGCCGGATATGACATAAATGTCACTTGGTCAGGCCAGGCCAGGCCTCACCAGCTCACACCAAGAGTGGGGAGGTGGCTTGCCCAGCTGGCCGCAGGCCGGATAAGAGCTCTCAAGGGGCCAGATCCGGCCCTCGGGCCTTGTTTGACACCCCTGCTTTAGAGTCATCATTTATTGGCCTTTATGGTCCTGCATGCAATAGTCTCTCAAGCACAACACTTTGTTCACAGGAAGTCTGCCATCGGGAGGAGGGGGCTGATGGCCAGAAACTCCCGTGGGTTGGGGAGGATGCAAAGGGCGACTGAATCATGCCTATGTATATATTTGCCGTCAAGCTGCAAATTTGCAGTCAAGTTATGTATATATTTGCCGTCAAACTTGTGGTGACCCCATGGAGGAGGCAGAGGAGAAGGAGAAGAAGAGAAGAGTTGGTTTTTATATGACGATTTTCTCTACCTTTTAAGGAGAATCAAACTGTCTTACAATCTCCTTCCCTTCCCCTCTCCACAACAGACACCTTGTGAGGTGGGTGAGGCTGAGAGAGTTGTGAGAGAACTGTGACTAGCCCAAGGTCACCCAGCTAGCTTCATGTGGAGGAGTGGGGAATCAAACCTAGTTCTCCAGATTAGAGTCCACCACTCCCAGCCACTACACTTTGCTGGCTCTCAAGTTTTCCAGGCAAGAGACGTTCAGAGGTGGTTTGCCATGGCCTGCCTCTGTGTAGCTACCCTGGACTTCCTTGGTGGTCTCCCATTCAAATACCAACCAGGGCCAACCCTGCTTAGCAGCCAAGATCTGACAGGATCTATCCTGGGCTATCCAGGTCAGGGCAATCATGCCAAGAGCATTTGTAAATAACAAGAAAGTTTGGTTAGCATTTGTAAATAACAAGAAAGTTTGGTCCTAAAGATAAATCTTTACTACATCACTTAACCAAGGTTAGTTAAACTAAACTGGTCAAAATCATGGAAGCTGTCAAAGAGAGGAAGGTTAAGATTTTTTTTTCCAAAGAAAGGAGATATGCTCTCTTGCAAAAACCTTTTGAAATAATGCCAGAAAAGCAATGAGTGGAATTACAGGGATGGGGTTTAATTTGTCCCTTTTGTTTTTACACAAAAGACATTAATCCTGTTTCTGGCACAAGCCCCTGTAGAAAAGTCAAGACAGACAATGGTAACCACCTATACTTAAGAAAAATACATGTGAAAGAGTACGCACACACACACACCCAAAAAACAAAAAAAACTTGGGTAGGCTTCATCATTTGGTGGCTAGAATGTGGGCATGTCCTCTGAGGTTGTAGTAAATTTCTGATCTTTTTGGCCTGACAGACAATGCACTTGCTTAAATTAACATGACATACTTCTCATGACTTTCCAGGAATTGCAGTTCTTCTCCCAGCATGATCGGCCATGGTCTCACTATATATTTCAGTAAGACTTCAGTATGAAAACTGGAAGACAGAAGCTGTTACTTGTGAGGTCAGCTGCAAACAGTGTCAGGCCTGAACTACAATTTTTTTAACGGGCTACATCTGCGTTCCCCCTACCTGAGTTTGACTCAGATAATCACACATCAGGTGCAAGGGAACTTATTTCTCAAGCATGCTGGGCCCCGATTCAGATTAGGCTAGGGTTGCCAGGTCCCCCACCCCAGCCACGGGTGGGGGATAGGGAGTAGGGTTGCCAAATCCAGGTTGGGAACCCCCTAGATATTTGGGGGTGGAGCCTGGGCAGGGCAGGGACCTCAGTGGGGTACAATGCCATAGAGTTCACCCTCCCATGCATCTATTTTCTCCAGGGGGGCTTATCTCTATAGTCTGGTGATCAGGTGTAATTCAAGGGGATCCCCAGGCCCTAGGGTAGCCAACCTCCAAGTACTTGCTGGAGATCTCCTGCTATTACAACTGATCTCCAGCCGAAATAGATCAGTTCACCTAGAGAAATGGCTGCTTTGGCAATTGGACTCTATGGCATTGAAGTCCCTCCCCTCCCCACCCTCCTCAGGCTAGGCGCCAAAAACCTCCCACCAGTGGCAAAGAAGGACCTGGAAACCCTACCAGGCCCCACCTGGAGGCTGGCATCCCTAGATTAGGTGTGAGGGGGCAAAGGGCCTTGTCCCCATGCTGTTTCCCAATCCAAAATGGCTGTGAGGGGCGCTATGTGCCCTGCAGGAGGGCATGTGTGTACTGATGAGCTACATGGTTGTACACAAGCCTCTTTCCAAGCCTCTTTCCAAGAGCCAGTGTGGTGTAGTGGTTAAGAGCGGTGGTTTGAAGCAGGGGAGTCTGATCTGGAGAACCGGGTTTGATTCCCCACTCCTCCACATGGGCGCCTGAGGCTAATCTGGTGAACTGGGTTGGTTTCCCCACTCCTACACATGAAGCAAGCTGGGTGGCCTTGGGCAAGTTACAGCTCTGTTAGAGCTCTCTCATCCCCACCTACCTCACAGGGTATTTGTTGTGGGGAGGGGAAGGGAAGGTGATTGTAAGCCGGTTTGAGTCCTCCTCCTCCTCCTTCTTCCTCTTCTTCTCTCCAGAACAACCCTCCAACAGGTGGAGGGACCACTACCAGAGCTGTGCAGACTAAGACTGAAACCTGCACCACATACCAGGTCCCCCTCTCCTCCAGCAGGAGGTTTTTGTGGCAGGACTGGGGTAGGGATCGCATGCGTGGCCACACTGACACAATTACATCACTTTTGGTTTCCACCCGGAAGTGCTGCATCACAACAGGTCCTGGGAGTTTGAGTGGTAAAGCAGCCCATCGCAATGCGGTGCTTCTGGGTGTGAACAAAAAGTGATGTAAAATCATAGAATCATAGAGTTATGAGGGACCACCAGGGTCATCAAGTCCAACCCCCTGCACAATGCAGGAAATTCACAACTATCTCCCCACACACACACACCCCTAGTGACCAGAAGATGGCCAAGATGCCCTCCCTCTCATCATCTGCCTAAGGTCATAGAATCAGCATTGCTGACAGATGACCTCTTCTTAAAAACCTCCAGGGAAGGAGAGCTCACCACCTCCCGAGGAAGCCTGTTCCACCGAGGAACCGCTCTAACTGTTAGAAAATTCTTCCTAATGTCTAGACGGAAACTCTTTTGATTTAATTTCAACCTGTTGGTTCTGGTCCGACCTTCTTGGATCCTCCTTTTTCCCCTTCTTGAAGATGGGGACAACATTTGCCCGCCTCCAGTCTTCTGGCACCTCACCTGTTTGCCAAGACTTTTCAAAAATAATGGACAAAGGTTCAGAAATTACATCTGCAAGTTCTTTGAGTACCCTTGAGTGCAATTCATCTGGCCCAGAGGATTTTGTTTCATTTAAAGAAATCAGGTGTTGGTGTACTGTGTGTGTGTGTGTGTGTAAAGTGCCGTCAAGTCACAGCCGACTTATGGCGACCCCTTTTGGGGGGTTTTCATGGCAAGAGGCTAACAGAGGTGGTTTGCCAGTGCCTTCCTCTGCATAGCAACCCTGGACTTCCTTGGTGGTCTCCCATCCAAATACTAACCAGGGCTGACCCTGCTTAGCTTCTGAGATCTGACGAGATCAGGCTAGCCTGGGCCATCCAGGTCAGGGCGTTGGTGTAGTACCCCAATGCCAATTCTAGGCTGCAAATCCCTTCCCTCATCACATGTTCTGTTTATGCCATGTTGAGCACCACTTCCCTCACGAGAAAAGACTGAGGAAAGTAGGAATTGAGGAGTTCTGCCCTCTCTTCATCTCCTGTTACAATTTCACTTTCTGGTCCACGCAATGTGCTTATCTTGTCCTTGTTCTTACTCTTACTCTGTACATAGGAAAAGAACCCTTTTTTGTTGCATTTAGCATATCTTGCTAGCCTAAGTTCATACTGAGCTTTAGCTTTCCTAACACTATCCCTACGAGCACTAGTTATTTATTTATATTCCTCTTTGGTTATAAGGCCCTCCTTCCATTTCCTAAATGAGTCTTTTTTATTTCTCAACTCTTTAAAAAGCTGTTTATGGAGCCACCCTGGCCTCTTTAGGCTTCTCCCATTTTTCTTTCTCATAGGAATGGTTTGGGATTGCGCCTTCAGTATTTCATTTTTAAGAAATGCCCACCCTTCTTGAACTCCCTTCTCCTTAAGTATTTCTGACCATGGGATTCTACCTAGCATAAGTTTAAGTTGGTTAAAATTTGCTCTTTTAAAGTCCAACCTATATGTCTGACTACGTACAGGTTTTCCTTTCCCCAAGATTGTAAATTCCAAGAGTACATGGTCACTACTACCCAGGGTGCCTACTACTTTAACCTCATCGACCAGTTCTTCCCTGTTGGTGAGAATCAAGTCTAAGATAGCAGGCCCCCTTGTTTCCCTGTCCACTTTCTGGAATAGGAAGTTGTCAGCCAGACAAGTCAGGAATTTATTGGATCTTGCATTTTTAGCAGCATTGGACTTCCAACAGATATACAGGTAATTAAAATCTCCCATGACCACCATGTCCCGTCTCTTTGAGAACTTTGTGATCTGGTATAGGAGCATCCCATCCAAGTCCTCTGCCTGGTTTGGTGGTCGATAGCAGACCCCCACCATAATATCACAATTATTTCTTATTCCTTTTATGTTTACCCATAGAGTCTCGACTGCACTACCATGCTCAGATTCATGTACTTCTTCACAAGCGTACACATCTTTGACATACAGTGCTACTCCTCCCCCCTTCCTTATCTGTCTATCCATTTTAATTGTGTCGGCACAATGTAATTGTGTCAGCACGGCCTCATGCGCAATCCTTGCTCCTGAGCCGGCCAATGGATTGCCGGGCAATTGCCTGCCAGTCCAAGCAGCCTGGCAACCCTAATTATCCAGTGGCTTGGTTGGGGTTTGCCGACTCTCTCACTGTAGCACAGTTCCTTCCTGCACCTTTGTAAGAACTCCTCGGTGCCCAACTGGAAAAAAAAGAAGAATTTCTGGGAATGCTTTTCAACTCAACCGGACAGAAGGATGGAGTCATTATCACATAAAGGCATCAAAGGTTAACATGACAAAGCTATAGTGTTATTCCATGAGAACCCGATCTCAGCAAGGTCAGTGAAGAATACCGGTAATGGTTCTTTACAACTCATGATACGTTATCATAGTTGCTACTAACTAGGATTTTTTTATCGCTGGTTTTACTTTTCTATTTTAAACGGGAACGATATTCATTTCAGTTAGTTTTATCATCAGTGTTTTCACCGACAGCTGTCAGCGGCATTTTCATAGAGAGGCGACTTGCGAGCGCTTCCGATAAATGAATGAACGAGGTCTGCTTGGGGCCACGTCCTCAAAAGGCTACCAATGTGCCAAAAGACAAAGATGCTTTGCAGCCTGTACGCAACTCCATGCCCAGCTAGTCCGCGTCATCAAGGTGGGCGGGAGAGACTGTGGCGGCATCAGAGAGTCACTTCGGAGAGCTGCAAGGCGGACCCTGTTCACTCGAGGCCTACTTGATAATCACTGGCTTTCCGCATTGATTATGGCGCTCATCAGTATCAGGATGAATTTGCTCCCCATCTCAGGGCAGCTCACATTTTCTTGCTCTCCAGCTGTGGAGCTCCTCAGCTAGACTCTAACCTGCATTCTTTCACTCTTCTTTTTCTTTTCACCCACCATGGTTTAGTTAGGCTATTCATCCTTTCATCATCTTCTGCATTTTTTCTTTTCTGCAGCTGTTAGCCAAGAGTGACACTTTCCACAGATACCACCATTCTGTTTGCACTGCCATTCACACCTGGATAATTTCAGTTTGGGCAATACAGCATCCTCTCTCTCTCTCTCTCTCTCTCTCTCCTCCTCCCACCCTCCCACCTTGGTTTTTTTATTTTGCTCACCCATCTTGCCCTAAGGACCACAAGGCCTGAACCTGTTTGATGCTGGGAGTTCCAGGACTGGATTCTTTTAGGCTGGAAAAATGGCTGAAAGGGGGAAGTTTAAAAAACAAAACAAAAAAAAACAACCCTGATTTTAATCCTGCCTGGATTTTAGAGGAAAAGAACCTGTTCTGTGAACAGAGCTCCTAGCATCAATCATTTGGGAGTCTTTCTCTACCTTATTTTCCTCACTACAACTCCCCTTTCCTTTTCTGCTCTTGTCCCTCTTTTGTAAAGTTGCCAACCTCCAGGTACTAGCTGGAGCCCTCCTGCTATTACAACCGATCTCCACCTGATAGAGATCAGTTCACCTGGAGAAAATGGCTGCTTTGACAATTGGACTCTATGGCATTGAAGTCCCTCCCCTCCACAAACCCTGCCCTCCTCAGGCTGCACCCCAAAAACCTCCCACCAGTGGCAAAGAGGACCCTGGCAACCCTATTTCCTCTGTTGTCCACTGTTTCATCCTGGTTTGATGTTGATTCTGCCTTCCCAGGATCCCTCTTCCTGCCCTCCTGCATTTCTCTCATCATTGTGCATGGAGTAAATACTGCTTAACCCAAGGGTATAAAACATACAGCTGGGGGGGGGGATGTGGCCCCCTGAGAGCTCTTATCTGCGAGCCAGCTGAGGCAGCCCCCACCCTCAATCTGGGTTTATGTAGAATGGTAGGTTCAGAATGCTAAGGATCAAAAAGTGAGTTACAGGATT